>NC_090923.1:1193808064-1194433064 GCF_040938575.1 Ambystoma mexicanum | reverse complement strand
AGTGACTAGAATCTTGAGATGGAATGCAGGGCTTAGAATGTTTATCTATGAGTGAGTTCCAGGTTTGTTAGTTGCAAGGATGTAAGCCCTGAGAGAGGATGCCGGTGGGTGTCCTATGTCCCCTTTTACTTACCTGACTCCAAGAACTGTATTTGATGTACCTGAACTTAAGTAAATAACTCAACAGTTCACTGGAGTGTCAGAGTCATTTATGGCCAGACCCTGAATTCAACACTGGCGACGAGGATGGGATCTGGCTGTGCTGGGGGGACAGCACCAAAGGGAGACACCCACCGCCCCCCCCCCCCCCCTCAGAGAAGTGATCCTCTCTCAGGTAAGAGCGCTGGATGGCTGTGAGGCACTGCAAGTGCAGTGAGGGCAATTGAGGTCCAGACAGAGGTGCTACAGAGGCAGAGGGGGCAAGAAAGGCCCAGACAGAGGCGCTATGAAGGCACTGGAATAACAGAGCAGCTATGGATGTAAAGGTGCTGCATGAGGCAGTGGAGAGGTTCTGCCAGGGCAGTGAGGCGCTACAATGGGCATTGAGATGTTGCAGAGGCAGTGAGGCGCTGCATGAAGAGGTGCTGCAAGGGCAGTTAGGCGCTGCAACAGGCAGTGAAGAGGCGCTGCAGAGACAGTGAAGCGCTGCTAGGGGCAGTGAGATGCTACAGAGGCAGTGAGGCGCTGCATGAAGAAGTGCTGCAAGGGCAGTGAGGTGCTGCAACAGGCAGTGAAGACGCGCTGCAGGGGCAGTGAGGTGCTGCGTGAGGCAGTGAAGAGGTGCTGCATGAGGCAGTCAAGAGATTCTGCAAGGGCAGTGAGGCACTGCAAGATGCAGTTAAGAGGTGCTGCAAGAGGCAGTCAAGAGGCAGTGAGTGGTCGCTGCAGAGGCTGTGAAGTGATGCATGGTGCAGTGAAGAGGTGAGGCGCTGCGAGGGCAGTGAAATGCTGCACGGGGCAGTGAAGAGGCACTGCATAGGGTGTGAAGAGGCACTTCAGTGGCAAGGGTGTGCTGCAAAGGGCAGTGGGGACAAGAAGTTCTAGTGTTGAAAGGTACAACGGTCTGCTGTAAAGTGCAGTGGGCTCTGTGAGACTTATGGTTATTAGAAGGAGCTGTGAAGTTCATTGGAGCAGCAAGGTTCATTAATTCATTGCCATGGTGAAGTTCAAGGTGGCAGTCTCTCATAAAGCATTTAAGAGAATCGAGACTGTACAAACATTCAGAAGAGTTGGAAGTTGTTAATGGATCTAGGAGGGGCCTGGGGCCCATGGACTGTGCAAACACCTGTTGCGCCAAGGCTACAAGCTATTGGTCATATTGAAGGCAGCTGAGATCACTGACAAAGTTATCCGATGTCAGCGCTTACCTTTGACTGGAACCGAAGGTTGCTGCGGTTGGCTTGAGTGGAGTCCTGGAGTTCGGCATGAGTGCTGCAGCGGGAGGCCTGACTCAGTTATGAAGTTTGATGGGGATGGGAGCTCTGTGTTCCTCCGTTACTCTCTATGCAATGGTGAAGTAGGAGAGAATGCAGAGGTGCTGGCGATTAGAGTTGAGATACTAGAGCTGATATATATTAGTTTATTAGAGTGATGTTGTAGGTACATGTCTCTCTCTTTAATTGAGTTATGTAGTTTAACATATTTCTCTCCACAGGCGGACTACTGTCCATTACATGTGTTGCATGTGTAAAAAGGTGCAATGGTTGAGGTGAACTGTTGAGCGGACTACTGTCCATTACATGTGTTGCATGTGTGAAAAGGTGCAATGGTTGTGGTGAACCGTTGAGCGGACTACTGTCCATTACATGTGTTGCATGTGTAAAAAGGTGCAGTGGTTGAGGTGAACCGTTGAGCGGACTACTGTCCATTACATGTGTTGCATGTGTAAAAAGGTGCAATGGTTGAGGTGAACTGTTGAGCGGACTACTGTCCATTACATGTGTTGCATGTGTAAAAAGGTGCAATGGTTGAGGTGAACCGTTGAGCGGACTACTGTCCAGTACATGTGTTGCATGTGTAAAAAGGTGCAATGGTTGAGGTGAACCGTTGAGCGGACTACTGTCCATTACATGTGTTGCATGTGTAAAAAGGTGCAATGGTTGAGGTGAACCGTTGAGCGGACTACTGTCCATTACATGTGTTGCATGTGTAAAAAGGTGCAATGGTTGAGGTGAACCGTTGAGCGGACTACTGTCCATTACATGTGTTGCATGTGTAAAAAGGTGCAATGGTTGTGGTGAACCATTGAGCGGACTACTGTCCATTACACTGTCTGTATAAAAAGGGAAATGTTGTTCCTAGACTTTGGTGCCATTGTTTTGGCATATGTTGGTAGACATGTATGCGGTGATGTGTGAGTGAAATAAGATATTAAGGTTTTGAGTGTTTATTAAATCTTCATTAGAGTTATTAAGTTGATAACAGTGTTCATCATTAGCTGTTCTATGTAGGCATATTAATATGTTCTCTCCACAGGTGGACTTTTAATTTTAATCCACAGATGGACATTGATGTTAATGTTAATAGATTTTGAAGTGGTGACAGGGTCTAAACCTTTTGGAGTTGGTTGTGGTTATATATGAAATGCTTTGAATAATCTTTTGTTTTTCAGGTGGGACTTTACTGGACAAATCTTTTGATGAAATATTGATCTTGCCACCGATACTTTACTGTTCTTGTTGTTGTCCCTATAGGGGAAAGATGTGTTGTGATTAACTTTGCATTCATCTGGTGCAAGTGACTAGAATCTTGAGATGGAATGCAGGGCTTAGAATGTTTATCTATGAGTGAGTTCCAGGTTTGTTAGTTGCAAGGATGTAAGCCCTGAGAGAGGATGCCGGTGGGTGTCCTATGTCCCCTTTTACTTACCTGACTCCAAGAACTGTATTTGATGTACCTGAACTTAAGTAAATAACTCAACAGTTCACTGGAGTGTCAGAGTCATTTATGGCCAGACCCTGAATTCAACAGTAAGTCTCTCGTACCCGGGACTAATGTCCGGCAGAGGGACTCCCAGGACCCCCCTTGTTTTTTTATATTTAAGTAACTTTGGGTCTCATCTTAAATTACTTTGGGAATGCAGACGTGGACCCCTTGTTCACTATTCTAAGAAAGGCACAGCTCCTCCCTACTGATGAGGTCCAACCAGACCGAAACACGTGTCTGGGGTTGCTGTTTGTACTCTTGTTCAGAGGAGAATTGCTTAGCATTTCGATGCTGGACTGCCCTACGGCAGGACAAAGACTGATATGTTTTAGATATTTCTCCTCTGTGAAAGATAGTGAGCTAACGACTCTCGGTAAGTCTCTCTTACCCAGGACTAATTTCCGGCAGAGGAACTTCCAGGACCCCCGCTTGTTTTTTGCATATTTAAGTAACTTTGGGTCTCACCCTAAGTTACTAGGGGAATCCAGACGTGGACCCCTTGCTCACTATTTTTAGAGAGGCACATCTCCACCCTACCGATGAGGTCCAACCAGACCAATACTAGTGTCTGGGGGGGTTGCTGTTGGTACTCTTGTTCAGAGGAGAATTGCTTAGCATTTTAGTGCTGGACTGCCCTAGGGCAGGACAAAGAATGATATGTTTAGATATTTCTCCTCTGTGAAAGATAGTGAGCTAAAGACTATGGGTAAGTCACTCATACCCAGGACTAATGTCCGCAGAGGGACTCCCAGGACCGACCTTGTTATTTGCATATTTAAGTAACTTTGGGTCTCACCCTAAGGTAATAGGGAAATGCAGACGTGGACCCCTTGCTCACTATTCTTAGAGAGGCACACCGCCACCCTACTGATGAGGTCCAACCAGACCAAACACGTGTCTGGGGTTGCTGTTGGTACTCTTGTTCAGAGGAGAATTGCTTAGCATTTCGGTGCTGGACTGCCCAAGGGAAGGGCAAAGACTGATGTGTTTAGATATTTATCCTCTGTGAAAGATAGTGAGCTAAAGACTATGGGTAAGTCTCTCGTGCCTGGGACTAATGTCTGGCAGAGGGACTCCCAGGACTCTCCTTGTTTTTTGCATATTTAAGTGACTTTGGGTCTCACCCCAAGTTACTAGGGGAATCCAGACGTGGACACCTTGCTCACTATTCTTAGAGAGGCCCAGCTCCACCTTACTAATGAGGTCCAACCAGACCGAAACATGTGTCTTGGGTTGCTGTTTGTGCTCTTGTTCAAAGGAGAATTGCTTAACAGTTCGGTGCTAAACTAGCCAAGGGCAGGACAAAGACTGATACGTTTTAGATATGTTTTCTCTTTGAAAGATAGTGAGCTAAAGACTCTGGGTAAGTCTCTCGTACCCGGGACTAATGTCCGGCAGAGGGACTCCCAGGACCCCCCTTGTTTTTTGCGTATTTAAGTAACTTTGGGTCTCACTCTAAGTTCGTAGGGAAATCCAGACGTCGACCCCTTGCTAACTATTCTAAGAAAGGCACGGCTCCTCCCTACTGATTACGTCCAACCAGACCGAAACACGTGTCTGGGGTTGCTGTTGGTACTCTTGTTCAGAGGAAAATTGCTTAGCATTTCAGTGCTGGACTGCCCTAGGGCAGGACAAAGACTGATATGTTTAGATATTTCTCCTCTGTGAAAGATAGTTAGCTAAAGACTATGGGTAAGTCTCTCGTACCCGGGACTAATGTCTGGCAGAGGGACTCCCAGGACCCCCCCTTGTTTTTTGCATATTTAAGTAACTTTGGGTCTCACTCTAAGGTATTAGGGGAATCCAGACGTGGACCCCTTGCTCACTATTCTTAGAGAGGCACAGCTCCACCCTACTGATGAGGTCCAACCAGACCAAACACGTGTCTGGGGTTGCTGTTGGTACTCTTGTTCAGAGGAGAATTGCTTAGCATTTTGGTGCTGGACTGCCCTAGGGCAGGGCAAAGACTGATATGTTTAGATATTTCTCCTCTGTGAAAGATAGTTAGCTAAAGACTATGGGTAAGTCTCTCGTACCCGGGACTAATGTCTGGCAGAGGGACTCCCAGGACCCCCCTTGTTTTTTGCATATTTAAGTAACTTTGGGTCTCACTCTAAGATCGTAGGGAAATCCAGACGTCGACCCCTTGCTAACTATTCTAAGAAAGGCACAGCTCCTCCCTACTGATTACGTCCAACCAGACCGAAACACGTGTCTGGGGTTGCTGTTGGTACTCTTGTTCAGAGGAGAATTGCTTAGCATTTCGGTGCTGGACTGCCCTAGGGCACGACAAAGACTGATATGTTTTAGATATTTCTCCTCTGTGAAAGATAGTGAGCTAACGACTCTTGGTAAGTCTCTCTTACCCGGGACTAATTTCCGGCAGAGGAACTTCCAGGACCCCGCTTGTTTTTTGTATATTTAAGTAACTTTGGTTCTCACCCTAAGGTATTAGGGGAATCCAGACGTGGACCCCTTGCTCACTATTCTTAGAGAGGCACAGCTCGACCCTACTGATGAGGTCCAACCAGACCAAACACGTGTCTCGGGTTGCTGTTGGTGCTCTTGTTCAGAGGAGAATTGCTTAGCATTTCGGTGCTGGACTGCCCTAGGGCAGGGTAAAGACTGATATGTTTAGATATTTCTCCTTTGTGAAAGATAGTGAGCTAAAGACTATGGGTAAGTCTCTCGTACCCGGGACTAATGACCGGCAGAGGGACTCCCAGGATCCCCCTTGTTTTTTCATATTTAAGTAACTTTGGGTCTCACCCTAAGTTACTAGGGGAATCCAGACGTGGACACCTTGCTCAATATTCTTAGAGAGGCACAGCTCCTCCCTACTGTGAGATCCAACCAGACCGAAACATGTGTCTGGGGTTGCTGTTGGTATTCTTGTTCAGAGGAGAATTGCTTAGCATTTCGGTGCTGGACTGCCCTAGGGCAGGACAAAGACTAACATGTTTTAGATATTTCTCCTCTGTGAAAGATAGTGATCTAAAGACTCTGGGTAAGTCTCTCTGACCCGGGGCTAATGTCCAGCAGCAGGACTCTTAGGACCCCCTTGTCTTTTGCATATTTAAGTAATTTTGGGACTCGCCTTAAGGTACTAGGGGAATCCAGATGTGGACCCCTTGCTCACTATTCTTAGAGAGGCACAGCTTCACCCTACTGATGAGGTACAACTAGACTGAAACACGTGTCTGGGGTTGCTGTTGGTACTCTTGTTCAGAGGAGAATTGCTTAGCATTTTGGTGCTGGACTGCCCTAGGGCAGGACAAAGACTGATGTGTTTGAGATATTTATCCTCTGTGAAAGATAGTAAGCTAACGACTCTGGGTAAGTCTCTCATACCCGGGACTAATGTCCGGCAGAGGGACTCCCAGGACCCTCCTTGTTTTTTGCATATTTAAGTAACTTTGGGTCTCACCCTAAGTTACTAGGGGAATGCAGACGTGGACCCCTTGCTCACTATTCTTAGAAAGGCACAGCTCCTCCCTACTGATGAGGTCCAACCAGACCGAGACACGTGTCTGGGGTTGCTGTTGGTACTCTTGTTCAGAGGAGAATTGCTTAGCATTTCGGTGCTGGACTGCCCTAGGGCACGACAAAGACTGATATGTTTTAGATATTTATCCTCTGTGAAAGATAGTGAGCTAAAGACTCTGGATAAGTCTCTCTTACCCGGGACTAATTTCCGGCAGAGGAACTTCCAGGACCCCCGCTTGTTTTTTGTATATTTAAGTAACTTTGGTTCTCACCCTAAGGTATTAGGGGAATCCAGACGTGGACCCCTTGGTCACTATTCTTAGAGAGGCACAGCTCGACCCTACTGATGAGGTCCAACCAGACCAAACACGTGTCTGGGGTTGCTGTTGGTACTCTTATTCAGAGGAGAATTGCTTAGCATTTCGGTGCTGGACTGCCCTAGGGCAGGGTAAAGACTGATATGTTTAGATATTTCTCCTCTGTGAAAGATAGTGAGCTAAAGACTATGGGTAAGTCTCTCGTACCCGGGACTAATGACCGGCAGAGGGACTCCCAGGATCCCCCTTGTTTTTTCATATTTAAGTAACTTTGGGTCTCACCCTAAGTTACTAGGGGAATCCAGACGTAAACCCCTTGCTCACTATTTTTAGAGAGGCACAGCTCCACCCTACCTATGAGGTCCAACCAGACTGAAACATGTGTCTGGGGTTGCTGTTGGTATTCTTGTTCAGAGGAGAATTGCTTAGCATTTCGGTGCTGGACTGCCCTAGGGCAGGACAAAGACTAACATGTTTTAGATATTTCTCCTCTGTGAAAGATAGTGATCTAAAGACTCTGGGTAAGTCTCTCGGACCCGGGGCTAATGTCCGGCAGCAGGACTCTTAGGACCCCCTTGTTTTTTGCATATTTAAGTAATTTTGGGACTCATCTTAAGGTACTAGGGGAATCCAGACGTGGACCCTTTGCTCACTATTTTTAGAGGGGCACATCTCCACCCTACTGATGAGGTCCAGCCAGACCAATAGTAGTTTCTGGGGTTGCTGTTGGTACTCTTGTTCAGAGGAGAATTGCTTAGCATTTCGGTGCTGGACTGCCCTAGGGCAGGAAAAAGACTGATATGTTTTAGAAATGTCTCCTCTGTGAAAGATAGTGAGCTAAATACTCTGGGTAAGTCTCTTGTGCCTGGGAGTAATGTCTGGCAGAGAGACTCCCAGGACCCCCCTTGTTTTGTGCATAATTAAGTAACTTTGGGTCTCACTCTAAGTTCGTAGGGGAATCCAAACGTCCACCCCTTGCTAACTATTCTAAGAAAGGCACAGCTCCTCCCTACTGATGACGTCCAACCAGACCGAAACACGTGTCTGGGGTTGCTGTTGGTAGTCTTGTTCAGAGGAGAATTGCTTAGCATTTCAGTGCTGGACTGCCCTAGGAACTCAGTCTGTTGCAGTGCCCCCTTCGGTGTTCTGTGCTGCCCAACACCCTTTTCTTTGTCGTTGCAGCTGGTCTGAAATTACAGTAAGGCTGGATGTCATGCAGTTTAAATACTTTTGCATTTCGGATCCTAGGACCTCTCGGGTTGACTGGGCATCACATCTAGCTCTGTCTCGATGGGTAAGAGGGGTCCTCATCCTCCTTCCTGTGACTATCTTGTGTGGCGTATGATGATGGTCAGAGCCTGGTTGGGTCCGATAAGCATACAATGCCAATGGAAGTCAGTGCAACCATCCCCTCTTTAGAGTAAGCTTCAACTTGGCTATCCTTTCCTTTAATAAGCCATTGAGCCTCTCACAAAACCTGTTACCTTCTGGATGATACGCTGACGAGAACTTGTGTTTTATATGAAGCAACAAGCTGATCTGTTCTAAAATTGCATTTACAAAATGAGCCCCATTATGTGATCTCAATACTTCACATACCCCCCACCTAGGGAATACTTCCCTCACTAGGAATTTGGCCACACAGGTAGAGTCTGGGTGTGTACATGGACCTGCTTCCATCCATCTAGAGAATGGACACACCACAACAATTAAGTATCTGTACCCATTGTATACTTGAATCATGTCGACGTAATCGACATGCAGATGCTGAAAAGGCCCATTTGGCCAGGGGATGACTCCTCTCATTACTTTTAAAGTGTGCCCAGCGGTTAATTGCTGGCAGATCACGTAGTTCACCATAAAGAATGCAACATGCTCTGCTAAATTTGGTATAAACCAGTCTTCCGCGAGCGTTGCTGCTAGATTCTCTTTTATCAGGTGCATTGGGTAATGCATTTGTTCCAACGCTATTTTTAGTAGGGCTACAGGCATTACTGGTTTACCAGTGCTGTCTTGCCTCCACAAGCTGTCAGAGGGGTTTAAAGAACACCCTCGACGTTTCCACAGGTTTTTCTCCTCCTGTGGTGCCTCCCCCTGGAGCTCCATTAGTTGCATCTGCCCAAGATCGCTATAGGCTTCTGGTGTGGTTCATGCTACCATCATCCTTTCATGGGTGCATGCCACTTCTACTTCTATAACCGTCTCACTCTTGGATGTCATACGGTTGGCTTCCGTGTCTGCTGCGTGATTTCCACGTGACACGAAATCTGTCCCTTTCATGTGGGTGGCGCATTTTATGACTGCTTTGCCCACTGGGAGCTGTAGTGCCTTAATCAGTCTGTCCAATAAGGCTGTGTGCTGCACTGGCGTGCCGTCTTCTTGGAGGTAGCCCCTCCTTTTCCAGCATGCTAGACCTGCGTGCATTGTGGACGTCACATAGGCGGAGTCACTGTACATCATTACTTCCTGGTCTGCGTGATTCTCAATGGCGAGTATCAAAGCCAATATTTCTGCACCTTTGCTGAGTAATGAGATGGTATACGTGCACTGACGAGTACTCGAAATTCTCCATTTGCTTTGTGCTTCACCACAGCAATGCCTGTATACCTTTGTCCGTCAACTTGATCGATTCTCAAGGACCCATAAATAAAGACGATTTCCCCTCCTGCCAAGGCATTTTCTTTTACCTTGGGGATTTCATCATAGAATTCTTCATAATTCGCAGAGTCATGTATCGGTTCCCCTTCAGTGACCAGCTCTGCTACGAACGTAACTGGGTTCACTATTTTACATCTGATTATTTTGATCGATGGATTTGATATGATAACTTCATAAGCAGAAGCTCTCTGAGATGGCAATGTGCCTTTTGGTTTTTTTAATATGGCAAATAATGTCTGCTCGACATATAACGTCATGGAACATCCCATTACAATGGTTGTCACCTTCTCTATGGTGAATGCTGCGGCAGCTAAACTTTGTTCGCATGGGAATTGACCTTTCATTATTGGGGCCAAGTTCCCACTGTAATATGCCAGGGGCTTGTACCCCAACAAGGTTCTTTGAGCGAGCACTGCCGTCAATGCGCTGCCATTCATGTGCGAAAACATGTAGAATTCTTCTACATAGTTAGGAATTCCGAGAACTGGAGCCGTACAAATTGCTCTCTTGAGTTCTGCAAACCCTTTTTCCATCGCCTCAGACCACTCAATCTTTTCCTTTGTCACCTAGGCCTTCTTTAGAGCCTGAAGTAAAGGCTTAGTATAAGAGCTGTAATAAAAAACCCATGCTCTAACATAGTTGCATAGGCCTAAAAAGCTCTGCATTTGCTTTATCGTTTGTGGCTTAGCCGTGTTCAGTATGGCTTCAGCCCTTTCTGGGGTCACTTTCTTTCCTTCATGTGAGATCAGCTGGCCTATGTACAGCACTTCCTGTTGACAGTATTGTAGCTTTTTCTTGTCAACCTTATATTCCTTCTCAGCCAGTGTAGTCAGTAGCTGAACAGAATCATGCCTGCATTGTTCTTCTGTGATACTGCAGATTAGAATGTCAACCACATACTGCAAGACGACACTTTCTAATGCAATATTGCTTAGGTCCATCTGTAGGACTCTATTGAAAATGGATGGGGACTCACAGTACCCCTGTGGCAGCCTTGTGCTTTTCAGACGCATTTGTCTGAACGTGAATGACGTCAGATCTTGTGAGTCACGGTGCAACAGGATTGAGAAAAAGGCATTTTTCAAATCAATCACCGTGAAATATTTTGCCTCAACGGGTATATAACATAGGATTGCAGATGGGTTAGGGATTTAAGGGAACTCGGCTTCAACAATATTGTTTAATGCTTGTAAATCCTGGATTAAATGCCAAGACCCACCCTTCGATTTCTTGACAGGATAAACCACCATATTACACAGTGACTCTGATGTCACTTAGATGCCCTGGTCCATCATGGCAGAGATTGTCTTAAAAATCCCTTCATCTGCCTCTCTGGACATGGGATATTGTCAGACTCTCGGCAGAATTGCTCCTGTCTTTAGTTTAATCTTCACTTCTCCCACCCCCTTCAAGAGACCTACGTCATAGAGTCCTGTTGTCCATACCGAGACAGGTACCTTAGCTATATCCTCGTCGAAATATTCCGGACGCTTCAGCGCCAACATCATTCTCTGGGGCACTTCTCTTCTGATCATTTTTACCCAAAAGATAAGGCTCTCTTCCTTCCTTGTCTCTTCTGAGTCTGGTTGTTCTTCAAACAGATCGTCATCGGTGATGTCAGTCACTCGATACACTTCCTCAATGGCGATGATCGCACACCATTGCCTGCCTTCATCATCGTATCTGTCGACCAATGCTACTTTCCCTCGCACCACTGCGGCATGTATCATCAAGGGAAATACTTGTCCCTCCTCTTCATGCATAGGTATTCTTGGTCTGAATAGAAACTCATCAGGAGTTCTCATAGTTCTGTCTGCGAGACCTGGCAATCCTGCCATGAGCACCCGCATGCCATACGTGAAAACTTCTGGTTCCAGCGGTATAGCTCTCATGGCCATGCGTCCTGAGTATGCTCTAATTATTTTGCAGTTATACAAACAAGGAACTGACCTCATCCCATCAAAAATATTTATCCTATTACACACACTGTTTCTTCCCGTGTGGTACTCTACGAACAGAAGGCTTAAGACTAATTCGCCTATAAAACAATGAATGTTGAACCCAAATACTCTGGATATCTGATTAATTTGATATCTCAGGCTACCCCGAAGCATCGAGTGTTGCTGCCTTGGAGCAAAAGACAATATATAAAGAAAATTACTGTAATAGCTTAGTGGCTATTTATTAATTGTACAGTTGTTGTCTAACAAATAAACATGATCTCCCAAAGGAGCATTTACAAAAAATGATACTTTCAAAAAGAAACAATGATCATTAAAGTGCACAGTGAATTGCATCAAATAATATGGAACATACACTCTGGTGTTGGCAAGAAATAAACATTTTCAAACAAAAACCATCCACAAGATGTGTAGCTGAATACACAGTCTATATAATGAGTTAAAAAGGCAAAGTTAAGAGAAGGAAAAACAAAAGCAAAATCCCAACACGTCCTGGTTGTGTGTGATAGGGCAATGCAACCAAATGTGACCCCCACCAGAGTCTGGTGTATTTGTGGCCACGGCCAAAGAACCAAATGTCAAGTCCTAAGGTTTGGAGCCCAGGGCATACGTGGTTCCAAACCAATGCCAGAGGTCAGGTCCTCCTGGTAACTTGGAGGATCAGCTGATTTGAGTGTATCAAGAGATCAATCCTAGGTCAACGTCGGTGGTTATATTCCTGCTGATTTTGAAAAATGGGCCGTATAGCGATTACGTGTCCAATAAGACGTTTCGGCGGGCAGTGAAGGCTACCTTCATCTGGACCTGCGGATTTCGCTCTACGTGGGGAAACAGAGCAAAGAAAAGAAATCAGAAGAGGGGAGAGAAGAGGGTAAGAACAAATCACCCTGTCACGCCCTCTCACACAACCCGTCTCTCACCTCCCCCCTCACACCTGTCTCCCTCATCAGACGCTTTTTGCCGTCGTATTCTCTATTCACATCAGCGGGGGAAGCACGGCAGGCGGAATACCATGTTGGGCGGACCCGCCTCTTTTCGCCCTTTTCCGCGTTGACGGTTGCCATGGCGCCTCCTGCACAGCCGGCGACGCCAGGATACCAGGAGGTATCGGCAGCCCCTATCGCTGGCTGCGTTGCGCTCCACGCAACATGCGCGAGCGGTCACGTGATGCGTCACGTGATACCGCTCGCCGCTTCAAATAAGCCGGCAAACAAGACTCTTTGCTTCACAGCTACTTCTATGGAGGACTGCCAGGCGTTACCTTTTGCTTCTTGTTTCTCTCCTTGCCTCGACCTTGGAACGCTTCATTTGGACCTGCTCTTGGATTACCCTTGGACTCTGGCGTGCTCTCTGATTTCCCGGACATCTGACATCTATTTGTACTCTGGACTTGCTTTTTGGATTGCCCTTCTGTTTTTGCAACCCTCGGATTGCTTCAAGTTTTGCCACGGATCCAGTCTTGCTCCACCAGGTGCTTTCAGGAGTGCCAACTACATCATCTCAGCCTGCTGTGGGTTCCCCTGCTGTCTGCATAGGTTTTCTACCTATACTCCATCCCTTTTAGGTAAGCTGGTGTCACTGCATCTTGTTTGCTCCTTCTGCCAATTGCCAATTGCCTTTTTGGGTGTTTCCTTGATTATAACCCTTTGCCTTACAGCACTCAGGGGTCCTTCCGGCGTTCCGGATACCAGGCTGACGACGACACTCCCACCTGTGGCCTCAAAGATTGCTAGGGCAGTATTTTACATTCTGCTCGAGCGGTACTTGGGGACGGAGGCATTACATAACTGCACGACCATCAAGTCGGGCCCATCAAGTTAGAACACACCCCCAGCATCCCACCAATCTGTACATGCCTAACTGTGGTAGAACACGTGAAGCACTAGTAGTAAAAGGGGAGGGTTCATAAAAGAAAGTGACATGAAGCTGAAGAGGTTGCCAAAAGAGGGGAACATTTGGCACCTATAGGCTGGCACTACCCACCTGAACAGAGAAGAGGGGGGGTGGGGGTGTAGAAAAGAAGCTCCAATGATCAGTGTGACCAAGGAGAGGGCCTGTGCAGAATGTGCACAGGTACTGTGTGGAACTGTAGTTGCGAGAAGCAGGTTCCTCCGTAGGGGCCCGAAACCAGTAGAGCAGAGGGTGAGTTGAAACCCGATGTATCAAAACTGGAAGGCCTGTCAAGGGGATACAAGAAACAGGAGAGAAAGGGAGGCAGCATAAGAGATCAGAAAAAAGCAGGAACATCTCTATGCTGCATCAGTGCAGGCCAAAGAACATGCAGCACAGAAAGGTAGCAGAAAGGTAACACTTACTACAGACAAGCTGTGAGTCATGTCAGAAGCCGGCGTGCGCGTCAATCAGTCAAACCCAGAGGTGGGTATGCAATTGTTGTGGAGCCTGTAGGTAAGTGGATCATACCAGAGCCAGTATCAGATTGTGGCTGGAGATCCTACAACAGGAGCGGAGAAAAATATTGATGTGAATATAGGGCTGCTAATAGTTAATATATACGAATGCCCACATGAATGGGCTGAAAACTGGAGCAAATGGTGACTCGAATGGTGCGTGCACCGAATGGTTCAGAGGGCAGAATGAGGTGCCCATCACAAGAAGAAATTATTTTGCATACATTTGAATAATGCATTCCTGGAGTGGAGCATACTATGCACTCCTCCGTGAACAAAATCATCATGTTCAATTTTGTCATTAAGTCTCATCCCAAAATGTTTACAGGGGTCTGGCGTGAATATAGTAAAGGTACATTCATGTTGCACTCTCCTATGGAGACTGGGAGTGCGTCCGTAAAGGGAACTCGACTGTGAGCTCCTGTGAAACTCTGAGTATATATGGCCTCGCTGGACAAGGAAAATTTGCCTTCACGTATGCACGAGCGGGTTGCACCCGTGTCCACTAGGAATGAATATTCTTTACCCCATATAACAACATTCCCCCTAGATTCCCTATGAAGGTCTGGTGTCACTGATAGGCTAGAGCACATCAGGGTTCCCAGTGAGCTGTCCTACTGTATATATAATTTTGCCCCACTGTGCACTTGCGGATTTTCCCCATTCTCAGTGTTGCTTCCCCTTCCAGGGCTTTGGGTCTGTGGCAGTTGTGGTGGTGCCTGTTGGGTTTGTCCTTGTGGAAGATTCCCTATATTCTGTGGTTGCACCCCTTGCTGCACTCCTTGCGCTTGTTGTTGCACCGTACGATTCTGTGCAACACTCTGTTGTGGGAAAGCAGGTGGATTTGCCGCGTCTGCTCCCATTCCTTGGCTATTCTGCCATGTGCCTTGACTTCTGCATGTGCGCGCCAAATGCCCTGTTAGTCCACACAGCCAACATACTGATAGTGGTCATATTATTTGTCCATTTGACATTACCATTTTGCATGTTTTGAAAGCCTCCTTGATTACCTTGGAAAGCTCCCTGATTGCTCTGCCATCCTCTTCCTCTAAACCCTCTTCCTCTTGGGTAAACTCCTACGTTACCCTGGTTGTTCTGTTGTGGGTTAGCCACCTGTTGCATGTTTTGTTCAGCTGTGTTAGTTAGCATGGCTCCTTCAAGAGCATATTTTGATAATTTCTTTTGCACCAGCTTCGCTTCCTCACCCTTTCAAGTCGCCTCTTTTTTTCGATTCTTTTCCTGTAACAATCTACAGAAATGCGCGATAGTTAACTGTATTTCAGCCCAAGGTTTAGCCTCAACTCTAACCAATTTCTTGAGCTGTTTCTGCACTGGTTCTGGCAACCCTTGGCACTATATGTGATAAAATACAGGTATAGATTTCGTCCAAGATTCATGCGTTTCGAGTACCCACTTGTCTTGGAAATTCTGGATATAAAGTAACAGGTCTTCCGACTATTTCATTTTTCGGGTCATTATGGCTCCCATATCAGAAGTGTCTGGGTAGAGTGGCCACCAGGGGGCGCACGGATGAACAGCTCCTCCGTGTGAGCTCCGTTCCGTGGTTCCTGGAAAGCGTATTGAGCCCCCGCCACAGGCCCCCCCCTCCGGATACAGCCATCACGAATCGGCAGTGTATTGCATTGTGCTTGAATCGAGCGAAAAGCCGAAAAGAATCGCACCAGGAATTCACAAGATATCCGCCTGGACTGGCGCGACTACGCAGCAGCAGCCAGCCCCACGTGTACTGCGCCAACCCTGGACTGGTACACAGTGGCCCGTGACGCAAGCCTCTGGGACCAACTCGCGCTGTACCCCACAACACAAGTGCAAAGCCCACCGAACCCGGAGAAGAAACAAACTGAACAAGACTGCTGGGGACGCGGTGTCCAGGCAGTGCCTCCACCGCTCCGAGACCCAGCGTCAAAGCAGAGCGGACAAACATAAAGGGCCCCCGACAGACGTGCAGCGCGTTGAATACGGCCTGCGACACAGGTGAGAGCCCTGTGGACCAATATTCAAGCCCGGCGCCATAATCGGGAGGTGACCCTGGGGACGCGGGACGAGACGAGCCTGGCCGCCCCTCCTCCTCCTCCCTTCATCGTGCCGCTCCAGGCTCCCCTTCGATCCCAGTTCGAGTCAACCGCAGAGCCTGGAGAGTACCTGCCACCATACTTGGCGGAGACGGGACTCCCATAGGAGGCGACGGCACGCTGCGGCCGCGGCCCCCCGTCCCCAGGCGCCTCCACCCCAAAGCGGATGATCCCATAGGGGCCAGCACAGAAACGCACCCCCAACAAGACACGACAGCGAAGGCAGAAAGCACGGCCTCTCATCTTGCAAATTACAGCAGCCCAAACCAAGATACGATCAGCGGATCAGTTGTTCAGAGGAGAATTGCTTAGCATTTCGGTGCTGGACTGCCCTAGGGCAGGGTAAAGACTGATATGTTTAGATATTTCTCCTCTGTGAAAGATAGTGAGCTAAAGACTATGGGTAAGTCTCTCGTACCCGGGACTAATGACCGGCAGAGGGACTCCCAGGATCCCCCTTGTTTTTTCTTATTTAAGTAACTTTGGGTCTCACCCTAAGTTACTAGGGGAATCCAGACGTGGACACCTTGCTCAATATTCTTAGAGAGGCACAGCTCCTCCCTACTGTGAGATCCAACCAGACCGAAACATGTGTCTGGGGTTGCTGTTGGTATTCTTGTTCAGAGGAGAATTGCTTAGCATTTCGGTGCTGGACTGCCCTAGGGCAGGACAAAGACTAACATGTTTTAGATATTTCTCCTCTGTGAAAGATAGTGATCTAAAGACTCTGGGTAAGTCTCTCTGACCCGGGGCTAATGTCCAGCAGCAGGACTCTTAGGACCCCCTTGTCTTTTGCATATTTAAGTAATTTTGGGACTCGCCTTAAGGTACTAGGGGAATCCAGACGTGGACCCCTTGCTCACTATTCTTAGAGAGGCACAGCTTCACTCTACTGATGAGGTACAACTAGACTGAAACACGTGTCTGGGGTTGCTGTTGGTACTCTTGTTCAGAGGAGAATTGCTTAGCATTTTGGTGCTGGACTGCCCTAGGGCAGGACAAAGACTGATGTGTTTGAGATATTTATCCTCTGTGAAAGATAGTAAGCTAACGACTCTGGGTAAGTCTCCCATACCCGGGACTAATGTCCGGCAGAGGGACTCCCAGGACCCTCCTTGTTTTTTGCATATTTAAGTAACTTTGGGTCTCACCCTAAGTTACTAGGGGAATGCAGACGTGGACCCCTTGCTCACTATTCTTAGAAAGGCACAGCTCCTCCCTACTGATGAGGTCCAACCAGACCGAGACACGTGTCTGGGGTTGCTGTTGGTACTCTTGTTCAGAGGAGAATTGCTTAGCATTTTGGTGCTGGACTGCCCTAGGGCACGACAAAGACTGATATGTTTTAGATATTTCTCCTCTGTGAAAGATAGTGAGCTAAAGACTCTGGATAAGTCTCTCTTACCCGGGACTAATTTCCGGCAGAGGAACTTCCAGGACCCCCGCTTGTTTTTTGTATATTTAAGTAACTTTGGTTCTCACCCTAAGGTATTAGGGGAATCCAGACGTGGATCCCTTGCTCACTATTCTTAGAGAGGCACAGCTCGACCCTACTGATGAGGTCCAACCAGACCAAACACGTGTCTGGGGTTGCTGTTGGTACTCTTATTCAGAGGAGAATTGCTTAGCATTTCGGTGCTGGACTGCCCTAGGGCAGGGTAAAGACTGATATGTTTAGATATTTCTCCTCTGTGAAAGATAGTGAGCTAAAGACTATGGGTAAGTCTCTCGTACCCGGGACTAATGACCGGCAGAGGGACTCGCAGGATCCCCCTTGTTTTTTCATATTTAAGTAACTTTGGGTCTCACCCTAAGTTACTAGGGGAATCCAGACGTAAACCCCTTGCTCACTATTTTTAGAGAGGCACAGCTCCACCCTACCTATGAGGTCCAACCAGACCGAAACATGTGTCTGGGGTTGCTGTTGGTATTCTTGTTCAGAGGAGAATTGCTTAGCATTTCGGTGCTGGACTGCCCTAGGGCAGGACAAAGACTAACATGTTTTAGATATTTCTCCTCTGTGAAAGATAGTGATCTAAAGACTCTGGGTAAGTGTCTCGGACCCGGGGCTAATGTCCGGCAGCAGGACTCTTAGGACCCCCTTGTTTTTTGCATATTTAAGTAATTTTGGGACTCATCTTAAGGTACTAGGGGAATCCAGACGTGGACCCTTTGCTCACTATTTTTAGAGGGGCACATCTCCACCCTACTGATGAGGTCCAACCAGACCAATAGTAGTTTCTGGGGTTGCTGTTGGTACTCTTGTTCAGAGGAGAATTGCTTAGCATTTCGGTGCTGGACTGCCCTAGGGCAGGACAAAGACTGATATGTTTTAGAAATGTCTCCTCTGTGAAAGATAGTGAGCTAAATACTCTGGGTAAGTCTCTTGTGTCTGGGAGTAATGTCTGGCAGAGAGACTCCCAGGACCCCCCTTGTTTTGTGCATAATTAAGTAACTTTGGGTCTCACTCTAAGTTCGTAGGGGAATCCAAACGTCCACCCCTTGCTAACTATTCTAAGAAAGGCACAGCTCCTCCCTACTGATGACGTCCAACCAGACCGAAACACGTGTCTGGGGTTGCTGTTGGTAGTCTTGTTCAGAGGAGAATTGCTTAGCATTTCAGTGCTGGACTGCCCTAGGAACTCAGTCTGTTGCAGTGCCCCCTTCGGTGTTCTGTGCTGCCCAACACCCTTTTCTTTGTCGTTGGAGCTGGTCTGAAATTACAGTAAGGCTGGATGTCATGCAGTTTAAATACTTTTGCATTTCGGATCCTAGGACCTCTCGGGTTGACTGGGCATCACATCTAGCTCTGTCTCGATGGGTAAGAGGGGTCCTCATCCTCCTTCCTGTGACTATCTTGTGTGGCGTATGATGATGGTCAGAGCCTGGTTGGGTCCGAAAAGCATACAATGCCAATGGAAGTCAGTGCAACCATCCCCTCTTTAGAGTAAGCTTCAACTTGGCTATCCTTTCCTTTAATAAGCCATTGAGCCTCTCACAAAACCTGTTACCTTCTGGATGATACGCTGACGAGAACTTGTGTTTTATATGAAGCAACAAGCTGATCTGTTCTAAAATTGCATTTACAAAATGAGCCCCATTATGTGATCTCAATACTTCACATACCCCCCACCTAGGGAATACTTCCCTCACTAGGAATTTGGCCACACAGGTAGAGTCTGGGTGTGTACATGGACCTGCTTCTATCCATCTAGAGAATGGACAGACCACAACAATTAAGTATCTGTACCCATTGTATACTTGAATCATGTCGACGTAATCGACATGCAGATGCTGAAAAGGCCCATTTGGCCAGGGGATGACTCCTCTCATTACTTTTAAAGTGTGCCCAGCGGTTAATTGCTGGCAGATCACGTAGTTCACCATAAAGAATGCAACATGCTCCGCTAAATTTGGTATAAACCAGTCTTCCGCGAGCGTTGCTGCTAGATTCTCTTTTATCAGGTGCATTGGGTAATGCATTTGTTCCAACGCTATTTTTAGTAGGGCTACAGGCATTACTGGTTTACCAGTGCTGTCTTGCCTCCACAAGCTGTCAGGGTGGTTTAAAGAACACCCTCGACGTTTCCACAGGTTTTTCTCCTCCTGTGGTGCCTCCCCCTGGAGCTCCATTAGTTGCATCTGCCCAAGATCGCTATAGGCTTCTGGTTGGTTCATGCTACCATCATCCTTTCATGGGTGCATGCCACTTCTACTTCTATAACCGTCTCACTCTTGGATGTCATACGGTTGGCTTCCGTGTCTGCTGCGTGATTTCCACGTGACACGAAATCTGTCCCTTTCATGTGGGTGGCACATTTTATGACTGCTTTGCCCACTGGGAGCTGTAGTGCCTTAATCAGTCTGTCCAATAAGGCTGTGTGCTGCACTGGCGTGCCGTCTTCTTGGAGGTAGCCCCTCCTTTTCCAGCATGCTAGACCTGCGTGCATTGTGGACGTCACATAGGCGGAGTCACTGTACATCATTACTTCCTGGTCTGCGTGATTCTCAATGGCGAGTATCAAAGCCAATATTTCTGCACCTTTGCTGAGTAATGAGATGGTATACGTGCACTGACGAGTACTCGAAATTCTCCATTTGCTTTGTGCTTCACCACAGCAATGCCTGTATACCTTTGTCCGTCAACTTGATCGATTCTCAAGGACCCATAAATAAAGACGATTTCCCCTCCTGCCAAGGCATTTTCTTTTACCTTGGGGATTTCATCATAGAATTCTTCATAATTCGCAGAGTCATGTATCGGTTCCCCTTCAGTGACCAGCTCTGCTACGAACGTAACTGGGTTCACTATTTTACATCGGATTATTTTGATCGATGGATTTGATATGATAACTTCATAAGCAGAAGCTCTCTGAGATGGCAATGTGCCTTTTGGTTTTTTTAATATGGCAAATAATGTCTGCTCGACGTATAACGTCATGGAACATCCCATTACAATGGTTGTCACCTTCTCTATGGTGAATGCTGCGGCAGCTAAACTTTGTTCGCATGGGAATTGACCTTTCATTATTGGGGCCAAGTTCCCACTGTAATATGCCAGGGGCTTGTACCCCAACAAGGTTCTTTGAGCGAGCACTGCCGTCAATGTGCTGCCATTCATGTGCGAAAACATGTAGAATTCTTCTACATAGTTAGGAATTCCGAGAACTGGAGCCGTACAAATTGCTCTCTTGAGTTCTGCAAACCCTTTTTCCATCGCCTCAGACCACTCAATCTTTTCCTTTGTCACCTAGGCCTTCTTTAGAGCCTGAAGTAAAGGCTTAGTATAAGAGCTGTAATCAAAAACCCATGCTCTAACATAGTTGCATAGGCCTAAAAAGCTCTGCATTTGCTTTATCGTTTGTGGCTTAGCCGTGTTCAGTATGGCTTCAGCCCTTTCTGGGGTCACTTTCTTTCCTTCATGTGAGATCAGCTGGCCTATGTACAGCACTTCCTGTTGACAGTATTGTAGCTTTTTCTTGTCAACCTTATATTCCTTCTCAGCCAGTGTAGTCAGTAGCTGAACAGAATCATGCCTGCATTGTTCTTCTGTGACACTGCAGATTAGAATGTCAACCACATACTGCAAGACGACACTTTCTAATGCAATATTGCTTAGGTCCATCTGTAGGACTCTATTGAAAATGGATGGGGACTCACAGTACCCCTGTGGCAGCCTTGTGCTTTTCAGACGCATTTGTCTGAACGTGAATGATGTCAGATCTTGTGAGTCACGGTGCAACAGGAATGAGAAAAAGGCATTTTTCAAATCAATCACCGTGAAATATTTTGCCTCAACGGGTATATAACATAGGATTGCAGATGGGTTAGGGATTTAAGGGAACTCGGCTTCAACAATATTGTTTAATGCTTGTAAATCCTGGATTAAATGCCAAGACCCACCCTTCGATTTCTTGACAGGATAAACCACCATATTACACAGTGACTCTGACGTCACTTAGATGCCCTGGTCCATCATGGCAGAGATTGTCTTAAAAATCCCTTCATCTGCCTCTCTGGACATGGGATATTGTCAGACTCTCGGCAGAATTGCTCCTGTCTTTAGTTTAATCTTCACTTCTCCCACCCCCTTCAAGAGACCTACGTCATAGAGTCCTGTTGTCCATACCGAGACAGGTACCTTAGCTATATCCTCGTCAAAATATTCCGGACGCTTCAGCGCCAACATCATTCTCTGCGGCACTTCTCTTCTGATCATTTTTACCCAAAAGATAAGGCTCTCTTCCTTCCTTGTCTCTTCTGAGTCTGGTTGTTCTTCAAACAGATCGTCATCGGTGATGTCAGTCACTCGATACACTTCCTCAATGGCGATGATCGCACACCATTGCCTGCCTTCATCATCGTATCTGTCGACCAATGCTACTTTCCCTCGCACCACTGCGGCATGTATCATCAAGGGAAATACTTGTCCCTCCTCTTCATGTATAGGTATTCTTGGTCTGAATAGAAACTCACCAGGAGTTCTCATAGTTCTGTCTGCGAGACCTGGCAATCCTGCCATGAGCACCCGCATGCCATACGTGAAAACTTCTGGTTCCAGCGGTATAGCTCTCATGGCCATGCGTCCTGAGTATGCTCTAATTATTTTGCAGTTATACAAACAAGGAACTGACCTCATCCCACCAAAAATATTTATCTTATTACACACACTGTTTCTTCCCGTGTGGTACTCTACGAACAGAAGGCTTAAGACTAATTCGCCTATAAAACAATGAATGTTGAACCCAAATACTCTGGTATCTGATTAATTTGATATCTCAGGCTACCCCGAAGCATCGAGTGTTGCTGCCTTGGAGCAAAAGACAATATATAAAGAAAATTACTGTAATAGCTTAGTGGCTATTTATTAATTGTACAGTTGTTGCCTAACAAATAAACATGATCTCCCAAAGGAGCATTTACAAAAAATGATACTTTCAAAAAGAAACAATGATCATTAAAGTGCACAGTGAATTGCATCAAATAATATGGAACATACACTCTGGTGTTGGCAAGAAATAAACATTTTCAAACAAAAACCATCCACAAGATGTGTAGCTGAATACACAGTCTATATAATGAGTTAAAAAGGCAAAGTTAAGAGAAGGAAAAACAAAAGCAAAACCCCAACACGTCCTGGTTGTGTGTGATAGGGCAATGCAACCAAATGTGACCCCCACCAGAGTCTGGTGTATTTGTGGCCACGGCCAAAGAACCAAATGTCAAGTCCTAAGGTTTGGAGCCCAGGGCATACGTGGTTCCAAACCAATGCCAGAGGTCAGGTCCTCCTGGTAACTTGGAGGATCAGCTGATTTGAGTTTATCAAGAGATCAATCCTAGGTCAACATCGGTGGTTATATTCCTGCTGATTTTGAAAAATGGGCCGTATAGCGATTACGTGTCCAATAAGACGTTTCGGCGGGCAGTGAAGGCTACCTTCATCTGGACCTGCGGATTTCGCTCTACGTGGGGAAACAGAGCAAAGAAAAGAAATCAGAAGAGGGGAGAGAAGAGGGTAAGAACAAATCACCCTGTCACGCCCTCTCACACAACCCGTCTCTCACCTCCCCCCTCACACCTGTCTCCCTCATCAGACGCTTTTTGCCGTCGTATTCTCTATTCACATCAGCGGGGGAAGCACGGCAGGCGGAATACCATGTTGGGCGGACCCGCCTCTTTTCGCCCTTTTCCGCGTTGACGGTTGCCATGGTGCCTCCTGCACAGCCGGCGACGCCAGGATACCAGGAGGTACCGGCAGCCCCAATCGCTGGCTGCGTTGCGCTCCACGCAACGTGCGCGAGCGGTCACGTGATGCGTCACGTGATACCGCTCGCCGCTTCAAATAAGCCGGCAAACAAGACTCTTTGCTTCACAGCTACTTCTATGGAGGACTGCCAGGCGTTACCTTTTGCTTCTTGTTTCTCTCCTTGCCTCGACCTTGGAACGCTTCATTTGGACCTGCTCTTGGATTACCCTTGGACTCTGGCGTGCTCTCTGATTTCCCGGACATCTGACATCTATTTGTACTCTGGACTTGCTTTTTGGATTGCCCTTCTGTTTTTGCAACCCTCGGATTGCTTCAAGTTTTGCCACGGATCCAGTCTTGCTCCACCAGGTGCTTTCAGGAGTGCCAACTACATCATCTCAGCCTGCTGTGGGTTCCCCTGCTGTCTGCATAGGTTTCCTACCTATACTCCATCCCTTTTAGGTAAGCTGGTGTCACTGCATCTTGTTTGCTCCTTCTGCCAATTGCCAATTGCCTTTTTGGGTGTTTCCTTGATTATAACCCTTTTCCTTACAGCACTCAGGGGTCCTTCCGGCGTTCCGGATACCAGGCTGACGACGACACTCCCACCTGTGGCCTCAAAGATTGCTAGGGCAGTATTTTACATTCTGCTCGAGCGGTACTTGGGGACGGAGGCATTACATAACTGCACTACCATCAAGTCGGGCCCATCAAGTTAGAACACACCCCCAGCATCCCACCAATCTGTACATGCCTAACTGTGGTAGAACACGTGAAGCACTAGTAGTAAAAGGGGAGGGTTCATAAAAGAAAGTGACATGAAGCTGAAGAGGTTGCCAAAAGAGGGGAACATTTGGCACCTATAGGCTGGCACTACCCACCTGAACAGAGAAGAGGGGGGGGTGTAGAAAAGAAGCTCCAATGATCAGTGTGACCAAGGAGAGGGCCTGTGCAGAATGTGCACAGGTACTGTGTGGAACTGTAGTTGCGAGAAGCAGGTTCCTCCGTAGGGGCCCGAAACCAGTAGAGCAGAGGGTGAGTTGAAACCCGATGTATCAAAACTGGAAGGCCTGTCAAGGGGATACAAGAAACAGGAGAGAAAGGGAGGCAGCATAAGAGATCAGAAAAAAGCAGGAACATCTCTATGCTGCATCAGTGCAGGCCAAAGAACATGCAGCACAGAAAGGTAGCAGAAAGGTAACACTTACTACAGACAAGCTGTGAGTCATGTCAGAAGCCGGCGTGCGTGTCAATCAGTCAAACCCAGAGGTGGGTATGCAATTGATGTGGAGCCTGTAGGTAAGTGGATCATACCAGAGCCAGTATCAGATTGTGGCTGGAGATCCTACAACAGGAGCGGAGAAAAATATTGATGTGAATATAGGGCTGCTAATAGTTAATATACGAATGCCCACATGAATGGGCTGAAAGCTGGAGCAAATGGTGACTCGAATGGTGCGTGCACCGAATGGTTCAGAGGGCAGAATGAGGTGCCCATCACAAGAAGAAATTATTTTGCATACATTTGAATAATGCATTCCTGGAGTGGAGCATACTATGCACTCCTCCGTGAACAAAATCATCATGTTCAATTTTGTCATTAAGTCTCATCCCAAAATGTTTACAGGGGTCTGGCGTGAATATAGTAAAGGTACATTCATGTTGCACTCTCCTATGGAGACTGGGAGTGCGTCCGTAAAGGGAACTCGACTGTGAGCTCCTGTGAAACTCTGAGTATATATGGCCTCGCTGGACAAGGAAAATTTGCCTTCACGTATGCACGAGCGGGTTGCACCCGTGTCCACTAGGAATGAATATTCTTTACCCCATATAACGACATTCCCCCTAGATTCCCTATGAAGGTCTGGTGTCACTGATAGGCTAGAGGACATCAGGGTTCCCAGTGAGCTGTCCTACTGTATATATAATTTTGCCCCACTGTGCACTTGCGGATTTTCCCCATTCTCAGTGTTGCTTCCCCTTCCAGGGCTTTGGGTCTGTGGCAGTTGTGGTGGTGCCTGTTGGGTTTGTCCTTGTGGAAGATTCCCTATATTCTGTGGTTGCACCCCTTGCTGCACTCCTTGCGCTTGTTGTTGCACCGTACGATTCTGTGCAACACCCTGTTGTGGGAAAGCAGGTGGATTTGCCGCGTCTGCTCCCATTCCTTGGCTATTCTGCCATGTGCCTTGACTTCTGCATGTGCGCGCCAAATGCCCTGTTAGTCCACACAGCCAACATACTGATAGTGGTCATATTATTTGTCCATTTGACATTACCATTTTGCATGTTTTGAAAGCCTCCTTGATTACCTTGGAAAGCTCCCTGATTGCTCTGCCATCCTCTTCCTCTAAACCCTCTTCCTCTTGGGTAAACTCCTACGTTACCCTGGTTGTTCTGTTGTGGGTTAGCCACCTGTTGCATGTTTTGTTCAGCTGTGTTAGTTAGCATGGCTCCTTCAAGAGCATATTTTGATAATTTCTTTTGCACCAGCTTCGCTTCCTCACCCTTTCGAGTCGCCTCTTTTTTTCGATTCTTTTCCTGTAACAATCTACAGAAATGCGCGATAGTTAACTGTATTTCAGCCCAAGGTTTAGCCTCAACTCTAACCAATTTCTTGAGCTGTTTCTGCACTGGTTCTGGCAACCCTTGGCACTATATGTGATAAAATACAGGTATAGATTTCGTCCAAGATTCATGCGTTTCGAGTACCCACTTGTCTTGGAAATTCTGGATATAAAGTAACAGGTCTTCCGACTATTTCATTTTTCGGGTCATTATGGCTCCCATATCAGAAGTGTCTGGGTAGAGTGGTCACCAGGGGGCGCACGGATGAACAGCTCCTCCGTGTGAGCTCCGTTCCGTGGTTCCTGGAAAGCGTATTGAGCCCCCGCCACAGGCCCCCCCTCCGGATACAGCCATCACGAATCGGCAGTGTATTGCATTGTGCTTGAATCGAGCGAAAAGCCGAAACGAATCGCACCAGGAATTCACAAGATATCCGCCTGGACCGGCGCGACTACGCAGCAGCAGCCAGCCCCACGTGTACTGCGCCAACCCTGGACTGGTACACAGTGGCCCGTGACGCAAGCCTCTGGGACCAACTCGCGCTGTACCCCACAACACAAGTGCAAAGCCCACCGAACCCGGAGAAGAAACAAACTGAACAAGACTGCTGGGGACGCGGTGTCCAGGCAGTGCCTCCACCGCTCCGAGACCCAGCGTCAAAGCAGAGCGGACAAACATAAAGGGCCCCCGACAGACGTGCAGCGCGTTGAATACGGCCTGCGACACAGGTGAGAGCCCCGTGGACCAATATTCAAGCCCGGCGCCATAATCGGGAGGTGACCCTGGGGACGCGGGACGAGACGAGCCTGGCCGCCCCTCCTCCTCCTCCCTTCATCGTGCCGCTCCAGGCTCCCCTTCGATCCCAGTTCGAGTCAACCGCAGAGCCTGGAGAGTACCTGCCACCGCACTTGGCGGAGACGGGACTCCCATAGGAGGCGACGGCACGCTGCGGCCGCGGCCCCCCGTCCCCAGGCGCCTCCACCCCAAAGCGGATGATCCCATAGGGGCCAGCACAGAAACGCACCCCCAATAAGACACGACAACGAAGGCAGAAAGCACGGCCTCTCATCTTGCAAATTACAGCAGCCCAAACCAAGATACGATCAGCGGATTACCCACCTCTACTTGTAGGCACCTAACTTACGTAAAGGGAACCCCTGAGCCACAATGTAGCTGAAATCAATCAGATATAACATAGCCTACCCACACCTAACTACAGAGGACTCGATCACGCAAAACAATTGGAACAATTGGAACAGATTGCGCAAAACTAGTTCAAAGACCTGGAATCATCCGCACTAGAGAGGAGGTCACTGGCTCCTAGGGGAGCCTGGAATCCAGCAAAGAAACGTGGTGGTAACCAATGAAGTGCCACAAGCAACGGTCGTACAACACACAAGTACCAACCCGCAATGCCTTCCATTGAACAGAACCTCCCCAACAGCGAAATAGAGGTGCCCAAAAGTAAGACTCAGTGCCTCAGAAAGAGACGCCTCGCAAACATCCAACGGAGACCCCCCGAATAGACTTAAACAACTAGGTGAGACGCAACGGAAGAGAGCAGAAAGCTCGCACAAAGCGGTCCCGAGCAGACAAGCTACACCCCCTATTCATCTAGAGGCGATCAACTAAATAGAGGCACCTGAATCCTGGGCCCCCGAACATACACTGTGCACCCCGCATATCGAGAAAAGATAAAAGAGACGAGACACAAAGGGGTCGATCAACGACCACTCCATCTGACCCAGATACCGTCTCCCCCCACCCACAGACATACAACCCAGGGCAGTCAGCGAGAGGGAGGCACCATCAGCAAAATAACAATACGGGATATTTCATCGGGACTGAGGATTGGGCCCCCACTCCTGGGGCGTGTGCCTCCTCACATATTCTCCTGATGGTAGTGCCGCCTCAACCCGCAACCTGAAAGGTGGCACCAGATACATTGAACCGGGTGTATGAATGCACAACAGAAACTAGCCACCTACGCCTACAGTCCGACCACTCCTCACGCTACCGACCCCAGGATGACATCCACACCACCTCCAAGTGCCGAAACTGCTGCCACTAAAGGAGACATAGCGGCATTACTGACCGAAATAAAAAATATGGGTGCCAGCATTGGCGGCAAAATTGATAAGCTTACGCAATGGCTGGACAGCATAGAAGATAGGGTGGAAGGAGTGGAAAATAACCAGGCCTCAATAGACACTTTAGAGATGCAACTTGCTCACAGAATAACGAGTATGGAGGAGAGAGAAGAGGAGGTTAAGCTTAAGATGGACGATTTGGAAAATCGGGAGAGAAGGAACAACCTCCCCATCTTCGGAATCCTGGAGCGGGAGGGGGAGACGGAGGCAGATCTCAAAAAGACGCTCCACAACATCATAAAACTTCTTGTAACAGATGACGAAATTGATGAGCCCAAAACAGAGCATATCCATAGAGCAGGCGGCCCGCCTGCGGGCCCAAGGTCGGTACTTGCCCGGTTCCACAGCTATCAAGATAAGACCAGGGTCCTGGAGAAAGCAAGGAGTGGAGGCACCATTACCCTAGGGGGAGCACAAATAACAATATACCAAGACCTCTCCTCCCTGATCCTGGCCCTCAGGAAGATGTGTAGACCCCTGACGAAGTGGCTGAAAGAACGAGACACCCGATACAGATGGGGATACCCCTTCTCCCTCTCCTTTGAACATGAAGGCACGAGGATCAGACTGAACTCAGAAAAAGACATTAAAACATGCATATCGGATTTGCTTGGAGTACGAGACCATGGAGAAGACCGACAGGGAACAGCAAGAGACAGGGGGCATGGCATACCCAAGGCCTCAGGCGTAATAAGGTGAAAGGTTCGAGGAAATTTCAACGAGGCAACACATCGCCAGAGGGCGGCAATTAACCTTCAGTGATCAGGGTATATTTGACATACATGTTGTTAGATAATGATGAGCATGAACATTGTCTGAGGTAAGAATTCAATGACTGATGCTCGAACTGGAACTTCAAGATGATTCCATTGGGGGGAAGATGGGGGCTCAATTAGTCATTTGTAGTATTATTTCCTGTACAGGGACCGTGAGGTAACGGTCCCCACTGGTGGTTCGATACCGGGGCAGTCTCACCAACCACAACCGGCCGAACGCCACCAAATGGAGGGAGGGGGGAGGGGACAGAGAGGGGATAGGGAGGGGGACACAGGCTGAAGGAACAACTAAAAAATGAGTTAGTGCACAATTCAGAGTGAACAAAAAGGTCATGTGGTCACTTGAAATTATAACAAGACGGCGGACACAAATGAATGACGTGTATACTCTCAGATTATATAACGATGATGACCGCTGAATCCCATAGCAGGGGCTCCATAAGGGTGGGAACGCTTAATGTCAAGGGTCTTAACTCACCGACAAAGAGGTCGCTGGTTTATAGAGAATTCCGTCCCACTAAAAGTGACATCCTCCTCTTACAAGAGACCAAGTATATGAAAGGTGATGAGAGGCCCATATTAGGTACACGAAGCAGAGTGGAATTTTGGGGCTCAGCACCATTGAAGAAGGGGGGAGTAGGGATTCTCATTAGGAAAGGCATTGATTTCAATTTCACTAAGACCTGGGCAGATGTGGATGGCTTTACTAGTGACAGGAACCATTGGAAACGTACCTATCACAATTGCTACAATTTACGCCCCTAATGTGAACCGGATGAGATTTCTCACCAAAACAATCCCCAAAATCATGTTGGAATCCTCTGGCCATGTCATCCTGGGAGGGGACTTTAATTCATGGGCTGACCCCACACTAGATCGCAAAACTGCAAACCCTACACCACAAGACGCTGCCAAACAGGCGAATGCTGACTTTGCCCAAATGATGAACCTGTATGGAATGAATGATGCATGGAGACAAATGCACCCTAATGAGAAAGCCTATACATTCTTTTCAGCCCCGCACAACACCTTTACCCGCATCGACTACATCTACCTCACCAAGGAAGTCCATGATCACACAATACACTCAGAAATTACCCCAATCACATGGTCTGACCATGACATGGTCAACATTGACGTCCAATGGGAACATTTACCCCGCAAGAACGGCAAATGGAGGTGTAATGAAACTCTTTGGAAGGACTGAATATTTTAGAATCAATAACACATGTGAGGTTTCCAAGCAGGGAGTCTGGGATGCAGGGAAAGCTACCTGGAGGGGTATCCTTATAAGAGAAGGCGCTCGGAAGAAAAGAGAGAGAACCCTAATTGAAAACAGAATTAGAGAGGAAATTCACCAGCTCGACAAAGAAGCAAAAGAGGGAGATCCCCCAGACCAGGGTAGGATAGATGAGGCAAGGAAGAAAAGAGAGGAGCTCCGCCTCCTAGAGCATGATCAAGTCACCCGCAAACTCCTGCTACTGAAACAAAGATTCTATGAGAAAGGGGATAAAGCGGACGCCTTATTAGCGACCAGATTGAGGGAACAGCGAGCTGAGCGCAGAGTCCAAGAGATAGTGGCGGGGGGCCCATCACAGATGTTAGCAGAACTACTATCCCTGAAGCTTTTTACGAAACGTTATATACCCCGGAGACAGTCCCAGACCCGCAAGACATTGAATCATACTTAAATGGCATAGCAATGCCCAAAATATCCTCTGCGGAGTCGGCCTGCTTGGAAACCCCCATAACAGGGGAGGAAATACAAAACGCGATAAAAAGATTGACCCTAGGAAAGTCCCCAGGAGAGGATGGGTATACCGCTGGCTTTTACAAAACATTCAGCGCTCAACTTACCCCTTTTTTAGTCGAGCTATTTAACGAAATCCTGGAAACAGGCAACCCACCAGACTCCTTTGTTAGGGCCCTTATCACAGTGATCCCGGAAGAAGGGAAGGATCCCAAAAAATGTTGTTCGTATCGCCCCATATCTTTGCTAAATGTAGATGCAAAAATCTACACAAGAGTCCTTGCTGCCAGAATTGAATCGCATATGCCCCACCTTGTCCACCCCGATCAAGTGGGCTTCATACTAGTCTGGCAAGGAGCCGACACCATGCGCAAGACTTTACACCTGATACATGCCTCTGCAAACATGGTGGGTGACCCAACCTTGCTCTCCATCGATGCAGAAAAAGCCTTTGACAGGGTCATCTGGGACTTTCTAACGCACCTCCTGCGCAAGAGTGGCATAGGACCCAGGTTCAGTAGGGGAATCCAGGCGGTATATACAGCACCTAAAGCTCGGTATCCGTCAACGGAGAATATTCGAGGTGGTTTGAGCTACGGCGAGGTACCAGGCAGGGTTGCCCACTGTCAGCCATTCTGTTTGCCCTCTCACTCAAACCACTCACACAAAAGATGAGAAGCGACACATAGATAGAAGGGATCCACTTGGGCCATACGGAATACAAAGTGGCACTTTACGCCAACGACATACTCCTCCATATGACCAATCCGGAAACATCTGTCCCCAGAGCTTTATTCCTTCTTCAAGAATATGTGCGTATTTCGGGATTCAAGGTTAACCGTGCCAAACCGATTTTGTTCCCTGTGAAGGGGTCCATGCAGGAAAACGAAATTAAATACTCCCCTCTTGGCTTATGTATTGAACACAATGAACTAAAATATTTAGGGATACAAATTACAAAGAACATAGAAACCCTTTATGGAGCTAATTTCTCTAAACTCCTTGAACACTTCCACGCTGACCTCGCCAGATGGGACAAATTAATAATATCCTGGTTAGGCGCCTCAATGCGATAAAGATGGTCTGCCTCCCTGGATTCCTATACCCCTTTCAAATGTTACCCATTCATATTCCAAATAGCTACTTTCTAGAGGCCAAAAAGGCAATCCTACGATTCCTGTGAAAAGGAAAGAAGGGAAGGATAGCATATGACACACTGACTCTCCCTAAGGAAAAAGGTGGGGTAGGTCTCCCGGATCTCAAACAATATTATAAGGCGGCTCAGTTACGAGTACTTATCCCCCATTTACGAAACCAGAATGAACCACAATGGATTACAATGGATAACCATTACTTCTACCCGGCAACGGTCTCAGAGTGGTTATGGGCCCCAAGAAAGAGAGTACGGTCTAGATCCAAGGCACATCCAATCCTGGCAACTATCTGGGATATATGGAAAGGAGGCATAGAAACAAAAAAGATCACCACATGGTCATCACCCCTAAGCCACTTATGGTCCCCGGGTATAAATAATCATATCCCCAACATTGAGAGATTCCAGAGTTGGTATGAGGCGGGGTTGGAGAGGGTGGGTCAACTTGTGCAGAGCGATTCCTTTATAACACTGCCGGAACTAACGGAGGCGCTAGGAATAGAGGTGCTGTCCACATTCCACTATTTGCAGATAAAGGGAGTTTTGACCAAACAGGAATGGAAGGAGAAGCTGAGTAGAGAACTCACCCCCTTTGAGAAACTACTCGACTCCAGAACAACAATGAAAGGCCTAATTTCCATCATGTACAAAACATTATTAGAGGCGGGAAAAGGGAACATAGAACATCTCAGGGTAAAATGGGAGAGGGACCTGGGGACAGACATAGATGAGGACACATGGGACAAAATGTGCCGCGCAGCATTCAAGACCTCGATATCATCCCAATACAAAATGCATGCTGTCAAGCTCTTACATAGGTGCCAATATGACCCAAGCAGACTATCCAAAATGTATCAAACAACTAACCCCCTGTGTTGGCGTGAATGTGGAATAATTGGGGATTATTGGCACATGTGGTGGGAATGTCCACAAATTAAGGTCTACTGGGATGAAGTCCTTGGTTGGATCAGGGCCATAGATGTTATCCAGGGATCAGCAGACCCCTATCTAGTATAATTTGGTTTTGAAAAGGAGGAGGATGAATGGAGGAGAGTGCAGGGCATGGCCCCACATCTGTTGCTTGCTGCCCGAGCGCTTCTCACAATAAAATGGAAATCCCCCATGGCCCCTTCCGAAAAAGAATGGGTCAACGTGGTGATGAACATGTGCACTATGGAAAAAATAACTGCATCATTGTATGGCAAATCGACCCAATGCGATATCCTACGGGTGGATTTCCTAGAGAAACACGCACCTGAGGTAGCGAACGGCGTAGGCACCACCCAAGCATAGTCTGAACTATATGCCCCACACAGTAGAGTAATGACACCCTCTCCAACCCTTGCAATACACGTTAGACGACTCAGAATGAGGCCAAAAGAAAATGAACAGATGTCGCAGGAGCGCCACCCAATGTAGGAGATCCCAAACACGGCACGTTATCAAGTGAAGAACCCGTAGACACATCCAAAAAAGCATATATGCTCAGACTTGCACTATTTCAGGAGTCATAGATACAGCCCGGGGGGAAGGGGGAGGAGGGAGGGAAAACTGACGGAAGAATAACGAGAGAAGTAACTCATGGTGCTTTGTCAAAATTAATTACTAGATTGACCTGTGAAAGTACGAAACTATTTCAAAGTATCAACAGGTGCAACAATACCAGGTTTCTTTGTCGTTCACTCTTTCTTTGTTTATTTCTCTGACAGTATTTTGACTTATGAATATGCATGTATGTACGCACATTGTTTGTTTACTCTCAGATGTAAGAGAATTGTTTCTTTTCTATGTAAAACCCAATAAAACCAATAAAAAAAAAAAGAAGTGTCTGGATAAAGCACCCGTAGCGCTTTCCATACTGCTGCTCTGCAATTGTTAAATGGCGCTCCGTCGTGCGCCATGTTGATTGTGGTTACACCGGGGTAGCCCGCCCGTGTCTACACCTCATCTGCTCTCTCACCAAGTATGGCAATCAGGAGACCTTTAATGTCCCCTATAGCTAGGGTGTTACATCCTGTAATTTTTCCTAACTCATGTATCCATTTTCCGGCTCCCGATGTCAGCATTGGAAGCTTGTTTTTCAGGTTTTCACGGTCCATGTGTGCCCATGAAATATATTGTGGTCTTGCTCCCCCCTTTTCTAGTAACGGAAATTGGAATGCGCAGCCTTCCTTTTCTTCTCTCATAGCTCTCCTGTCTATTGCAGGGGTAATATTCCTGCACCACAGTCTACCTGGCAGTGTCCTCAATCTGTCTACATAGGGCGGTGACGATACCCCCCTCTGACCATGGGGTGTTCCTTCATGGCTGTCAGACTGTGTGGCTGACACTGATTCCCTTGGTGTAGACTCGCTAGTGCCTGACCATTGCACCCCTTTGTCCCTTGGGAGCAGTCTTTCACGCCTTCTCCCTCCTTCATTTGCCTCGCGTTCCTCCTCTTAGGAGTCGGACATTGGTTGCTCCCAATTCACGCAACTCCTTGTGTCATCATCGTTTCCACTGATTTCTAAACTCTCCAGGGACAGTTTCCTACTCCCACTATTTCGGGTGACATCCTCAGTGTCATACAGCTGAGTGCTCTCCAGACGTTCGTCCTCCCCCTCTCCTTGGGGTAATTGTTCTAACCCCATTTTATCATATATTTTATCGATCGTTTCCCCGATGCGTCTGGTGTCGAAGTCATCCTCAATATTTGTCCTAGACGTGCCTGGAACTGAGTCGTACGTGGGAAAGAATTCTTCAATGTCTTCCCAATCTCCCACTGAATTGGGTTTTTTAACCTCCCACTCCAAATATTCGAGATAGCGTGCCCTCTGTCTACTCTTACGTTCAACATCATCACCAAATTCTTTGCGCTTCCTCGCCTCTTCTCTGACTCTATCTTCTTCCCTTATCTTTTAATTTCTACGTTCATTTGCCTTTCGTATCTCCTCATCTCTCCATCTCCTTATCTTTTTTTCATGTACCCTTTGCTCTTCTTCCAACCTTTGCTGTTTCTTTCTGTCCTGATCATAGGCTGTTCTCTGTTTGCGATCAAGCTGTTTTTCTTGCTCCTCGCGATATAGCTGTTCTCGCCTCAGCCTATCTTTCCTCCTTATCTTTTCATCCCTTAACTCCTTCCCTTTCTCCTTTCTCTGTGCCTCATCTAACCACTCCTTTGGTCTCACATCATCACTTCCTTTCCCATCTAATTTGAATAAGATTTGTCCTCCCATCCATTCATCTTTTGTAAACACTATCTCATCAGTTCTGTCTTCACTTCCTTTCCACTTCTTTCCCTCTCTCTCCTTATTGAAAGATGCACTTGTCTGTGCCTGATCCTTTCTTTCATCATCACGTCTCTCCTTGTCCCTCTAGACTGCGGAGGAAAGATTCTTGTCCTTATCCTTCCCTAGATTTTCGTCACTACTATAGGTAGGTGACTCATATGCGGAGTTGCTGTACCTTGTGGCTGCTTTAAGCTCCCTTACTGGGTAGAGTCCCTCAGGCTTAGTAGCATCTCATCCCCCTCTGTGCATACATTTAGTATCCAGTCTCCAGGGGGCTCTTCTTCCTTTGACTGTTCGAACATTTTCCAGAGTTTTAGAACAGCAAGGCATTTCTCTAGCTTCTTGCTCGTATATGTAGCATGCAAGTAAGTCGTCATATGCTGTAAAACGGCTTTAGATAAAGACCCATTTTGTGGCCACGACATAAACATCTTGTGGGCGGTACCCTTGACCCACTCGGTAGTATACTTTTTTAGCTTAGGTGCATGTTTCGGGAGCTGTTTACATAAGTGTGCTAATGGAGTAATGTCTTCCATGCTTAAACCTGTTTCTATTCCTCTTATACAATGCTTTTCAATGCTTCCATGCAACTTTAAAACTTTCAACAATATGAGCGAGCGCCAAACACTGCAAGCTCCAATCCATTTTATTTCTGCCAAACTGTTATATTACCAATTCACTAAAAAAAACATCAATTCGTATGTGATTCCATCTCAACTATCAATTTGCATAAATCTTAATCAGGCCTCACACAAAACACAAAAAAAGAATTCTTTCACATGTAATGACACAACAGAACATATATGACAGACACTTAACAGACTAGACAGACACCAGCTGGACACAAATATCTCTGCCTCTAATTATTACCCCTACATGGAGTTTAAACAAACTCCATTCACAACGTCTTTAAACGTGGTGGTAGCCTAATCGTCCCCTATTATGTGAGGCTCTGAGTTCACGTTTCTTCTGACCGCTATATTAAAGCGCAGGAATAAGGCATATCCTCTCTCTTCTCAGGTGTCCGCCCTTGTATCCTCTCTCTTCTCAGGTGTCCGCCCTGGTATTCTATCTCTTCTCAGGTGTCCGCGCTGGTATTCTATCTCTTCTCAGGTGTATACCCCGGTAGCCTTTCACTTCTCAGGTGTCCACCCTGTTATCCTTTCATTTATTCAATCAATCTCAAGTCATTATCCCCTTATATATATATATACAGTCTTCTCTACTTCTGATTATTTTGTTTTTTCCACCTCCCTCTGTTACCTTTTCCCTTACTTGTTCTAACGCCTATAATCTTTGCCAAAGCACTCAATTTCTATTTCACTCACCGTTCGATTCGTTCCTCTCTGGACCCTCGGGATCACCGTCTCCGTTACCGCCTTCTTCAGACTTTCACCTGATCCGCTGCCCGTAGGAATGGGAAGGGTTATGGTTTTTTAAAACATGTCCCTTCTGGCCCCACTGCAGTTTTAGATCAATTTATACTACCATTGTCCACGGGAAGCTTCACAGTCTACTCAGCCGAATGGCGAAGGATTTGTGATATTGCCGAAGACCTAGAGTTACTTTGTGTCGACGGTCAATAGGTGTCTTATCAATAATCAATAATCGATGGTTTCCAACCATCCTCTGCTACCAAGTGTACAGGAGGGGGAGTGACCTCTGACCGGCCCATAGAATCAGAGCTCACCCTCAAGTACTTTAAGACGAGATAGCTGTACCTCGAGGAGTATGGGGTGCGGGATTCTCGTTCTCCGACACCAATCAATATGGACAACTGAAATGGTTTGGCAAAGGGGAGTCCGTTTAATGACAAGTACAAGAAACGGGGAAACATGGAGATCAACAATGATGCGATGGGCCGTCTCGCTTCAACTCCCAACAATCTTCATTCAAACAACAATAGTTATAGTAAAAATTTGTCATCATTGACGTGTAACACTCAAAAGTTTGTCATGCAATTCTATTGGTTGTAAAAGGCAACTTAAGTATAGGTGCTATATCTGTATATGGTAACGGGGTGTGTGGATTGGACAACTCTTATCGGGTGGGCATCTACGCCCTTCCCTCTACATTACTCCTGCAACCGTCACTAAAAGTAATACGTCTCATTGGTTCTAATATCTATAGGACCTTAGATTATTTGGCCCACTGTGATTGGGCTGGCTACAACCCTAAGCATAAATCTCCACTTTAATTAACAGCATGCAGAATGGTCACTCAGATGCAGTATGCACCAAGATTCATCCTGCCTCCCTTCCATCAATCAGTACTTTAGGGCTATGTGTCAATTAGTTGACTGAGGATGGCCTTGAAACTGTAGCTTCTTGTCAGGAAATGTTATGGTATCTCCTGCTTTGGATGACATCAGACGTTGGTACATCTTTGCGCTTGGCTGGTCACGTGTTAGCACACCATGAATTGGCCTCGTTTTCCTTCTATTTGTGCATTTAATTCTCCATTTTGGCAGCCACCTGCCTGGGACCCTTTTCACGACCTTCACGGGGCAGGCTGCTCTGCTCTTAGGTTTCGATTCTCCAAAGTTACTGTCCACCTCCCTCTCTTGGTTTGACCCCCATCCCCCAGACACGCCCTGCTCCTTGCTGAGTTTCGATTCCGCCGTCTATCTTCTTGTTTTAGCTGGAATAAGAATCCTGGTCTGTTTGACTCTTAGTAACCTGGGTTAATTCTGCTTTGTATAAAGTGGACTGCACTTATATAATGTGCTTCGTGAGGTAGATATATGGTTGGCGCTTGCCTTCTACTAAGCATAGCAAGCCATACTGTTTTCTTAGCTACTTGTGTTACAAGCCAATGTACAGGCGTTAGCTGGTTGAATACTTTCATCCTGCTTACAATTTACATTTTTTTATATTCCGAAATCGTCTCTTCTTCTATGTCTGCGATATCCTTATTCATGGCATTACGTCTTTGTGTGTCATCTTTTGGTTGTCGTTCTTCATCTGTACGTCTGTCCAGGCACTTGCGACGTCATCATTCGTCTTCCATTGAGGCCCTTTGAGTTTCTTCTGGGACAATGTTTAAACAATCTTAATTTCTTGTCATTTGCTGATATGGTTGTCTCAATGGATATTTTACTGCCCATGGTTGTCTGGTTATTGGAGCTTCAATAGGTATTGGTCTTCTGATTGGCACTGGACAGAGCCCTATTGCGGCTCTCTGCTGGTCTATTTGCTCATCGTACGTCACATATCTCGGTTTGAATGTTCCTGGTACTTCAAAATGGGCGACAGGAGAGCGGGCCATATTTGAGACCTCCTCTACACGTGGACCAAGACTTTATTAAGGCCGGTCTCCATATTGATCTGCATTTATCTACTGCAGGGAGCCAGACTGTTTCTGTGATTAGACCCTCCCGGGTGTAGCAGCAAGACAACAAGTGATTTCATTAAAAGGATGCTGAGCTTTCTCCCATTCCGCCATCCGTGTGTGGCCGTCACCTAGACAACTTGAAAGATTGGTCCTTCTCTGTTTGGCCTCTCTGATTGTACAGTATTAGCATTAAAAAACACTAATACCCTCATTCTTGGAGAAAGACAGATTTCGAGGGCAGCAGGGCAACACATTCTCTTGTGGGCGGGTGAGTGTAATTAGGTTCTGTTTAAAGGGGTTTGGGTAACTAGTGAACCAATATGAAAAGCCTCTGCCACTCACCTGGGGCATGACGGCGAGGGCCTGAAAATCCTTCCCACACCACTCCCGGCTCCAACATGTATAACTGGCCATGTCCCACGACCACTGCCCCTCATGGTTACCCCACCTTCTACTTCAAGAACCAGGCAGGGGACATTGCCAGAGGACCCAATATCTATGTTGACTAACTGGCTGCTGTGATATCCTGTGTCATTCAGTGAGGGACATGACCCAGGCTCTGAAGGGTGCTGGGCCAGACAGCGGCTCCCGCCGGTGCTTAGTGTGCCTGTCCCATGTCTCCACTGCCTTGTCTGTGTTGCCGAGGAGAGGAAATTACTGACAGGCCCATTGGTCAGTACTCACCCTCGAAAACTAGTAATGCATAATAGCGGCACCATGTGAGGAGAGTGCAGGATTCACATACTCCAGCAAGATTCAATAATCAGGACTCAGTAAATTGGCAAAGGGAAGTCTCTTTAATGATACATACATCAGCAGATGGAAATCAGCAGCATCACGAAAACCTGCCTCACCCGACTTCCTCGAACTTCAGTCAAACAGTCATTGTTATAGGCAAAATTCCATCATCATTGACGTCTAATTCTATAAAAAATCATCATGCAATATAATTGGTTGGGAAAGGTAACTTAAGTATAGGTGCTAGATCTGTATATGGAATTAATGCAAGTGGATTGGATAACTCTTATCCGGTGGGCGTCTACTCCCTTCCTTCTACAACACACGTGATTGACGTCACTACACGTACGACGTCTCATTGGTTACAGTGTCTATAGGACCCTAGATTACATGGTCCCTTGTGATTGGGCAAGTTACACCCCTAAACATAAATCTCCATTTTAATTAGCAGCATGCAGGGTAGACACCCAGGTGCCTAGTGTCCCAAGATTCACCGTTCCTCCCTTCCATTAATCAGTGTTTTAGGGATATGTGTCAATTAGTTGGCTGGGTATGGCCTCGGATCTGTAGTCTCTTATCAAGAAAAGTTATGGCACCCTCGGGTTCTGGATGACATCAGGTGGTGGTACTTCTTCGCGCCTGTATGGTCACGTGCTGGTCCACCGTGAATCTGCTTCAGTTTCCAACCTTTTGTGCATTTTAATTCTGTGTGCGCTGGGCCACCTGCCTCGGCCTCCCTTATGTTGACCTTCACGGGCGGGCTGGTATGCTCTGAAGCTGGAGCCTCGTGGGCTCATGCTCACCTCCCCTTCTCTGGTTGACCTCGATTTCCCCGGCGTGAGCCTCTCTTTGTTAAGTTTCGATCCAGCTCCTTTCCTCAACTTGGACCTGGATATGGAGCTTGGCCTGTCAGGCCTTGGCCGCCTCAGTGTACTTCTGCTTTTACAAAATGGAGTCGCACGTGTACATTGTGCTGTGTTGAGGTAGATATATGGTTGGCGCTTGCCGCTCTATACTTCTACTAAGCATTGCAGGCAGTATCGATTTCTTAGCATCTTGCATTGCAAGCTTATTTACATACGTTCAACAGGGTGGTTGCTTCCATCTCGTCTTGTGGCACCATTCCCTTATATTTTAACAGTGTCTTTCCCCTGTATCCGTTATAATTATCCTTGTAGTTACTAGTACTGACATACGTGCTATCAGTAGCCAATTCTGTTTGTTCTCGTGGCTGTTCGGGCCCTTGGTTTATTTCCATTGGCCTTCCATTAAGGCTTTAGGGGTCTCCTCGTGGACCGTATGTAGGCATTCCTCATTTTGTATCAGTGGCTGGTATGGCTGTCTGATAGGGTACCGTGCTGCCCATGGTTGCCGCGTTATGGCTGCTTCAACCGGTACTGATCTCCTTACGTACAAGGGGCAGAGTCCCAGTGCGGCTCTCTGTTGGTTCATTTGCTCCTCATACGTCACGTACCACGGTGAGTACCTTACTGGCAACTCGCAATGGGGGAGCAGGGGTGCAGGTCATATCTGGGACCTCCTCTACACTCCCCTCTCTGGTCAGTTCATCGACCACTCCTACTTCCTCCTTTACATTCAGTTTCTTTGATTCCTAAGATTCTTGCTCATCGTCTCCTGGGTTTACACAAGAAGGCGTGAAAGTGTGCAATCTTGGTGTCCATATCTTTATCACTCCTCTCAAGGTTCCTGTTGTTCTCACATGCTCATCTTTGTTCCAGGTCATCAACTGGCATTGTCCATTTGGACTGCAGTAAATCCATTTGCCTTCGTACCTTCTTCGTTTCTTGGGGTAAGTGATTTTTTTTCCTTCTGGTGCAAATTCGCTGGCCTTCACAAAGTCCTTTATCTCCTCATCTGTCAGGTCTCTGGGCTTCCAGCCTGGCTCGACATCGACCATGATTTTCATCCAAATGGCCTTCAGAAACTTGAATATATCTGCCATCCATTGCGGCACCCATGAGAATAGGTTCCCAAACCAGCTGTCATCGTCCACTTCATCTGTCTCATCGGTCATCTGGTTTTTCAGGGTTGTTAACATGTCTATGGCCTCTGTGAGGGTTCCATTTTCTTCGTCGTGTGATGGTATAAATGTGCAACATGATTCTCCAATTTTTGCGCAAACACCTCCATCCATTGCGGTAATCATGTCAAGCACATATCTGTTCTGGAGGGTCATCAGACTGACTGCTCTCAGTTCTTCCTTGATTGCGTTGAACCCTTTTATGGTGGTATTGATGGTTTGCAGTAACTCCCATCTTGTTATCTGCAACCACTTGGTATTTGCACCAACCTGGATGTGCGGCAAAAGTATTGTTGTAAATACGGATGAAGTTAGGCTAAACAACCTGTTTTCGTAGGGAATGGCATAAAATGCGTCCTCTGATTTGGCAGAGAAGTAATTCTCCCTCTTCATCCTTGACATTAGTTCCACAGACCTCCTTTTCCTCAGGTGAGCGTCTGCTTTCGGGAAGCTGTCCAAATTCAGTTCATTTTTTGGGATCACTAGTGCAGGAAAGTGGACGTTCACCAGTGTGCATATGCCTCCCCAGTTCCTCGGTAGTCTTATGTAGGCTTTGGATCCACATGCCCAATAGTGGTCCATCAAGACTGCGGTCCCTTGCGACATCCCTGGGGCTTCGTATATATTCGCCCGCAGTTTTGATTCTCCCCCATTTTCCTCATGCCATTACTTCTAAAGCACAGTTTCGGGTTTTCCAGCGGTACTATTTGCAGGGGGCCTCCTCTGTCTTTGACCCAGGTTAACCGCTTTACCAATTTTGGCCAGAGTGGTTTACATAGTCTTTGAGAGTTTTCTATGGCTTAAAGGCAGGCTCCAAGGACCATCCAAGCTCGGCAGATTACAACTCCTTCTTCCCAACCGTCGGGGGAAACTACTGATCCCCAGATCTGCATTTGGCCTTGGTTCTTCCATATTTGAGCTTCTTCTCCCGTTTTCCCTTGGACGTTCAGTCTTGAGTTTATTTCCCACCTTATTCCTGATCCTTTGACGTCAGGGTTCTCATATCCAATCACATGATTCTTGGTGTGCGCCCTGTTTCTTGTTTTGATGTCCTGGACATATCCGTCTTCATCAGGGTAGTCCTTTTCGTTGGCCCATATCAACGAGGCGTCTCTCCCCATGAATTGTCCTCTGGTGTTGCACATTGCCACATGTGACATGCAGTGTGCTGTGGGGACATCTATTTCTACAGCCACAAAGATTTTGGACTTGCCCATGCTGTACGGCAGGAGTGCACAGACGAAACATTCTCCTTCTGATTGCCTTCGTCCAACTTCCTTCATGTGCTGATACCATATGTTATTTCCAAGATTGGCCGTGCTGTCCAAGTAATCGTTTAACTCATTATCGGTTTCATATGGACTTCTCTTGATCCTTAGCATTTTTCTGTAGTTGGCTATCACTATGTCTCTGAATGCGTCTGTACTGCTCTTCAGTTCAGACAGACTCTCGGGTGTTATCCTTGGAGAGGCAGGTTTCATTTCCTGCCCTGCAGCAATAGGGGGAGGTTTTACGCTTCTTTTCCTTCCCCCCTGCATTCTTTTGTAGACCTCCTCCCACCGCATCTGACTTACCGTCCTTCCAACACGTGGCTGTGTCGTAGGCTCGGTAGTTACTCCTGGCGTTGGAGCTGGCGTACTCGTTATCCCAATTGTGGTGGTTGTCTTGCTCAGCTCCTCATGTAGCTTCTTTGCTCTAAGTATGAGTGGAAACACATACTCAACTACCGCATGTGTTTTCTGAGTGAGTTCTTTCGTTGCTTCCTCCGTTCTATCGAGTGATTTTTCGCTTTCACTTCGGTTTGGTTTCTCACGTTGCTCCCTGCATTCTGGAGCTGCTTGTTCCACAGGTGATTTCTCTATTTCAGTTGGTTTGGCCTGCAGTTTCGTAGCCATTGACACTTGCCCTTGTTTGAGTGCACTCAGTGTATGGCTGTGTGCCGTGGACAGTGCTATGTTATCATTCATTCCTTGCTGACCCTGTCTCCAGCCTTTCTCACCATTCATTACTTCAAGTGTATACGTATTACTGCTAATTACATTCAACTGTAAATTGTTTGCTTTACCATCTGTTTTTCTTGGAACAGGGATGACAATATACAGCCTGGGTGCTTTTGTGAGCCCCAGACATTCATTACCTGGTGGATGCACAGACATTGGGACGTTTCGTGCACCAATAAAAAATGAGTTCTAATAGTTAACGATAAAAATACTACAATAATCACAATGCATATACATATGACGGCCTTGAAAGATAGCTTGCAGCATCTCCTTGCAGGGAACCGTGGGCGCCCTTCCACTGGCGGTACGACTAGGTTACTATTTTGGGCCCCCATTTCAACCAAGTCAATAGTTTATTTTTCTCCTTATTCTGATCTTGTCGCTCAAAAGTTCAGTTAACACTAAAGTGATGATGATGATGATAGTCTCTGAGTATGGAGTACAGTTCCTTTGCTAGGCTGTGGAAAAAGGTTAGACTATCGTTTTCAGCACATCATAATTATCCTGTATTTGTATGGCCAACGTATTCCCAGAGCACTCTTCCAACTCGTCTTGGCCCTGGGGACATACAGGAATTTTTTCGCAGTGACACCATGAAAGGATGGATTCATTACACATCACGCAGAAATAAAATATTGAAAAATAAAAATAAAAATAAAAGTGAGCATATGAGAAGGTAGGAAAAAATAAGAAAAGGGTTGAAAAAGGTAAACACGGCAGTGAAGTTCATGTCTCTGTTCCTTTCACTTGGTCTTCCGAGGTCGAGTTGGTGAACAGTCCCTCTCTCCACCATTTACTCCACTACGGAACGATGATGCAAAATAGAAAAAAATAAGAAAAATAGGAAAAGAAGTTCAAGATGTTGTTGTCCTTGTTTCTGCCTTTTCGGTCCATTCTACATTGGAAGCATGAAGAACTGTGTCTTTGTTTCCTTGCTCTGTCCCCGGCTGGGGGATGATGGAAAGTTTTATCTTGGATCTCCCCCTTCTAAGGCTCTTCTTAGCAGTGGATGTCCATAATTGCTTCTTAGTTGTGATGCAATAGCCCTCAGGAGCCGATTCAATTGGGCATTTTTTGCTGGATCATTAAGAAAAGCGGGCACATCAATGTTGTGGGGTCTGCCCACTAGTTCTGGAAAGTTTTCAATGAGATGAAAGAAAACACGAAACGCATACCGACTGTCTTTGGGTGTTAATGACATTTGCTCTGACTCTTTGGCTCTTAGGTCACAGGCCTTTCATGCAGTGTGATCAGTCTTCGCCTCCTCGATCTGTCCCTCGCCGAATAGTCTCACATTAATCTCCTTAGGAATTCTCACTGGAAGTTGGATAGTTCCACTTGGAGCATAATGCCATGGAGAAGAGTCTTCATGTGTGGGAAATTGACTGGATCTCTATGTAAGGTAGCAACATCGACATCAGCAGGCCTTCCCACCATTTCTGGATAGTCTGTGACTAGCCTGATCAGGATGTTGTGGGCTAGCTGCGTGTCGGCAAGGGACAGGGACATTTGCTTTGTTTTGCTGGGTCCCGATCACAAGTCTTTCTGTTTTCGTGAACAGGTCTTGCACTTTCCTGCTGCGTGGTCTGCTACCACATTGTTCAGTTTACTCCATATTTCATTCAGGATGTGATTATTTCGGGGATCTCTGATGAAAGTCAGGGTATCTGTGGTCCTCCCGCCAAGTTCTGGGCACTCCTTAATGATTCGAAAGAATAAAATGTAGGTAACTTTGTCAATAACTGCTTGAGGCGGGAGCATTAGTCTTTTGTTCAATGTGCTCGGGCAACTCGGAGAAGACCTCTGTGATGACAGTCAGTAGTTGCCTGATTACCTTCTTATTTTCTGGATCTTGAATATATTCTGTCACACTTGTTTCTCTCCCTATGAGTGACGGATAGGACAGTACTACTAGCTGAAAATAGGTGAGCCCATCACACTTGAGACTTCTGCTGGGGTGAACCATATGTCCTTGAACAGAGTCTTTATACTGGATGCTTCAGTATACCAGTTTTAGTTTACAAGAGTGTCCTGTTTTTACAGTTTATCAGAGACTGTGAGTTTGTGTTCAATGCTTTGTGGCTCAACGTGATCAAGCTATCAGTGTCACTGCAGGTTCAGAGTATGTGACTTTTTTCTTTACCCCATGAGTTCAGCTGCACTTTGCGTTCGTTTGAAGGTCTTGTACCTCATTCAGTGTCTGGAGGAGAAGTTCAGTGTACAGCCACAGTTTTCACAGCAAGTTCCTTAGTTTATGTTTTCTGCTTGTGCGTCCTTCTTCCTCGCCATAGACTTTGTCTGCACGTGCTGCGGTCCTTCCCCGTTGTCTGTGGATTCCCCGGCAGTAGATGCAGTAGGAGTGCTCTCTCCTATAAAAGGTTTTATGTCGTTCAGGAAGATCCAGGCTCTTCTGCCCACAAGCTTAACAGCGGACGGGGTGCAGTCCTCTACGATGAAGGGGCCGTTAAACCTCGGCTCGTCCCATTTCTTTCTCGCAAAGTTTTTTACCAGAACTTTGTCTCTAGGGAAGACAAGAGTTGCGCCAAGGCTGAGAGCTGCGCCTGCATCAGCACTCTCTACAGTGGTTTGTGCTGTGCTGTCCCCTTTCCGCCGTCGCTGTAGCTGGCCTGTAATGACAGTGGCACTGGATTTGAGACAGTCCAGATAAGCTTTCATTTCTTCTCCTAGAACCTCCCTAGTTGTCTGGGCATCATATCTAGCTCTGTCTCGGGGGGTAAGGGGAGTCCTCATCCTTCTCCCAGTAACTATTTTGTGCGGTGTGAGACTATGGTCGGAGCCTGGTTGGTTCCGAAGCGCATACAATGCCAGTGGTAGGCAGTGCATCCATCCCTTTCTTAATGTGAGCTTCAACTTGGCTATCCTCTCCTTAAGCAAGCCGTTGATTTGCTCACATATCCCGTTTCCCTCTGGATGATACGCTGACAAGAACTTGTGCTTTATACCAAGCAACGAGCTAATCTGTTAGAACACTGCGTTCACGAAATGAGGCCCATTGTCTGAGCTCATAACCTCACACACCCCCCATCTAGGCAAGACCTCCCTCACCAGGAATTTAGCAGCACAGGCGGCATCAGGCTGTGTACAGGGACCTGCTTCCACCCATCTGGAAAAGGGACACACCACCACAATTAAATACCTGTACCCATTACACACTTGAATCATATCGACATAATCGATATGCAGGTGCTGGAAAGGTCCACTTGGTCTGGGGATGACGCCTCTCACTACTTTTAATGTGTGCCCAGAGGTGAATTGTTGGCAGACAATGCAATTTACCATAAAGAATGCAACATGCTCTGCTAAATTCGGTGTAAACCAGTCTTCGGCAAGCGTTGCGGCAAGATTTTCTCTTGTCATGTGAATGGGGTAATGAAGCTGTCCTAGCAATATTTTTAGAAGGGCGACAGGCATTACTGGTTTACCAGTGCTGTCTTGCCTCCACGATCCGTCTGAGGGGTTTAAAGAACACCCTCGACGCTTCCACAGATTTTTCTCCTCCTGAGGTGCCTCCCCCTGGAGCTCCATTAACTGAGACTGCCCCATATCACTATAGGCTTCTGGTGTGGCTCGCGCCACCATCATACGTACATGGGTACGTGCCTCATCCACGTCCATGATTGTTTCAGCTTTGGATGCCATGCGCTTGGCTTCCGTGTCCGCTTCATGGTTTCCTCGTGACACAAAATCTGTCCCTTTGGTATGAGCGGTGCATTTTACGACCGCTATGCCCACTGGGAGCTGTAATGCTTTTATCAGCCTTCCCAGTAAGGCTGCGTGCTGCACTGGCGTGCCATCTGCTCGGAGGTAGCCCCTCCTTTTCCAGCGTGCCAGTCCTGCGTGCACTGTAGACGTCACATAGGCAGAGTCACTGTACACTGTTACTTCCTGGTCCACGTGATTCTCAATGGCGAGTATCAATGCCACTAGTTCTGCGGCCTGTGCCGAATAATGAGATGGTATTTGTGCACTGACAAGTACTTGGAACTCTCCATTCGCCATGTGTTTGACCACGGCCACGCCTGTATACCTTTGCCCGTCCTCTTGGTCAATCCTCGAAGACCCGTCAATAAAGACGATCTCTCCACTTGGCAAGGCATTTTCCTTGACCCTGGGGATCTCATCATAGTATTCTTCATAGTTCGCACAGTCATGCACAGGTTCTCCCTCTGTGACTGGCTCAGCAATAAACATATCAGGGTTCACCGTTTTGCATCGCACTATTTTGATCGATGGATTGGAGATAATCACCTCGTAGGCTGATGCTCTCTGAGAAGTCAGCGTGCCCTTTGGCTTCTCTACTATGGTGAATAATGAGTGCTTAACATATAATGTCATGGAGCACCCCATCACAATGGATGACGCCTTCTCAATGGCAAATGCGGCAGCAGCTGAATTTTGTTTGCACGGGAAGTGGCCTTTCATAATCGGGTCCAGACTTCCACTGTAATATGCTAGGGGTTTATAACCCAGTGAGGTTCGCTGCGCGAGTATTGCCGTCATAAAATCGCCATCAGTATGAGAAAACAGATAGAATTCCACAGCATAATTAGGAATCCCGAGGACTGGGGCCTTACAAATTGCCCCCTTGAGTTCTGTGAACCCTTTCTCCATCGCTTCATTCCATTCAATTTCTTCTCTCGTCGCCTGGGCCTTTTTAAGGGCTTGCAACAAGGGCTTGGTATACGAGCTGTAGTCAAAGATCCATGCTCTGACATAGTTGCACAGGCATAGGAAGCTTTGCATTTGCTTTACTGTGCGCTGCTTGGCTGTGTTCATGATAGCCTCAGCCCTTTCTGAGGTTATCTTTTTCCCCTCATGTGAGATCAGTTGCCCTATGTACAGCACCTCCTGTTGGCAGTATTGCAACTTGTCCTTGTCCACTTTGTACCCCTTCTCAGCCAATATAGTCAATAGGTGGACAGAGTCGTGTCGGCATTGCTCTTCAGTGATGCTGCAGATTAGAATGTCATCTACATACTGCAAAACAACACTGTCCACTGCAATATTGCTTAGATCCATTTGCAGGACTCTGTTGCAAATAGATGGAGAATCGCAATACCCCTGTGGCAGCCTCGTACTTTTCAGGCGCATTCCTCTGAAAGTAAATGACGTCAGGTCTTGAGAGTCACGGTGTAATGGAATAGAGAAGAATGCATTCTTCAAATCGATCACCGTGAAGTATCTCGCTTCAGTGGGTATATTACACAAAATTGTGGATGGATTAGGGACTAGAGGGAACTCAGCTTCGACTATGCCGTTCAATGCTCGTAAATCCTGGATTAAATGCCAGGACCCTCCCATAGATTTCTTGACAGGGTAAATCACTGTGTTGCATGGTGATTCTGACGTGACCAGGATGCCCTGTTCCATCATGGCAGAGATTGTCTTTGCGATCCCTTCATCTGCTTCCCTGGACATGAGATACTGTTGTGCGCGTGGCAGAATTGCCCCTGGTTTCAATTTAATTTTTACTTCGCCAGCCCCCCTCAGGAGACCCACATCATAGGGCCCTGTAGTCCATACCTTGGCTGGCACTAGGGCCATATCGTCACTGAAATATTCCGGGCGTACCAGCGCTAACATCATCCTCTGCGGCACCTCCCGTGTGATCATTTTGACCCAAAATATGAGACTCACTTCCACCCGTGTCTCTTCTAGGTCAGGGTGTTCTTTGAACAGATCGTCATCGGTGACCTCAGTCACTCGCTACCCTTCTTCGATGGCAACAATCGCACACCAAGGTCTGCCCTCGTCGTCACATCCTTCAACTAATACTACCTTTCCTCGCACCGTGGCAGATTGTATCATTAAGGGAAATACTTGTACCTCCTCTTCGTGCATGGGTATTCTTGGCCTGAATAGAAACTCATCCGGGGTTCTCATAGTTTTGTCTGCGAGGCCTGGCAGTCCCACCATAAGCACTCGCATGCCATATGCGAACACTTCTTGTTCCAGTGGTATAGCTCTCATGGCTGCACGTCCAGAATATGCTCTGATCATTTCGCACATGTTCGATAAATGCATTCCTGGAGTGGAGCATACTATGCCATCCTCAGTGAACGAGATGGTCATATTCAACTTTGTCATCAAGCCCGACCCATGATATTCACCGGGGACTGACGAGAATACAATAAGGGTACATTCATGTCGCACTCTCCCACTGAGACTGGGAGTGCATCAGTAAAGGGAATTCTGCTATGAGCTCCAGTAAAACTCTGGGTATCTATGGCCTCGCTGGACAAGGAGAACTTTCCTTCTCGTATGCACGAGCACGTTGCACCCGTGTCAACTAAGAAGGAATATTCTTTCCCCCTATGATGACATTTACCCTAGGCTCCCTGTAAGGGTCTGGTGTCACTGATAGGATAGAGCACATCAGAGTTCCCTGTGAGCCGTCCTATTTCATATATAGGTTCGGTCCACTGTATACCTGTGGGTTTCCCCCACCGGAATTAGTGCCCTGATCCACTTGCGGCAGTGTCTGCTGGGGTTGTCCATGTGGTACATTCCCCATGTTCAGTGGCTGGACCATTTGCTATGCACCTTGCTGCAAGCCAACTGCCAGCTGCTGCACGGTATAGTTTTGTGCACTGCCCTGTTGTGGGGTAGCAGGTTGATTCACCATGCCTGCCCCCAACCCTTGGGTGATCTGCCACATGCTTTGGCTTCTGCACATGCGCGCCACGTGTCCTGTTACTCCACACAACCAACACACTGGCGGCGGGTGGGCCATCTGTCCATCTGGCATAGTTGGACTGGCCATCGGTGCGTTCTGGATACCATTTTGAACATTCTGTAAACCTCCTTGGTTACCTCTAAATCCTCAGTGATTGCTCTGCCATCCTCTTCCTCCAAATCCCCTTTCTCTCGGGTAATATCCTGCGTTACCCTGATTGTTTTGTGGTGGGTGAGAGGCACGTTGTGCACTCGATTCAGCTGGACTTGTTAGCATGGCTCCCTCGAGAGCATACTTTGAGAGCTTCCTTTGCACTAGCTTCGCCTCCTCTCCCTTACGCGTTGCCTCTTTCTTCCGATTCTTTTCTTGCAACAGTCTACAATAATGGGCAATCGTCAACTGGATTTCGGCCCACGGTTTAGCTTCTATTCCTACCAATTTTTTTAGCTGTTTTTGCACCGGTTCTGGTAACCCTTGGCACAATATATGATAGAATACAGGGATAGATTTCGTCCAAGACTCATGCGTTTCGAGCACCCACGCGTCTTGAAAATTCTGGATATAAAGCAAAGGATCCTCTGACTCCTTCATTTTTCGAGTCATAATAGCTCCCATATCAGATGTGTCTGGATATAGCGTACGCAGCGCTTTCCACACTGCTGCTCTACAGTTGTTATATCGTGCCCCGTCATGAGAGATGTTAGTTATGGTTACCCTGGTTTAGCCTGCCCTTTTCCACACGTCGTCTGCTCTTTCACCAAGTATAGCAATTAGAAGACCCTTGATGTCCCCTATGGCTAGAGTGGCGCCCCCGTCATTTTCTCTAGCTCATATATCCACTTTCCGGCTCCCGAGGTCAGTATTGGAAGCTTATTTTTAAGATTCTCTCGGTCCATGTGTGGCCATGGAATATATTGTGGTCTTGCTCCCCCTTTTCTAGCAGTGGGAATTGGAATGCACAATCCTCCTTTTCCTTCTCTATACCTCCTCAGTCTTTTGCCGGGGCGGCGCTCCCGCCTTGCCTTCTACCTGGAAATGCCCTTAACCTATCTGTATAGGCAGGTACCGATGCCCCCCTCTGACCGTGGGGTGTCTCTTCATGTCGGGTGGACTGTCCAGCAGACTTCGGTGTCCTATCTATGGACCCGCTAGCATCTGACCATCGTATCTCTCGGTTCCCTGTGAGCTGCTTTTCGCACCGCCTCCCTTCGTCATACGCCACTTCCTCCGCTTCCCCATCGGAGCCTGATTCCGAGTACTCTCAATTTACACAACTTCTTGCATCATCTTCATTCTGCTAACTTCTAGTCTATCTAGGGAACGTCCCAGACTCCCACTACTTTGGGTGACATCCTCAGTGTCATATACCTGAGTGCTCTCTAAGCGCTCATCTTCCCTTACCTCTTGGGAGATTCGTTCCAGTCCCATCTCATCGTATATTTGATCAATTGCTTCCCGATCCTTCTGGTGTCGAAGTCATCATCAATAACTGTCCCGCTTGTACCTGGTACCGCATCGCGTGCAGGGAAGAACTCTTCTATGTCTTCCCAGTCTACAACAGGATTGGGTTTTTTCACTTCCCGTTGCAAGAATTCTAAATCTCGCGCCCTTTGCCTGCGTTTACGTTCTGCTTCCTCATCGATTTCTCTTAGCTTTTTCGCTTCCTCTCTAGCCTGATCTACTTCCCTCATCCATTCATTCCTGCGCTGCCTTGCCCTTCTACTTTCCTCCTCTTCTTTCTTCTTCACTTTCCTTTCGTGCACCCTCCTTTCTTCCTCCAACTTTAGCATGTTCTGCCTGTACTTTTCATAGGCTGTATATTGCGTGCGACTGAGCGGTATACCTTGCTCTTTGCGATATAGTTGTTCTCGCCTCAACCTATCCTTCTTTCTTGCCCTCTCGTTTCTTATGTCCACTTCTTTTTCCCTTTCCTTTCTTTGCACCTCATCAGACCGTTCACTCGGCCTTGCACCATCACTTCCTTTTCCATCTAACTTCAACAGTATCTGTCCTCCCATCCATTCGCCCTTTGTAAATGCTAACTCATCGGTTCCTTTCCACTTATTTCCCTCTCTCTCTCTATTGAGAGGTGCACTCGTTTGTGCCTGGTCCTTCCTTTCCTCACCTCGCCTCTCTTTTCCCCATGGGACTGTGGAGGCCGAGTCAATTTCCTGTTCCTTCTCTTTCGTCTCGTCACTGCTACACGCAGGTGACTCATATGCAGGGTTGCTATAACCTGTGGCTGCCTGAAGTTCTCTTAGTGGGTAAAGGCCCTCTGACTTACTTCCCTCAACAACTGGTTCTGGTGGGGCAGGTGGCGCGGTAGGCGTCTCACCCCCCTCCGTACATACATTTAATATCCAGTCTGCGGGGGGTTCTTCTTCTGTTATTTGTTCAAACATTTTCCAAAGCTCGAGAACAGCAAGTTGTTTTTCGAGCTTCTTCCCGCTATATGTGGCATGTAAGAAGGTGGTCATGTGCTGTAAAACAGCCTTAGACAATGACCCATTTTGGGGCCACGGCATAAGCATTTTATTTGCGGTGCCCTTGACCCACTCCTGGCTATATTTCTTCAATTTTGTTGCGTGCTTTGGCAACTGCTTGCACAAATGTGCAAGTGGGGTAACTTCTTCCATTCTTAATTTTGTCACCAACAATGTTCATACAGTTTTTCAACTTTACGCTATTATAAGCAAGCACCACATATGCGAGCTCCAATCCAATTTTCCCGCAAAATTTTATACCAACAGTTTTACTCAAAACACATCAATTCAGTGGCGATTCCCTCTCATATACTGAATTGCGTAAAGCAAAAATACATTGCCATCAATTAATAACACAATAATTCCACATTCAGCATACACAGGACATATAGGACAGACGCTTGACAGACTAGATGACACCAGCTGGTCATACGTATACCTGCCTTCTAATTATTACCCCGTCATGGGATTTGAACGAACCCCATTCTTACGTCTTTAAACGTAAGCATAGCCTAATGTCCCCTCTCTGTCGGCTCTGGGTTCACGTTCCTTCTGACCACTCTTTAAAGTGCAGGAACAAGGCAAATTTGACAGTTTTCTCTCGGGTGCCCCCCTGGTATTCCTTACAGTTTTTTTCACGGGTGCCCCCTTCCCCCCGGTATTCCTTACAGTTTTTTCTCTCGGGTGCCCCCCCGGTATTCCTTACAGTTTTTTCTCGGGTGCCCCGCTGGTATTCCTTACAGTTTTTTTTTTTTCTCGGGTGCCCCCCCTGGTATTTTTCCCGATTACTACAGGTGCCCGGGTTTTTACCCTCTATATCTCTACAGTCTTTCCTACTTTTAACTGTATTACTCTTCTCCACCACCCTCCGTTACCTTTCCCCTTCTTATAAGACCTTTGCCAGGATAACGAGTTTCGTTGTTTTCCTCACCGATCGCCTCTTTTCCTCTCAGGAACTTCAGGATCACCGCCCCTTCCTCTTCCTGCTTTTATAGTTTTCGTCCGATCTGCTGCCCGTGGGAATGAGAAGGGTTATGCTTGGAAAGGCGGGTTCCTTCAGACCCAGTGCAGATTTTTTGGGAATAATTACACTATCATTGTCCACGGCGAGCTTCTCAGCCTACTCAGCCGGAATAGCGAAAGGACTCGTGATGTAAACGAAGGCCCAGGGTTACTTTGTGCCGTCGGTCTAAAGGTGTCTTATACTATATCAATCAATAATCTATAATCCTGGCCGATGACCTTTGGGACCTGGGGTCAGTTTTTTCCTGAGGTGGGCCGTTTTTTTTTTAAATTGTGTTTTTTTTAAATTGTGTTTATACAGGTCGGCGCTGCACGTCCCAAGCTTAGCTAGGCCTTTTTTTTTATCACAGTGCGGCCCGAGCAGCCAGCTCGCCTCGGACGCAGGGCCCGAAAAGGAAACAGACATGCTGTCAGTCACTGGCGCCACTGACACTGTCTATTTGCAAGTTGCTTTCAACTTTGCAGGTGCCAACAACAAACTGTTGTTGTACTTGCAAAGTTGAAAGAAACTGTGGTGTTGGAGTGCCCTTGGGCCGGGGAAATTGGCATTTCATTTTAATTTGGGAGAGGCTCATACACACACACACACACACGGGGGCAGTGCATCTCTCACACACAAAGTCCCGTCACCCCCAATTTCGTGTCAGGGTGATTAACAGAGCATTTCCACAACAGTTATACATTTTTAAATCACGGGATAAGCCGTCATGGCACGGCAGCCTCCAGCAGTGTCATGGGGATATGAAGTGATGTGGAGCCCCAGAAGCTGAAGCGGCCACGTGAGAAGATTTGAGGAAGGAGGTCAGAGGAAGTGTTGGCGACAATGACGAGGAAGCACTGAGCAAGACTTAAAGCACGCACAAGGTAAGGTGCAGAAAGTGATCTGACTCGCGTTGTGTGGTCATTTATGTGAAATCTGTGCTCTCATTCACGTGTGGTCTGCATTTAAGAGTACCCTCTTGTTTTTGAAAACACGTGCACATTTATGTAGACAATGCAGGGAATTAATACTCAGAATCCCGAGAAAGGGGTTAGTTGAGCTTTGTAACCTCTTGCAAAGGCTGGAGAGCTGCTCATGGTTATTGCGATTAATACCCGACTCAATGGAGGGCGAGGCAGCAGGTGCAACACTGGACACATCCCTAACCAGCTGACCCCCCATTCGTGCCTGGGAGTGTGGCAATGTGTGTCCCACAACCCTATGGTATTTAACCCAAGAAATGAACTTGTTCCCAATAACCACGAAATTACGAGTATCGTTAATGAATCCTCAGAAATCGATGTATACAAATAATCGCTGAAATTAAATCACATGTTTAGTCTAAATACTACACAGACACACATTTCCTTTATCTCCAGGGCTTTCGTTTATTTCCAATATAAAAAAAACACACACACACACACACACACACACACACACACACACAAATTACATAAGCCCCACACATGCAATTGTTGTAGCGCCACACCAGGGCACCCCGCTTCCCTCTTTTTGGGTTTGCTGTAAAAGGCCAACACAACGTACACGTTGTCTCACAGTTTGTGCCATTGAAATTAAAATCACCATCAGGTCGTTGTGAATAACCACGAAAAAAATTGATGAGATATATACAAGGCCAAAACACAATGTTAATGCCTCCTGCGGTTTTATAGTGATTGTGTTACAAGCACAACACGCACTTACCCTGTACACACACATGCTATTGATAGGGACGTTTCTAGACAATATAGCGCCTAAAGTGACATTGTAGCATGTGTCCCCATACCGCATACCTGCACTTCAACCATGCCCCAATGATATAAAATCACTGAACTATAAACAAAAGATATTTTATTGAATATATTATTGAATCATTTAACAGTATTAAGCAAACACTACAAAGTTGACTAACTATTTAAAAAAAAAATAACTTCCATTGTCATATATGCATTGGCTGGGATTTCTTTTGATAGTGTATGTACACTGCACACGCAATCACTTCTAGAGACTCCCAATTTTTATCAGACAGAATTTTAAGCACAGTGAGATTACATGATTCGGCCAGGATCACACCATGTTATTAAGCGCTGGGGCTCGAATTTGAGTCCATTCTGCAATGTAAGCAGTAAAAGGAAATTCAGTAATGTTGTCTTGGCATGAGTAATAAACTTATTATTGCATCATGTGGGTGAATATTGTTCATAAAAAGATGTGTCTGATTCATTATATTTTTTACAGTGTCTGCTCTGCTTCAGCCCCCTCGCCCCCACCCTCGTCGATAGTTTATGGCCATTTGCTGTTTTATGTAGTGACACGTTGCTATACATTCTGCCACTTTTGCTACTGTTTCACTATTTTCACCCATCCTCATCTTTTATTTTTGGGAAGTTTGTGAGCTTCTTTTCAATGTCTCCAAATTAGCGACTTCTCCTGTCTCGAAGACACTTGACAACATATCTTCTCATCCACAGTTAGTACAGATAAATGTTAATGTTTGGCTTTCCATGACAAAATAATGTGTTATACATGTGACTTTAAGAGTATGCAGATAACATAATAAACCAACCTGGCAAAATATTATTCGTTATTGGAAAAATGGTCAGCATGTACACAATCCACCAAGCATTAAAGTAATGTGACCGTAAGCAAATCTCGTTCAGGTTTTACAGCTGTTCTGTGGAGACTTCACGACGCACAGCAAATGAAGGTGTGTGATGAGGTCACCTGCTGGTAGTCATCGTTTAACACAGCAGCTAGCTCCTCATGCACCTTTCCCATTCTTAGTCAATCATCATTAAGGAAATCCCACTAACAATAGATGCCCCCAATTACCCATTCATGGCTGTGTCTGCAGCCCTGTGCTGCAAATGTCGGTGTAAGTGTTCTGCTGGAACAAAGAGAGCGAAAAAAAGCTGTTGATAGACATTGTGCAGGCCAGTTTCTTTCTTTCTTTGTTCATGAAATGCAAAATGAATAAAAACAGACAACTGTAACAGAGGTCTTCCAGTTTGCGCTTGGAAGGTAGTCTCAGAGCGCTAGCTGGGTAGACAGCTGATCTTGTCCTCTGAAATCATTCGTACCCTGAGCAGCCAGTCCCGTCGTGCCTCCTCTCTTCCCCCCACTAAGAAACGGCCCTTGCTGTTGATATTTAAGAATCTGGTATTGTGACAGTTGCCCACAGATGTATAGCTGCCTCAGTGCTAATGTTTTTGCTCAAGTGGGGGCTAGGCAAACATGTTTATACTCAAGGGGTGGGCTCAAAACAAAAATGTTTGAATAGCCCTGCCTTCGAGAAAACCAACCACTGGAGCGCACCCAGGGCTGCGCGTGCATTTAGTAAAATGGCCCTCCCGGCTGTGCTGGATGGTTCCTATAGTGATTTATGCAGGCTGTACCCGACCAGTCACGTTAGATCCAGTTGCTACCCCATTCCCTCGTGTCGACTCCCATCTGTACCTTTCATTATATTTATTTGTAGTCCATTAAGTCCCGCTACCTGTGTGCGCCCACCTATTGAAGTGTTCTAAAGGCTTCAAAACCGATGCATACCTCAGCGGGTCCTTTCACTTTCCAAGTGGACTCTGCAGATCACAGCGCCATTTGCAGAAGGGCTATTCTTTTCATCCAGTGGAAGAGTTTGCGCTAAGCAACCCAAAACCGGACCGAAGATCTCCCCCCTCCCCAGCCCCTCCTCCACGCTCTAATCAGTTCCAGTGCGCTCCAGTGAGATCTGACGCTTTATAGGACGACCCCGGAGAAGATGGTGCACACAGCAGAAAAGTGAGGTGTACTGCCGCTGGGAGTAGAAGGTTGGCTCTGCTAAGGTGAACGGTCATTGGATGCCACCTGGATCTTGTAGGGCATTTCCTGCAGTTTCATTGGGCAAGACAGCCTCACATTTTCACTTAAGCTCCCGCTCCCCACGTATTTATCTTTAACAGCTGTTTTCAAACATAAAAAGATTTCCAGAGAGTGAGGAAGGAAAGGAATATGGGGGAATGGGGGGAGACGAAAAAGAATGAGGGTAGAAGGATGGGAGTAAAAAGTTGAGAGGAGAATATGGTACAGAGACAGGAAGGAAACAATGTGAGAGAGGAAGGAAAGGAGAGGAAATATGCCCATGAAAGATAGGGGAGAGAATGGAATGGGAAGCAAGAAAAAAGGAAGAAACAAAAGAAAAAAGAAAGAAGAAAATCAAGAGGGAGGGAGGGATAAGGGAATGATGAATGATGGGAGGACTGAAGGAAGGAACTGCCTGCTCCTCCTAGCTTACTCAGTAATATAGACCAGCAGCTTGAGCGCTTGCAGACGCTGTTGCAATCTATACATGATCTGCAAGTCGCAGGTTCAAATCCTGGCAAGGCCTACTCAGTGGTTCATAAATGATTACCAAATTCATTTGGGAATATTTGTTTGTAAATATGTTCTATTTAGCTGTGTGATGAGGATGTCTTTAAAAAAAAAAAAAAAAAAAGAAGGTAATCACTCGTTTTCTCATGAGTTTACACATAACACTACATGCAACAAACACCATGAACCCTCCATATGTAGTATTTTCTGTAAAGTCGTGAATTGACCCAGTTCACGGATGATGGTTTGAGGGCCACTTTTTTTGAGGCGAGGGGTGGGCCACTTTTTCTGAGGCGAGGGGTGGGCCACTTTTTTTGAGGCGAGGGGTGGGCCACTTTTTTTGAGGCGAGGGGTGGGCCACTTTTTCTGAGGCGAGGGGTGGGCCACTTTTTTTGGGTGTCCGGGCCTATTTATTGTCCCAGTCCGACCCTGGTTTAACATGATCCTGGCAACTTTCTCAAGTCTGTACAACAATGCCCCACCAGTGGTGTGAAGACATTTGAATGTGCATTTCTGCATTTCTGCAGGCCGAAGACCCTGTCCATTGTTGTTGACATATGCGTATGTTATATTTCACGGATGTGCTTGTTTGGTGCCGTGATTTAGGAGGATTTAAGAATCATGCTGGCTACTTGTATGGATGGGCAAGGCGACGTATGAATAGGTTATAATGTTCTCTGTCTTGAGGACATGGGAATAGCTTACTCAGCAGTTCTGATCTTACGTGCAGAAATCGCACTGTGCGAGTAATTATTTGCTACATATTGGCCCATTACCCTGTCACAGACGAGACCCCCAGACCTTCGAGCCCCCAGCACCCATTTTTGGAAACAAAACAAAAAAAAGCAAACACGCTCTTGAGCGCTTCTCCCGACCCTGCCTTCTTCCTGATTCCCTGCTCCTTCCTCCATTCCATCCCGCCCACCAGTACGGTCATTGCCCACTAGGGGCTTTTCGACTTGCATTGGGGAACTAGTCCCCCTGCACCAGACCCCCATTACCCCGTCACAGGCTCAGGTGAGAGCCCCCAGATCCTTGTGCCTCCAGCACCCATTTTATAAATAAAACAAAAAAAAGACGCGCTCTCGAGCGCTTTTCCCGACCCGGCCTTCTTCCTGATTCCCTGCTCCCTCCTCACTCCATCTCCACCAGCATGGTGATTGCCCACTAGGGCCTTTTCAACTTGCAGTGGGGAACTAGTCCCCCTGCACCAGACCTCTATTACCCTGCCACAGCCACAGGTGAGACCCCAGACCCTGGCGCCCCCAGCACCCATTTTTGGAAACAAAAACAAAAAAAAGCAAACATGCTCTTGAGTGCTTCTCCCGACCCACCCTTCTTCCTGATTCCCTGCTCCCTTATCTCTCCATCCCGCACACCAGCATGGTGATTGGCCACTACTCTCTCTTAACACACCCCCCCAGGGCAGCCCTCTGCCTGTGCAGCCCCTGTGCTAAAGCCACCAAGGCAAAGGGCGGCTCCAACAGAGGCAGATCCAGATTGTGTCTGCAGGTGTCAGCAGGGGAAGCAAGTGGCCAGCCATCAACCAGCAGCGACTATCAAGGTAGGTGTGGCTTTGGTGGGGAGTAGAGCAATCACTGTACCCTAGAAGCCCCACCACATAGCAAACTAGGCTACACTGGGATAGTTCTGTGATTGTTGGCCTGCGTTGCACCCTTAGAGAATTGTTTTTGTTGCCTCAAATCACATCTAGAAAGCACCAGATTGGGATAGTACTGTTAATGTTAGTCTGTGCCACACTGGGATAGTACTGTGAATGTTAGTGTGTGCCACTCTGGGATAGTACTGTGAATGTTAGCCTGTGCCACACTGGGATAGTTCTATGAATGTTAGCATGTGCCACACAGGGATAGTATTGTAATTTTTAACCTGTGCCACAATGGAATAATACTGTGGGGTCATTACAAGTCGGACGTTAAGGGATACCTGGCACCGGTAAGGAGACCGGTGCCGGTAATCCCTTACCGCCCGATTACGAGGTCCCTTGGAGGGAACCGTAAAAGGATGTGTGGTCGGACCACACGTTCTTTACAGGACCTGTTAAGGGACCTTGGAGCTAATAACGGGCCTGCAATTAGCGGGCCCGTTATTAGCGCCTTCGCATTGAGTCCTATGGAGGCTCAAATGGGAATGGGGAATGGCTTTTGGAATGGGGACTTACCGGGTCCGCCTAGGGCGAAATGTCCCGGTAAGCCCCCCACCCCCCCACCAGACTGGACCCGGACCGATTTTGGAGGCAGCCGTGGCGCTGATAGCGCCATGGCTGCCTCCAAACTCGGAATGAGCCCCTGTGAATATTAGCCTGCATCACACCCTTAGTGAATTGTTCATACTGCCTTGAATCACATCTAGAAAGTGCACCAGTGGGATAGTACTGACATTATTAGCCTGTGCCGTACTGGGATAATACAGTGATTATTAGCCTGTGCCACAATGGGATAGTACTGTGATTATTGGCATGTGCCGAATTGGGATATTATTGAAAATAGTGGCATAGTACTGTGATTACTAGCCGAATTGGGATATTATTGAGGATAGGGGGATAGTTCTATAATTATTAGCCTGTCCCACAATGGGATAGTACTTTGAATGTTAGCCTGTGGCCACACTGGGATAGTACTGTGAATGTTAGCCTGTGCCACACTGGGATAGTACTGTGAATGCAAGCCTGTGCCACATTGGGATAGTACTTTGAATGTTAGCCTGTGGCCACACTGGGATAGTACTGTGAATGTTAGCCTGTCCCACACTGGAATAATGCTGTGAATATTAGCCTGCATCGCACCCTTAGAGAATTGTTCATACTGCCTTGAATCACATCTAGAAAGTGCACCAGTGGGATAGTACTGACATTATTAGCCTGTGCCGTACTGGGATAATACAGTGATTATTAGCCTGTGCCACAATGGGATAGTACTGTGATTATTGGCATGTGCCGAATTGGGATATTATTGAAAATAGTGGCATAGTACTGTGATTACTAGCCGAATTGGGATATTATTGAGGATAGGGGGATAGTTCTATAATTATTAGCCTGTCCCACAATGGGATAGTACTTTGAATGTTAGCCTGTGACCACACTGGGATAGTACTGTGAATGTTAGCCTGTGCCACACTGGGATAGTACTGTGAATGCAAGCCTGTGCCACATTGGGATAGTACTTTGAATGTTAGCCTGTGGCCACACTGGGATAGTACTGTGAATGTTAGCCTGTCCCACACTGGAATAATGCTGTGAATATTAGCCTGCATCGCACCCTTAGAGAATTGTTCATACTGCCTTGAATCACATCTAGAAAGTGCCACAGTGGGATAGTACTGTCACTATTAGCCTGTGCCGTACTGGGATAGTACAGTGATTATTAGCCTGTGCCACAATGGGATAGTACTGTGATTATTGGCATGTGCCGAATTGGGATATTATTGAAAATAGTGGGATAGTACTGTGATTACTAGCCGAAATGGGATATTTTTGAGGATAGGGGGATAGTTCTATAATTATTAGCCTGTGGCCACACTGGGATAGTACTGTGAATGTTAGCCTGTGCCACACTGGGATAGTACTGTGAATGCACGCCTGTGCCACATTGGGAAAGTACTGTGAATGTTAGCCTGTGCCACACTGGATAGTACTGTGATTATTAACCTGTGCCACACTGGAATAACGCTGTGAATATTAGCCTGCATCGCACCTTTAGAGAATTGTTCATACTGCCTTGAATCACATCTAGAAAGTGCCACAGTGGGATAGTACTGTCACGATTAGCCTGTGCCGTACTGGGATAGTTCCGTGATTATTAGCCTATTCCACTCTTGGATAGTACTGTGATTAATGGCATATTCCAAAGTGGGATATTATCGAGAATAGTGGGATAGTACTGTGATTACTAGCCGAATTGGGATATTATTGAGAATAGTGGGATAATACTGTGATTATTAGCCTGTTCCACAATGGAATGTTACTAAGAATATTAGCCTGCGTCGCACCCTTAGAGAATTGTTGACATTGCATTGAGTCACATCTAGACAGTGCCACACTGGGATAGTACTAGGATTATTAGCCTGTGCCACATTGGAATATTACTGAGAATATTAGCCTGCGTCTCACACTTAGAGAATTGTTGATATCGCATTGATTCACATCTAGAGAGTGCCTTACTGGGATAGTACTGTGAATATTAGCCTGTGCCACAATGAGATATTACGGGAGTATTTGCATGGGCCACATTGGGATATTACTGAGAATATTAGCGTGCGTCCCACCCGTAGAGAATTGTTAATATTGCCTTGAATCACATCCAGAGAGTACCACATTGAGATAATACCGGGAATATTAGCCTGCATCGCATATCGCATTGAGTCACATCCAGAGAGTGCCACATTGGGATAGTACTGTGAATACTAGCCTGTGCCGCACCCTTACAGAATTGGTAACACTGCCTTAAATTACATCTAGAGAGTGACACATTGGTATAGTGCCGTGAATACTAGCCTGTGCCACATTGGGACAGTACTGTGAATATTAGCCTGCATCGCACTCTTAGAGCATTGTTAATACTGCATTGATTCACACCTAGACACTTTAAGATAGTACTGTGAATATTAGCCTGTGTCGCACCCTTAGAGAATTATTAATATTGCTTTGAGTCACATCTAGACAGTGCTAAATTGAGATAGTACTTTGAATATAAGCCTGTGGCACCTTAAGATGGTACTGGGGATATTGGCCCGCATCATACTCTTATAGAATTGTTAATACTGCATTGAGTCACATCTAGAGAGTGTCACGTCAAGATAACATTGTGAAAATTAGCCGTGAGAGAACCACTTTAAGATAGTACTTTGAACACCAGTGGCCTGTGCCACATTGAGACAGTATTGTGAATATCACACCTGAATATTGGAAATTGTCCCGTTGCCTAGGTGTCTCTAATCTAGTTGCTCTAATTACTGCTTGCCACTTCTGAGACCTAGGCCGCTTTCCCGCTGTGTAGGTGTTCCAAATTTGGCTGTAATTATTTGAAACCTAGGACTTCTGCCTGTTATTCAGATATCTCAATTCTAGTTGCTCTAATTACTGCCTGTTGCTCTCTAACTACTGCCTGCTTTTCATTTTTTGAAACCTAGGCCTTTCCCCCATTATCCAGGTATCTCAAATCTAGTCCCAATTAATGCCTGCTACTCGATGATCACTGCCTGCCTGTCATTCTTTGAAACCGAGGCCTTTCTCCCCTTATCCAGGTCTCTCAAATCAAATTATTCCAACTACTGACTGCTACTCTCTACAACCTACGCCTTTCTCCCGTATCGCAAATCTAGTTATTCTAATTACTGCCTGCTACCATTTGTAACCTAGGGCTTTCTCCCATTGTCTAGGTGTCTCATGTCTAGGTGCTCTAATTGCTGCCTGCCACCCTTAGAAACCTAGGCCTTTCTCCCTTATCTCAAATCTGGTTATTCTAATTACTGCCTGCTATTGTTTGAAACCTAGGCCTTTCTCCCGTTGTCTAGGTGTCTCAAATCTAGGTGTTTTAACTACAGCCTGCAATTCTTTAAAACCTAGGCTTCTGTCCCGAAATCCAGCTCTGTTAATTCTAGTGGTTTTAAATACAACTTTCCCTCTGTGATTACCAAGTCTTTCTCCTGTTGTTTAGGTTTAGCAAACCTAAGCATCTAATTACTGCCTGCCTATCTGTGAAACATAAACCTCCTACCGGTTATCTAGGCATCCCAAATCTTGGTATTTGATCACTGCCTGCCATTCTGGGAAGCCTAGGGCTCCTTCCTGTCATCTAGATCTCAAGACTCACAGTGTTTAATCTATTACTGGGCCACGCTGAAACCTAGAATACTCCCAGACCCTCTGAGATCCTAAATCTAAGATCAGTCTCTCATTCAAACACCAGTGAAATTTGGTTCCCACTATCTTGTTATATCTAACTTCTGGGCATTCTACCAGTACCTACCATAATTGATTCCTAGAGCCCCTGTTACCCAATAACATCCAGCAGCCCTAAAGCTAGTAATTACCAATGCCTAGTAGTCCCAGACTCCCTGGACAGCCGTCTGGCAGAAAGAGGAACACCTTAACCCGCCGACTGAAAGGATAGACACCCTCGGAGAGCACCCGGTCATCACAACGTAAGAGGAAACCTCAATGCTGTCCTAACACAAGACACAACAGGTGAGAATTCCAAGTGAGAAGGCCCTATCCATATTCCTAGTCGACTCTAATGTTTATCTTGGTCATATAATAATGCTTTTTCGGCGTTCGTCTTATGACGGCGCGCATGTTTTTCTCTACTCTTAAGTTGCTGCAACGCTTCTTTTTTCCAATTCTGCAAAACATCGAATGCTGCAGGTCTAGCCTTTTTCTTTAATAGAATCAACTCTAAATACTCAATACGAGGGATTTCAAAACTACCATTGGTTGGCCACTGAAGTTCGTAGGCATGTCTGGTATGTTTGTGCCAAATATCATTAAACACTGTACTTCCAATGCCATGCTTACAGTACATAGTACATGTCAGTGACCCCTCCTGTGGTGCTGTATGGCTAAATTCCAAAGATTGTCTATCGCTTCGGAATAACGCCCTGAAGCAGGTAGACAATTTCCCAGGCATATCAAATTATTGGTGTTACCTGGTCAATAATTGTGTCTGCAGATACAATGCGCCAAAATAAAATGATCAGGATATTTAAGAATTGGGTCATGACTCACCTGATCAGTCCTAAGGAGGTCCGATCGGATTACAAAGAATCTTATCTAACTAATCTTACCTCGTGTTTGGTGATTTCGGCAAATCTGCCCGCCTCGATAAGTGGACCCTCGTCAAGATGCCGTCTTGGACCACAAGCTAATCGCCCAGGGATCGGGTTGTGCAGTGCTGCTGAGGTTTCGCGTCTCGTTCAGAAGGGGCCCCTTATTTTGCCACACCATCCGATCCCGGTCCGATAGCATGCGTCAACCTTTGACAATCCGGCATCAATCTTGAGGGTCCCTATTCGGGCGCCAACTGTGAAAACAAAATCAAAATATCGAGGCTGAGTACCCCAAAAGGAAATACACCGAACACGGGTCACAAAGGAACATACAAAGATCTTTATTTTATACTGAACAGTTTTCCAAGAAAAGTAACAGATAGCTATCGGCCCTCAGTACGACACAACAAACTCCAGCGTGGTTCAGTGTGCTTAGTGAGAGACGCTGTACATTAGAATTCGTTGCTCTTTTATACCATCTGCGAACATGATGTCCAACCCTACTTCGGGTTAATATTCCTCTAATACATTACTGATCTAGGGTTCATGCCGGGTTCATACCACTATATGCACAGGGATTGTCTTTAATACATTCGCCAACAAGCCTACACGGTAACAGTGTATTTTAGGATTTCTCATAAATGTCTTCTCAAGCATTAATACAATGTAGTTAAACAAGTGTTCTTAGTTCAGTATTTGGATACATTGTTCTTAACATATGCTCGTGGATTAGTTTAATTGGCACGAGTAATCCTTTACCCATAGGTCAGTGAAGGACAAGGTCTCAGTTCACGACCCCAACAAGTGGCCTGCAGGCAAGTTACATATTAATTACACACAGAGGTCAAGATGGCCATGTTGTATTTCGGAATGTCATCGACTACCATTTTAACTCACAGGGTGACTTTACAGAGAGAACCTAAAATGACGGATTGACCTAAAATGGCGGCTTACATTGATTCTAAGGTCAGGACCTTGCAACACGGATTTCTTCGCAAGTGGCTTACAAGCAGCTTGGCGTAGGCCAATATACATATATTCGTTGCAATAGGAGGTACGATATAATTTCCTGTTTGACAAACCCTCCTTTTGGCCTGTGCCAAGTGTTAAACTACTTCGGATCTCCTTGTAAATAACTCCATGCATCATCGTCCATGCACCCTGAATCGCTGTCAGAAATATCTATTGCCATCAGGTAATTCGCTAAAATTTCTTTTAACACGTATTCCTTGGATGTTTTATCCGGGGCATACACTTTATGTCCTATCGTACCTATCGCTTGTGCGCAACATCCCCCTAGCATCGAACATATACTAGGTAGACACTGGATACAACAACAAAGGAACAACAGAATTCCCAAAATGATCAGTAAGACCGAAAGTACCTTCCAACCCCAAGATCGCAAGAAGTCCCAGAACCAAGCGCTAAGTTCCCGATTTCCCTCGGGAACATGCACCTCTGAACTAAGGACGTGCAGATTCTGTATTGCCTTGAAGATAGTTGGGGAGGAATCTGGCACAAAAACACAGCAAGCGGACCCCACTAATTTACACACTCCACCACGTTCAGCCAGAATGACATCTAATGCCATCCGGTTCTGAAGCGCTACTAGTCTTATCGCTTTCTGTTCTAATGTCATATTATAGAGTATGTCCGTGGTCCGGTTGATGGTTCTCTCCAGTACTCTCGCTAGTCTTCTGATATCTTCGGAATTCGCTATCTGTCCCCAAAACGGCACAAATGATTTTGCTACATCTCCCAAGACCTGTGCTGGAGTGTCTCCATTCTCGTCCAGCCGTGGACGAGCCTTTGAAACCTCTACTGTACTAGCTATAAATACCCAGGTAACAGGATCCCTAAATAACAGGTTCCCTGCTAATCCCTGGGCAACCATGGAAATGCTACATTACCGCAAACAAAGTAGACAGGTTCGCCTACATACAAAGGTCTGTCTTCCCCAGTCAAATTTGCAACGTTGACACAACCTCTAAAATCTCCCATTGACTGAGTACCATTCCTCTGTTTGCAGAAAGAAACTGAATCGGGGCTATGGTTAACAGTGTAAGAACGAGGCATGGCATCCGTATTGCCTATCGGAGCCATCTTAAAGGAAATCAAAGATTGGAAAGGACGAGACAGTCTGTCAGAAGGCCTCATAGAAGCAACGTTGAGCTTACTCCTATTTGCAAAAAGCGAGTATCCCAGGGGAGTCAGAACACGTTTCTCAAAGCTATTCAAATTAGTACCATCAAAGTTCCCCGAGATGCTATCGTTCCAACGGCCAAAGAACAGTGCTCTAAGAGAAGCATAACAAGCAGTTGTCAAAGTTAACGGATGAATATACCAACCTAGCCCCTTATCCCCGTGTTGCGGTAAATGTGAGCAGAACAAACAGTTAGACTTATTAAAAATGTCATGCATGGCATTCATGATAAGTAGCAGAGTATTATTGTGGTACCTTTGTCTATTCTGGAAGTCCCTAGGGGACAGAGTGTGCAAATGTACGAAGGGAGTAGGAACAGTAGGTACATTTTCAGTCGGTAACAAGGACTCTAAAGGATGAGTTTCCTTGAGGTACCATAAGCCTAAGACAGTGACTATTATAAAACCAAATATTATTATAAGAACACAGCAATAAGTGTTCGGGGCCCAAGTACTTTGTCCATTATCCCGATGGTCACACAAACATTTACAAGTCCCATACGAGCGGTAGTGGTGGCAGGCATTGTAGTCTTCAAACGGAAACCCCCAATGTTCGTTGCTGGCGACCTCCCTGCCGTGCGACATCTTAGTCCTTCCACAACCCTAGCCAACAGAATCCCCTTTTCTCAAATTTGGGCAAAAACAAGCCCTCGATGATCCTTTCCTTCTCCGAATGCACAGCCGAACCGTGCCGTAAGTCTATCAGATGCACAGCAAAACCGTGCCGTAAGTCTATCAGATGCACAGCAAAACTGTGCCGTAAGTTTATCAGATGCACAGCAAAACCGTGCCGTAAGTCTATCTTCTTGGACGCAGATTGTACCTTGCTTTACCCAGTACTGATTGATCCGGAAACAATGTGTCGTCACTTCCCGTTGGAAGCAACGTATCAGAAACAGGTGAAGATGCTGAATTTGAAACAGCAGTTTCCAGAAGCAAAACATTTGGAGAGTGTGGGGATAAAATGGCAGGTTTCCCAAGCCTCACGGGCTCAGAAAAATTCTCCGATACACTCTCAGCGCTATCTACTGCTTTGAGATCTTTGGTTGCAGCGTTAGTGAGGGGTTCGGTTTCTTCTGTATTGTGTGGCACTGGGTGAGGAAGTTTCTTGACATGCGACACGTGGATCCAGTTCTTTCTGCCAGAAACCCGCACCGCCATCTGTGTGACCAACAAGACCTGGAGTGGGCCCCGCCAGCGAGGTGCAAGGCAGGAAGAGCGTTCAAATGCCTTGATGAGCACCCAGCTCCCAGGCCATATGCTGTGGCCCGGGTCCTCGTATCGCACAGCTAAAGCCTCTCGCACCTGGTGATAAATCAAATACAGGTTTTTAGTCAACTGGCTGCAATAATCTGAAAGTAATACATTTTCAACCTTTCTCAAAGATCTACATTTGGGAAGGTTCCAGATATTGGCCGGTCTCCTCATTAGCACCTCAAATGGAGAGAGCCCAGTCTTAGTTTGAGGCGTTGTAAGCATGGCTAATAACACGATCGGTAAGGCGTCCGGCCATTTTAATTTAGTGCCGGCACACATTTTAGCGAGCTTGTTCTTGATGATACCATTGTGTCTTTCTACTAGTCCGGCGCTCTGAGCGTGTCTAGCCGAGTGGAACCATTTGTCGATCTGTAATGCCGCACATATCTGCAGAATTACAGCAGCGACAAAATGTGGACCATTGTCCGACCAGATGACTCTTGATAGCCCAAACCACGGGAAGTATTCTTTTAACATGGTTTTCGCAGTAGTCATGGCTGTAGCATCTTTGACAGGGAAAGCCTCAACCCATTTACTAAAAGCACAGATGACCACTAATACGTACTTCATATGATTGCACCATTCCATTTCAATAAAGTTGAAATAGATGACTTTGAAGGGGACAGAAGGTGGCCCAAAACTTCCCTTGGAGTTGCTGTCCCCTTTCCCACATTATGTTGTAGGGAAATCATGCAGTCCTGAACATAGCGCTGGGCAATTTTCGAAATGTTGTCATTTGCCCAAACTTTCTCTAACATTTTCGTGACATTCTGGGCACATATATGCGTAGGACCATGGGCCATGATGACCATCATCATTACATAAGCATCAGGGAGTAGCCATTTCCCTTCAACTATGTCCACCCAACACCCGTCATCATCGAGCTTCCCCAAGCCTTCAGCCCACCTCTTGGATTCTTCTAACGTGGCATTGGCTTGGCTATCCTGTACAGACCCAACACCCTCGTCCATTGCATAGGCATTTACAGTCTCCCTTGAAACATACATCTCCGTAAAGAGATTGGTAGCATTTTGTCTAGCTATATGATCAGCGAAAGCATTCCCTTTTCCTATGTCATTTGTAATCTTTCGATGTGCTGCACATTTTATGACGGCTGAGTAAGGAGCGCAAGCGCTGAGAGCAGTTGTACTATTAGGGAGCCATGTTGGATTTTGGTGCCATGTGAAGTTAAGAACCCTCTCTCTGACCAAAGTCTCCCAAAGTTGTGAACCACCCCAAAGGCATACGGACTATCAGTATTTATGTTTACTGTAAGCCCTTCGGAAAGTTCACAAGCTTGGGTCAATGCTATAATCTCTGCAGCCTTTCTTTATAGAATCCTGTTGGATTTTTCCTAATATCAGGAATAGATTGTCTAACAGTATTCACTTTCTGTCTTGAGAACGGGACATGAACAAACTGCGATACATAATGTGCATGAATGTTCACAGCGACTATATTTGCTGCAGGATCAGCCGCAATCTCAACCTTCGGGACAAATGTCGGAGGAACCTCTCTGATAGGCAACTGAGAAGTAGGCAACTCCGAACGCTTACTAGGCAACAGAGCTAAGTCGAGCGCTAAAACAGTCAAAGAAGTGTCAAGTGAAAAAGCTCTCTTATAAATACTCAATAACTCTGTGGGACAACACATTTTTCTCTTTACACAATCATCCTGTAGGTACTCTATCATTACCTGTATCACTTTCCTCTGCATTTCTGGCGTTTACTGACTGTATGTGTCATATACCTCAACTGGAGTTATCGACATATCTGAAATCCATCTAAGCGCGTCTTTCGTACAAATTCGTGCTTCCTCAGATATCGATTTACGACAAGGAAGGAACCGTTTCTATACATACATACTTTCCCCCTCGTCATCCTCATTCTGTAACCTTTCCAACTCCTTTCTATACTCAAATGACCTCTCGACATGCTCATTAACTTTCTCCACAGTGTCTCTTGAAAACGCTAAAGTGTTTAGATCCCTTAACCCTTGCGGGAGATCTGTATTATTTAATTTGCCCCACATTACACATAAATGAATCCCTAAACCTTGAATAAAAACATTTTTCTCAGGAAAATTATCCATATTAAAAAGTGTAGCAAAAACATTAGCTTGATCATCTCTCTCCATACAATGCTTAGCCCATGCAATCAAATCCCGTTTCTTCTCTGGCGGTACAGTATTGCGGTTGACAACCCTTGACCCCGCACCCTGATCCGCTACAATCGGCACAAGACCACTTGGAAGAGGGGGAGCAGGCAAATGCAATGGAGGTACTGTTACTGGTGCAATAGGAAGGGGTGGAGGAATAGGTGGAGGAACAGTAACTGGAGGAAGAGGAACATTAAGAGGAGCAGGAACAACAGGAAGAGGCAAAGCAGCAGGAAGAGGAACATACAGAGGTGGCGCAGAGGCACCAGGCCTTTGTTCATTTAACAATTTGTCAATGAATTTGTCGGAAACATGAAGGTCTTTAGAAGGATACATTTTCTGAATTCTAAGTGAGAAAGCCCTATCCATATTCCTAGTTGACTCAGAATGTTTATCCTGGTCATATAATAATGCTTTTTCGGCGTTCGTCTTATGACGGGGCGCATGTTTTTTTCTACTCTTAAGTTGCTGCAACGCTTCTTTTTTCCAATTCTGCAAACATCGAATGCTGCAGGTCTAGCCTTTTTTTTTTAATAGAATCGACTCTAAATACTCAATATGAGGGATTTCAAAACTACAATTGGTTGGCCACTGAAGTTCAGAGGCATGTCTGGTATGCCTGTGCCAAATATCATTAAAGACTATACTTCCAATGCCATGCTTACAGTACATAGTACACGTCGGCGACCCCTCCTGTGGTGCTGGATGGCTAAATTCCAAAGATTGTCTATCGCTGCGGAATAGCGCCCTGAAGCAGGTAGACAATTTCCCAGGCATATAAAATTATTGGTGTTACCTGGTCAATAATTCTGTCTGCAGATACAATATGCCAAAATCAAATTATCAGGATATTTAAGAATCGGGTCATGACTCACCTGATCAGTCCTAATGAAACAAAGAATCTTACCTAACTAATCTTACCTCGTGTTTGGTGATTTTGGCAAATCTTCCCGCCTCGATAAGTGGACCCTCGTCAAGATGCCATCTCGGACCACAAGCTAATCGTCCAGGGATCGGGTTGTGCAGCGCTGCTGTGGTGTCGCGTCTCGTTCAGAAGGGGCCCCTTATTTTGCCACACCATCCGATTCCGGTCCGATAGCATGCGTCAACCTTTGACAATCCGGCATCAATCATGAGGGTCCCTATTCGGGCGCCAACTGTGAAAACAAAATCAAAATATCGAGGCTGAGTACCCCAAAAGGAAATACACCGAACACAGGTCACAAAGGAACATACAAAGAAAGATCTTTATTTTATACTGAACAGTTTTCCAAGAAAAGTAACAGACAGCTATCGGCCCTCAGTACGACACAACAAACTCCAGCGTGGTTCAGTGTGCTTAGTGAGAGACGCTGTACATTAGAATTCGTTGCTCTTTTATACCATCTGCGAACATGATGTCCAACCCTACTTCGGGTTAATATTCCTCTAATACATTACTGATCTAGTGTTCATGCCGGGTTCATACCACTATATGCATAGGGATTGCCTTTAATACATTCGCCAACAAGCCTACACGGTAACAGTGTATTTTAGGATTTCTCATAAAGGTCTTCTCAAACATTAATACAATGTAGTTAAACAAGTGTTCTTAGTTCAGTATTTGGATACATTGTTCTTAACATATGCTCGCGGATTAGTTTCATTGGCGTGAGTAATCCTTTACACAGAGGTCAGTGAAGGACAAGGTCTCAGTTCACGACCCCAACAAGTGGCCTGCAGGCAAGTTACATATTAATTACACACAGAGGTCACGACGGCCATGTTGTATTTCGGAATGACATCGTCCACCATTTTAACTCACAGGGTGACTTTACAGAGAGAACCTAAAATGGCGTATTGACCTAAAATGCCGTCTTACATTGATTCTAAGGTCAGGACCTTGCAACACAGATTTCTTCGCAAGTGGCTTACAAGCAGCTTGGCGTAGGCCAATATACATATATTCGTTGCAATAGGAGGTACGATATAATTTCCCATTTTACAGTCATGTCCAGAGTAGACTACGCTAATAGCCTATATCTGGGCATGCCTGACCGACTTCTAAAAAAACTACAACGCATGCAAAATGTGGCAGCCACACTGCTCGTCAAACTACCCTGAAGAGAACACATCACACCAGCATTGAAATAACTACACTTGCTGCCAATAAAACAGTGAATCAAGTTCAAATGAACGTGCATTACTCACAGAGCAATCCATGAACAAGGTACAAAGTTCCTAAGAGACAAATTAAGCCTACATTGCCCAACAAGGATGCTCAGATCGAGCAGCGACACCTGTCTGGAACCAAAACCCTACAACAAAAGAAAATTCGGAGGATCTTCTTTCTCTCACCTCACCCCAAAAACTTGGAACGAGCTACCAAAAAACATACAGAACACAAGAAATCACTACTATTCAGAAAACTCCTCAAATCATGGCTTTTCACCCCATAACTGGAAAAACGCCTATGGGGGCATATACACAGTTGAAACAATGCAGAGTGAAGAAACCGATCCTCCTGATCTGCTAAGCTATCGCCCATAAACAGAAGTTGAGGAAGAACAATCTACGGCATATCAACCTACTAACTGAGAGATAGATATGATAGGACGATACCATATAATGAACACAGATAGGGCAAGGACGTTATATCAATCAATATATCAATAACACTTTGGCCTACAAACTTCACACAGGCAACAATTGACAACAATGGACCACCAAGTGAAAATAGGTAGCAAGGGAGTGGGTGACTGCTAATTTACAGCACCAATACTAGAGTGGGGGACAAGACACACCCCTTCCTATTACACTAAGTTAAAAAAAAAAACAACACAGCTGGTAATGTGCCACAACATCACCCATAACAATTAAACTGAAATGAAAGAAAAGTGGAAATGATGCCTATCTATAAGACAACCAGATACAAAGAACAAGATGTATAAGGACTAAGAGATGTATAACCCACTAACCCTATGCTCACATCTCTGCATAGCTAAACTCACATGAAAATCCACACAACTATCTTCTCTCTCATCAACCACATCCACTTCACCACACCGCACCAGCAAACAAACAACACATAAACTGCACCAGCAGCACATGAGGTCTCGCATCGGTCCGATATTCACACCAAAGCTCAGCGCACGGTGAAAACTGAACTGAAGCTGCCAACAGCACACCACGTCTCTCACTTTCCTACTCCCTCTTCACCCTACTAACTCACCACACCTTCTTGTTTGTAGATCCGCCAGAGCGCCTGGGGACCAATTACGTTGGTGACGGTGAGCGGTACAAATACCTTTAACATTTAACATATTATCATGAAGTCCTGTATTAAACCAGGTCATCAGGAGTAGCAATACTTTAGCAGGAATCATTCAATTCACAGATTGCCTGACCAAGAGTACCCTAGCCATCTGACCAACTATCCCGTTGTTTTTACTGGTATCATCTGTACACAGGTGCAGTCAACTGCTCCCAGAATGTTTGGGCTTACTTCTAGTGTAGAAACCCATGGTACCTTCAGTTATCATTCAGCGTCACGTTTTACAATTGCTCCAATATGCGGCCAGCTGAAGTGTCGGGCCAATCAATATCTGTGAAACTGAAAAGCAAGTTTGACACATCATTTTTTGGTTTAAGGTAATATATTAATGTGCACAGATTGGCATTCGGGATGCATCTGTGTATGAATCCACCAAACGAAATGCCAAATTAAACAATTTAATTGTATTCATACAAGGGACATACATCACTATCCAGCCTATGCTGCACAGTCAGCTGGCTATTGTGTAATTAAGCAGACTGCATGCAACTGCAAACAACGTAGTCCAGGAGTATGCAAGCTTTAGCTCTCCAGATGTTCTGGACTACAACCCCCAGATGGGAGCTATGGTCTATAACATCTGGATGAACACATGTTGCAGACGTCTGGCCTGGTCGAGTGGGGTTTAGCACATTTCTGCTTAGTTCCGCAACTAATAGTCTGGTTGTTCGTTAATCAGTGAACGTGTTAGGCGGTTATAATGTCTCACTGATTCTCTAGCGGGGTTCAGGGGATTCTGCAGCTTTTGATACAGGAGCTTTAACTTATTAAATAATTATATTACAGAGTATTTCCAAATCTGTTGCCTTGGAAATTTTCATACATACCTGTTATATTTGGAAAAAGGCCACCACTCCCAAAAGTAGAGTTGGGTTTCTGCTGAAAGCTCAGACTCGGACTCAAATTCCAGGCTATTATTTCAAATGAAAGGAGGAGAAGAGTTAAGAGTAATGCTCTGGATTCCTGAGACAGCAGTTCGCAGGTTCTCCAGTGTGTAAATGTAAGATTCGCTGATTGAGTAAGACACAATGAGGGGAGCACAGGCCTAGCGAAAACTCCTCATTGGGTTTTTTCCTGGCAAACAATGTTTCATCTCTCAACATTCCATTGGTTCCACCTGATCAATAAAACATGCTGCATGTAACCAATGACCTCCATCCGTTCTCTCCCAGACAATCTGTGCTTTCTAATTCATTTACTTATCGGCTGCATCTCCTTTATAATGACATTTATGATGGTAATAAAACTAGTGAATGCCTCCAAACGTCGCATGGCTGCATTCTTTCAATTTCTTTGTCTTGTTACATAAATGTTTTCTCGAATTCCTGGCAGATGATTTCCCTATTAAAAAAGATGCGTCATTGCATCGCCCCTTTGCTCCTTAAAAATAGCACAGACTTCTTGTGCTAAAATGATTATTATTGGATTAAAATGGTGCATGCGTGTAGGCCCATTTACCAAATTACTGCGAATGCAAGCAAACGTCCAAGGCCAAAAGGTAATGATGTTTTATTATATAGCACTTACCAGGGGCCATTTAGGGGTCACAAGGGGTCGCATCTGTGACCCCCGAGGTCTCCCTTGCTACCCCTGTGGTCTCCCTTTCTACCCCTATAAAAATTCTGGGCTGTGGCCAGCAACATGTGGCTCTGTTTCTTGAGTGGCTCGGTTTTTGGTAAGATAGCTGAGTGGGTTGAGCGGTTGCTGCTGCAATGTGCGTGTGTTCTGCAGGTTCGGCTCCCAGCAAGGTCAACTTTGCCTTTCATCCTGCTGAGGTTGATAAATGAGTACCAACACAGGTTAGATAATATTGTATGTATATTTGGTCTATATGAAGCCCTTACGCGTAAGTGCTATATAATAACACATCATTATCGTTTGGCATTGGACATTTGCTGGCATTCACATTAATTTCGTAAATGGGCCTACACATGCTGTTATTAATGATACATATGGTGACCCATTCTTGTATGAAATTTACATCACTTTACAGTGATATCGTGACAATTTTTTTCGTAGTGTACTTAGAAATAATGCAATGTGATGCCACTTCCTGATATGTCAAGGGGTGAAAGGTCGTGTTCCATCGTTTCCTGTGATGTGACTTTGAGGGTGGGGTCAAATGACATCACTTCCTGTGATGCCATCAGAGGTGAAGGGTCGTGTGATGTCATTTCCGTTACCCCTGACATTTTGGTGAAATGATGTCCCCGAGTCCACCCTGCTTTCATTTTTAACTATAGCTAGCATATTTCAACAAATGCCTGCAGATAGGTGCTTCGGTTAAAGTTGCAAGTAACAGTTCTTTAGCCTTACATGCCAAAAGTATATTTTTAATTGACCAAAGATCAACAAGACGGGAAAATAATGTCTCTGCAGTGCTCTAGTTCTTTAAGCAATAAATGGTGGATTGGCAGGCCAGACTTGGTGCAGCGGCTCGACGATCAAGTTTATAGGCCTGGGCAAAGGAAGCACATTTAACAAGGGTAGCAGGCTTTTATCACTTGGTACAGCTCAACAAACTCAGCAATAATGTTATTCCCAGGCTAAAAGTCAGACAACTTTCCAAAAGCAGATTGTCTCTTGGGCACGATCATTGAATTACAGTCACTGGGGCAATATCCCTGATGTTCTAGTATTCATTTTCCCGGGTTACTTGTACTAGTGTCTGGCATATTTTTAGCTTTTATTGTAGTAGTTTGTTAAGCAAAATAGCTATGGCTGATCGTTAAGCAAAGTAAACATCAGTTCTAGTTTCATCCAATAGGGGTGCCACCTCAGCAACTTTAAAATTAGCAATCTGGATGGAAGGAAAACAATAATACATGTATTTCATCATTTTTCACTTAGTCTAGGTTTTATGGAAAAGGTGTGGATGGGGCTGGCAATGGGGGTTGTGTAAATGTAACCCCCATATTAAACATGTACATCTCTTAACCTGACAGTGTTTCAGTGTAAAAATGTACCCCGTTTTCATTTTAAAACACGCATGTCAACTAAGTCTGAATGAACTTTCTCAAAAGTAAGCTGCGGGCTACTCGATTCGCAGATTCCCGCTGATTTCTTTCACCCGAAAGTGCCAAAATATCCGTTAACGAGCCATATATTTTCAGCTAAGCTCGAGAGAAGTTTCGGCGGGGTGGAGCTGATTTGGGGGTAAAAGCAACCGAAAAAATGTAAAAGGCTTCAGGAAGGGAGAGAAAGGTCAGGGGAACGAGAAGGGTAAGATGAGGTTGTTTTGGTTTAGGGGTGCTAGTAAGAGGAAGTCCTGTGCATCTGTGAAGGTTATCCAAGTAAAGCAGCACATGAAACTCTTCAGTATGATATCTCAGTATATTAATGCATCTACTGCAGAGATCTATGTGTAACCTGCAGGTCCCAGGTTTTCATCTGTCTAGGAAGAACTCAGCTTTTCCTCCTTCTGAAGTTTATCAAACTAGTAAAGTTGAAGTGGGGAATTGAAAGATTGCATGTCAGACCAGCAGAGGCAGTCACATGTAAGGATCGGCTGGATCTGCTTTTCTTCATTCAGAGATCGACACATAGGGCCTCATTATGGGTCTGGCGCTAACCGTGCCGGTAAAACCGGCAGGTTGCCACCGGACCCGTAATGAATTACCGGCTCCTGACTTCCCGGTAACACTGAGGCATTACGACCAGGGAAGTCAGGCGCCGGGAATAGGACTCCATGGGAATGGGGACCAAGGAAGCACCGTCACCGTTACTAACGGTGCCGGTGCTTCCGTGAAACTCTGCCTACCATGGCCTCTGTGTATGGCAGGGTCTGCTCTGTCGGTCACAGAGGCTCCAGCAGGCAGACTTAGTTTGCTGGTCCAGAAACAACGGTGCCGGTAAGCTTACCGGCCCGTTGTTTCCGGACGGGCAAACTTGTAATGAGGTCATTGTGTATTATTGAGGTTTATAATATTGCAATAAAGGTGATTCATAGCCGACATGGACTTCTGAAAAGCCTATAGGACTGGTGAAGATTGAGTCCTGCATCAGAAGTGCATGAAGTTGCATCCTACTGAGTTTGCTTCCATGAGGACTACTGAGGTTATTTATTTAATAATAGGGAGAGTCTGCAGGACAATGATTTCAGAAAGGCCAGTAGAACTGAGGCAGAGCCAGTCAAATGTCAGGCTTTCGCAATGTAGACTCTGCGGTTGATCTACGGAATACCCTTTAGTCAGGTAGAATTGAAATGTTGTGAGCTTTGTGCTTGGGAAAAACACATGCAATGTATCTGCAGTAGGTGGCCTCTGAGAGCAGGGCAAGACATGCATTCTCCTGAAACTAATGTATCCAAGGGGGCTGTCCAGCGCATTATTTGTACTCCAGCAGAGCCCCCTGGAAATGCCCAGGCCACCTTTATGAACAATGTGACCTGTGCAGTTTTCAAAGAAATTCAAAATAAATGAATGCACCCTCATTTCCATTGCTTTTTGAATAGTTGGCACAAAGTGTGTTTTGAAAGGTTACACATTTTTGCCAAATGAATACCAAGAGTTTGTTTTGGTTTCTTTGTTAACCGCTTAAGTGCCAACATTTTTGCATAGACTTGCATATTAGCTTGGCAGTTAAGGGGTTAAAGAAGCAGCCAGGTTCTAACCCTATGTCATTTCAACACTTAGCTTTCTTTGAGCATTCCTGGCAGCAAAGGTCTCAACTTTTCTGACTTTCCATAAAATTTTTACTTTGCTTTGAGTAGATGCTGGCAGTAAAAGGTCTGAGCTCTTGAACCCAATTTATTCACCAACATTACATCAGCATGAATTGTCACATGCTTAACCAGAATTTGTCACCCTAATCTCTCTAAACTTCTGCTGAAGCCGAATACTGTAAAAATGTGGGTGAGTTGAGGTTCAGCCAAATTTATTTTCCCTGGTTTAATGTTACCCTTGGTAGCAGGTGTACCTTTTACTGTGGAGATCTTTTGATGTACATCAAAACATATACAATATATGTTTACCTTTGTAGCAGGTCAATCTTTTTCTGTTTATCTAATTACCTGCAGATCTTCTGATGTAGATCAAAAGACATACCACTGGTTTCAAATCAGTATCCAATAATGTGTTTTGTGTTCATTCCTAGTATGAGAAAGACATTATCATGCAATTAATATCTAGCAAACCCGAGCTATGGACTTGAATTTATCAATGTATTCAGGCCAGGCCCTGATCATTGGGTGGCTTTTCTGCATAGGATATTTGAGGCAATATGGAGCAGTGGAATAATTCCAATGACCTGGTCTAAGAGTGACATGGGGGCTTCATTCCGAGTTGGGCGCAAAGGGATTACCAGCACCGGTAAGGACACCGGTGCCGGTAATCCCTTTGCGCCCTATTCCGAGGTCCCTTAGCGGGTCGATCCTTTAACGCCTGGTTTTACCAGGCATTGTGGACGGGGCCCGTTAAGGGACTTCGGAGCTAATAACGGTACCGCAATTTGCGGTACCGTTATTAGCTACTTCCCCATTCCCATTGAGCCCTATGGGGAATGGATTTTTCAATGCGGACTTTCCGGTCCCGTAAAGGTCGGACTAGACCGGTAAGTCCCCATTGAACCAGGGCAGAATCGGTACCAGTATGGGAGGTAGTCATGGCGCAAATAGTGCCATGACTACCTCCATACTCGGAATGAGGCCCATAGTCCTCATTTACAATAAAGGGCAAAGAAGCGAACCACGACATTTCAAATTGACAGTAATACAGGATTTGTCATCTAATATGTTCATAAAAGTACTTTTAGCAGAACTTACACTACAGGACAGACGTTATAAAATACTCTGGTTGGGGAAAAGGGCTGGCATGCTCACAAATGACAACATCATAGCAATAACTCAGAGAATAAGGTGATACGCTTGAAACAAAATCCCACCTTGTGTGGCTTTCATAGATTTACGCACTGAGGCCTTAAACAAGGCTGCGTTTTGGTCCTGGGGTTATTTAAAAAAAATTCTAAGAAATAAGGCCAGCCTCACAAATATTATTTTTGACTCAAGTGATGAGATGTGTAAATGCATCTCACCACTTGGGCCAACAAGCCCAAGCCACAAAGTTTTTTTTTTTTTTTTTAAAAATTTTTATTATCTCAAAAACAACCAACATTACAACCTTGTAGGACGTTCATATTACGCAGCACATATCATGTTACACACAAGTTTTTACTGTCCTCCCCCTTCCCCCCCTAAACTCGAGCCGTCACATCTGTGCCATCTGCATGAGCATCTTCGGGATTCTCTGTACTCATTGACTCATCAGAGTCTTCTGTTTCCTGATTGTCCTGGTGAGGGTTCCCCATTGAGGTCACCAATTGTCTCCAGGCTATCAAGGGGCCTACTTCCTCCTCCCCTCCCCCTGGTGACAGCCTCGAACCATACCACAGTTTCTGCTTCCGCCCATCTTAAAAGGTCTGCCCACCATATCTCCACTCTAGGCCTATGGGCCGACTTCCAACTCATTGCAATTCTGCGCTTGGCCAGCACGTAAGCCAGATCTTTCATTTTACTGACATGTTTTGAAGTATGCGGCCTGGGAAAGCTCCCAAGCATGCATGCCCAAGCAGATCTCACATCAAGCTCCACTCCCCCACCAGCCATTCCCATCCTTACTTCTTCCCAGAATCTTTGTATCTAAGGGCAGGCCCAAAACATGTGCAGCAACCCTGCCTCCTCCTTCCCACACCTGGGACATTTCTGTATAGCTGAGCCTCCAAACCTGGCTATTCTTCCGGGGGACGTACAGCTGAATCTGCTGAAGCCTCGCGTTCCGGGACACTTTCTTATGGTACTTTTGGGCTCTATCCCATTGTCCCTCTGTCATAGGTTCTCCCACCTCCTCCTCCCAGGCATTCCTAAATTGGGGCAGCTCCTTCCCTGCCTTTGTACTCAGGAGCTCATATATCCTTGATATTTCGTGCCCCCCCTCAGAGACGTCATACATAATTTCCAGATTGGCATCAGGTTCTTCCGTTAATTCCGTCTCAGGCCACCTCTCCCTCACCCGTTTGATAAGCCTAGTGTAAGTGATGTATTGGCCTCCATGCACCCCAGTCTCCTCCTGCAACCTCAGGAATACCACTGCCTCCCCGTCCTGCCATATATCTCCGAGGGTAGCTATGCCCACCGGTTCCCAGTATTTGCAGACCACTCTAAGCAGTTGGGAGTCTGCCCCACATAGTGCCACCAGCGTGATCTGCCATGAGAGTGGGTCTGGATCGCCCACTGTTCTCCATGCTCTGTGCCAGATCTCCCATCCCAGCGTCAACAATCTTCCCATCTCCCCCACTTTAGTTTTATGCAGCCACACTATCTCGTTTAGGAAGTAAGGGGCAGAATCCCCTCGTAAAAGCTTGGTTTCCGCAGAGTCCTCCGCAGACAGCCACCTAGCCACATATAACAGCTGTCCCGCTAAGTAGTACAATTCGAAATTTGGCAGATTTATCACTTGCATTTTGCAGTTTCCACAGGGCAACCCTATTCCTGGAGTTGCCCCATAGGAAGCCCCTACACATGCTGTGAAGTTTCACAAAAAAGCGTCTAGGAACAAGGAACGGGACATTCACAGAAAAAATGCAAATGTCTGGGCAAAACCACCATTTTAAGCAGGGCTGCTCTTCCCACCATGCCCAGGGGTAGTCGGGACCAGAACACCATGCTATTCTTAATGCACTCGACTGCCTTCCCTGTATTAAGTTTGTGTTCCATCTCCATCCCATGGTAAATGTTTACGCCCAGATACCGGAATGTCACCGGCTGCCAGGGTATTTGCAGGATTGGTAATCCTTCCAGTGGAATGTACCTGTATCTTCCCAAGGGGAACAAACTGGACTTCCCGGGGTTCACCGATATGCCCGAAATGGTGGCATAACGGTTCATCACCTCCAACACATACTGCAGGTTCTCCTCAGGGTAGCGCAGATAGAGGCGCATGTCGTCTGCGTACAATGATATCAGGTGTGTGCCGCCCATAGTTTGGAACCCCACCTCCCCGTATTATTGCCGCAGGCATATTGCCAGCGGCTCTAATGCCAAAATGTATAACATGGGTGACCAAGGACATCCCTGTCTGGTCCCCCTGCCGAGCTGCCATTTGTCAGAGATTGTAGTTCCTGTTTTAACTCTCGCAATCGGGGAGCTATATAATATCTGGACCCATCTGGTATATCCTGGCCCCATCCCATATCCCTTCAGGGCCGCTTTCAACCACAGCCACTGCACCGAATCGAATGCCTTGACCGCGTCTAATGACACGATAGCCAGCTCACCCGGGTCTCCCTCGGTCTGATCGATAATATGGTGCAGCCTCCTATGGTTATCTGTAATATTTCTACCGGGGACATATCCTGTCTGATCTGTGTGTATCATCTTACCAATTACCCTTTTTAACCTATTGGCCAGCACTGCCGTGAGTATTTTACTGTCCTGATTGAGCATAGACAGGGGCCTATAAGACCCGCAGTCCCCTTCTGGTTTGCCTGGCTTCAGGAGCGGGATGATTACTGCCTCGCGGAGAGACGCCGGCAGTTCCCCCTGTTCATAGGCCTCATTAAACATGGCTAGTAGCGGCTGAAGTAGCTCCTGCTTATATATTTTATAGAACTCACTGGGTAGCCCATCCGACCCAGGCGCTTTACATGTGGGCAGGTGTTGGATCACCACGTCCAATTCGTCTAAGGTGATGAGGGCGTCTAGCGCCCCGCGTTCTAAATCATCCAAAGTGGGCAACCCTATGTCCTCTATTGCTTCCTGTATTTCTTGGCTCATCTCTCCTCCTGTATCCTCATATAGCTGTCTATAATACTTCAGGAACTCCCCGTTTACTTCATCTTGGGTATTATAGATATGGCCTTCTGCGTCCTTGACCTCTCTGAACACCGGGCGGGGGGTCTCATTTTTGTATAACCAGGCTAGTAATCTACCTGGCTTGTCTCCCCCTGCATGTAGCCTCTCTGTATACTTCTTGTAATTTAATCTGCATAATCTGTCCCAGAGTTCGCTACATGCCATCTGTAAATCCCCAATCCTGGCGCTATCCCCACTGGTGGTACCCCCACTTTGTATCAAACCTTCTAGTTCTCTCTCTGTTTCCTGCAGTTCCCGTACAATACCCCCCTGGAGCCCCTTGGATTTGGATATAGCCAGCCCGCGCACCACCACCTTAAATGCCTCCCATACTGTTCCCTCAGAGCGTACAAGTATTAATTTCAAAATATTCCTCAATGGCCTCCCTCAAGTCCTCTCGAAATCCCAAATCCTGTAAGGCCTCAGTTCTGAGCCTCCATGTCGGGATCCGTGCTCTGGGGGGTTGGTGTCGCCATTCAACGACCAAAGGTGAATGATCAGACAACACCCGGGCCTTGTATTCCGCGCCCACCATTTCTCCCATAATACCGTCATTAGCAAACACATAATCCAACCACGTGTAAAGGTCCCGAGGTGCTGCATAGTGCGATAAATGTCTGTCCGCTGGGTGCGCTCGTCTCCACACATCCCCTAAGCCAAGGTCTTTCAGCAGCGTCAACAGCGCCTTGGCTGCCGGCGCTGGCTGTTCTAGTTTGTCATCTGATCTGTCTTCCCTGGGGTTCAGGGTACAATTAAAGTCCCCTCCCCACACCATTGCACCCCCCACCATGGGGCTAAGTTTGCTGTATAGGGATCTAAAGTATGCCGCTGTGTCATGGTTGGGGGCATACACATTTATAATGTTTACTTCTCTATTTTCCAGGTGTCCCACCACCAACACCATCCTACCCTCTGGGTCTATCGTCGAGCTGAGCAGCTGAAATGGCACATGTGGTGCCACCCATGTTATCACCCCTCTTGCATATGCAGAGTATGTAGCCCCTATGACATTGCCTCTCCATTTTTTCCTCACCGCCTCTAACTTCTCTTTAGTGAGGTGGGTCTCCTGTAACAGAGCTATGTCAATCCGCATCCTCCTCAGATACATCATCACCTTGTTACATTTTAGGTAACTATTGAGGCCCCGCACATTCCAGGTAACAATTCTGAGATTACCCGATGCCATTGGCGTGATGCATGCCGTATAGATCCCACTTCCGTCTCAGTACCCCTGGGCTCGTTCCCCAATTCAGACTTCCCCCCCAATTTAAACTTCCTAAAACTACAAACACTCCCAACTTCCCTTCCCCCCTCCCTCCTACTCCTCCTCCTTCAACTACAGCCAACCACTGCACACAAACCCTTCCCTCCACCCTCCCCGCCCTACCCCCAAATAAAATGCCCAGCTCCATCCCTGGATCTCAGGCTCCCCCTGCGTTTGGACCTACCCTGGTGTCCCAGGCCAAGACCCCAGCAGGGTGTCACCACACTATTGGTGACCTAACTAACTTCTAAATGGGGGTGTAAAGACTAGCGCTGCAAGGCTCCATAGTGAAACAATAGTCACCGTGCTCATGTTACATTTCTTATCCAGTCTAGTTCTATGGTCAGTAGGCCACATCAGTGACTATAATCAAGTCCCATAGTCCCAAGCTGCACCTCCGTCCGGCACCCCCATCGTGCACTACTTATCTCCTCCATCTGCGTCTCTCGTCCGGGTGTCCGACTCCTGGGGGCTGCCTTGCGTATCGAACCATCCCATGGCCTCCTCCGGAGTTTCAAAAAACAAAGTGCTGTTCTTGTGAAAGACTTTCAATTTTGCTGGATAAAGCAACATGTACTTATGGCTGGCTTCTCTCAGTCTCCTCTTGACAGCCCCAAAGTTCATTTGACTCCGCTGCACCATCAAAGTATAGTCTGGGTAGGCCGTTATGTGTGCCGCCCCTCTTTTGATTGTACCACCTTTGCGGAAGTGCTCCAGTATCCTTTCTCGATCCCGGTAATTGAGGATCATGGCGATCACTGGCCTACGTGGGTTACCTGGCGGTGGCTTCCTCATCAGGGACCTATGCACCCTTAACACCGCAAACCCCTGAGACAGGACCCCTCCAGATATCTCTTGCAACAGCATAGTTTCAATAAAATCTGTGGGGTTGTGGCCTTCTGCTCCCTCCAGCAAACCCACAATGCGGATGTTATTTCTCTGGGCCCGTCCTTCCGCTTCCTCTGCCCTGTTTTCCAAATTACCCACTCGCTGCAACAGGGCGTGTAGGTCCGACTTGTGTGAAGCACAATCCGCTGTGTTCAGGCTCACCTCTTTCTCGAGGTTCTCGGTGCGCTCCGCCAGTGACCTTACATCCTGCCTGAGAAGATTCACCTCTTCCTGCACTTCTCCGACTTTGCGGTCCAATGCTGTTTTTTGTTCAGTCACAGCCGATTCAAGCTTGGTCTCCCATGCTGGCTTCAAGTCTGCAATTGCGGCCAGGACCTCTTGGTTCGTGCTCACAGCGGCCATGCTGCTCGCAGGGGGCCTGTCCTTGCTCCTGGCGCCTTCCGGGCCGGCGGCATCCTGGCGTATTCTTCCAGCGTAGGCTGCTTCCCTTTGAGTTTTGGAGGTTTGTTTGACATGGCGTTTCGGCTATGCGTAGTAAGTCCGCCCCCCCACTCGTGATCTGTAGTTCCAGCGGGGCAACCTGTTGCAGTCTTCCGTGTTTCAGGCAGCCCCCTCAGAAGTGTTCTGAGCCTATTCCTTATTTGCCGCAATGGATTGTGCTCTCCCATGTAATTAGATGAGTCCTCCACGGGGGTACCCTATGACTAACGAGTAACTACAGTAATTGAAGACACCAGTCTCAGCCATCGGGCACCATCCTTGGATCTTGCCGCCTCAAGCTGCATCCTGGGTTCGCCAGTCATGAGGCTTGCTGCCCAGCCAGCACTCCACTTGATGTTCCAAGCAGGGAGGCGCACCCTTAGTCTCAATATCGTCAGCGCCACCCAGTTTCTGGGACACCAACACCGCCGCGGCTCATCCAGCCTCCCCTCAGCCAATCCTAGGCGGCACACAGTGGCCTGTCAATCTGCCCTCCCTTCTTCACTACTGCTGGGCAGTGCCAGGGTACCAGAAGTAGTCACACGTGTTACCTAAGCATTTGCGCCCCTGGGAATGCCATTGTTGTATTTGGGAATATCCTGGCGCTATTTTATGTGCCATCCAGTTTCCATTCTGAGCATTTTATTCACGCTTCCACTGCTTCTATAATACTGTCCCAGCACAGACAATCTGCTTCTTATCTGGGGGTCAGCGCAAGTATCTGCATCAGCTGTCTGGGGCACCGATGCCACAGCTCATGTAACTTTCTTGGCTCTGATGCAATCGAGCCTCCTCGTTACTTCCAGCGCCGTAGTAACGCGACCATCCAGCTCGCTCAGGTCTCAGCTGGTAGTCATATTACTTCGCTGCTGACTTCGCGATCTCTATTTGCATACCCCACCGGGTTCGTAGCTCCCGTCTTGTAGCTTTCAAACATGGGCCTCGCTGTTCGTTGTTATTTCATTGGGCTACATGCCCATCTGATACATAGTGTCTTCTGGGCCCTTCGCCAGCTCCGCAATTGTAGTTCTGGCCCGTGGCAGTCCCCACCACCATCTGGCTCGTGTCAGCGAGTGCTGTCGCTGCTCGTGCCTCCATCTCCGAATGTTCGAGGCACTCCTGTATGTGTGACGGGCTCCCCGTGCAACAGTTTCATTCACGCTGCGGGCATTCAAGTCATTCCAAGCACGTACGCTATCACTGGGGGCTCTGCTATTTCTCCTTCGGTCCGCCGCGGCCGTCTCACCATCTCGCGGCCGGCTGATTCTTTTGTCCGTATTCTCGGGCGGCCATTTTGCCTCCTCCTTCTATCCGGATCTCAATTTCTTATTTCGTAATTCCCTCCGTCGCGGCACCGCTCTTATACTTGCAAGCTTCCGCCGGCACGCCTGCCCCGTTCATAAGTCTGCCCCTGGAGTTTAGGCGATCATACGCATTCATTAATGCACGTATTCATCAGGATCGCTGCAGGATCGTAGGAGCTCCCTCAGCACACGTCTTCTCACATGGCCCTCTTGGCCACGCCCCCCGAAGCCACAAAGTTCACCTGAATGAGTGCATTTTATATACTCCCATTCAGATTCCCTTTTTCACACATTGGCACATTTGGCCAAAGGAAGAGTGATTTCTACACATTTGAAAGTGCATACCGAGTTCACAAACAGGGATGCGCTTTTAAATGTGCAGAAAACGAATGTAACCCCATGTGCCTGTTTTGAATATGCACAGGTGGTGCGCATTGCGTGACTGGGTCTTTGCTGACCTTGTACTGCATTATTTATTTAAGCGTGGCAGCAGAAGTATGAACCGCTGCTTGTCTCACAGGGATAGAAATGGTGTTCTTTGGATCATATTTTACACTGACCGGCTTGTCACAGCGAAATCACTCCCATCACCTACTTGGATGCTGGGAGCCTGGGGAACATTAGTGTCGGGAGAGCATTCCTGACTCTTATGTATTCAATGCGGTTGACCATCGCATCATTTGTGCTACAGCTCATGTCCCTCGAAATGCAGAGTTCCCCTTTGAGAATAAGTTGACTTGTGCATTTCCCAAAATGGGGCATCTAAAAACAAAACATTGTCTGCTCCATTTTTACTTGCCCGGAAGTGACACAAAACCTGCATTTTTAAAATGTTTTAAAATATTTAAAAAGAGGGGCAAAGGAGAGAGATAGATGGAGACGTGTGCCAGATGAGGAGTGATGGGCCAGAGAGCAGAGAGGGAGCAGTTGGCTGGAAAAAGAAAAGGAGCTGCAAATTGGGAGCAAGGGCGCGGCAGAGTGTGATAGAATAGCAGAAAGGATACAAGATGCAGCAAGAGCGAGAAAGAATGAAGCACTATGAACTGCAGGAGGCACAGGGGTGCAATGTCTGAGTTAGGAAGATGGTTGGGTGCATGGCAGGGACTGTGGAGGATGAGATGTGACTTTGCCGTGTGACGGATCATGTGAGTATGCACATGACTGGCATAGTGAGAGATTTGGGAGTGTAATTTGTAATGGTGAATTGGTGAGTGTGAGGGACATTGGTCAGTGGGTGCTTGCCAGATTGTAAAACATAGAGGGAGAATATTTTCACTGTTAAAACTGAAAATGATCAATAATGTTAAATAATAAATAGGCATGCATATACAGCCAAAAAAGTTGAGCAAAACAAACACTTTTCTGTCACGTTGTGGACATCTGAGACTCTTCGTATTAAATTGATACAAAAGGTGCAAATGATGACAGCTGACAGCCTGGCTCTCTGGAAGGCTCACACACTGCCTCTTTCTTGCAACATGTCCTTCGAACACCCTCCAGTCAATAACAAGTGTGCCACTAAATTGCTGCAATAAATACAGAAGCCGATTCATGGAATTAATGTGCGCTGAAATTTTCAGCGCAAGCGGGCGAATCGCAGTGCCAGTGCGAAAATCGCAGCGAAACCCGCGCACAGCGATTCATGGAAGTCCGTGCGCGTGGAAATCCGAGGATGTGCGCCAAATTTCTGCGTGGCACACGCTGGCGCACACGTCTCCAAACAGCATGCGCTAAGCACACAGCGAAATCGCACATAGCGCGGCACACACAACAAAAGTAGGAGGAACAGGGGGTGTGACACGGGGAATGGGGAACAACTCGTGAAAATGTGTGCGTCACGGGGGAATTACAGGAGGCAAGTGCGCGGAACGCCCACACGCACGTTCAAAACACGTATTCATGGAATCGAACGGGGCTAAGGCGTGCGCCAAAAAAGACGTGCTAATCAGGAAACATGTACACCAGCAGCAAGCAGGCGTATGTGGAACCGCGCAGTATAAAAGTGTGCGCAAACAACAAACAAGCACAGACGCCAGGATGAATATACCGTTCCTAGCAGCAGTGGTCGTGGGATACCGCAGGAGGAGGAGGATAGTCAGGCCCAGAATTTTTACACCCAGAACCAGCCTTTTGGGATACCTGATGAACAGGTGTATGGGAGGTACAGGTTTCCACCTCACATAATACTCAACCTGGTCAGTGAGTGGGAGGATGACCTCACATCACCCACCCTGTGCTCCCAAGCACTCTGCCCCCTGCATAAGGTCCTCAATGTACTGCACTTCTTGGCCACTGGATCATTTCAACGGACAACTGCTAGTGGGGGGGGGGTATCACAGGCCACGCAGTCACGCTGCCTACACCAGGTCTTGGCCATCATGACTGCACGTCCATCAGTCCACAGGCACATATACCTGGCCAGAACACCTGCAGAAAGGCAGGCTGTCGTCCAGGATTTTTACGGGGTGGCACACTTCCCCAAAGTGCTAGGTGCCATTGACTGCACCCATGTGGCTCTACGTCCCCCCAGGGCATCAGAGCACATCTATAGAAACCGCAAGCACTGGCATTCCATCAACGTACAGGTAGTATGTGATGCCAAGGGAATCATCACCTCAGTATATGCCAACTATCCAGGGTCCACCCATGACAGTTTCATTTACAGAATGTCAACCCTAAACCGGGACCTAGAAGCTGGGCGGCATGGCGATACATGGCTGCTTGGTGAGTATAAATGCCACAGCACATGCATGCATGTCAGATACTGAGCAATGTCACAACCCCACTAATGATACCCATCACCACCTCCCCAGGGGACAGTGCCTACCCTCTGAGCACCCACATGATGACGCCAATTCGGAACCCCACCACGCCACCCGAGGTAAGATACAACACAGCCCACATTGCAACCCGGGGCATAGTGGAGCGCACATACGAAGTGCTCAAGTCACGCTTTCGCTCCCTTGAACGTTCTGGCGGGCAGTTGTTATACGCTCCCCCAGTAGTGTGCAGGATCATAGTGGCAGCATGTGTCCTGCACAACGTTGCAACACGCCGGGGCCTGCCCGTGGACATGGTGGTGCCCCCACATCCCCAACCACATGCACGCCCGCTGCGCATGGGAGGGGAAAAGGCACGGGCTGAGGCAGCCCGTACGCAGCTGGTGGCTAATTACTTCACCTAAAATCACACCCCTATGGAGTGCACACAGCCCTGGCACATACCAGCTGACAATCAATGATGATAACACAAGGGACAGTCAACTGTCACAACCATACCACCCTGAGATTGGTCACCTGGAAGTGTTACATTGTGTGCATCCCTACCTACACAAACACCACCAATGCTGTGTCATAAAAAGACACAATTCTATGCTGCAAAAATCATTACCCCCTTGCAAAATACAACATGACAACAGTGCCATGTCACCCAACCCCTCCCCAGCACCGCCACCCAACACACCATGGCATGTCATGCTATGTGAGAGCAAACAAAACAATCCCCAAAACATGACACAAGTGTCAAAGTACAGTGACCTTAATGGAAAGTGCCCACACACAATATGCTCCCAGTAATGTAGAACCAACAACACACATGACCAAATACTTACCAACAATACAATGCAGCTACACAACCTCAAACATAGCATAAACATTACAGTACTAAGTTAAAGTAGTGGTAGTCTTACAACCTGATCATGCCAGCATATCGTCCACTTCCAACTGTACAGTGCTGCTGCCACGCAAATGTCCAAGTGCACTGCTTACAACATGAACTCCATCTCCAAAGTAGACGGCCTTGTGAAGACATGAGGAATTAACCTGCAAATTAGGCGAAAGACATGGAGGCACAAGCACATAGCAATACACCATGCAGTGTACAATTCAACAACAATATCCACTAGGAATGTATACACAGTATTGACTACAGACTGCCCACACAGCTCATGGGAGTCCTATGTCACCGTGTAAGTCAATGTCACTTGGGCACACCCTTTGCAAGCCCATGGAAACGGGAAACAGGAGGGGTGTGTGTCGCACGAACCCAAGCATCTAACCCAAACTCAGGACAAGCCTGCATGTGCCAAGCCGGAATACAGTGGATGCCCATGGGAGCCACACAAGGCAACACACTGCAGAAAAAAATATATATATATCAAAAATCAAAAATGGCCATGTGGTGGGCGGGGGGGGGCTCCCAGGAGGTCCGAGGACAGGGTGCGCACCAACACCCACCTGTGTGGATGTTGGGGAAAAAAAACACCTCCATGGGCTCATGGCCTGCACGGCTATGCCAATGTGAGAGAACTGCTGCTGTCGCGATCATCACCCTCTGCTGCTGCCACAGGAGGTGGGGGTGCTATGGGAGGCAGCCCACGCAAGGCCCTGGTATGGTCCTCCATGGCAGCTAGCATGCGGGTGTGGAAGGTCTCGTTTTGGAGGATTATGGTGGGGAGATCCCCATGCAGCACCTGACGTGATGCACGGATCTCCTCCGGAGTTGCCTGCCTCTCAGCTGAGAGTGAACGTGTGAGCCGCTCCAGCTGCTGTTCTGTCCTCAAGTTAGAGGAAGCCTCAACGTCAACAAGAGTCTCCCTGAGGTGATGGAGTTCTACCCTCAGGGCTTCCCTGTGGCCCTGGGACTCTATTGATATCGATTGGCGTAGAGTCTCCATTGCTGCCCATCTGTCCCTGTTGGACGCCAACATGTCCTCCCTGTGTGATTGGCAAATGGAGTCTGTTGCCTGCTGTAGTAGCTCCATCTGCCTTTCAGAGGGACAATGGAAGTGGCCACCCTCTCCATTGCTTGAGCCATCATCTCAACTGATGCTGCCTGTTGGGTTGCCATACCGTAAATGGATTGTTCCCATGCGGTATTGCCTGGTGGCGTACGGCCACCGCGTCGGCGGACCCCACACCTGTTTGGGGCAAGGCGATCTGCGCCTTGCTGTGCCGGCACTGCCTGAGGCTGCAGGACTGCATTCCCCCTCTGATCTGCTGGCCAGGAACAGGATCAGATGTTTTGGAGTGTGACCCTGCATCCGTAACCGTCAAAGGCGGACTTACCAACACTGACATCCCCATAGAGGGTTCTACCCCTGGTACAGGTGGGTTGGACAGAACAGAATCCCTGCCAAAAACACTTACCTGAGAGGCCACATAGGTCTCATCATCCGAATCAGCACCTGAATAGAGGTCTGGGGAGGTGCACCCAGAGGCACCCCTCGACAGAATGTTCTGCAGCAAGATTGGGTTCTCACCCACCATCACACCACGTCCCCCACTGGTGCCCGGTCGTGCCTGAGATTCCTCCTGGGTCTGCACCATCTCCTCAACCTCAACAGCATCAAGTGCGTTATCCCCTGCAAAAACATGAAAGACAAAAAATGGAAACAGGCATTAGCACCATAGCACACAAATAGGCCTGACAAGCTACATAACCAGTACATGATTTACACATGTCCTACATGACTATAACCCTCACATGCATGCACTGTCACTGAGTTCGAAGGGGACCCAAAAGGCAGACACTGATGACACCTACATGGAAGAGCAACACATTTGCTGCATGCTGGGTAGCACTGCCATCACACATTGGGCTGTGAGTTGCATGTCCAATACACATACATGACACATGCCAGCACACAGATGGCATGTACCATAGCCATGGTAAATTCCACAAGTACATCCATATGTCAGTGAATGAATACTGTCAGCCATCCATGTGAAATGGACATGATGAGATGAAAAATGCTACATAGTGTGACAAAATAGGCATGTGCCACACACTGCAACACATCCAGTGTACAAAAATACAGTGATTGCAGCCCGATGTACACATCAATGGTTTGTCACTTCAACATGACAGGAAACATCTATCATGTTCCACATTCAAACAGGCCCCAAAAATTCCTGTGATCAGGCCAATACTCAATTAGCCTGAATGGTCAAATCATTCATCTAACAAGGTAACACATGTGGCCCAATGTGGGGTTCATCAATGACAGAAGCATGTCACATATGTGACAATAGGGCTGAGGAATGTGTAGCAAAAGTGGGAGAATTGAAACAATCAGCCTGAACGAACACTGAAAAATACAAACAATGTTGTTGCAAGATGCCACTTCAAGGGCAACTGCCGTAATGTTGAGCCAAATTACTAATGTGGGCAGAAGGGATACTGTCACACCCAAATCCAATGCCGCTGAATGTTTTGGATGAAGCACATGAGTGACCCATACCACTCAGGCACACACACCCTCACCTGGCACTCAATCAGAACCTGTCACCCAAACAACATACACATGCATTACACACACATGTATGGGCACTCACCGGACAATGCTTCATAATCAGGTAGTCCTCCCACACCTTGGATCTGTTCCTCTGTGACGAGGGCCCCAGCAACAGACTCATGTTCAGTGAGTTCGTTGTCCTCTTGTGGAGACCCACCGCCAGTAACCAGAGTAGCAGCATGATTTGAGGCCAGCTTGTTCTTTGCTCTGCGTTTCGGGTCATTCCACCGCTTGTAGCAATCATCAGCTGAGCGCCTCACAAATCCAAGGGCACTTATGCGGTCGGCGATGGTCTGCCAGTGTGCCTTACATTGACCAGGTGTGGTCTTGCACCCTGCAGTCACCAACATTTCATGGCTATGTGCCGACACATAGCGCACAAGTGCGTCAAGTTCCGGATCATTGAAGCAAGGCTTCCTTGAGGTACCGGAGTGTGTAGCCGTGTCTGGGGTCTCAGCCTGTCGTGCCAGAGCACCCTTCTTCCTCTTCTTTAAAGGTGGAACAGAGCCAGAGTGGCTTACGCCGCTCTGGTCAGTAGGGGCAGAATCACCGATGGACTGGGTAGTAGGAGTGTGGGAATGCACAATGACCATAGGTCTTGATGCAGGCATTGGTTGCAGGGTAATGTTGGCAGGGGGAACGTCAGTTTGATGGACTGGGACTGACACTGTTCTGGCTGGGAGAGTCAGAGCTGGGGCGGAAAGAGCTGCAGCTGCCCCTGCAGCCTCCCTACCCTGCATACTTGGGGCACAGATGATATAGCTGCCCCAGATCCACGTGGATTGGTGACAACTTGCACTGCCACACGTGGCCTAGACTTGCTGACCTGCAAGTCAGCCAGGGAGTCATCCTGTGCCAGGTCAGGTGCCACAATGGGCTGGTCCAACAGGGGCTGAGCTTGGATGGTGTCAGCTATGTTTCCCTCAACCAAGGGGGGGCATGGTTGTCCCTGATTGTTCCTCCACACATGGGGGCATAGCGGCACCCTGCAAATCCCAGCCACGTCCTCTACCATGTCCACCACGCCCACCTTTTGGGGGTCGGCCACCTTTGCCTCCCTTACCGCTTGGTCGCCTCCCAGCCATGGCACTGATGTTGTTGTACGTATGGGAGTTGCAGTAAACTATTGTCCTGGGCAATTGGGGGTCAAAGGGGTAGGATACCAGATGGAATTCGTACTCTAGTCCTCTAACAAGGCTGTCTGTGACCCCTGGGGGAAGATGACGGGTCACGCAATGCACAGGCAGCCCAAAATCAAAAATAAACGTGCACGCAACCCCTCGTAGACCACGTGCGTGAAAAAATGAACCCGCACTACGCTGTGGCACCCAGAAACACAAAAATAAGCGTACCCGTAATACACGCATCCTACAATGACCTCTGAAGGGGAACGCGACACACGGGGCAGTTGCTAAGTACGTGTGGAACTTACCGTCTGCCTGGAAAAAGAATGTGAAAAATACGTGCGTGTGCGCGTTGGCAACACCCCCGCCAAAAGAAGAATCGTACGCTGTCTGAGGAGACAGTACAAAAGGAGACGTGAACTCTGTTTGAGGAAACAGGCCCAACAAAAAATCAGAAAAGAGCTGTCAGAGGTAACAGGGAGTACGAACTAGAAACGCTGTGAAGTAATCGCGTGTGAACTGACTCCACGAAAAGCACATACAAGGAAATGGCGTCGTACACGCAGCTTTTAAACCGGCCCACACGTACACGTCAGAGACGCGTGTACGCGGGCGCTTTCATCCAATTACACGCGATGACACTCGGACGTGCAGTTTTTCCACGTGTTCTCTGTCATCACGTGCTATGAGGGAAACGCCCACGCGCGTAATGTAACTTACGGGCCTACGCGCTAAGGGCCTTTGGTCCAATGGAATCGCGTGCATGTGCTGACGCACTTACGCGCTAAGGCCCTTTCCTAGAATTACACGCTGACGTGCAAGATTTTCACGTGCCAAATCACTCCGTATCAAGCTGGCCACACGAAAACACATGGAAGACCACGCTCCTGCCCTGAAGGCCATTTTCCTGCCCCCCAGAGCCCCGAGCACGCTCCCACCTGCCATCTGCTGCTGCCTGCCTGCTGCCCACGTGCCCTGCTATTTGGTGCCTGCACATCAGCCATATGCAGGGGTCCAGTTGCTGTGTCCACCCCTGCTGGAACAGAAGACTCCCGACTGGGATACCATCGCTCCACAGCCCAGCCCCAGGACACAGTTGCCCACCCACGCCTGCCACGAGGGTCGTCATGTCAGGACAAACACCATCTGAGACCACTGGTGACCCCCAGCCAGAGGGGCAGAGGGCCACCAGCTTCAGTCAGAAGGAAGTTGGTGTCCTGGTGGAGCATGTCCTGGAGCATTATGATGCCCTCTTCGGAACATCACGCGCCAACAAGGAAGGACGGGAGAGGATCTGGGATGACTTTGTGGTTGCCATCAACGCGGAGGGGGTGGCAACCCGCAACATCAAGCAAGTCAAGAAGCGCTGGGAGGACTTGAGGTCCAGGACCCTCATAAAGGCCCGGCGCCTGGTGGAGTGGGGCCGGGGCAGCATGAGTACCATCCAGATGAGGGTCCTGGAACGCGTAGGCCCAGCGCTCCACGCCCACATCCTTCTGAGGCAGACCCGTCTGGAGTTGAGCGGTAAGTGGCCAAGCATTGCTGTGTGAGACAGGGCATGTTGCAGGGTTCTGGTTGTCTGATACTTGCCTGTATGTGTGACATAGGCCATGTACGTATGTGTGTGTGCAGGGACATCATGGTCATGCATGTGAGACCAGTAATGTGTGAACCACATGGTTGGTGCATGTGTTACAATGCAACATGCGTAGCAGCGTGCGGAATGCACACATTAATGCATGCCTGTTTCTGTTATTGGACATGGATGGGGTGTGAGAGATGGGTACTGCTGTCATGGACATGTATGGTGTCCATGTCTGTGTGTCTGACTTGCGTGTCTGTGACTTGTAAATGCCATGGATGCATGACACATGTCTGTGACAATGTTCAGATTCACTGATGCAGCCTACTCATCCTTGTATCTACTGTGTCTAGGGTGTATGAGGCCAGATGGATGAAACTATGGTGAAGTGTGTGCATGTGATAGGCATGACCCATGATGCATGTGAGTTTCAAACCAGCATTGTATGTTTCAAGAGTCCCTTGGACATGTATGCTAGTTCATATCATGCGCCATGCCTGTTACTGCATGTGTTTTGCCTGCACTGACCCATGTGTTGTGGAGGGACATGATGGAAGTGATGTTTGACAGTGCCACTCATCTGCTATTGCTTCCTGTCTAGGGGACCATTGTACAGTACCCTGATGCTTGTGTTCTCTGTCTCCCTCTACACAGCGGCAAGTGATGAAGAGGGCAGAGACGGCGCTGTGGAGCAATGCGGTGGGGATGCCCCTACTGGCCGGCGACGCAAGGCCCAGTAACCCTCCCATAAATTACCATCGTCCCGGAGTGAGGGGACTGGTGCTGCGTCTGCCACTACGGCTGCAGTGGAAGGGGTGGGTGAGCCCCCACAGGGGCTTGCAATGGTGGAAGACGGTGTGGAGCCATCCAGGTTGGTGGTTTCCACAGAGGAGGAGGAGGCCGCTACTGAGCCGCACATGGGGCCTGGTGGGTGTTATACCACTGGTGCAAGTGGTGCAGCCCAGGGGCAGGGGCAGGAGGCAGCACAGGTCACCAGTGTCCCTGACACTGTGACTGCACCACCATGCACCAGCAGGGATGCCCCATCCCAGTCCTGTCCGCAGGTAGGGGGGATGTCCATGTCATCTGACACTCCTCTACCTGCAGATGAGGGGACCCCTGACCGTATGAAGAAGGTCCTGATTGGTGTCACGTTGTGCACACGCGACATTCGTGATGATGTGCGTGCTTCCCGGGGGAGCACGCACGTCATCACGAAGAGCAGCGTGCCAATGTGGTCCAGATGGGAGTGTCCATGGTCGGGGGTTTTGTACATGTGTCGGACACTCTGGCGGCCCTCTCCTCCTCTGTGGAGACTATGCACCAATCGTTCTCCATGCCGTCTTCTGGCCGGCCCAAATGCCTCCAGGCCTCCCTGTGGACTTGCCCTGACCAACGCAGCCAGCTCGGTCGGGATCCCATGCCTGCCACAGTCGGGAGTCGGAGGTCCAGCAGGGGTGGACACCCCAGCAACTGGACCCCAGCAGATGGAGGATGTGCCGGCATCATCGGGCAGGGCACGTGCACAACGGCGTCAGTGGATTCCATCAGCCTGGATGCCGTCGTGCTGGCAGAGGCAGTTGCTTCGGAGGCAGCGGCAGGCTCGACGTGGGAGGCATCATGGCTCGGGGCCATCCACATCAGAGGGGCAGGCATCAGCCGGAGGGCAGGAGAACCCTGGAATGGGAGTGTCTTCCGTGTGGCAGCGGTTGGGCCAGCGGATAGGTGCGGAGCGACGGCGGGCGGAGGAGGCACTGCTCACAATGGTCAGGGCGGAGAACTCCATGCGCAGGGCGCTGAGGCGGGCTGAGTGCCTCGAGCGAATTCGCAGGGAGTTGGAGGTGGACATGGCGTTATCCCTGCGAGACCTTGGGGCCAGAGAACAGGCCAGCCTCCAAGACATTGAACAGGAGTTCGATGATGCCCTGGCCCATGACATCAACAAGTGAGCCGTTAGACTTGCCCACCGCCATTGTATATAGTTCATTAGTGTTAAGTTTCATTTCTTTTCTCTTTCATTTGGGGCGCATGGACTATGCCCCACATTTTTGTATATAGTTAGTAATTATATAGGTTTCATTGTAGGTTTCGTTTATGTTGTTGGGCTCATGGACCCTGGATTTGCTATTTGTACATAGTTTTACAGTGGATTTTTCTCCATCTTTTCTTTTTTTTTCACCATGGAGCAATGGATATTACACTTTTCTTTCCCTTTGGATTTGCTTTGTTGGACGGTGACTTTGGACACATTTTCATTTTGATTAATTTGGATTCTCATTTTATTTATTGATCATTTTTTGGGACATGCTGCATTTAGATTATTATTGGCATTATTGTGTGTTTTGATTTCATTCCCTTCATTTTGACTTGAATACATTTTTGTTTCTTACTTCAATGTGTGGTCTTCTCTCATTGGTTTCATGCATGTCACAATGTGGGTTTTCTCAGTCATGTGTTGGCATTGTGTGGGTCTGACAGACTTGTACTCATGCGCATACTGCTTATTTGTGATCTATCATGTAATGGGGATTTCTATTTGGAGTGGATGTAAAGCTTGGTTGGGTGTTTGGACTGGGGTGGCGTGGGGTGTGATTTGGGTGGCCATAAGAGCCAGGGATCAGGATTGTGATGACATGTTGGCTGGGGGACATGTGTCGGGGCCTGCTGGCAGGTGCTCCTCACTGCTGGGGGTTGGGGGTGCAAGGGGACATGAGTGGGACATGAGTGGGGGCCTGCTGGCAGGTGCTTGTCAATGATGGGGGTGGAGAGGGTGGGGGACATGATGGTGATCAAATTGCAACGTGACATGTGGCTTGGCTGAGAGGCATGCCCATAGTGGATGGGCTGCCTTTGGGACATGACCAGGGGTGCAGGGTAGTCCCCTGTAGTGTGGGCTGCCTGCAGGGGCCGTGGAGGGGGTAGAGGGGACACCTGGGAGGACCCACACTGCCAATTCACGTGTAGGACTCCCCGTGCACCCCAGTAGTCAGGGGCACCTGCCAGCAGGCCCCCACTCATGTCCCACTCATGTTCCCTTGCATCCCCACCCCACAGAGGTGCAGGGCACCTGCCAGCAGGCCCCCACTCATGTCCCACTCATGTCCCCTTGCACCCCCACCCCCCGGCAGTCAGGGGCACCTGCCAGCAGGCCCCCACTCATGTCCCACACATGTCCCCTTGCACCCCCACCCCCCAGCAGTGCAGGGCACCTGCCAGCAGGCCCCCACTCATGTCCCCTTGCACCCCCACCCCCCAACAGTGCAGGGCACCTGCCAGCAGGCCCCCACTCATGTCCCCTTGCACCCCCAACCCCCAGCAGTGCAGGGCACCTGCCAGCAGGCCCCCACTCATGTCCCACTCATGTCCCCTTGCACCCCCACCCCCCAGCAGTGCAGGGCACCTACCAGCAGGCCTCCACTCATGTCCCACTCATGTCCCCTTGCACCCCCACCCCCAGCAGTCAGGGGCACCTGTCAGCAGGCCCCCACTCATGTCCCACTCATGTCCCCTTGCACCCCCACCCCCCAGCAGTGAAATGTTGATCTCATGACACAAACCAAAAGTCAAAACTATGTACATCAACACATATCCGTCACACACATACACTGGTTGGCATTGCTTGTGTAAACCCACATTTTGACATGCATCAAGCCAATGAGCGAATCTGACACATGGAACTAAAAAATGAAAATGTATTATGTACATGAAATCCATAATGAAATGAAAGCATACCAAAATATGAAACATGAAATGAAAAGCATGTAAAAATGATGATTGAATGAAAATGACAACCAATCCACATGAATTTGAACGAAAAACAGTCCAAAGTCAGCCTCCAACAACGCAAATCCAAAGGAAATGTAAAAAAAAATAAAGAAATCCATTGCTTCATGTTCATAACCAAAAAAAAAAGAAAAATCAATCCATTGTCAAACTATTTACAATCTATTGTCCAAGGATGTAAAGGGTCCATGATCCCAACCAAATAAATGAAACCTACCTACCTACCTACCTACAAATATGACTATATACAAATTTGGGTGACATTGTCCATTGACCACAAATAAAAGGAAAACATAAAGGAAACCTAACTCTAAAAACTATTTACAAGGGCAGCGGGCTAGTCCGACGGCTCACTTTTGGATGTCCCGGGCCAGGGCATCATCAAACTCCTGCCCAATGTCCTGGAGGCGGTCCTCTTCCATGGCCCTGAGGGTTCGCAGGGACGACGACATGTTCTCCTCCAACTCCCTGCGAATTGCCTCGAGGCACTCGGCCCGCCTCAGGGCCCTCCGCATGGAGTTCTCCACCCTGACCATCGTGAGCCGTGCCTCTTCTGCCCGCTGCCGTTCTGCATCTATAGCATGGCCTAACCGCTGCCACACGGAAGACACTTCCAGTCCTGGGTCCTCCTGCCCTCTGGCCGATGCCTGCCCCTCCGATGTTGAAGGCCCCGAGCCATCATTGCTCCCACCTAGAGTTTGCTCCTGCTGCTGCTGTCCATGTGCTGTGTCTGATGGTGCCTGCACATCTTCCATCAGCTGGTCTCCAGTTCTGGTGTCCACCCCTGCTGGGCCAACGACTCCCGACTGTGGCAGGGATTTGAGCTCCACCGAGCTGGCTGTGTTTGTCGGGCCAGGTCCACAGGGGGCCCTGGTGGAATCTGGGCCGGAAGACGGTGTGGAGAACGACGGCGCATAGTCTCCATGAGGAGGAGAGGTCCGCCAGAGTGCGCAACACATGTAGGGACCCACCAACCAGGTCGGAGACCATACGTTCGTGGGACCCCTCGTCCGCAGGTAGGGGAGAGGCAGATGACATGGCACTCTCCCCTACCTGCGGACGGGCCTGGGACGGGGCCTCCCTCCTGGTGCATGGTGGTGCAGTCACAGGGTCAGGGACAGCGACATGCACAGGCTCCTTCGTGGTGACCTGTGCTGCCTCCTGCCCCTGGCCCATGACTGCACCACTTGCACCAGTGGTACTACCCCCACCAGGCCCCATGTGCGGCTCAGTAGTGGGCTCCTCCTCCTCTGTGGAGACCACCAACCTGGATGTCTCCACACCGTCTTCCGCCATTGGAAGCCCCTGTGGGGGCTCACCCGGCCCTTCCACCACAGCCGTTGTGGCAGATGCAGCACCAGCCCCCTCGGTCCCGGATGATGGTCATTCCTGGGAGGGTGGCTGGGCCTTGCGTTGCCGCCCAGTGGAGGCATCCCCGCCGCTTGGCTCCACAGCGCTGTCTCCGCCCTCTTCATCACTTGACGCTGCGTAGAGGGAGACATAGAACACAAGCATCAGGGTACAGTACAAAATATCCTAGACAGGAAGCAATAACACATGAGTGGCACTGTCAAATGTCACTTCCATCCTGTCATTCCACAACCCGTGGGTCAATGCACACAACACACATGCAGAAACAGTCCCAGCGCCTACAATCAACATCAACATCCATGTAGAAGGGCCCCTGCAAACCAAGATGTTGCCTTCAAAGTCACATGCAGCCATGGCGTTTCAAAGTCACACACACACTTCTCTGGCACACACACACACATGCACCCTACAAGTACATGACATCAGCACCCATTCCTCACCCCCCTTCATGTCCAGGAACAGAGACAGCCATGCTTTCATGTGTGCATTCCGCATAGAGCTCACCATGTTGCATTAAAACACATGCACCAACCATGTGGTTCACACATAACTGGTCTCACATGCATGACCATGATGTCCCTGCACACACACATCCATACATGGCCTATGTCACACATACAGGCAAGCATCAGACTAGCAGCACACTGCAACATGCCCTGTCTCACACAGCAATGCTTGGCCACTTAACGCTCAACTCCGGACGGGTCTGCCTCCGAAGGACCTGGGCGTGGAGCGCTGGGCCTACACGTTCCAGGACCCTCATCTGGATGTTACTCATGCGTGCCCGGCTCCCCTCCGCGAGGTGCCGGCCTTGTGGAGGGTCCTGGACCTGAAGTCATCCCAATGCTTCTTGACGTGCTTGATGTTGCGGGTTGCACCCCCTCCGCATTGATGGCAACCACTACGTCGTCCCAGATCCTCTCCCGTCCTTCCTTGTTGGCGGGTGATGTTCCGAAGAGGGCATCATAATGCCCCAGGACATGCTCCACCAGGACACCAACTTCGGTGGCAGTGAAGCTGGTGGCCCTCTGCCTCTCCGGCTGGGGGTTGCCAGTGGTGCCAGATGGAGATGTGCCCGACATGGCAACCCCAGAGGCAGGAGTGGGTGGGTAACTGGGTCCTGGGGCTGGGCTGTGGAGCGATGGTATCCCAGTCGGAGTCTTCAGTTCCAGCAGGGGTGGACACAGCAACTAGACCCCTGCAGATGGCTGATGTGTAGGCACCAAATAGCAGGGCACGTGGGCAGCAGACAGTCAGGCAGCAGCAGATGGCAGGTGGGGACGTGCTCGGGGCTCTGGTGGGCAGGAAAATGGCCTTCAGGGCAGGAGCGTGGTCTTCCGTGTGTTTTCGCGTGGCCAGCTTGATATGGAGTGTTTTGGCACGTGAAAATCTTGCACGTCAGCATGTAATTCGAGGAAAGGGTCTTAGCGCGTAAGTGTGTCCATTGGAAGGATGCAAACCTTTGGGGCCATGGAAGAGGACCGCCTCCGGGACATCGAGCAGGAGTTCGATGATGCCATGGCCCGGGAAATCAGGAAGTGAGCCGTCGGACTAGCCCGCTGCCATTGTACATAGTTAATTAGTGTTAGGTTTCCTTTTGGTTTTCATTTCATTTGGGCCGCTTGGACAATTCCCCACCTTTTTGTATATAGTTGTTCATTAGGTAGGGTTTTTGTAGGTTTCCTTTCAATGGTTGGGCTCATTGGACCCTGGATTTGTACTTTGTATATAGTTCAACACTGGATTTCACTTCATTTAAGTTTCTTTTTTACCATGGATCAATGGATGTGTCTTATTTTTACACTTTGGATTTGGTTGGACGGACAGTCTCTTTGGACCCATTTGCTTTTGGATTGATTTGGATTCCGCTTTCACACATTTTTTTAAATATTTTGGACATGCAGATTATTCTTCATTATTTCCATTATTGTGTGATTTTGTTTTATTCATTTGGTTAATTATTGAATACACATTTATTATATACTTTACTGATGTGGTTTTATATCATTTGTTTTGTGCATGTCACAATGTTGATCTTTTCACAGTCATGTGTCACCATTGCGTGGGTCTGAGTGACATTGATTCATGGCCATGCTGGTTAGGTATTTTCTATCATGACTTTGGGAATTCAATGTGGGGTGTTTGGACTGGGGTGGGATTTGGGTGGCCATGAGGGGCATGGGTCTGGAGTGTGATGACCTGTCGGGGGGACATGTGTGGGGGGGCCTGCTGGCAGGTGCCCCTGACTGCTGGGGGGTGGGGTGCAGGGGGACATGTGTGGGTCATGAGTGGGGGCCTGCTGGCAGGTTCCCCTGACTGCTGGGGGGTGGGTGTGCAGGGGGACATGTGTGGGACATGAGTGGGGGCCTGCTGGCAGGTGCCCCTGACTGCTGGGGGGTGGGGGTGCAGGAAGACATGTGTGGGACATGAGTGGGGGCCTGCTGGCAGGTGCCCCTGACTGCTGGGGGGTGGGGGTGCAGGGGGACATGTGTGAGGGCCTGCTGGCAGGTGCCCCTGACTGCTGGGGGGTGGGGGTGCAGGGGGACATGTGTGGGACATGAGTGGGGGCCTGCTGGCAGGTGCCCCTGACTGCTGGGGGGTGGGGGTGCAGGGGGACATGTGTGAGGGCCTGCTGGCAGGTGCCCCTGACTGCTGGGGGGGTGGGGGTGCAGGGGGACATGTGTGGGACATGAGTGGGGGCCTGCTGGTAGGTGCCCCTGACTGCTGGGGGGTGGGGGTGCAGGAGGACATGTGTGAGGGCCTGCTGGCAGGTTCCCCTGACTGCTGGGGGGTGGAGGTGCAGGGGGCATGTGTTGGACATGAGTGGGGGCCTGCTGGCAGGTGCCCCTAACTGCTGGGGGTGGGGGTGCAGGGGGACATGTGTGGGGGCCTGCTGGAAGGTGCCCCTGACTGCTGGGGGGTGTGGGTGCAAGCTGACATGTGGCTTGGTTGGGGGGCATGCCCATGGTGGATGGGCTGCCTGGGGGACATGACCAGGGGTGGGGGGTAGTCCCCTGTGGTGTGGGCTGCCTGCAAGTGCCATTGGGTGGTGTAGAGGGAACACCTGGGAGGACCCACACGGCCAATTCACGTGTAGGACTCACCGCGCACCCCCTGAAACTCACGTACCCCGCTCTGACAGCCCCTTTAACGTGTGAAACTTCCCACGAACCCCAGTTATACACGTACCCCACTCGCACAGTCCCTTTCGCGTGTGAAACTTCCCGCGAACCCCCGTAATACACGTACCCCACTCGCACAGGCCCTTTCACGTGTGAAACCTCACGCAAACCCCAGTTATACACGTACCCCACTCGCACAGGCCCTTTCGCGTGTGAAACTTCCCGCGAACCCACGAAATACACGTTCCCTGCTCCAATCGCGTGTGAAACGTCACGCAAACCCCAGTTATACACGTACCCCATTCCACAGGCCCTTTCGTGTGTGAAACTTCACACGAACCCCAGTTATAAACGTACCCGACTCGCACAGGCCCTTTCGCATGTGAAACTTCCCACGAACCCCCGAAATACACATACCCTGCTGAAATCGCATGTGAAACTTCCCGCGAACCCCAGTTATACACGTACCCCACTCTCACAGGCCCTTTCGCGTGTGAAACTTCCCGCGAACCCCAGTTATACACGTACCCCACTCGCACAGGCCCATTCTTATGTGAAACTTCACGCGAACCCCAGTAATACACGTTCCCCGCTTGGCGTTTCCTGTTTGGCAGCCCTGTAAACTGGTCCAGGGTTAGCGCAGCCCTTTGCGCTGGATTGGGGATTTTGATGGCTTTTCCTTGCGCTAGGAGCGCTTTTGGGGCGTAACTGGCGCTGCTGCAGGGTCGCTGCGGCACTCTGCACCACGGCTGGTTTTGGAGGCGAAAATCCATGAATACGCTGTGCGCGGAAATCGATTTTAGCGCACGCGGCTGGCACAGACATTCGCACGCGCACACTGTGCGCCAGCCACGTGCGTCACTTTTGTGCGAAATTCTATGAATTACCCTGAAAATTTCGTGCTGCATAATTTGTTCTTTCATGCCACAAAATATTCTATTGCATGCCACAACATCCAGGAGGGTCTGAATATCTTACAGAACCGCCTAAATGACACAAACATGGAGTTTCCCCCCAAAGTTGGCAGATTGTTGCATACAATGTCTCACAAATGCAGACAATTTGATTCTCCTAAACACAACTAAGATTAGTTTGCACAGTCAATTAAACTGTTTGCATGTGTTCACAAACTCTAATAATTTGGAAGTCAACACTGTAAAAGTTTTGAGATTTACTCACAAGCATAACACAATCTAACTATTCATCTCTGAAGGATGTAGTCTCAAAGATTAAATATCTTGGGGTAATTCATAACATGAATTGTAGTGCACATCAAAGACAGATGAGGCCACATTGCAGCAGTTACTGAATACACTTGTGCTGTTTTATAGGACACATGGAGGATACAAATTGGTACCTATGATTAAGCTGGGATGGATTTAGTTCAAACAGTACAAGATGGAGTTGATACTTGGTTCTGCACAGATTTGAACAGGTTCGCTAAATTGGAGGGCTGTACTAATAGAAAGTTGCAAGGCTAGACTCAAATGGCAGCTTTTGACATAATCAAAGCAGAATTATGTACAATGACATGGAGTTCGCTGGTATAAAATAGATCCCTTACTTTTGGGATGAAGACTTTACCCCTCATTATGAGTATGGTGATGCATATGGTGGTAATTCCGCTTTGCACAATTCCTGTTACTGCCGTGGTGTCTGGTGGAATGACCACCACATTACAAGTGGACGGGGGAGCGCACCAACCATCGGCACTAACAGTAATTCCATCTGGTGGAATTCTCACCAAAAGCCATCACAGAGCGGTATTGTCTCCAATTTTCAGCAGAATTTCTGAAGTTCAGTGGTGGCCATCTTGAAAAACACAATCCGATTTAAATCACACAATTCCTGGTGCCATCCACTGGGTGAGGCGATGGAAATCATGCCAGGGGACAAACCAAAAAGCGAAGTGAAAGAGATGAGGCTCAGGAAGAGAGAATTCTCTGAAGCACAGCTAACTACCTTGGCGGATGAGGTAGTGGCACACACAGATGAGCTCTTTGGCCTAGAAAGCAAAAACATCAATCCAAAGAAAGGCAGTAATCTGGAACAATGTGCAGGAAAAGTAGTGTACACGAGAGCGAGATGTCCACCAACGGGCCCATATGTCAGTGCTCACCCTCTAGTACTTGTAAGACAAGATAGCTGCGCCATGTGAGGGATGGGGGTGCAGTATTTACTTACTCCAACACAACTCAATAACGAGGACTCAGTAGTTTGGCATCCTCAATGTCCTTTTGTAGTTAGCTATAAGCATGTCTCTAAATGCGTCTATATCTCTCTTTCTTGCTGGAGGATTCTTGGGCATGCTTGTTAGAGGAGCGGGTTTCATTACCTGTATCGTTGTGGTAGGAGAAGGTTTTGCATTTATTTTCCTCTCCTTTTGTAATCTTTCGTAGATGTTCTCTAACCGCGGTTGGCTCACCAACTCCCCAATGCGTGGCTGTGTCGAAGGTCTGGTGCTTGTACCTTGCGTCTGAGCTGGCGTGCTTACTGTTATAGTCTCTGTAGTTCTAGTTTTCAGTTCCTCGTGTAGTTTCTTAGCTCTGACTATGAACTGGAACAGATGGTCCATTAGCATTTGTGTTTTCTCTGTGAGTTCCTTTGTGGCTACATCTGTTCTTTTGAGGGATTTTGCTATGCTCTCTCCCTTTGGTTTCTCACTTGGCTCCTCTTGGTTACTTCCACTATTTTCTGGAGCTGTTCGTTCTGCAGGCAGTTTCCCTTTCTCTGTTGCCCTTGTTTGAGGCCCTGTTGCCATTGACACTTACCCTTGTTTGTGTGTGTTCAGCGTGCGTGTGTGTGCAGTGGTCAGTGCTACATTTTCATTCCCTCTGTGCTGACCCTGTCTCCAGCATTTTTCTTCATTCATTACCTCAAGTGTGTATGAATTACTTCTAATTACATTTAGTTTTACCTTGTTTGTTTTACCATCAGCTTTTCTGGGGACTGGGACCACTATATAGGGTCTGGGTGCTTTCGTAGGCCCCAGACGTTCGTTATCTGGTGGATGCACTGAAATTGGGACGCTTCGTGCACCAATAAAGAAAGCAGTTCTGATAGTCAACGACAGAAAGACAATAATAATTACTAAGCATTTACACATGATAGACTTGTAGGACATCTGGCAGCATTTCCTCCCTGGGAAGCGGGGGCGCCCCTCTGCTGGTGGTAAAACTAAGTTACTGCTCTGGGCCCCCATTTTGAACAAGTCCATAGTAAGTTATTTATTCCTTCTCTTGCTCTGATCTCGTAGCTCAAGAGTTCATTACTACTTAAAGTGACGAGTGCTTTTCAAGTGTCCCCCCTCTTTCCGGTGATGTCAGCAATCTCTGAGTATGCAGTACAGTTCCTTTTGCTAGACTATGGAAAAAGGGTTAGGCTAGCATCAACAGGTGCATCACATTCATAATGCATATCTATAGTAGGTAAAGTCCCAGTGCACTCCTTGAATTTGCCTTGGTCCTGAGGACATGCTGGAACTTGTTCAATGCGAAGGACTGAAAAAGACAGAACTGCCAAAAATCACACAAAAATAAAATGACGTAAAAATAGAAACACAAATAAACTGAACATGGAAAAAATAAGAATAAAAATAAGGAAAAATAGAGGAAAAAGTGAAAAGGAAAATAAGATGGTGAACTTTCTTGTTTCTGCTCTTCTCGATCTTTCCTTTCAGCGGAAAATATGGCACTGTGTCTCTTTCTCTCGGTCTGTCCCACGGCGGAAATATAAGCACTGTCTCTCTGTTTCCTCGATCTGTCCCATGGCGGAAATATAAGCACTGTCTCTCTGTTTCCTCGATCTGTCCCACGGCGGAAAGTCTCACTGGAACCTCCTTAGGTATTCTCACTGGAAGTTAGATAGCTCCACCTGGAGCATTATGCCGTGGAGGAATGTGCCCATGTGTCAGATATTGGCTGTATCTCTAATTAAGGTGATGACGTCAACATCTGCAGGCCTCCCCACCATTTCCGGATAGTATGTGAATAGTGTAAGAAGGACGTTGTGCGCCAGCCGGGTGTCCTCGGGTGATAGGGACATTTGTCCTGTTTGGCTGGGTCCTGGTCATGAGCTTTCCTTTTGATTCCCACAGTCTCTGCACCTTCCTGTTGCGTGGACTACCAATAGGTGCTTTAGTTTAGTCCACAGCTGGTTCAACTGGTCTAGGTTTCTTGGGTCTCTGATGAAAGTACGTGTGTCAGTTGTTCTCCCGATGAGTCCTGGGCATTTCTCGATTATTTGAAAGAACAAAGTGAATGTGAGTTCATCAATGTCTACCGGCGGCAGAAGCATTTGTGTCCTCTTCGCTGTGCTCGGCTATGACAGTCAGCAGTTGCGAGATTATTTTCTCGTTTTCAGGATCTTGAATAAAGTCTGTGACACTGGTTTCTCTCCCTATGAGTGTCGGATATGATATTACCACCAGCTGGAAGTAGGTCAGAACATCCCACTTGAGGTCTCTGCTGGGAGATACCATAAGTTCTGTAGTCTTGACACTGGTTGCTTTCTGGACGCTGTGTTACGCTCTCAAGAACTGTTTTTTTTTCAGTCTATCAGAGTCTTGATTCTGTATACTACTTGAGAGTGATGTTATTTCAAAAGTTTGTTTTATCAGCGTTGTTGTGGCTTTGTGTATGTAGTTCTCTTCTTTATCCAGCAACTGTGGTGCCCAGAGTGTCCATATTATTGTTCTTTATCACCTTTCTCTGGTTTGGGGAAATGTTCTTATTCAAAAGTCACAAATTAAAACAGAGTTCTTTATCATTGTGTTGCTGCTCATGCATCCTTATTCCTCGCCATGGATCTTGTCTACACATGCTGAGGTTCTTCCCTGTTGTCTGTGGCTTCTTTGTGGTTGGATGCAGCTGGAGGGCTCTCTCCTATCTAAGGTTTAATGTCATTCAGGAAGAGCCATGCCCTTCTGCCCTGGACTTTGACGGCTGAAGGAGTGCAGTCCTCTACTATTAAAGGGCCATTGAATCGTGGCTCATCCCACTTCTTCCTTGTAAAGTTCCTTATGAGAACAGCGTCACCAGGGAAGACGGGTGGCGCACATAGACTTTGCGCGGAGTCTGTTTCAGCACTTCCTGTTGTATTTTGTGCTGCGCTGCCACCTTTTCTTTGTCGCTGCAGCTTGCCTGAAATGACAGAGACGCTGGATGTCATAAAATTCAAGTAGTCCTGCATCTCTGTCCCCAAGATCTATTTTGTTGGATGGGCCTCACATCTAGCTCTATCTCGGGGGGTAAGAGAGGTCCTCATCCTTCTGACTGTGACTATCTCGTGCGGCATGAGATGATGGTCGGAGCCTGGTTGGTTCCGAAGTGCATACAATGCCAGTGTTAGACAGTACAGCCATCCTTTTTTTAATGTGAGCTTCAACTTGGCTATCCTCTCCTTTAACAGGCCATTGAGCCGCTCACATATACCATTCCCCTCCGGATGATACGCCGACCAGAACTTGAGTTTTATACCAAGCAACAAGCTGATCTGCTCGAAAACTGCATTAACAAAGTGAGCCCCGTTGTCTGATCTCATCACCTCGCACACCCCCCATCTAGGGAACACTTCCCTAACTAGAAATTTGGCAGCACAGGTAGGGTCTGGGTGTGCACAGGGACCTGCTTCTATCCATCTAGAGAATGGACATACCACCACAATTAAATACCTGTACTCGTTGCAAACTTGAATCATGTCGACGTAGTCGATATGCAAGTGCTGGAATGGCCCATTTGGCTGGGGGATAACTCCTCTCACTACTTTTAGTGTGTGCCCAGCGGTGAATTGCTGGCAGATTATGCAGTTCACCATGAAGAACGCAACATGCTCTGTTAAATTCAGTGTAAACCAGTCTTCTGTGAGCGTTGCAGCAAGATTTTCTTTTGACATATGTATAGGGAAGTGTAATTGCTCCAATGCTACTTTCAGTAGGGTGACAGGCATTACTGGTTTACCAGTGCTGTCTTGCCTCCACAACCCATCAGAGGGGTTTAAGGAACACCCTTGACGCTTCCACAAATTTTTCTCTTTGGTGTGGGCGGCGCATTTCACAACCGCTATACCCACTGGGAGCTGTAGTGCTTTTATCAACCTGTCCAATAAGGCTGCATGTTGCACTGGCGTGCCGTCCGCTCGGAGGTAGCCCCTCCTTTTCCAGCGTGCTAAGCCTGCGTGCACGGTAGATGTCACATAGGCAGAGTCACTGTACACCGTTACTTCCTGGTCTGCATGATTCTCAATGGCGAGTATCAGTGCCAATAGTTCTGCAGCTTGCGCAGAATAGTGAGATGGTATTCGTGCACTGACGTGTACCTGGAACTCTCCATTCGCTAGGTGTTTTATCACGGCCACGCCTGTGTATCTTTGTCCATCTTCTTGGTCGATTCTAGATGTGCCGTCAATAAACACAATCTCACCACCTGCCAGGGCATTTTCTTTTACCTTGAGGATTTCATCATAGAATTCCTCACAATTCACGCAGTCATGTACGGGTTCTCCCTAAGTGACCGGCCCAGCTATGAACGTAGCTGTATTCACAGTTTTACATCGCACTATTTTGATCAATGGGTTAGAAATAATCACTTCATATGCGGATGCTCTCTGAGATGTCAGCGTGCCCTTTGGCTTCTCTAGTATGGCGAACAACGAGTGCTCGACATACAATTTCATGGAGCACCCCATCACAATGGATGACGCCTTTTCAATGGCGAACACGGCAGCAGCTAGATTTTGTTTGCATGGGAAGTGACCCTTCATGACTGGGTCCAGACTCCTGCTGTAATATGCTAGGGGCTTGTACGTCAGTGAGGTTCGCTGCGCAAGCAATGCCGTCATAAAATTACCATCTGTGTGTGAGAACAGGTAGAATTCCTCTGCATAATTAGGAACCCCGAGAACTGGGGCCTTACAAATCGCCCCCTTGAGTTCTGCAAACCCATTTTCCATTGCCTCAGTCCATTCGATTTTTTCCCTTGTCGCCTGGGCCTTCTTTAGGGCCTGAAGCAAGGGCTTGGTATACGAGCTGTAGTCGAAGACCCATGCTCTGAAATAATTGCACAGGCCTAAGAAGCTTTGCATTTGTTTTATCGTGAGCGGTTTAGCCGTGTTCATGATAGCTTCAGCCCCTTCTGGGGTTACCTTTTTCCCTTCGTGTGAGATTAGCTATCCTATGTACAGCACCTCTCGCTGACAATATTGTAGCTTTTCCTTGTCAACTTTATATCCTTTCTCAGCCAGGATAGTCAATAGCTGGACAGAGTCGTGCCTGCATTGTTCCTCAGTGATGCTGCTGATCAGAATGTCATCCACATACTGCAAAACAACACTGTCTACTGCAATATTGCTCAGATCCATCTGCAGGACTCTGTTGAATATGGATGTAGACTCACAGTACCCCTGTTGCAGCCTAGTGCTTTTCAGGCGCATTTGCCTGAAAGTAAATGACATCAGGTCTTGTGAGTCACGGTGCAACAGGATTGAGAAAAATGCATTTTTCAAGTCAATCACCTTCAAATATTTTGCCTCAGTGGGTATGTTGCATAGAATTGTGGATGGATTAGGGACTAAAGGGAACTCGGTTTCAACTATATCGTTTAATGCTCTTAAATCTTGGATTAAACGCCAAGACCCTCCCTTTGATTTCTTGACAGGGTAAATCACTGTGTTGCAAGGTGATTCTGATGTCACTAGGATGCTCTGCTCCACCATGGCGGAAATTGTCTTAGCAATCCTACGTCATAGGGCCCTGTAGTCCATACTGCGACAGGCACTTGGGCCATGTCGTCATCAAAGTATTCTGGACGTATCAGCGCCAACAGCATTCTCTCTGGCACCTCCCGTTTGATCATTTTGACCCAAAATATGAGACTTACTTCCACCCTTGTCTCTTCTAGGTCAGGGTGTTCTTCGAACAGATCGTCATCGGTGACGTCAGTCAATCGATACCCTTCTTCGATGGCGATAATCGCACACCATTATCTGCCTTCGTCGTCATATCCTTCGACCAATACCACTTTCCCTCGCACTGCGGCAGATTGTATCATTAAGGGAAATACTTGTCCCTCTTCTTCATGCATAGGTATTCTTGGTCTGAATAGAAACTCATCAGGTGTCCTCATAGTTCTATCTGTAAGACCTGGCAAGCCCGCCATGAGCACTCGTACGCCATATGCGAAGACTTCTGGCTCTAATGGTATAGCTCTCATGGCTATACATCTGGAGTATGCTCTGATCATTTCGCACACGTTCGAATAATGCATTCCTGGAGTGGAGCACACTATACCATTCTCGTTAAACGAGATTGTCATATTCAACTTAGTCATTAAGTCCCGACCCAGGATATTTACTGGGGTCTGACGTGAATATAATAAGGGTACATTAATTTCGCGCTCTCCCACAGAGACTGGGAGCACGTCTGTAAAGGGAACTCTACTGTGAGCTCCCGTGAAAATCTGAGTATCTATGGCCTCACTGGACAAGGAAAACTTGCCTTCTCGTATGCATGAGCACGTTGCACCCGTGTCAACTAAGAAGGAATATTCTTTACCCCCTTTGATGACATTCACCCTAGGTTCCCTATTAGGGTCTGGTGTCACTGATGGCATTGAACACATCAGAGTCCCCCGTGAGCTGTCCTATTTCATATATAAGTTCACCCACTGTGTACTTGCTTATTTCCCCCATTTCCAGAGTTGACTCCCCCTCCGGAGCTTGTGCCCTGGGACATTTGCGGTGGTGCCTGCTGGGATTGTCCTTGCGGTACGTTCCCCATGTGCGAGGGTTGAGCCACTTGCTGCGCACCTTGCTGTGAGCCTGACACCTCCTGCTGCACTGTGTGATTTTGGGCACTGCCCTGGTGTGGGACAGCAGGCTGATTCACCATGCCTGTTCCCATTCCTTGGTCGTTTTGCCACATGCCTTGGCTTCCGCACATGTGCGCCACATGTCCTGTCATTCCACACAGCCAACCCACTGGCTGTGGTCGGGCCATCTGTCCATCTAGCGTAGCTGGACTGCCCATCTGTGCATTCTGAAAGCCACCTTGATTATTCTGAAAGCCTCCTTGGTTACCTCGAAACCCACCCCGATTACTCTGCCATCCTCTTCCTCCAAAACTGGTAAAATCCCGCGCTACCCTGATTATTCAGCGATGGGTTAGTCGCTTGCTGTGCACGCGGTTCAGCTGGGTTTGTCAGCATGGCTCCTTCGAGAGCATACTTTGAGAGTTTCTTTGCACCAGCTTCGCCTCCTCACCCTTAAGAGTTGCTTCCTTTTTCCGATTCTTTTCTTGCAACAATCTACAGTAATGTGCAATTGTCAACTGTATTTCAGCCCATGGTTTAGCTTCTATTCCTACCCATTTCTTGAGCTGTTTTTGCACTGGCTCAGGTAACCCTTGGCATAATATATGGTAGAATACAGGGATACATTTCATCCAAGACTCATGCGTTTCGAGCACCCATGCGTCTTGAAAATTCGGAATATAAATCAACAGATCCTCTGACTCTTTCATTTTCTGAGTCATTATAGCCCACATATCAGAAGTGTCTGGATATAGCGTTCGCAGTGCTTTCCACACTGCTGCTCTACAATTATTAAATTGTGCTCCGTCATGGGAGGTTTTAATTAGGATTTCCCTAGGGTAGCCTCCCCGTTTCCATACATCGTCTGCTCTTTCACCAAGTATGGCAATTAGGAGGCCCTTAATGTCCCCTATTGCTAAGGTGACACCCCCTGTCATTTTCTCTAACTCATGAATCCCCTTCCCGGCTCCCGATGTCAGCATTGGAAGCTTATTTTTTAGGTTCTCTCGGTCCATGTGTGGCCATGTAATATATTGTGGTCTTGCTCCCCCCTTTTCTAGCAGTGGGAACTGGAATGCGCAGTCTTCCTTTTCTTTCCCCATAGCTCTCCGGTCTTTCGATGGGGTGGCATTTCAACCTTGCCGTCTCCCTGGCTATGCCCTAAATCTATCTGCATAGGCAGGTGCTGACGCCCCCCCTGACCGTGGGGTGTTCCTTCATGTCGGCCGGACTGCACGGCTGACTTCGGTGTCCTACTTGTGGACTCGCTAGCCTCTGACCATCGTACCCCTCGGTTCCCTGGGAGACGTTTTCCGCACCGTCTCCCTTCCTCGTGTGCCTCATCCTCCTTTTCCCCACCGGAGTCAGATTCTGAATACTCCCAGTTCACACAACTCCTTGCATCTTCGTCGTCCTGCCCAATCTCCAGTCTGTCTAGGGACAGTCCCCTGTTCCCACTACTTCGGGTGACATCCTCTGTGTCATATAGTTGAGTGCTCTCCAGGCGCTCATCTTCCCTTCACCCATGGGATCTCTGTTCTAGCCCCATCTCATTGTATATTTTATCAATCGTTTCTCCAATGCTTCTGGTGTCGAAGTCATCCTCAATATTTGTCCCACTCGTACCTGGTACCGAGTCATGTGCAGGAAAGAATTCCTCTATGTCTTTCCATTCTACAACAGGATTGGTTTTTTTAACTTCCCGCTCCAAATATTCAAGATCTCGTGCCCTCTGTCTGCGCTTACGTTCTGCTTCCTCATCTATTCCCTTGCGCTTCGTCGCTTCTTCTCCAGCCTTGTCTACTTCCCTCATCCTTTCATTTCTATGTTCCTTTGCCCTTCTAATTTCCTCATCTTCTTTTCTCTTCATTCTCTTTTCTCGTACCCTTTGCTCTTCTTCCAACCTTTGCTTATTCTGTTTGTACTGGTCGTAGGCTGCCTCCTGTTTGCGATCAAGCTGTTTCTCTTGCTCTTTGCGATATAGTTGTTCTCGCTTCAGCCTATCCTTCCTTCTTGTCCTTTCATCCCTTATTTCCTTTTCCTTTTCTCTCTCTCTCCTTGGCGTCTCATCAGACCTCTCTCTTGGCCTTTCATCATCACTTCTTGTTCCATCTAGTTTCAGCAATATCTGCCCTCCCATCCATTTGTCTTTTGCGAATGTTATCTCATCAGTTCTAGCTTCACTTCCTTTCCTTTTATTTTTCTTTCCCTCTCTCTCCCTAACGAGAGATTCACAACTCTGTGTCTGATCCTTTCCTTCGTCATTGCGTCTCACCTTGTCCCTCAGGACTGCGTAGGCAAGATTAATTTCCTGATCCTTTGTTTTATTGTCATCGTTACTATACGTGGGCAACTCATATGCAGGGTTGCTGTACCCTGTGGCTGACTTTAGTTCTCTTAACGGTTAGAGCCCCTCTGTCTTACTTCCCTCGATGGCTGGCTCAGGTGGGGCCGGTGGCGCGGTAGGCATCTCACCCCCCTCCGTGCATACGTTTAATATCCAATCTGCGGGAAGCTCTTCCTCCTTTGTCTGCTCAAACATCTTCCATAGTTCTAGAACAGCAAGACGTTTCTCTAGCTTCTTGCCTGTATATGTGGCATGTAGCTAAGTCATCATGTGTTGTAAGACGGCTTTTGATAGGGACCCATTCTGTGGCCAAGGCATAAACATCTTGTGGGCGGTACCCTTAACCCATTCTGTACTATACTTTTTAATTTATGTGCATGCTTAGGTTGTTGCTTGCATAGATGCGCAAGTGGGGTGACCTCCTCCATTTCAATTCCGTTACCAACAATATTTATACAGTTTGCTATCCTTCTACTAGTATGAGCGAGCACCAGATACGCAAGCTCCAATCCAATCTTTTCCCGCCAAAATGTATATGATCAATTATCTCAAAACCATCAATTCACTGGCGATTCCCTCTTCTTCACAGAATCGCGTAAAATCAAATTTCATCTCACTCAATCGACGATACAGTTCTCTTACATTCAGCATACAACAGAACACATAGGACAGACACTTGACAGACTAGACGGACAGCAGCTGGTCATACATATACCTGCCTTGTAATCAATACCCCGTCATGGAGTTTAAACAAACTCCTTCAATGCGTCTTTAAACGTCATCGTAGTCTAATTGTCCCTCATTATATGGGCTATGAGTTCGCGTTTCTTCTGACCGCTGTATTAAAGCGCAGGAACAAGGCAAATCGTTACGTTTTTCTCTCGGGTGCCCCCCCGGTAACCTTACGTTTTTCTCTCGGGTGCCCCCTTGGTAACCTTACGTTTTTATCTTTTATACTCAAGTTATTAACCCCTTATATATATATATATACAGTCTTCTCTGCTTTGACTATTTTATTTTTTCTCCGCCACCCTCCGCTACGTTTCCCTTGCTTGTTCTAATGCCTACAAGGCATTTGCCAAAGAAACAAGTTTGTTGTTTCACTCACCGATCGCATCTTTTCCTCTCTGGAGCTTCAGGATCAGTGCCCCTCCTTTTCAGCCTCTTGAGGACTTTTCGTCCGATTGGCTGCCCGTGGGAATGAGAAGGGTTATTCTTGGAAAGGCGGGTTCCTTCAGACCCACTGCAGATTTTTATGGACTTACACTATCATTGTCCACGGGAAGCTTCTCAGCCTACTCAGCCAGAATGGCGAAAGGACTTGTGATATTGCCGAAGGCCTAGAGTTACTTTGTGCCAGCAGTCTATAGGTGTCTTATAACTATATTAATCAATAATCCATAATCGATAGCCGAAACCATCCTTTGCTACCAAGTGTACAGGAGAGCGAGATGTCCATCAACAGGCCCACAGGTCAGTGTTCACCCTCTAGTACTTGTAAAACAAGATAGCTGCACTATGTGAGGGATGGGGGTGCAGGATTCACTTACTCCAACACGACTCAATAATGAGGACTCAGTAGTTTGGCAAAGGGAAGTCCATTTAATAACAAGTACATCAAACAGGGAAGCAGTTGGGAATCAGCATCATTGCGACCACCAGTCTCGCTCCGACTTCCTCAAACTTCAGTTGAACAGCAATTTTTTATACACAAAACTCGTCATCATTGACGTCTAATTCTAAAAAACCTGTCATGCAATATAATTGGTTAGGAAAGGTAACTTCAATATAGGTGTCATATCTGTATATGATATTGGAGCATGCGGATTGGATAACTCTTATCGGGTGGGCATCCACACTCCTCCCTCTACATCACACGTGATAGACGTCACTACAAGTATGATGTCTCATTGGTTCTACGATATATAGGTGTCACGCAATCTGCTGTCACCCGCTATGCACACCCTGCACTCACCACCACTAACACCCTTAGGGTTCCTTTAGCCCGACCATGTCCCTCGATCTCTCCTCATTCCCCTCATCAGGTTCGGGACTCATGTTTACAGCTGGTTGTCCCTCAGGGACACCCGCGGCATGCCACCGGCTTTGTGCGGTCCCGATTGTGCCCATTTTCCCGTTGGCAGTTGCCTTGGTGCTTGAGGAATCGAAGAATCAGACGAATGCTTCCGCATCACCGGACCGCCGGCTCCCACTCACATGAACTGGGATCCCGTTCACGTAATGCGGTTCCGTGTCACGTGTCCAAGAAACGTTGAGTATTAAAGCACTGACTTCCCGTACGGTCACCGCTTCACAGCTGTTCTTTGAATCTCTGTTTGGCGCCACGTACCTGTTTATGCTCTTCTGGAAATCTCGACCCTGCAACTGTTTTCACAGACTTCTTTGGATTGCCCTTATTGGTTGTTGGTACTTTGACGTTTCCACTGGTAACTGACCTCGGATTGCTTACGGACTTCCTTGGATACTCCTCTTGTTTTGGCATCTAGTTATCCTGACTTCTAGGAACTATGCCACAGATACCTGGCTCTTGGATTCTCTTCAGGTGGGCCTTTTCCATTGTCAAACATCATCATCTGGAGCTGCTGCCCACGTGAGTCCCGGAACCTCCCGATCCCAACCCTAAAGGGTTAGCAGTGTCCTTTCTGCCCTTCCCTGGTAAGCCATTTTTAGCTTCTTCCATAATAGTGGTAACTGTTATTGCCTGGTACTTATTGCTGTTTCCTTTGCAGCGGTTTCGGGGTCTCCGGAGTTCAACATCTCCCACCTGTGGCCTCAAGGGCTGCGCAGAGAGTGGTTTTGGTTTCTTTTCTGTGCGGCACTTGGGAACAGAGGTCTCTCATATCTTCATGACACTCAAGTCACGACAATAGGACCCTAGATAACTTCGTCCATTGTGATTGGGGAGGTTACACCCCTAGACATACATTTCCACTTTTAATTAGCAGCATGCAGAATGGACACCCAGGTGCCTGGTGTCTCAAGTTTCACCCTGCCTCCCTTCCATCAATCAGTATCTTGGGGCTATGTGTCAATTAGTTGGCTGGGCATGGCCTCGAAACTGTAGCCTCTTATCTGGAGAAGTTATGGCACCCTTGGATCTGAATGACATCAGACGTTGGTAATTATTTGCGCCTGTCTTGGTCACACACATGTATGTTCACTGTGAATCTGCTTCAGTTTCCAGCTTTTAGTGTATTTAATTCTGTTTTCGGCCTCGACACCTGCATGGGCCTCCCTTATCTTGACCTTCACGGAGCAGGCTGGTATGCTCTGAAGTTTCGATTCCTGTTAGCTGACGCTCTCTTCCCTTTCTCTGGTTGACCTCAATCTCCCAGGCATGAGCTGCTCTTTGTTGAGTTTCGATTCCGCTCCTTCTCCTGGCTTTGGCTGGGATATGAAACCAGGCCTGTTAGGCCTCTCGCCACCTGGGCATACTTCTGCTTGTACAAAATGAAGTCACACTTGTATAGCGTGCCTTATTGAGGTAGATATAGTTGGCGCTTGCCGCTCTATTCTTCTACTAAGCATTGCAAGCAGTATCGTTTTCTTAGCTTCTTGCGTTCCAAGCCTATTTACACGCGTTTAACTGGTTGCTTACTTCCATCTTGTCTCATAGCAACGTTTCCTCACATTTTAACATCGTCTCTTCCCTGTGTCCATTACATCTATTTTCATAGCTACTCACACCGGCGTGCTATCTTCATTAGCCGTTTTTTGTTCATTCACGAGTCTGTCCAGGCACTTGTGTCATTTCCACTGGCCTTCCATTACAGCTCTTTGGGTCTCTTCATGGACCGTCTGTAGGTACTCTTCATTTCGTCTCAGCGGCTGGTACGGCTGTCTGAAAGGGTACCGTGCTGCCCAGGGCTGTCTCGTTATGGGCGCTTCAACAGGTACGGATCTTCTGATGTACACTGGGCAGAGTCCCAGTGGAGCTCTTTGTTGGCTCCTCGTACGTCACATGCCTTGGTGAGTACTCTCCTGGTACCTCGAAATGAGGGTCAGGGGTGCAGGCCATGTCTGGGACCTACTTTACAGCAACTGGGACAATGCCTCAAGACTCCTAGCAAGATTTGGAATGATCTGAAGGCCAGGGTCCACTTACTCCCTGCACTCCACATCAAGGAGACAGCAGGAACAGTTGCATTGGACTCCCCCCCTCCAAAGCTAACCCCAGGGAAGGAGACTGTCAACACCACCTTGCAAATGACTTGCCTAGAAGGCGTTGCAGTGGCGGGGGTTGGATCAGCCATCCAAACAGACCCTGGTGAGGAGGCAAATGTTTATTTATTAATTAATGTATTCATGTATTTGCAACAGATAAGAAATCAGATTTGATGGGAAGCAGTGAGCTTCTTACAAACGGGTGAGTTTGAGGGACATTCTGACCATGTTGTGGAGGAGAGTAAATCAAACAGTCACCGGGCACAATACATAAGTGGGCCTACATAGATTTAGGACAACCAACATTTGACATTTTTAAGTGCTCCTAGGCGGTACGGGCAGCTCTGCTCCGGATGGACCATAATGGGCGAATGTCCATTTGGAAAAGAAACAAACCATATGAAAGGGAAAACATACACTTCATAAAATCCCGCAGACCCTGTAGCAGTCATTTCAATGCACAATACCATCAGCCCAGCTATCAGGACCCAAGGCAGGTCACGCCCAGGGAAGGGGACCTACATCAAGAAATGTCATGCATGCAACATCACTAACGTGCCATTGGTATGGAGCACCGTTTCCCAGGAGTGACTGCTATGACCCTGGTTCCGCCCCTACTACCATGCCATCCCTGCACACATGCCTGCCCAAAACATGATAAACCCTGAATGCAACTTCTGAAAGAAATTCTGCCTGACAGCCTTATGGTGAGTGATTCTGCTCATCCCGTGCCACAAACAAATTCCTGTCAGACATACTGAATCAAGCTAAAAATATGTACTAGCAACAAGGCTGGCGTAATATGGATCACTTACCAACAGGGGATACAACATGACTAGTTTATTTATTTATTTTATTTATCCATTTATAATGCGCCAGAGCCCGCAGGCATCATGGTGCAGAGAGTGGTCCTTAGTTCACAAGACTTCAGACTACCAGACCTCAAAGGGCACTTTACCACCTGTCCGCACATATGAACATCATGTTGGGCACATGCATAGGGCGCCATGAACACGAACAAGCACAAACGTCCCTAGGGCAACTCCCCTGTAAATGCAATACATACAAAGCCACAGCAACCTTACACCGGGAAATTAATTATATTGAGTGCATGCAGAGCACGATGGAAATGACAGATGTCCCATGTGTGATGGCCAGGCCCTTCCCTACTTAAGCCTCGAGACGCACCAAGGAGGATGACTGTAATGTACAATCACACCCTTGAGTACAATAGAAGCAACAGCATGTTCATCTCTCCAACAGGAGCCCAAGGCAGCCAAGAAGGGGGGGAATGTCCTAGCACATTCACCATATCAGTGACTGCCACCTTCAATAATGGCCGATCCTACAGGGATGCAATGAGCAGTTCCACCACCAGCTGGAAAAAAAACAGAACGGTCAAGTACTGGCACCTCCATGCCCATGTCCAGCAAATTTGCCTCCACAGAGACTATAACCGCAACACCCACAGGCAGCATGCCCACAAGCATTAGAGACACAGAGGATCCAACCCCCAACATCAGCACCACCTCTACTGCTTCTACTGGCAGTCTTGTGGAGGCACCTCCAACCAGTGTCATCATTGCCACCACTTCTCCTTCTAGCAGTCATGAGGAGGCAAATCATGTCACTACCGAGGGGATTGCCATCACATCCACTCCTCTACATGCAACTGTTGACCTCTCCAGTCTATGCACTTCAGTGTGTTCAAGTCTGGAAATTCACCCACTGGCCTCTTCACCCACTCTCATCCTTTCCCCTTCCCCAACCACTCTCTTTCATTGATCCAAAGGCCATGCACTGCGGTATCAACATCTGCAGTGCACCGATGACACAAATGATTATGATGACACAGCAGTGCATGGCGCACGTGCATCATTGAGAGATCAGAGCCGTGAGCAAGCACCCCTTGTATTGCAAAAAAGTCAATGTGATTGAGGAGCACATAGAAAGAATTGGACAGGTGCAGCTGGACCATTCTCAGCCAATGAGAGTAGTTGTTCAAGGGGCATCAAGGCAGTTGTCCAATTCTGGAGAGAGGCCGAGCAGGAAGATTGGAGATGGATTGGCTGGTGCCACTCTCGTTGCGTCAAGTATGTCGGGAGTTGGCACAGGCCATTCCTGCATCCAATGACACTGATAAGAGCCATCACACTTACACTCCAGTACATCCAGAGAGTGTCTCAGTCATCTCCTTATCAGCCACTCCATCAGAGGGATCTGTTTTAAGGCACTCTTGGCGAGCACTGTTGAGGTCCCCAACAGCTACTGATGGATGTGGCAAACACCCACATGGACATTGAGGGAGGTGGGAGGGCAAGGGTCTTTTTGTAAACTAAATAAACTCACATATACACTTGAACTGATGTGAGCGCTATCATCTTTGAGTGTGTGTGACAAATTTACTGTGGGACTATATACAATTGTATAAGGTAAGTACAATAAAACGTCATTGCAAGAAACTCACATTCAGTTCATGCCTAACAAGACCCCCGTCCCTGCCTTCATCATAGTCACTGTGTGGCAGCAAGCAGTCACCAGCATATGTGTCATCGTCATCCTCGGAAGGGGACATGTTGACATCTGGGGGCAGAGGAACATTTCTCTGAATGCACATGTTGTGCAGCATTGCACACACAAAGAATATATTTCCCACCTACTCCGGCTTATACATGAGTATACCTCATGAGGAGGCCCAACAAAGCCGAAACACGTGTCTGGGTTCCGCTTGGAAATCTTATTCAAAGGAGAATTGCCCAGCATTTCAGGGCTGGGCTGCCCTTGTTCGTGGGACCAGGCTGATGTGCAAATGGGTATTTATCTTTTGTGAAAGGTACGTGTACTGAAACATGGTAGTAGACATTCCAGATTGGACAACCTCCCTTAGAACAGGTTATTTGAGCTGCATTCATTCTCAGTAGATGGCGCCCTACAGTTTTGTATAACATTTGTGCACCCCCTGTCTGATGAAGGCACCAGAACCATCCAAAGATATGCTCTATGCAGAGTCTGGTGCTGATAGGTGCCTTGTTGTAGGCCTCCTCCTGTGCTGTGCGTGGGTTCTGGACAGGTGTCATCAACCACAGGAACGGGGGATAGCCAGGGTGTCCTGCAAAGGGAATGGGGATAGGTGTTGGTAACAGAAATGTGTGTAAGTGCTTAAATTGGTCATGATACAATGGTCATTATGTCTCCTACTGTGCATGTAGCAAATTTGAAACCACCAGGATGTCCATCCCTACATTATATAATGCCTTGTGAAATAAAGGCAGGGATGGTTAATGTCACTTGGGGAATCCCCCATTTCACACATAGCTGGCCCACCAGGGGTAGCAGTCATACACTGTATTTGAATTGCCAAAGAACATGTTGGCATTGTTGTTGAACGCGTGAAAAGCATGAATGCTTAAGGCGGATGAGTGTGGGGAGCGGATGAGTGTGGGGAGCGGATGAGTGTGGGGAGTGGATGAGGGCGGGGAGCGGATGAGGGCGGAGAGCGAGTGAATGCGGAGAGGGGGATGAGTGCGTAGAGGAGGATGAGCACGTAGAGAGGGATAAGCGCATAGAGGGGGGTGAGTGCGCAGAGGGGGATGAGTGCGTAGAGGGGGATGAGTGCATGTAGGGGAATGAGTGCGTAGAGGGGGATGAGTGCGTAGAGGGGACGAGTGCGTAGAGGGGACGAGTGCGTAGAGGGGACGAGTGCCTAGAGGGGGGATGGATGAGTGTGTAGAGGGGGATGGATGAGTGCGTAGAGGGGGATGGATGACTGCATAGAGGGGGGTGGATGAGTGCGTAGAGGGGGATGGATGAGTGCATAGAGGGGGATGGATGAGTGCGTAGAGGGGGATGGATGAGTGCGTAGAGGGGGATGGATGAGTGCGTAGAGATGGATGAATGCCTAGAGGAGGATGAATGCCTAGAGGGGATGAGTGCCTAGAGGGGATGAGTGCCTAGAAGGGGATGAGTGCGTAGAGGAGATGAGTGCGTAAAACAGGTGAATGCATAGTACGTGTGAGGCATAAAGCAGATGAGTGCCAGAGCGAACGAGTGCCCAGAGTGAGCGGACGTGTTAGGTAGAGAGGACGAGTACGTAGAACGAACGAGCACTGATTGCGTCCAATACTGATGAATAGAATGGATAAGTAGAGCATGGGACAGACAATGCATGCGTGGGGCAAACAGGAGGGCATGCGTGGGGCTGACATGAGTACTTACGTGGGGCAGTCTAGAGTACATGCGTGGAGCAGACAAGAGTACATGTGTAGAGCAGACTAGGGTGCATGTGTAGGCCGGACTGGAGTGCACGGGGCGGACTGGAGCGCGCGGGGCGGACTGGAGCGTGCGGGGCGGGCTGGAATCCATGAGTGCGCGGAGCAGACCAGAGTGTATCGAGCAGACTGGGTGCATGGAGCGGATAGGAGTGCATGGAACGGACTGGAGCGCATAGACTTGCATGCCCTATATAGTATGGTTTGGAATGCAGAGAACGTTTGAAAGAGCATACAACTCATCATATCACACCACCATGCTTACTCTCGCCTTTACATCACCACTCAAATAGAACACAGGGATACTATGACACCATTCGGTATAACTGTTCTCATAACAACATCCGCCGCTCACTCCACATCATTCTAAGTAAACACTGCTGGTTACACCCCCCCCAGCCAGGCGTTCTCCTCGGGCCTAACGCAGCCACATCCGGTCTGGATAAATCCTATCAGAGTGAACACATACACATGATCTCTCTCCACCACACCTACCGCTATGAAGCAGCTATTACACGAATACCGCATGAGCTGCACACATACCCGGTGCTCACAAGCACCTTTTGACTCCTTCTACTCTCTCTACTGACCTGAACTTCGGTTCCCAAGGGCGTTCAACCTACCAGCGCCTTCAGACCATACCAATGGTATAGAAGGCGCTATATAAATGCAAAGTAACATAACATAACATAACATGTGGTCTGTGGATATTCAGTACTGGGCCCAGAGCCATATGCTCTGATAAGCTTTCTGGTAATCTTGTACACTTTGTTATGGTGCTCCTACTCTTGGGAAATGGCTTTCATGGGTTGCAGTGTACACGCCTTCACTGCCTGTCCGTGTTACACTGTTCTCACACACATACAAACTATGCTGTGTCCTGGATAGGTTTCGGTTACCTATGCATTTTGGTACCCATAGTTGATTCCTACTTCCACTCCCTAGTGCTTTCTGGATAATGCATTCATGTCAAACTCTGACGTTGTCATGCAGGACCCCGTTGGGTGGGGTGCTGCTTCTTATGTGTTGTGCCAGAGGACAGGTCCTTCATGGACAAGGTTGTGACAGTGCATGCATTATATTGACATCAAATAGGTGTTTGTGCCACCCCCACATTTGTTGGTTCCATTTTTACTTGTAAAGTGTGTATGTGTTGTGTGATGGGGATCACACTTACCCGGGATACATGCCTGTTGCCCTCTGTAGGTCTCCACATATGCCGGCAGAGTACTATTTAGCAGAACCATGCAATCATGGGGAAAAAAGTACTGGACCTGTTAGACTAAAAAACGACATATGGTGCACTGAGATCCAACTCAATGAAAATAAAATCTCATTGAGCTACCATTGATGCCCGTCCTATGAACCCACTTTACCTGAGTAACTATTTGTTGAATAACAAGAACTGTTTCTCCTCAATTTAGACTCAAACAAATCTCTGAAGATGATTTGACAAACATTGTCAAATGTCTGAAGCCCTCTGCTTGTGTTCGAGAAGTGTGTCCAGCTTGGGTTGTTTGGCGTCTCACATCACTAATATCATTAACTCTTCATTCCACATGTCGGTGGTGCCTCCAGACCTCAAGGATGTATGGATCACCCCGTTTCTGAAAAAGGAAACTCTAGATCCTGAAGTTGCGGGTAATTACCACTCTCACCAATGTTCCTTTGTTATAAAATGTTTTGGGCAGGGTAGAGTTCCTGTAGCTTCAGGAACACATAGATACATATGGCCTTTTGAGCACCCGACATTCTGGTTTCCGTGCAATGCACGGTACAGAAACTGCTATGCTCCAGAAACTGCTATGCTCGATCCATGGGCTAATCTTGCCAATATTGTGGATTCTGGTCAGGTTGCCTTATTGATGCTTCTCGACCTCTCCATGGCATTTGATCTTGTTGATCAAACCTTAACTGAGAGGTTGGAAAAAATTGTAAATTGCTCCAAATCTGCCATATACTGGATGGCCTCTTCCAGGGTTCATGGACGGCCAGAGTGGCCACTGATGGTTTCCAAGCACCTCCTGAATTGTGTGGTGGAGTTCCTCAGGGTTGCTTGCCTTTACCCCTCCCTGTTCAATATATACACCCATATGCTCTTTGACCTCCTGAATGGTGTCGGCATTAAATACACTAATTATGCTGACGACAGAGAGGTGGTCTTTGAGCTGACAGGTAATTATGAGAGGGATACAAATAAAATCAACCAGTTATATAACCTGATTCAGGGATGGATGACTACCAACTTGTTGGCCCTGCACAACAACTGATGTTGGTAGGCTCCAATCAACAAATTCAAATGTTGGAGGCCAAGTATAGCCAATTTAAAATTGTGGACTGTACAATTCAAGTCAGCACCGGGTGAAAACGCTTGGGGCCTGATTCACAGAAGCATTTTATAATGGCACACTCCCATTGGAAAATGCTCTGTGAATCAGGCCCTTGGAGTCCACCTTGATTCCAGTTTAAGCATGAAAAAATATATTATCCAAACTAAACCTTTATGTGCCTACATAACAAAACTGATTAGGCAAATGAATCCATATTAATCAGTTGCTAATGTGTCAACGCTGCCCACAGCACCTATAAACTCAAGAATCGACTATTGTAACAGTCTTCTCGCAGGCACGTCCAAAAGCAACATAAAAACTTTACAGGTGGCTCAAAATAGAGCTCTGAGAGCTGTGTGTTGACTGGCCAGAACAGATCATGTTACTCCGGCTAGGAGATCCTTGCACTAGTTGCCTGTCCAACATCGCATCTCCCACAAAGTCTTATCTCTTACACATAAATGTCTTACAGGGAAAGCGCCTGTTTACCTGATGCAGAGGCTACAGAAGGCCCCAACCACACGTCTTCTCCATTCTAATGAACTTAATAAACTACTTCTGCCCCGATACAAATTAAAGAACTTTGGGGGCACCAATTTTGATGCCTGCAAGGCTGGTCTTTGGAATTCCATTCCACCTGACTGGAGAAATATTCCATGCCGTTCTAACTTGAAAAGGGCCATTAAGACATTTCTCTTTAACCCCAAGGACTAGATAACCCTTTATGGATAACTATGGGCTCACATTACCCTGATTCTGGCTTCTCACTTTTGGTATATTGTATGTATTGTCTTTTTTTTATATGTGAGCACTGATGCCCATGGGTGTGCAGCGCATGATAAAAATGTCTTAATAATACTACTAATAATAGCTTCTATGTCATATTTCCTTATTTTAAAGACCGAACACAAAATAGACTGATTTTTTTCAGCCGTTTTTGTGTCGGCTTTAAAGTGCCCAAAAATGACATATTCCCCCTTCCCCACGCCAGCCCTCTACCACTAGTTTTTTCTAAATCGGGGTGGGGCAGAGGTTTCACACCCCTAAACTCCTCCTTTTCACCACCTACCACTGCCTTCCCCGCACAACACACACTGACTACACACACTGACTACACACACGCACACACACAGACACACACACAGACACAGCCCCACATTCACGTACCCGACACTCCTGCACCTGTCAGCACCTGCACACACTCACGAGTGGCAGGGGCGTGAGAGTTCAATTTAGAAAGACCGCTCTGTGCGGTCACCGAGTGGTCTTTCTAAATGGATCTTTTTTTTTTAAAACAGTCTTTTGACGTAATATCTAATAATAATAACAATAATAATCATGGGTGGAACCTGGGAAGGAGGTGCAGCAGTGTGTCACAGTGAGGTCTGCGTTGTAGGTCACCTCTATGTTAAGGGAGTTTTGTTGTTGCCTGTTCTTGTGCACCTCTTCTGATGCCTGGGGTGACATCAATGTGACATGCATACAGTCCAGAGCTAAATCATCATATAAAGGAGACAGAAAATACATTCCCCACTCAACAGTGATCTTTACATATCGTGTGATGCTGAAAAACCCTATTTATACCAATGGTCTTGAAAAAAAATAGACCTAGTACTTATTTGTTTTTTTATAATATCAAAAATAGTTTATTTTCTTTTATAAAACTAACTCTAAAACAGTGTTTTCAGTAAAAAGGACCCCACAACACAACATACAGTGGATACATTTACAATACAAATTACTAGTTTCACTCACATCCATTCCTGTAACATGACAATACAATACAATACATCAACATATAAAATTTATATAATGATTTAAACATTTTCAATCACTGAGTGTTATTAACTCAGAATAAACAGTCCCGACATGTTTCAGTTCCTCTTGGCACCAAATGCATGAACCTTCTTCAGGGGAAGACACTTTTAATTTTTTCTCCACCATGTAATCCAGGGCCCCAAAAGTACTCTTCAAACCGTACTCCTCACAAGTAGGATTGCTGCAGTGTAGGTGTGCCTCAGTGCACCCAAATGCCCTCCGACCTCTTTCAATAAGTCTGATCCTGTTCTATAAATGGTTCTTTGGTAACCATGAACCTGATTCCAGCTATGACGCCGTGCCACTACTCCTGCGTGGTTGAAGAGATTGTTTACATATTCTTCGTCGCTGTTAAAATGTCCACAAAATTGTAACCTGAGAAACGGAGACTCAGTCGGGCCCTCCACAGACGGCAACAAGAGGAGTAGGACTCACAACGAGCCAGCTATGCGGAGCCCAGGCGTGAAGAGACGCGGAACTAGCAGAAGGACCAATGATGACGACAGTCCAGAGCTGCAATGTAGTTGGGGAAGTGGGCGACTGCATAGAAGCATGCCTTTGTCGCATTTACCTGTACTGCGTGGTGGGCAGGGAGATGTGCTGAGGAGCATGCTGCATGAGCGCGTCCAGCACCTTGGTAGGCAAGATAGAAAATGTGGGCTGCGACATGTCATGCAGCATACCCACAGTGTACTGGAAGGTGCCTGTGGCAAGAAAGTGCAGCACTGACACAAGCTTCAGCAGTGATGGGATTGCTGTTTTTATGTTGCTCCTGCTTTGTAGATCATTCTGTGTCAGGAGACGGAGCTCTCTTATGGTCTTCATGTTTTGGCAGTAGAGTGTTATCAGATGCCCATCAGTAAGTCCCCAGGGTGATGGCCTGACCCAGGGAATGGGTGCTCTTCTTGCATAGCGTCTCCTCCGTCTTTCTGCTGCTTGTGCTTTGGTGCTACTGTGCATACTTCTGCAGCTCAATGTAGAGCAGGAGGTCCTGAATCTCGAGGTTTGCAAATACTAGTGGCAGCATGGTGTTGGAAAGTATGTTTAGGGAAAGTGTGGGCCTTTTATAGCCTTTCAGGGCCTACTGGGTGCACCTGTGGCTTCATTTGCACATCTAAATCTCGAGCCCACATGAATGTCTGGTACACCCCTAACCTCCAAGTCTTACACTAATCTAAGCAATCTGCAGAGACTTTGTGGAAAAAGTCCCCTTCAACCGCCAGCAAAGAACTATTTACATCCACTGCCAAAGCCTACAAACAGGCGATCCTCCAAGTGAAAAGCTCAACCTATAATGACTGAATTCAAAATGCCAACTCCGGGCCCAGGGAACATTTTGCCATCCTGCGCGAGCTGGAGTTCCCAGTTACTCTCCCGGGCAGCTGCACTGAAGACCTTGTCTGGTGCTCCAACATACAAACACATGTCTGGGGTTGCTGTTGGTACTCTTGTTCAGAAGACAACTGCCATAGCATTTCGGTGCTGGACTGCCCATGCGGGCAGGAGACTAATGTGCAAATGGATATTTCCCTTCTGTGAAAGGTACAGTGAGATAAAGTGTGGCTGCGGACTCTTGAGTGGGTACCTTCCCAAAGAACAGGTCATTTAGCCATGTTCGTTCTCAAAGAGGGGCTCTTATGGACTATTTTATGATTGTTTAAGGGACTTAGGTTTAGTTACCCTAGGTTTCCTAGGGTAATTCAGACGTGGACCTGTTGCTCACTGTGCTCAGAGAGGCACAGCTCCACCTCACTGATGAGGCCCAACAAGGCTGAAACATGTGTCTGGGGTTGCTGTTGGTACTCTTGTTCAGAAGAGAATTGCTATAGCATTTCGGTGCTGGACTGCCCACGTGGACGGGACAAAGACTGATGTGCAAATCGATATTTCCCTTTTGTGAAGGGTACAGTGAAATAAAGTGTGGCTGCGGACTCTTGAGTGGGTACCTTCCCAAAAAACAGGTCATTTAGCCGTGTTCGTTCTCTAAGAGGGGCGCCTATAGACTATTTTTTGATAGTTAGGGAAGTGGACGACTGCATAGAAGCATACCTATGTTGCATTTACCTGAACAGGGGGGGTGGGCAGGGAGATGTGCTGAGGAGCATGCCTCATGAGCAAGTCCAGCAACTTGGTAAGCAAGATAGAAAATGTGGGCTGTGACATGCCATGCAGCATTCCCACAGTGTGCTGGAAGAGGCCTGTACCAAGAAAGTGCAGCACTGACACAAGCTTCAGCAGTAGTGTGACAATGCATCCATGCTGCGTTATTTTGTGTTAGCCGAAATGCACACAGTGAATTGCACCATTCAGACTCCATCTTGGTTACTTTGCTCACTTGTTGGGTTTCCATTTCTCATGGAGAAAATGGTTGAAACCTGATGGGCTGGAAAACGTGTCTTTGAAAAGAAATGTGAGAAATGCTGAGCACTACGTTTTGACTTAGTTTCGGGCCCTGGACAAGCAGGCATGAATATAGATAATTGGCAGTTTACGTGCCTTCCTGTCTTCCTGGCTCCTGACTTTACGAGGCTAATTGTGCGACTAAAGATTAAGAGGAGCACATTTCATGCCATGTACATTTCTGAAAGAATGAACTACCGACCCGAAATGCATAACGGTCTTTTAGTAAAAGTCAACATATAGATAATGAAGCAAAAGGAATGTTACCTTGTGCTGGGAACAGGGTGAACTCCACTGCTCTGAGAACAGTACATTGTAAAGAGAATGACGCAGAGTGAGGCACCATGTGTTGTCATGGCAAATGCCCACGTTTCCGGGTCATGAACTGACAGTAATACCAAGAACAAATCCGATTTTAAGTGTATTTAAAGCTGGCTGTTGCCCATGTAAATTGCCCAATTTTGCTATGACTGTGCGCAGGCATAGATGAACCTGGATCTGCTTGAAGCGCTAATAAACTCTTGCTATATATTTGATTTGTGACTGGTGTTCTTTTATTATTTGCAGTAACTCAGTTTAAAGACTTACAGTACGGTGTTATCAGCTGCTCATCAGTAAGGCCTCAGGGTGATTGCCTGACCTGCGGAATGGGTGCTCTACTTGCAGAGAGTCTCCTCTGACTTTCTGCTGCTTGCGCTGTGGGGCTGCTGTGCATACCGCTGCAGCTCAATGTAGAGTAGGAGGTCCTGAATCTAGAGCTTTGCAAATGCTAGTGGCAGCATGGTGTTGGGAAGTATGCTTGAGGAAGTTATGCACCTTATATACCCTTTCAGAGCTTAGTGGGTGCACCTGTGGCTTTATTTGCACATCCAAACCTCAAGCTCACCTGAATGCCTGGTACACCCTTAACCTCAAAGTCTTATGCTCATCTAAGCGAGCTGCAGAGACTTCGTGGAAAAAGTCCCCTTCAACCGCCAACAAAGAACTCTTCACCTCCACTGCCAAAGCCTACAAACAGGCCGTCTTCCAAGCAAAAAGCTCAACCTATAATGAGCGAATTCAAAATGCCAACTCCGGGCCCAGGGAACATTTTGCCATCTGCATGAGCTGGAGTCCCCAGTTACTCTCCCAGGCAGCTGCACTAAAGACGTGGTTTGGTGCTCCAACATACAAAAAACATTGTCAGACAAAATTGCCACTCTCCAGACCAAAATTGAAACAAGAAAAAACAATCTGACTTTGACTGAAATACCTGCCAACCCAGCTCCGCCTCCCGCTCTCTCCTTTGAACCTTTCAAATTCAACCCTATCACCGTGACAGAAGTGGCCAAAATCATCAAAGGCCTTAAACCCTCAAGTTGCCAAGGCAACATCTGCCTGGCCTCCCTCATCAAAGACGGCACATCTGAACTTGTCCCCTTTATTGCATCACTCATCAACAATTCCTTCTCCGCAAGAAACTTCCATAACAACCTCAAAGATGCCTGGGTATTTCCACTGCTAGAGAATCCTAGACTATACCCCAATATCCCCACTAACTACTGCCCAATCATGACAGTGCCCTTCCTACTCAAACTAATAGACAGAGTAGTTTATTTGAAAATCCAGAAATACCTGGAAACTAATAACCTTCTCGGCCTGTGCCAGTCTGGCTTCCGCCCTGGTAATGGAACCGAAAAAGCACTTCTGGACTTAAAAATCCGAATGGATTAAATCATAGATAGCAGAAATCTGGCCCTCCTCCGTCTACTAGACCTTGCAGCAGCATTTGACCTTGTGGACCACAAAACCCTATGCAAACACCACTCTTCAGAAGCCAACTTCTCTCCCAAAGCCATAACCTGGATACAATCCTTCCTTTCAAATCACATAGTGAGGGTCTTCTCTAACACTGCTCCGCCCCCCCCAGTCTTAGTGACCTGTGGAGTCTCCCAAGGCTTGTGTGTATCCCCATTTCTGCATACTATCTTCACAAAGACTCTATTCGACCTACTGGACAAACGGGGCACCTCCTACACCAACTATGAGGAAAACACCCACATTCTCGTTCCCATCACTGGTAACTACAATACCGACACCACTGCCCTGAGTAAAATATACCAAACTATCCAAATATGGATGGCTCAACATGGTCTATGTCTGAACGATGAAAAAACAGAATTACCCTTTGTTGGATCACAATCATGATTGAACAAACTTCGAAATAACTACAAATCCTTCGCCATAGACAGAAATCCTATCCTAGTCTCCAAATCAGTAAAAACGTTGGGGGTATATCTGGACTACTCGCTATCCTTATCAAGACAGAGGAATACAATAGCGTCTGCAGCACCATATACGACAAACGTATCAATGCCTGCAGACCCTTCCTAGCCCCTGAGAGCTGCATCACACCAGCCAGAGAGCTTATACTAACCAGGACTGATTATTGCAATGCTGTTATGGTTAATGTACACTTCTTAGTTAAACTACAATCACAATTGTCCCAAAGAACCGAACAGACAAATAAGACTCTCACCTGGGAAGTGGATGAAGGATGTAGGCTGGAAACAGTAAGGAGTGCTCGGGTTGGATACTGGGGCTTCGTACCGTCTCTAGAAGTAAGTAGGAATCCCCCTGAGACACTCCTGGTGGCCCGGCTAAAAGCTTGATCTCCGGGAAGACCCCAGGGAAACCCTCATGGGGGAAAAAACCCTGGGGAGCTGCTAGAATGCAAAGTCTCCTGAGGTGTCTTAGTGATGGAGATATCCTATCCCGGGAGTATGGTCTGACGTGGGTCTAGATGATTTGCTCCTGACCTGAGATGTTGGGATGACTGGTAGGTATATAAAGAGGAGAGACAGAGCAATTAACTTGAGAAATTGATTAGAAGAGAAATGATGATCAGAGCCCTGAAATCTTACCACTGGTTTGAAGGGTAGTAAGTTGTTGAGCAGAGCAACAGCAAGAAGGATACTTTAGTAAAAATAGGAGGACTAAAGAATGGAAGATAGGTTAAAATAGTCAATACATAACACTCTATGGTCAAGTCATGAATTAAACCAAACTGTAATGGCTGCTTACAGATGGATTTGAAAATATCTGCGTGCCTGATTGCTGATGAGACCGGCTCTAAATGGGGCAATTTCAGTTGGTCTAGTTGTGCAGCAACAGGCTGTCTCAGGCTGCAAATATCTAAGGCGGGAACAGAACCTTTGTTTAGAATCTAATATCAGAGCCCCTCTATCTATGAACCCCGGAAGAACAACGGCCTACCAGGAGAGAGAAACGAAAGTCGTAAGTGGAATGGGCGGAGCTTACGAGCTTCCGGATCGAGCAGCAGGAGTCGAGGAATGGAAAGCAAGTAAGCAGAGAAGTAAACCTCCCTAACACGAACTTACGTAGGGTTTGCGGCCTCCTGAGAGAGTAGCAAGATGTCTTCTTCCTGGTTCTGCGTGTTGATATACAGAGGGGACGTGATACGGGAGTGCAGCGTTGTATCCTGGGAGTCAACCAATAGACTGCTGCAGCAGGTGGAAAGTGTTGCCATGTTGGAATCCCGCAGTGTTTTAGGATTATTACTGAAAGTCGTGACAGTATGCCCCCTCTTAGGGTTGGTTCCTCCTGGTTTGTCTGGATGTTTCAAAAAGAATTTCTTAATCAGACGAGGGGCATGTACCGAAGTAGCTGGTTCCCAAGTTCGATCGGAAGGGGAATAACCCTTCAAGTCAATCAAATATTGAAGGCGACCCCGATGGTACCGGGAGTCACATATTTCTTTAACCTCAAATTCTGGCCCTCAATCAGGCATAACTGGTGCAGGACGATCTGAGATTGTGGGATGGAACATGCTCCGATTATCTGTTTTTAATTGCGACACATGAAATACTGGATGTATCTGTGTCCAGGTCTTGGGTAGACTAAGTTTGAAAGCAGCTGTGCCTACCGCAGTGATCACTCGGAAAGGACCAAAGAATAGAGGAGAGAATTTAGAAGGTACTAAATGCCGTGGCAGGAAACGGGAAGACAACCATACCCAATCCCCCGGGATTACGGGAGATGGGTCCGATGTCAATCAGCGAAGTGTTTTCTTCTATTCTGGGAGTGTTGCAAGGCGATTACCACAGAATGGTGACCTTGCCGAATCTGATCCATTAAGTGGTATATGTCCGGAAATTTAGGGTCAGATCTCTTCAAAGTGGGAAAAGATGTGGGACTAAATCCAAATGTGCATTGAAAGGGAGATGTGTGAATGGCCGAGTGATACGAGTTATTGTATGCAAACTCGGCCAGCGGCAGAAGGTCCTTCCAGTCGTCCTGGGCTGCGGATACGTAACTCCGGAGGTACCCTTCTAATGTTAGGCTCAGTCTTTCTGTCTGCCCGTTAGATTGAGGGTGGTAACCGGAGCATAGGGCTTGAGATATCCCAAGGAATCGACACACCAGTTTCCAATATTGAGAGGTGTATTGTGGACCTCTGTCTGAGATGATTGTTTCCGGTAATCCATGGAAGGTAAAGATATGTTTTATGAAAACACGCGCCATCTGAGCTGCAGAAGGTACTCCAACAAGTGCAACAAAATGGGCCAATTTCGTAAAGGTACCAATGGTGACCATAATCGTAGAGTAGCCTTGGGATTGATGTAGGTCAACAGTGAAGTCTGTTGAAATGATTTGCCACGGACGAGATGGTAAGGGCATCTTAACCAATGCCCCTAAAGGCGCTTCTCTAGGTATTTTGTTTTGGAGGCAAATGGGACATGACCCAACGTATTCCTTGTTATCCTTTCGTAGAGTAGGTGCTACGCTCAGACGTACTTTTAAACAGGAATAAATTACCACAGAATGGTGACCTTGCCGAATCTGATCCATTAAGTGGTATATGTCCGGAAATTTAGGGTCGGATCTCTTCAAAGTGGGAAAAGATGTGGGACTAAATCCAAATGTGCATTGAAAGGGAGATGTGTGAATGGCCGAGTGATACGAGTTATTGTATGCAAACTCGGCCAGCGGCAGAAGGTCCTTCCAGTCGTCCTGGGCTGCGGATACGTAACTCCGGAGGTACCCTTCTAATGTTAGGCTCAGTCTTTCTGTCTGCCCGTTAGATTGAGGGTGGTAACCGGAGCATAGGGCTTGAGATATCCCAAGGAATCGACACACCAGTTTCCAATATTGAGAGGTGTATTGTGGACCTCTGTCTGAGATGATTGTTTCCGGTAATCCATGGAAGGTAAAGATATGTTTTATGAAAACACGCGACATCTGAGCTGCAGAAGGTACTCCAACAAGTGCAACAAAATGGGCCAATTTCGTAAAGGTACCAATGGTGACCATAATCGTAGAGTAGCCTTGGGATTGATGTAGGTCAACAGTGAAGTCTGTTGAAATGATTTGCCACGGACGAGATGGTAAGGGCATCTTAACCAATGCCCCTAAAGGCGCTTCTCTAGGTATTTTGTTTTGGAGGCAAATGAGACATGACCCAACATATTCCTTGTTATCCTTTCGTAGAGTAGGTGCTACGCTCAGACGTACTTTTAAACAGGAATAAATGTATACCGCAATAGAATTTACACTAACCTGGGCAGTCAGCCAGATCCAAAGGTGCAACTCTGTAGATAAGGAAGATCTTCTGGAAAATCTTGATCCCTCTCCACAACGTGTACTGTTCGGTGGAGGAAGAAACACAACTCCCAGGGAAAACCCTCCGGGGAAGAAAAACCCTGAGCGGATGATGATGAGAGCCATCCTATGTAGGAGACAGGAGAGGTGAGTACTCCACGGGGAGAGCGAATGGACTGTAGATAGAAGGTGGTGATAGATTTAACTTACTGCCAAGAAGGAGGGAAATGGTTTAAAGAAACAATAGTCTGTTCTCTGCCTCAGAAGCTAAAAACAAATCACTGATAGGATGGCAAGAAAAGAGGTTGGTAAGGTAATAGAAATGGACTGGGAAGAAAGAGGTAATAATGGTTACATTCTCGGGGAACTCACTTTTCAGTGGTAGAAGGGAAACCTGCAAGAGGGAATGAAGATGGAATGGGAAAGCGGGTTGGCACTTTAACAAGTGGACGAGGTCTAAAGAGGGAATTGGAAAGAAGAGGATACCAGTGAAGTTCCTGACGAGAGGAGAGAGTAACAGACTATAGAATTCACAAAGTCTAGGTGCAAACTTAGGAAGCGCCGTGTATGAGAGTAGCGACGCATTTGCTTGACTTCCTGATGTCTGTATATGGGGTCACGTGACTTCGTTCATGCGTGCTCAGTAGACGTTTGTTACAAGATACACAGGTGGGTTTGCTCTGACAACTGGATTTTGGGGGGTACTCTTTTTTTATTTTTTTATATATAGTGCCCATTGGGTTATTAGACGTTTGTTGGCAGCTCCGTTGTTCATAGTACAGATGACAGAGTCGTCGGCCATGTTAGGTGAGTCAAGCAGAACAGTATTTCACAATCGCCGGCACTGCCATAATGACCAGCGGAGAAAAGGTGTAACTGTAGGCCACCAAAAGAAACGTGAAATCAGGTCAAATGTGGAGATGAACCCACAATGTCCCGCCGTCTTGGAATTATGACACATGTCCAACACTTCCTTTTGTAGAAATCGAGTAGGTACGTATGCTCTATTTCCGAAGAAATAACAACTATCTTCCTTTAAAAGTGCTAATTTAGCAGAACGTGTGAGATGTTTCTTCACCATAGAGTTGGACTGAGACTTAAGGTGAGTCAGGAAATCTGGAGTTGAAACCAGTCCCATAGCTATCACGGGAGAAATAGGTTCCGACCTGAATAGGTTGTTGGAAGGATGTTCTTTGCGTGACAAAGCATCAGCTCTTAAATTATCCCTTCCGGGAATGAATGAAAACGTGATCTTGAATGGTGAAAAGAAATGAGCCCACCGTGCCTGACGGCTGTTACAGGTCTGTGCATACTTAAGTATCCGGAGGTTGTGGTGATCTGTATGAACTTCAACTGCAAATTTCGCCCCTAGGAGTAGATGACGCCATTCCTCAAAGGCACGTTTACAGGCAAGGAGTTCTTTTTCCAATACCGTGTAATTCAATTCAGAAGGAAGAAGTGTCTTGGGAAGGAATGCCACTGGTCGTTCTTGGTTGAGATCATCCTGCTGAAGCAGAACCACTTCCAGCGCATATTGTGAGGCATCCATCTCCACAATGAATCTACGGTTTTGGTTAGGGGTAAGAAGTATAGGTGCTGAGGTAAATAGTATCTTAAGCCTGCAAAAGGCTTGATCAATGGTTGGAGGCCAGATGAGAGGGTTTCCTTTCTTTAAGAGATTAGTAAATGGTTGAGTAAGCCTTGAGAATTTGGGTATAAATCTCTGATAGAAATTTGCGTACCCAATGAAACGTTGAATATCCTTTCCTGAGGCAGGAGTGGGCCAGTCTCATACTGCGGACACTTTCTCCGGATCCATTGCTATTCCTTTATTTGATAGAATGTACCCCAAATATGTTACTTTGGACTGATGGAAGGCACACTTCTCGGGTTTACAAAACAAATTATTTTGTTGCAGGCATCCTCTTGCACATGTTGAATATGTTCTTGCATGGAGGAAGAATAAACCAAGATGTCATCTAGATAGACAACCATACTGTGTAAGAGTATATCAGCAAATATGTGGTCCATGAAGAGTTGAAAAACTGCTGGGGCGTTAGACAGCCCAAAGGGCATTACCCTGTACTGATAGTGTCCAAACAGTGTTCTAAATGCGGTCTTCCACTCATCGCCTGATCTAATACGTATTAGATGATATGCTCCTTTCAGGTCTAATTTTGGGTAAATAATGGCCCCTTTTACTGCTTCCACAATGTCTGTGATTAACGGCATAGGATATTTGTCCGGGATTGTAATTTTGTTCAGGCCACGAAAATCGATACAGGGACGAAGTTCTTCAAAGTTTCTTCTTTGCAACGAAAAATAATAAAGCCGCAGCTGGAGACGTGGACTCCGTTATTAGACCGTTCATCAAATTGAATCGAAGATATTCATGAAGGACCTCCTTTTCGTTATTAGACAAGATGTACATCTGACCGTAGGGCAGAGGCTGATCCGGTAATAACTCAATAGCGCAGTCATCTCTCCTGTGCGGTGGCAACTGATTGTATTCGGATGTAGAGAATACGCTTTGATATCTTTGATAAACCTCTGGAAGACAGGCAATTTGGTTCAGAGTGTGTATCCCCTTTGTGTCTATAAGGGAAGATTATGAATCTGCTGACATTTTCTGGTGATCTCCTATGCAGTTTCCCAAACAAAATTCAGATCCGAGAAAGAAAGACCCAGCTGTCCAGTTAATGAAAGGGTTGTGTTTCTTGAGCCAAGGTAAACCCAAAATGACAGGATGATGAGCTGCTCTGATTATGTCCAGAGTTAAGATTTCTTGGTGGGATGATATGGACATGAAGATTGGTTTGGTTTGATCCTTGATGGGACCTGAAACCAATGGACTGCCATCCACGCTTTTGACGGGAATGTGTTCCATTTTGGAAGAATGTGGAATGTTCTGTGAAGCTGCCCAGTGAGCGTCCACGAAATTCCTAGCCGCCCCACTATCGATTAGAGCTGAGATGTCCTGTAGAATTCGGTTTCCGATGGTAAAGGAAACATTAAGTACCACCGTATTGGTGGTAGAATGGTTGGTACAATATGATGAATGGAAAGCTTGTGAGGAACCTTGTTCAGTAATGTATTCCCGGACCGTGGTTCCCCTTACAACCGGGCATTGGCGTTTCCCGAACGCCGGATTGGTCCACATTCTTGGACAGTGTGGGTGTTGGCACCACAATACATACACAATCCCAGATTACGTCTGCGACTTCTTTCCTCCGGACTTAGAGGCCCTCGTGATGTAGACCCCAATTGCATAGGCTCGTCGGTAGACTGGGATCGAGAGGCAGAAGGAACATAAGATGTTCTTGTGGTCCTTCCTCTATTTCTTTCTGTCATCCTTTCCTTCATCCTGTCGTCAATCTGCATGACTAATGCTATAAATTCTGTGAGGGTTGACGGACGTGGTACCCGAGATACTTCGTCCTTGAGATCCTCTGATAATCCCCTCCTAAATATTGTAACCTGCGCATCGTTGGACCATGTGGTCTCACTTGCCATCTGCTTAAATTTTGTGATGTAAGCTAATATATCTAAATTACCCTGTTTGAGGTATAAGAGATGTTCTTGTGAAGCTACTCTAATTTCTTGACGACCGAACATAATGCGAATACTATTACAGAAGGCTGTGTCAGAGTCTAGTATTGGATTGTTGTTAGTAATCAGAGGAGTAGCCCATGCTAATGCTGGTCCTGACATCTGGGACACCATGTATCCTACTCTGTCCCGATCTGTATGGAAGAAATTAGCCTTAAAGGTGAAATGTACTGCACATGCATCAAGGAATTCTTTCACCTTATGGGGGTTCCCGTCGAATTGCCTGCCCGAGAGGGGCTGGGGTGGAACCTCCGAACAATGGGGAATACGAGACACTGCAGCTTCTTGAGCAATCTGTTGAGTTGCCTGTTGTTGCTGCTGCCTCAAGGAGGCATTCTCCTGTTTTAGCTGTTGCATCTCCGTCGTTAGAGACTGAACGGCAGCAATCAACTGTTGAATCTGGATCCATCTTTCCACCCTATAAATCTGTTCAATACCACCAGGGACAATTTCCATTGATTGTTAGATTACTATGGGCCTCATTACGAGGTTGGAGGTAGCCATGGAGCTGTTTGCTCCATGGCTGCCTCCAAAACCCTTCCGACTCCTCCCTGGTGAATGGAGCAATTACCGGTCCATTCCGAGGTTGGAGGGACCAGTAATTCCCCATTCACCAGGGCCTTTCCCCATTCCCATTTGAGCCCCCATAGGGCTCAATGGGAATGGTGAAGGTGCTAATAACGGTACCGCAATTTGCGGTACCGTTTTTAGCGCTAGAGTCCCTTTGCGGGTCCCGTCTTTAACGCCTGCAAAAACCAGGCGTTAAGGAAGGACCCGGAAACAGAACTCGTAGTAGGGAGGTAAGGGATTACCGGCACCGGTGCCCTTACCGGTGCCAGTAATCCCTCACCTCCCACCTCGTAATGAGGCCCTATATGTTTGTTTTTTTGCATTGCTATCTGTTATGGTTAATGTACAAGGTTATAGGTCAAAGTTTAGAATGAAAAGGATCGAATGACAAAAGCGTTGAATCATAAGGACCGAAAACAAAAAAGTTGATTTTTATTTATTTATTTATTTATTTTTGCTGGAGGGAATGGGGGGGTTGCCCCCCAAATCCCCTTTTTAGTGGGAAAACGATTGATTCGACCCTTTGGCATTTGATCCTTTTGGATTTGAACATTTGACCGGACACCAATGTACACTTCTTAGTTAAACTACAATCACTATTGTCCCAAGTAAGAACCGAACAGACAAATAAGACTCTCACCTGGGAAGTGGATGAAGGATGTAGGCTGGAAACGGTAAGGAGTACTCGGGTTGGATACTGGGGCTTCGTACCGTCTCTAGAAGTAAGTAGGAATCCCCCTGAGACACTCCCGGTGGCCCGGCTAAAAGCTTGATCACCGGGAAGACCCCAGGGAAACCCTCATGGGGGAAAAAACCCTGGGGAGCTGCTAGAGTGCAAAGTCTCCTGAGGTGTCCCAGCGTTGGAGATATCCTATCCCAGGAGTATCGTCTGACGTGGGTCTAGATGATTTGCTCCTGACCTGAGATGTTGGGATGACTGGTAGGTATATAAAGAGGAGAGACAGCGCAATTAACTTGAGAAATTGATTATGAGAGAAATGATGATTAGAGCCCTGAAATCTTACCACTGGTTTGAAGGGTAGTAAGTTGTTGAGCAGAGCAACAACAAGGAGGAGACTTTAGTAAAAATAGGAGGACTAAAGAATGGAAGATAGGTTAAAATAGTCAATACATAACACTCTATGGTCAAGTCCTGAATTAAACCAAACTGCAATGGCTGCTTACAGACGGATTTGAAAATATCCACGTGCCTGATTGCGGATGAGACTGGCTCTTAATAGGGCGATTTCAGTTGGTCTAGTTGTGCAGCAATAGGCTGTCTCAGGCTGCAAATATCTAAGTCGGGAACAGAACCTTTGTTTAGAATCTAATATCAGAGCCCCTCTATCTATGAACCCCAGAAGAACAACGGCCTACCAGGAGAGAGAAACGAAAGTCGTAAGTGGAATGGGCGGAGCTTACGAGCTTCCTTTTCGAGCGGCAGGAGTCGAGGAATGGAAAGCAAGTAAGCAAAGAAGTAAACCTCCCTAACACGAACTTACATAGCATTTGCGGGCTCCTGAGAGAGTAGAAACACGTCTTCTTCCTGGTTCTGCGTGTTGATATACAGAGGGGAAAGTGATCCGGGAGTGCAGCGTTGCATCCTGGGAGTCAACCACTAGACTGCTGCAGCCAGTGGAAAGTGTTGCCATGTTGGAATCCGGCGGTGTTTTAGGATTATTACTGAAAGTTGTGACAGTATGCCCCCTCTTAGGGTTGGTTCCTCATGATTTGTCTGGATGTCTCAAAAATAATTTCTTAATCAGACGAGGGGCATGTACTGAAGTAGCTAGCTCCCAAGTTCGATCGGAAGGGGAATAGCCCTTCCAGTCAATCAAATATTGAAGGCGATCCCAATGGTACCGGGAGTCACATATTTCTTTAACCTCAAATTCTGGCCCTGAATCAGACATAACTGGTGCAGGACGATCTGAGATTGTGGGATGGAACATGCTCCGTTTATCTGTTTTTAATTGCGACACATGAAATACTGGATGTATCCGTGTGCAGGTCTTGGGTAGACTAAGTTTGAAAGCAGCTGTGCCTACAGCAGTGATCACTCAGAAAGGACCAAAGAATAGAGGAGAGAATTTAGAAGGTACTAAATGCCGTGGCAGGAAACGGGAAGTCAACCATACTCAATCCCCCGTTTTGATTACGGGAGATGGGGTACGATGTCAATCAGCGAAGTGTTTTCTTCTATTCCGGAAGTGTTGCAAGGCGATTACCACAGAATGGTGACCTTGCCGAATCTGATCTATTAAGTGGTTTATGTCTGGAAATTTAGTGTCGGATCTCTTCAAAGTGGGAAAAGATGTGGGACTAAATCCAAATGTGCATTGAAAGGGAGATGTGTGAATGGCCGAGTGATACGAGTTATTGTATGCAAACTCGGCCAGCGGCAGAAGGTCCTTCCAGTCATCCTGGGCGGCGGATACGTAACTCCGGAGGTATCCTTCTAATGTTTGGCTCAGTCTTTCTGTCTGCCCGTTAGATTGAGGGTGGTAACCGGAGCATAGGGCTTGAGATATCCCAAGGAATCGACACACCAGTTTCCAATATTGAGAGGTGTATTGTGGACCATTGTCTGAGATGATTGTTTCCGGTAATCCATGGAAGGTAAAGATATGTTTTATGAAAACACGCGACATCTGAGCTGCAGAAGGTACTCCAACAAGTGCAACAAAATGGCCCAATTTCGTTAAGGTATCAATGGTGACCATAATCGTAGAGTAGCCCTGGGATTGAGGTAGGTCAACAATGAAGTCTATTGAAATGATTTTCCATGGACGAGATGGTAAGGGCATCTTAACCAATTCCCCTAAAGGCGCTTGTCTAGGTACTTTGTTTTGGAGGCAAATGGGACATGACCCAACGTATTCCTTGTTATCCTTTCGTAGGGTAGGCCACCAAAAGAAACGTGAAATCAGGTCCAATGTGGAGATGAACCCATGATTTCCCGCCGTCTTGGAATTATGACACATGTCCAACACTTCCTTTTGTAGAAATCGAGTAGGTACGTATGCTCTATTTCCGAAGAAATAACAACCATCTTCCTTTACCAGTGCTAATTTAGCAGAACATGTGAGATGTTTCTTCGCCGTAGAGTTGGACTGAGACTTAAGGCGAGTCAGGAAATCTGGAGTTGAAACCAGTCCCATAGCTATCACGGGAAAAGTAGGTTCCGACCTGAATAGGTTGTTGGAAGGATGTTCTTTGCCTGACAAAGCATCAGCTCTTAAGTTATCCCTTCCGGGAATGAATGAAAATGTGATCTTGAATGGTGAAAAGAAATGAGCCCACCGTGCCCGACGGCTGTTACAGGTCTGTGCATACTGAAGTATCCGGAGGTTGTGGTGATCTGTCTGTACTTCAACCGGAAATCTCGCCCCTAGGAGTAGATGGCGTCATTCCTCAAAGGCACGTGTAATGGCAAGGAGTTCTTTTTCCAATACCGTGTAATTCAATTCAGAAGGATGAAGTGTCTTGGAAAGGTATGCCACTGGACGTTCTTGGTCGAGATCATCCCGCTGAAGCAGAACCACTCCCAGCGCATATTGTGAGGCATCCATCTCCACAATGAATCTGCGGTTTTGGTTAGGGGTAAGAAGCATAGGTGCTGAGGTAAACAGCATCTGAAGCCTGCGAAAGGCTTGATCAATGGTTGGAGGCCAGATGAAAGGGGTTCCTTTCTTTAAGAGATTAGTAAATGGTTGAGTAAGCCTTGAGAATTCGGGTATAAATCTCCGATAGAAATTTGGGAACCCAATGAAATGTTGAATATCCTTTCCTGAGGCAGGAGTGGGCCAGTCTCGTACTGCGGACACTTTCTCCGGATCCTTTGCTATTCCTTTATTTGATAGAATGTACCCCAAATATGTTACTTTGGACTGATGGAAGGCACACTTCTCGGGTTTACAAAACAAATTATTTTGTTGCAGGCATCATGGTACCTCTTGCACATGTTGAATATGTTCTTGCATGGAGGAAGAAAAAACCAAGATGTCATCTAGATAGACAACCATACTGAGTAAGAGTAGATCAGCAAATATGTGGTCCATGAAGCGTTGAAAAACTGATGGGGCGTTAGACAGCCCAAAGGGCATTACACTGTACTGATAGTGTCCAAACGGTGTTCTAAATGCGGTCTTCCACTCATCGCATGATCTAAAACGTATTAGATGATATGCTCCCTTCAGGTCTAATTTTGTGTAAATAATGGCCCCTTTTACTGCTTCCAGAATGTCTGTGATTAACCGCATGGGATATTTGTCTGGGATTGTAATTTTGTTCAGGCCAAGGAAATCGATACAGGGGCGATGTTCTTCTTTTTAACGAAAAATAATGAAGAGGCAGCTGGAGACGTGGACTCCGTTATTAGACCGTTCATCAAATTGAATCGAAGATATTTATGAAGGACCTGCTTTTCGTTATTAGACAAGATGTACATCTGACCGTAGGGCAGAGGCTGATCCGGTAATAACTCAATAGTGCAGTCATCTCTCCTTTGCTGTGGCAACTGATTGTATTCGGATGTAGAGAATACGCTTTGATATCTTTGATAAACCTCTGGAAGACCGGCAATTTGGTTCAGAGTGTGTATCCCCTTTGTGTCTATAAGGGAAGATTATGAGTCGCATAACATTTTCTGGGGATCTCCTATGCAGTTTCCCAAACAAAATTCAGATCCGAGAAAGAAAGACCCAGCTGTCCAGTTAATAAAAGGGTTGTGTTTCTTGAGCCAAGGTAAACCCAAAATGACAGGATGATGAGCTGCTCTGATTATGTCCAGAGTTAAGATTTCTTGGTGGGATGATATGGACATTAAGATTGGTTCGGTTTGATCCTTGATGGGACCAGAAACCAAAGGACTGCCATCCACGCTTTCGACGGGAATGGGTTCCATTTTGGAAGAACGTGGAATGTTCTGTGAAGCGGCCCAGTGAGCGTCCACGAAATTCCCAGCCGCCCCACTATCGATTAGAGCTGGGATGCCCTGTAGTATTCGGTTTCCGATGCTAAAGGAAACATTAAGTACCACCATATTGGTGGTATAATGGTTGGTACAATATGATGAATGTAAAGCTTGTGAGGAACCTTGTTCAGTCATGGATTCCCGGACCGTGGTTCCCCTTACAACCGGGCATTGGCGTTTCCTGAACGCCGGATCGGTGCAATTGGACATTCTTGGACAGTGTGGGTGTTGGCACCACAATACATACACAATCCCAGATTACGTCTGCGACTTCTTTCCTCCGGACTTAGAGGCCCTTGTGATGTAGACCCCAAATGCATGGGCTCGTCGGTAGACTGGGATCGAGAGGCAGAAGGAACGTAAGATGTTCTTGTTGTCCTTCCTCTCTTTCTTTCTGTCATCCTTTCCTTCATCCTGTATTCAATCTGCATGACTAATGCTATACATTTTGTGAGGGTTGACAGACGTGGTACCCGAGATACTTCGTCCTTGAGATCCTTTGATAATCCCCTCCTAAATATTGTAACCTGTGCATCATCAGACCATGTGGTCTCACTTGCCATCTGCTTAAATTTTGTGATGTATGCTAATATATCTAAATTACCCTGTTTGAGGTCTAAGAGATGTTCTTGTGAAGCTACTCCTTGACAACCGAACATAATGCGAATACTATTACAGAAGGCCATGTGAGAGCTTATTATTGGATTGTTGTTAGTAATCAGAGGAGTAGCCCATGCTAATGCTGGTCCTGACATCTGGGACACCATTAATCCTACTCGGTACCGATCTGTATGGAAGAAATTAGCCTTAAAGGTGAACTGTACTGCACATGCATCAAGGAATTCTTTCACATTATGGGGGTTCCCGTCAAATTGCCTGCCCGAGAGGGGCCGGGGTGGAACCTCCGAACAATGGGGAATACGAGACACTGCAGCTTCTTGAGCAATCTGTTGAGTTGCCTGTTGTTGCTGCTGCCTCAAGGAGGCATTCTCCTGTTTTAGCTGTTGCATCTCCGTCGTTAGAGACTGAACGGCAGCAATCAACTGTTGAATCTGGATCCATCCTTCCACCCTATAAATCTGTTCAATACCACCAGGGACAATTTCCATTGATTGTTAGATTACTATATGTTCGTTTTTTGGCTTTGCTATCTGTTATGGTTAATGTACACGGTTATAGGTCAAAGTTTCAAATGAAAAGGATCGAATGACAAAAGGGTCGAATCAAAAGAACCGAAAACAAAAGGGTCGATTTTATTTTCATTGATTTTTTTATATTTTTTGGGCGGGTTGCTCCCCAAATCCCCTTTTTAGTGGTAAAACGATTGATTTGACCCTTTGGCATTTGATCCTTTTGGATTCGAACCTTTGACCAGAAACCAATGTACACTTCTTAGTTAAACTACAATCACAATTGTCCCAAGTAAGAACCGAACAGACAAATAAGACTGTCACCTGGGAAGTGGATGAAGGATGTAGGCTGGAAACGGTAAGGAGTACTCGGGTTGGATCCTGGGGCTTCGTACCGTCTCTAGAAGTAAGTAGGAATCCCCCTGAGACACTCCCGGTGGCCCGGCTAAAAGCTTGATCACCGGGAAGACCCCAGGAAAACCTGCATGGGGAAAAAACCCTGGGGAGCTGCTAGAGTGCAAAGACTCCTGAGGTGTCCCAGCGTTGGAGATATCCTATCCCAGGAGTATCGTCTGACGTGGGTCTAGATGATCTGCTCCTGACCTGAGATGTCAGGATGACTGGTAGGTATATAAAGAGTAGAGACAGAGCAATTAACTTGAGAAATTGATTATGAGAGAAATGATGATTAGAGCCCTGAAATCTTACCACTGGTTTGAAGGGTAGTAAGTTGTTGAGCAGAGCAACAGCAAGGAGGAGACATTAGTAAAAATAGGAGGACTAAAGAATGGAAGATAGGTTGAAATAGTCAATACATAACACTCTATGGTCAAGTCGTGAATTAAACCAAACTGTAATGGCTGCTTACAGACGGATTTGAAAATATCCATGTACCCGATTGCAGATGAGACCGGCTCTAAATAGGGTGATTTCAGTTGGTCTTGTTGTGCAGCAACAGGCTGTCTCAGGCTGCAAATATCTAAGGCGGGAACAGAACCTTTGTTTAGAATCTAATATCAAAGCCCCTCTATCTATGAACCCCGGAAGAACAACGGCCTACCAGGAGAGAGAAATGAAAGTTGTAAGCCGAATGGGCGGAACTTATGAGCTTCCAGATCGAGCGGCAGGAGTCGAGGAATGGAAAGCAAGTAAAGCATGTAAGCAGAGAAGTAAACCTCCCTAACACGAACTTACATAGCGTTTGCAGGCTCCTGAGAGAGTAGCAACACGTCGCCTTCCTGGTTCTGCGTGTTGATATACAGAGGGGAAAGTGATCCGGGTGTGCAGCGTTGCATCCTGGGAGTCAACCACTAGACTGCTGCAGCGGGTGGAAAGTGTGGCCATGTTGGAATCCAGTGGTGTTTTAGGATTATTACTGAAAGTCGTGACAAATGCTCTCTTTGCTGGCTCAAATAGATGTAACATCAAAAAATTCCAAATAATACTAATTAATGCATTAGGAACTGCCTTGAACATCCCCAAAAGGGACCACTTCTCGTCGGCCAGGCGGAATGCGCACTGGTTGCCGGTCCAGGATCGCATTGCGTTTAAAACGCTGTCACTCACTCACAAATGTCTCTCCAACACTGCACCATTAGGCCTATCAAGCAAAATTACCAAATCTCAATCCAACAGACCATGGGATGCCCATTCACACCTACTCACCTTCTCTAGAGATTCAAACAATCAAAGGCAGAGGGACAGAGTTTGTCTGTGATAGCAGCAAAACATTGGAATGCCCTCCCACTATCGCTCAGATCGGAATCTTCCTTGTGGACCTTCTGCAAAAGCCTGAAAACATGGCTATTCATGTAAACCCCCACCGTCCATAAACTGCCTGTAGTAGCAAGTAGGCTCAGCACCCTCCCACAATACACCTGTCAACTCTACATGCTGGTTTGCGCATCTCTGTAACCAGAAACCAGACATATTTCCTATGTAATGTGACCCTCTGTTATGTTTGTGTTTTTTGCCTTGTACTGTAACCAGCGCACAGATGCTTCTGGGCTTGGAGCGCTCTACAAATAAATAAATGAATACATTCCCATCAACTGTGTGCATTACCTCCACATTTTGGGTGAAGGTAACTGCATCATGTTTTTGGTGGAATTCCCCCCAATTTTGCTGGTATTTCAGCAATATTTCCACTTGTAATGCAGCAGAATGAGTATTTTTGTTTTGGGCAGTAATTTGACTGGTGAAATTAGCGCTAGTGATATTTCGATTGGTTTTTGGCATTAATTCCACAGGTGCTAATTCCACCAGAGGATTTAGCACCCATTGTAACAAATCTTTAATTCGGCAGGGTGGTAAAAGTGTCATTCATTCCGTTACCTTCACTTTTTCCACTTACTACCAAACTCGTAATCAGGCCCTTTATCTGATGATGATGGACATCTAATGAGGATGTGAGGTGGAGAATTAGAGTGTTCAGACAAATTAAACAACTAGAGTTTAAAGCACTATTATCTAATGTTGGCTTCATAATGACCAAATAAACATAATGCGCTCTGAGGCAGAATTAGGGCTGATAGAGTATGAAAAGTGAACTCAAGGCAATGGTGGAAGACTGGGAGTGAATGATTTTTATGAGTTGTAATAATTTGTATATGATACACAATGATACATTCACTTTCAATAATCCCTGTTCTCGTTTCAATCTCATTGACTGATCCCCAGTCGATATAACAATATGCAATTCACTATTTCCTGGAAGACCTCCATGTTTTTTTTTTTATCTTCCCATCTTCCCAACGCATTCCGGATAAATCTATTATTCTTCTTCAGGGGATATGACACTACCTTCCTAAAATAATAGTGTAAAACATCGGTCAGTCAGCTATCCACTAAGCTTAAAGTATCACAAAGAGCCTCCTAATCATGTAAATACTCACCTCCAACCTTCTTTACAACTATAGAGACACCTACAAGAGAAAACTTCAATCAGTATTGTGATATCATGTTGGTAATGGAACTCGTCAAAGTATTTCACTCACGAAACCACCATGTTGAAAGTCTTTGGATTCTCTGGTAATGTCAACACTGAACTGTCCTTCAAATACCTGGGGACAATAAGCTATGTCAGTCAAACCTATATGTTCTTCTCCTCCTTACAAGCGTAAGACGGATAAATAATCATAAATGAAACATGTACCTGACGGTGAAGTTAGTGAGAATGAGCCACAGGGTTCCGGACCATCAAGCCATTCAGTGAAGCGTCCAACTGAGCAGCAGAGGCACCATGTTCGATGTTAATATCCCACACAGAGAGCCATCTTAGTGCCCTCATTCAGAACGGAAAGACATTGAGAAACTTGTAAAGCTGTCAGCCATCTTAAAGGGTGTTAACTACTACTCCAATATCATCTAAAACATGTTCTATGTGATATATTATAGAACTCACCAATGAACTTAGTTAATCTACTTACGTTTAAAATAAATAGTAAATAGTAAAATATCCAGCGGATAAGGGTGACGGCTGTTTGAGCCGCAGGCTGTTAGAGCAAGCGGGATCATCAAGGTGCTTTGTTCACTTTGCCTACTTGTGCTTACATGTGCAGCGGGATTTTTCTTTTACTGGCAGCAGGAGCTCTCTGGCAGCAAATGGATCAAAGATATGGCCTGGGTAATGCAGTGAACAGGGAACATTGCCTTGGATGCTTGAGAGTTTGTCCGTAAGGGTCTGAAGCACAAAGGACTGGGTGGCAGTGACCCGTGTGGTTGGCGGCTCATTTGTGCTGAGTAGCCCTGGAGCCTGGGACTCTAGCGAAGGTCACTAAAGTGCTCTTAAAGCTACCAGCCGCTGCTAGACTTGGAACTGGAAATGATTGAGTAATTTCTATAAGGCATTACGACAACCTGCTTTCTGGAACTGGTCATTTAAATTGGTGGAGTTTGAAGCACAACACATAAAGGTGCAGCGAAGGGGGAGGGAGACGGACTAAGGCAGCGCCTTAAGCTGGCCTGGCGTGCCCGAGGCGCTCCATTGTCTACCTGCCAATCTGACTATTAATAATTTTTAAACTGAAACATATATATATATATATATATATATATATATATATAATTTTAATATGAATTTTATGACTTGGTTGTAATGAACTCTCTCCTCTTTCGTATATTTAATGCACTGGCAATTTGAGTTATTTTTATTAAGCACTGCCACTTTATATGCGTTTTTGCACAGCCTTGCCGTCTTGTTAAATCAGAGGCTTGGTGTTTACTGATTGGCCTCAAAAGATGGGAGAGGTGTTCCCCCTTGATCTCAACACATTTGGTCTGTTTTGGACAATATGACAAAGCGTAGGCAAGGGATCAGTTGCCAGGTGACAAGGAAACTGAAAAGAGCAAGCAAGGCCAAAATGGTCACACGGTACTGCCACTGGGGGTCATTCTGACTTGGGCGGTAAGGGTTAACGGGCACCGGTAAGGATGCCGGTACCGGTAAACCCTTACCGCCCAATTCCGAGGTCCCTTAGCGGGAACCGCAAAGGACATGTGGTCAGACCCGCTAAGGGACCATGGCGCTAATTACGGGCCTGCAAATAGCCCCCCTATGGGGGCTCAAATGGGAATGGGGAATGCTTTACTGAATGGGGACTTACCGGGTCCTCCAGGGTCGGAATTACCCGGTAAGTCCCCATTCAGCCAGACCGGACCCGGTATTGGAGGCAACTATGGTGCTAAAAGCACCATGGCTACCTCCAATCTCGGAATGACCCCCACTGTCTCTCAACCTACGTTGAATGAGTATTTAAAACAGAAGGCACGAAAAATAGAGGAACGCATTTTAAACACAGAAAGGGCCATAGGAGAATTCTCTAATTATACAATTAGGCATTCTCTAGAAGGCATATCTAATGCTCCCCCAATGGAAAAAACCAACAACCAGGGGCTGGCCTCCAATCACAGTTTGAGTGGACCATCACTGAAAGTGAACGTTAACTCTCAGCTTTACGGTTCACTGGCGAGCACTGAACAGCCAAGGGAGGGTAATATAGAGAAGGCAGTTCATAGTAGTGGTTCTCTACACTCACCTGGGGATGCTAGTTCGGTTTCGACCTCCAGTGATTTCAAGATCCTGGAAGAGATCTTGGATAAGAAACTTTGCCCGGTTTTGGAAGGTATCTCCCAATTTAAAAAATCACTTAATATCTCACTTACTATTTTTGACGATCTTATTAGAGGGATACAAAGTGATCTATTGGAAGTAAAACAGGACATTTCGGGCACTGACTCTGTCGCTGTCAAGCAGGTTAAACTACAGTGGTGTGATGTAATAGCGGAGACAGTGGATAACGATTTGACGCTGGTTCTTATAATAAAGCAGCCTAATGTTAAGGCAGATTTGTGTCCACACTAGGGCTTACAGCACCACATTATCCAAGAGTCACATTCACATTTAGGTAGCTCAATGTTGCGGGGAATCAGGTAGTCGTGGACTTACACCAGAGGCAGCTCCACTGTTAGGGGTTATCGCTGTCATTCCGGCCTTGGTGTGTGGGGTGGAGAAAACAGTGACCTCACTAATTAATAAAACAACCCACTGGATTAACACCCATTTAATTGTTCTAAAAATTAACCTGTATAACATTCTTATGGCAAGAAGAGCTTCGTGGGTAGGAAAAACAGTGCAATCTGTGGAAGGGGATTGCGTAATTGTCACAGTGTCAACCCCGGCAATGTTGAACGATTTGGTGACTGCTCTGGACTCTAAACGAGGTTATGCAAATGGTCTAAATTGGGTGAGAAGATTTGCTCCATTATCTACCTTTTACCCGCTCTATTTTGAAAAAAGACACTTTAGTGCCCTTCCCAATCTGGGAATTGATAGCCGAAGATCGCGGAATGGACAGTGGGAAAGGGTTAAAAGATGGGTAAACGGCAGTCGCAAGACCAGCATGGGCTCAAAGGGGTGGGAAGTCATGAATGAGACTGGGGTAATGTTAACAGCTAGTCACTTTGACTATCTATCGGAAACTGAAGAATTCGATTGAATAAAAACTCCCCTCCCCAAAAAAAACTCCAAACTTACTTGGGCTGAAAACAAATATTTTGCTGCTAGCACAACTAATGAGTAATCAGGCAAATAATCTTATAAAAAATTTTATCTGGAATATAGCTCGAGTGGCATCCAAATTTAGGGACCCACGGGTAACGATAACCAAAACAAATTGCATACAATGGGCCCCATTACAATCTTGCTGGTAAGAAATTAGATTTTTCGTCATGCTGTGTCACTGTGTCCGGCAACCTGTGATGCCGGAAACTCTGGCTGATTCCGTGTTGGTGTGCCCACGCATTCTGGCATGCCGGAAACAGCTGCATCAGCATGCTAGAAATACCAACCAAACCCTCCCAAAATTACAACACCGTCCTGCTCGGCACCAGTGACTCTGAATCTGGCAAGACAGTTCCGGAGCCACCGGCACTGGTAACAACAGTGCCGCAAATACTGTGACCGGAAATACAGTGTTCGCCGGAACAGGAAATCGTACAGCGGCCATTACTAAAACAGAATCCAATGCAATTCTGAAAGCATAGGCGACATGCCCCACTCCTGGTCAAAGAAACTCTGCCCTTCACATGGCATCGAGAGTATGTGAGACCCGGAGGCACAAGCCACGCTTCAGTGAGGCAGAGCTTAACATGTTGTTGGACACCATAGTCCAACATGCTGCTGAGCTATTTGCAAATGACCAGCGCAGGCAGGTCTTTTCAGGAGGAGGCTGCCCAGAAAGTCTCAGAAGTTGGCACAACCCCTCCCACTGTGCGAGACTGCCACAAGAGGCGGGACGACCTGCGCTTGAGGGTGCACAACCTCCTCTCAGCCCAGCGCAGACAGGGCAAGGCCACAGGTGGCGGCAGCGCATCCCCAATGCCCTAGGAGGAGATGTGAAGCAGTGTGCTGCACCTCCAGGTGATAGAAGGGGTTGGTGCTGCGGAGGCCGGAGCCAGGACACCTGAAGAAGCTGGTGAGTACACGTAACCCCATTGTAACATCAACCTCCCTGTCCACCCTGCACCTACTGCTACAGCAACATATGACATGAATGTCAAGTGCATCGTGCACAAAACCAATAAAGCCCTGCCTGTCCCCCCAAGAGACCAGCAACCTGAGTGCACACACCAACATACACCCTCCCCCAAAACATCACTCATACCACAAATACACCCTGAACACAGCACAGGCCCCCTGTACTGCCAACAGAACATGCTTCTGCTTCCACTCAGACACACATCTACCTGCCACAGCTTAATTTGCATGTGCCCACCGTGCTTCCCCTGACACTAAGCCATATCAGTGCTAAGCCCCGTCCCCACCCACAAATGACCAGCGTGACACACAAAGGAAACATGTGACTCCCTCCCTTGAGCAGAAATTGCCACCTATCCCTGTAAGTGCTACAGGCAGCTGGCACATGGCGACCTCATCCCCTCCCCAACCCAACATAACACAGCGTGTAGGCCACACCCCTAACACCGTACCCAGCAATTATCAGTACACCACAACAGTATCTCCGGCACACCATCCTACCATATACGGACATCAAACATCCACCCGGACAGTACGCATGACACAAGCATGTGTGCACCATGCCATGTCCCCCGCCATGTCCCTGACACAGCTCTTCGCTCTTCTAGGTTTTCTTTCGTTGACTGCTCTGTTTTCTTGATGCTCTGGTAACCTGATTGTTGTTCACCTTACTGTCTTGTGTTCTGTTGTGCTCTTCCTTCCAAGGTCTTCATCTCTTTCAGTTTAATTATTTACTATTTGTTCTTGCCTCGTTCCGTCTCATCTGCTTGCACCCCCCTTGTGTCCACCCCCAGGACCTCCCCGCTACTGTTCTTTTACTACTCCTCGCCTTCATCCCTCTTCCTTTCTCCTCTTTCCCCCACCTCCTCTACGGTGCTCTCTGTTTCTCTTATCTTCTCTAACTGCTCCTCTATTGACTCTCCTGCCCTTCTCACCAGGTTTGGTAGGAAGAAGTTCAAAAAGGGTATCCTGGTCTCCAACCCAGACCTCCCTGTCGCTGATACCTACACCAGTGCTTCCTCCAGACAGACCCTCACCAACATCCTCTTTGTCGTTCCCTCGCCAGACCTATGGACTCTTCATTTGGTCTCTGTGCTCTCTCCTTTTTCTTCTTCTCCCATTAATGGTGGCACCTGGTGGGAGGCCCTCCGGGCCCCCTTCCACTCCTCTAAGGTCATCATTAACGTGTACCTGAACGGCACTGTCTTGGTCCAAGGCCCTTAGGCCAACCTCCTCCTCTTTGATAGATGCTTCCCGTGTCTTATGGGTATTACCCAAATTAACCTTTTACAATTTACCTTTTGCACAATTGACCTAATTATAGTGGTCCTAATTGACCTTCTGCACAATTGACCTTTATATTATTTTAGTTATTTTATATGTGTATTGGGTGGTTTTGGATTATAAATAATATAAGGGGATTGGATGAGGCGCTTGGGGGTTTTTGGATTGGGTGGGGGGTTGCAGGTGGTTTCCCTCTGCATATATGTCCTATTGGACCTTCTAAATTAGGTCAATTCTCCCGAGGTCAATTCTGCCGAGGTCAATTGTGAAAAGGTCAATTAGCATACAACCGTCTTATCAATTTCCTTTCCTGTTCTGCTGTCCCTTCTCTCCCTTCTTCAGCTTCCTTGCCTCCCAACTCTGCCACATCTCTGGTGCCCTCATCCTCCTCCTTGGCTACCTTGCCCTCTCCTCCTTCCTCTTCTATCCTCCCTCATGCTCCTTCTACACTTCCATAGGGAGTACCTCTGATTTGTACCCCTCCCTGGAAGTCCTTGAAGGATGGCAACCTTCTCGATATTGCCACTCTCAACTCTCGCTCATCTGTCGAACACTCCTCTGACACCTGCCGTCTCCTGGAAGAACTCGACATTGATGTACTTGGTCTCACTGAGACATGGTTCATGTCCAGCTCTGTCACAAGCTTTGCCCCTCTCCTCACTGATGGCTACAAGATCCTCTCTGTGCCCAGATCCAACCATTCCAGTGGCAGTATAGCCTTGATCTTTCTGGAGTTGATTCCTGCCTCTATCATTCCTATGCAGGCCTACTTCTCTTTTGAATGCCTTGTTTGCAGGCTTTCTCTCTCTCCTGGCCATTCTCTCACTGTGGCTACTATTTACCAGCACCTTGTCAGACCACCTCCTTCCTCTCCGAGTGGGCGGGCCTCCCCTCCTCCCTCCTGGCCTCGACCACACAACTTTCCTCCTTGGAGACTTCAACATCCACCTGGATGCTTCTGGTCCCTCCTCTGGACTCGTTTGCGGCCTTTGCGACTCTCTCTCTCTTTCTATTCTTCCCTCTGGCCCAACTCATTCTGCAGGGCACACTCTGGGTGTTCTGATCTCCTCAGACCTGCCCCTCTATAACCCTCTCACCACTCCTCTCTCCTTGAGTAATCACTTTTTCCTCTCCTCTCATCGCTCCCTCTCTACCCCTCAGGCCGAGCCAACCGACACACTGCCGCCCACCTTCTCGGTCATCCGACCAATGAAGTGTGTATCAGTTGAGGCTTTTACCCGCACTTTCTCTCACCCTCCTCCACCTCTCGCTGACTCACATCCTGACACAGCCCTTTCCATGCTCCACTCTTCTATCTCTGATACTCTTGATGTACTTGCCCCTGTCATGAGTATCCACTTGAAGCCCAAAGCCAAGTGCAACTCCTGGTACGACTCAGACCATGTCACACTTTTAGGGTGGCTGAGAGCAAATGGCTGGCATCTTGTGCATCCTCTGACAAACTGGCCTGCCGCCTGCTCCAAAGGCAATACCGAGTCTCTGTTCTCACTAAGAAGAGAGTTCACATCCAAGCCCTCGTCTCTGCGGCATCTAACAACTCGGCTGAACTCTTTAAAATCTGCAAGGAGCTGGCCAATCCTGCATCAGTCCCTACCTCTCCTGTCCCCAGGCCATCTGCACAGCCCTGGCTCTCATTTCATCTCTAAAACCCAGGGCATCCTGTCCACCCTTTCGTCCTCTCCTCCTTCTCCCTCTACTCTCTCCTCTACCTCCTCCCTCCCCTTGAGGGTCAGTAGCTTCTCCAAGTAACACGTTGGGGGTAGATCTCTTTCTTCGGCTGGCGCCTCCCTCTGGAATAGCCTCCCTGCCTCTCTGAAACTTGAGGAGAACCATCTCTGGTTCCGTAAGCACCTCAAGACCTTCCTCTTTGCTTCTGCCTTCTCTCTTCCTCTCCCCTGCTGATCTCCTGTCTGATACTGCACTGGTCACCGGGCTAGCCTCTGAATTAGGGCCCAGTTCCCTGCCCTCCCACTTGCACACCTACACTGCCTCCTGACAACCCCTGCACTTTGGGTCTGTATCTGTAACTCTACAGTCCCTTTACCTGCACTTATTTGAGACCTGCTGTCTGCACTTTAACCCTCACACTTGCCACCTGTTTGGCTGCACTACTTGTTGTTTTTGATCCCTTGTATGACACTCCCCTATACTCCCTTTCCCCAGGTAAGATTGTTGTCTTTTGTCCTCCTTCTGTTTCCCCTCCCTTGCCTCGTCGCGCCTTGTAACACTTGTGTATAGGCACATTATAAATGCCATATCATATCATATCATATCATAGAACAGGCACAAACAAGATAATGCATGAATCTCTGCCTCATCAATCCAAACTCTTCACTGACAACCTGCCTTTCTGACTCCCTCAGGCACATCATCTGACAATGAAGAGGCCCATCCAAGCACCTCAAGGGGCACCAGCCGTTTACGCCGCCGCACCCAACGGACCACCACCACCACCTCCACCCAGGAATCCACAGCCTCAACAGGCACATCTGCCACTGCGACCCAAGCTTCACCCATCGAGCCACCACCGGTCCCACAAGCTCAAGCCATAGAGCCACCACCGGCCCCACAGGCTCAACCCATTCAGCCACCACCGGTCCCACCGTCTCAACCCATTCAGCCACCACCGGTGCCACAGGCTCAACCCATTCAGCCACCACCGGTCCCACAGATTCAACCCATTTAGTCACTACCGGTCCCACAGGTTCATCCCATTCTGCCACCTCCGGCCCCACAAGCTACACCCACTCCGGCAGCCCCAGCTGCAGCAGTACCCCCACCGCCGCAGCCACAAGCACACGCACATGCATGCATTTTAGAGGACACAGCTGATGATGGTGCAGTAGACAGGGGGAGACCACCGACCACAGCAATGATGAGCCCTTGCTATTCTGCCCCATGGGCCCAATTAGCCCACAACTCCCACCCTTCCCCAGTGTGAGGGAAATTGATGGCAGACTCAGCCGCATGGAACAATGGCAGGATGCCTTGACAGTGTTGGTGCAGCCGCACCTCCAGGAGGGGCAGCTGTTTGCTGAGAGTCCAGGCTAGTGGACATCATAATTCCTGTGAATGGCTGAGACAATGGCCATGTTCCTCCAGATCCTCCTAGACAGATGGCCCACGGAACTCCCCCATGCACCATCCACCAGTACAATACCTGCTAGTTCGGTGCAGAGCAGCCCGAGGCGGCATTCAATGCGGCTGGTCGCTCGGCACACAGCCGCACGCCTGACCCGAAAAGTGGACGAAATTTCAGCCATGGACACAAATGTGCCCTGTCTGTGACTTGTGCAAGTCATCCTTGCAGAATATGATAGCAGTTGTGTAGAGACAGTTGGGGAGGGGGAGTGGGGAGGGATAGTTGGGGCTTACACAAATGAAAGTTGGTGTTGCATAGAAATCATGACTGGACATTGCTTTTTCAGTGTAATTGAGTGATTTATTTACTGTGCAGTGCCCAGTGCGCTAGCTGTCCTGTGCCACGTGCATGTGTGAAATGATCAGAAATAGAGGTTAATCTGTTCCTTGAGTGCAACACAGCCATCCATGTCATCATGGCGATTTGCAAATGGCAGTTCATCATCACTGTCATCCTCCCCCACCTCTGGTGGGTGCATGTCCATGTCGGGGGCAGTGGGATGGTGACCTTATACATATTTTCTGCAACATGGCACAGGCCAAGACTAGCTTTCCCACTTCACAGGGCTGTACATAAGTGCACCCCTCGATCTGCTCAGGCAGCGGAACCTTGCCTTTAACAGGCCAAATGTCTGCTCTATTGTACAACGAGTACAGATATGGGTACGGTTGTATCCCTGCTCGTGCTGGTTATGTGTTTGCCTCACAGGGGTCATCAGCCATGGCATCAGGGGATATCCAGCATCACCTGCATAGGAGCAGCAGAAAGTGTAGAATGTCATACATGTGCCTGTATCTTACCGGTACAGTCTGTATAGTATTCACTAAACAATGCAAAATTACACATACTACTTGCTTGTTGCATAGCATAGGTCAAAATTGGGAAGTTTGAAATGTGCATTGTCAGTGTGAATGGATGTCCATGCATTGTATGGACCATTTTGCGTCGGATCAGGGTGTTATTAGGGATATATGTCTGCAATCATCAATGTCAATGTAATGGCAAGTGCTAAATGGTAACATGGCTTGTCCAGTTGCCAGTGTGCGGGTGCCATCTTTACACTCACCCAACCGCCAGGTATACTGTGGTGTTTTCTGCCCCCCCCAATTCAACAGTGCATATGCTCTGGTAGTTACACTCACCCAACAACCAGGTACCCTATGGTGTTTTCTGACCCCACCCCAATTCTACAGTGCACATGCTCTGGTAGTTACAGCCAGGTACGTTCTCCACTGTGACGTGCCATGTACCGTTGCAGCATGGAGTTCTGCAGCACCATGGAGTCGTGGGTTGAACCAGGGAATCTGGCGCAGCAGTGGGTGATGAGGTGGCGGGCATCATACACCATCTGCACATTGAGTGAGTGGTAGAGTTTTCTGTTCTGGTACACTGCCTCAATGACATGCCTGGCCACCAGCTCCACATGTGTGCAGTCCAATGCACCTATCACATTGGGCAAGCCTGCAAGGGCATGAAAGGTGATTTTAGTAGCATTGACCTGGTCAGCTGTCCCGGGTAGGCTGATGTGATCTCCAACCTGATGCAGGAGTGCATTGATGACCTGAAACAGAACACGTGAGAAACAGGGAGCGATAGCCCATGCAGATCACCCACAGTGTGTTGGTAGGTACCCGTGGGTAGGAAGTGTAGCAAAGACTCTAGCTTAGGCAAGGGGTGGATGGCTGTATGGATCTGTATGAGGCTGACCAGGTCGTCATTGGTCAGGTCCACTATGGAAGTGATGGTCTCCCTGTCTAGCCAGTACAGGGTGTGGATCTGGCTTTGGCTCAGGTTGAAGGGTGTGGCCCTTATACATGGAATTGGTGGCTGCCTGTGGCTGCAACCCGCTGGCCATTGTTGTTTTGCTGGGCCATGATGGTCACCCTTCTCCTCAAGCTCCTCCGCCACATCCTCTGCCTCCCTGCCTCCTCAAGTAGTAGGCCTGCATGCAGGGCCTCCAGCTCCAGTACTGCTACTGCTAGCATGGTGGTGTGGGAAGGGGTGTGAGGTGTGGGAGTGGTCCTTTTGTGCTTTTGCTGTCCTCATTGGGGCCACCTGAGCTGATTTTGGGCACCTGTGGGCTGTTTCTGCACACCTGACTCAAGTTTACGCCTGGTCTGCGATCCGGTGTTTCCAGCGCAGTGTTGACGGTGCTAGTGGCATGTCCATGCTGGTGTTTCCGTGTGCGTGGAGCTCAGAATGTGCACTTACTAATGCTATGCTGGCCTCAGGCACTTGCCGCAGATTCGGGTTACGGTGTTGCCGGATACAGTATGCACCGCTATTTCCGGACCGGTATACTTGTAATGAGGCCCAATGTGTTAATATGGTGCCTGAACAGGGAGATAACGTGTTGATTGTTAATTTCAACAACAGTCCACATGCCATGGAAGCCAATAGGCATGGGCCCTAGAAGAACGGGTGGAAAATATCATCCGGGAAAGCCAAGACAGCCACACAATGCTAGTGTTGGGTGGTGATTTTAATGTGAAGCTGGGTAATGGGATTCCAGCGCATCTCTATGACCCTCAGGAGGATAACGTGTATGGCATTGTGCAAACATAGATTTTTGATAACCGTCCTAGGGGTTTACAACTAGGTATGTGGTTATTGGAATGGGGCCTGCATACTCTAAATGGATGCATTGAACCTGACATACAGAGTGAAGTGACCTTTATAAGTAAACACGGGTCATCTTCAATTGACTATTTCTTCATGCATGTCCAACATTGGAAACTAATACAAGATTTTAAGGTGATAAAGGAAATATGTAATGATCACTTTCTTCTGAGGCTGACTCTCAAGTGGTCAGGCAATCACACTTACTTTTCCTCAGCTAGATCTGTGTGAGGTAAATCCACACTGCAAGCGTAGACTGAAATGGGCAAAGCGTGACCCCAAAGTTTTCCAACAAGAAATTATGTAATCTAATTTAGAACTGATCTTTTGAATTCTTGATTGTAACCCACATCCATGCCAGGTTATAACAGGGTTTCAGGATCTGATAGGGTCCTTAACCGATTCTCTTCAACAGGATTTCAAATGCAGCAAAGATAGGTGACGAGTTGGTTTGATGCGACCTGTAGGAGCGCAAACAACAACTTACTGAGAGTTCTGTAGGAGCAGAAACTTTTAGAGGGAAGTGATTAAAGTAACAGCTGAGTATAGATTGGCTTTGAGGGCGAGAAAAAAAGCTCCTGGAGAATCAAGCATGGGAAGATCCTCTGAGTGCCGTTTCTTCCAGGGACTCAAAGAGGTTTTGGGAGTTCGTTGTGAGAGGCACCCCATACCGAGGATCAAAGGCAAATATAGGGAAAGCCATGCTGAATCAAATTCATGGGTCGACCACTTTTCGGCTCTGTATGAAGACCCCACAACTGAGAGTATGGGTGGAGAACAGAGATCATCGTTGCGACTGACATTGAAAGAGGTGGAGGTCGCAATCAATCAACAAGCACACAACTGGGCACCAGGACCAGATCTGGTCTTGGAGGATTTGTACAATGGTAAGTTGGATTTGTGGGCTCTCCTGTTGACAATTTGTTTCAATTCTTTCCTTGAAACAATGACATACCAGGAATCTTGGAAAAACGCCATTATTTACTCATTTTCTTTTAAAAAGGGGGGATTGTGGAAGTCCCCTGGCTTTTAGACCAATATCACTTCGGGACACCTCTTTCAAAATTGTTGGTCACATATTATTAGAATACGTCGAGGAATGGATCTCCACCCATTTGATTCTCTCTGATGTTCTATATGGTTTTAGGCCAGGTTTGGGAGTCGAGTTCAAGCTCTTAATTTATATTTGGTGGGGTCTCGCTCATTTTTTTGTTAAGGGAAAGTCGATTTATTTGTCCTTCATGGACCTAAGGACCGCTTTTGAGAGGCCAATTAAAGCCAAATTATGGCGGGTGCATGGGTCCATGGGTTGCCCAGTTGAGCTATCAAGAATTGTGCAAATGGTCCACAAGGGCACCAGGTATGTGTACGCTTTGGTGAACAGGGACAATGCACTAGATATTTTGATGATGCAATAGGAGTTCTCCAGGGCTGTGTCCTGGCCCCCGTTCTATGCACATTGCATATCAACTGTCTCTACAAAGCTCTTGTGGATTCAAATGTAGACTATCCCCGGGTAGGTAATAAAGCATTCCCACTTCTAGCATATGCCGACGATACTGTCATCATAGCCCGGACGCCGAATGCTCTCTAAAAATGTATTAACGTCTACACCGATTTTATGACGAATCTAGATCTAAAAACGAACACAAGTAAATTGGCTGTCATGGCATATATTTCAGGGCGAGCAAAAAATAAATTGAAGATGCATAGTATGTTCCGCAACGGCTCTGTAATTCCCCGGTAACAAAATTTGACTACTTGGGTATGTGTTTTTTTTATGTGAAAATTGGAGGTGGTTGTCACACATACACAAGCAAAGCATTAAAATGAACCAGGCACTGGGGGGTGTATCACGCTTTATGAAAATGTGTCAAGGGTAACCACTGAGAATTATTATGGTGGTCTACTGTGCACAGACAAAGGCAGTATTCAATTATGGGGCACCATTGCGAGGGTTTGAAAATGCATCTGCAATCGAGGTCATTGAGAACACATTTTTTAAGAAACTATTGGGTCTTCCATGCCCGGGTTTATAGTTATTTCAGGTTACGAGACATTCCGTCGAAAAAAAATGGTCGACAAGACATTTGGTCGAAACCATTTGGTCGAAAGACAAATGGTGGAATGATTATTTTTTTTTATTTTCACTTTTCTTTTTTCTTTTTTTGGGGGGTCCCCCCAAACCCCTTTTTTTCTAAAAAACAATTTTTTTCCCCTAAACTAAAACCTAAAAAATATATATATAAATAAAAAAAAAAATTAGACCATTTGGTTTTCGACCAAATTCTGTCGACCAAATGTCTTTCGACCAAATGTCCGGACACCGTTATTTCATCCAAAACCATTGCATCTAATGCCATTCCATCAAAATCTTTCCATCTAAAAAATGTCCATCAAATGCATTTTTTTCTTTTTTTTCTTTCTTTTTTTGGGGGGGACGCCCCCACTACCCCAAACCTTGGATTTGTACCCTTTAAAATACACCTGAACAAAAATTAACCCCTTACCCCCCCAAAAGCATGCATTAGTTGGTAATTTTTTAGATGGAAAGATTTCGATGGAATGGTATTAGATGCAATGGTTTTAGATGAATTGACTAGATACCCATTAAGAGCTTGGCCATATTGGGGATGATTGTTATGAAGCTCCATTTATGTATTGGCTCGGTATATGGTCATACCCCAGAGCCTCAATAACTCATGAAATCATTAGAGCTTTGATGCTCGGTGCTTTCTGGAGTAGGATACCGTGGCTGAGGTTCATTTGCCAGTGTTTAAAGCAGGTCAACATCCCAACCTTCTGTGCCCTATGAATTTGCTGACAATTGAGGAGAGCAAAACACACAAAAGGAGAGTCATTAGGTCTCTCGCTTGAGTCAAATAGAAAACATGTTATTATAACGAACCTGGTTTGGATGCAATCGTATCTGACACACAGTAATGACTTGGTTGATCGCTGAGTTCTGACTGGAGCACATTTCAACGTGTTGCTGTTGTGAGCAAACACTATGACCTGGCAGGGTTATGTCCAGAAATCTATTTGTCCGTGCTCTGGCTGAAGATCTCTTGCATTTTGTTCTATTCTGTTCATGCTATAAGGAAATTAGAAAGCAGACAATTATGCCACTGTTGAAAAAGGCCAAATTTAATTACCGGTCGATTCATGGAATTAATGTGCGCCGAAAATTCCCGCGCAGAGGTGCCAAAACGTGCGATTTGCAGTAAAAGTGCGAAAATCGCAGTGCAAGTGCGAAAATCGCAGGGAAACCAGCGCACATCGATTCATGGAAGTCCGTGCGCGAGAAAAACATTGGATGTGCGCTGAACAAGTGCGCCGCGCACGCCGGTGCTCAGGTCATCCAACAGCGTGCCCACGGCCACTGCGAAATCGCAAATAGCGCGGCGCACATCACAAAAGTAGGCAGAACACGGGGCGTAACACTCGGAATGGGGAACAACGCGTGAAAATATGGGCGTCAAGGGGGAAGTACAGGAGGCAAGTGCACGGAACACCCACACGCTCGCCTACAACCCGTATTCATGGAATCGAATAGGGCAAACCAGCGCACGGTGAAAGACGCGCACAGGGCCAAACAAATACGCCACAAGAAAGCAGGCGGTAGCGTCTCTGCGCCTGAAATAAATGTGCACCAAAATGTGCGCTAACAAAAAGCACCCATATACAGCCATGATGAATGGTCCATACAGTGGCCCTCTAGGACAAATGAGGTGCAAAGGGGTACCGACAAACACGGACACCCGCTGTGTGAAAAATAGCGTGTGCGTGTGTTTCTGGGTGCGCGGGAAGTTCCACACGCGATTGGCCTGGGTACGTGTACTTCGGGGTGCGCGGGAAGTTCCACACGCGATTAGCCTGGGTACGTGTACTTCGGGGTGCGCGTGAAGTTCCACACGCGATTAGCCTGGGTACATGTGTTTCGGGGTGCGCGGGAAGTTCCACACGCGATTGGCCTGGGTACGTGTACTTCGGGGTGCGTGGGAAGTTCCACACACGATTAGCCTAGTGTTAGGGAGAATTCTCTGTTTAGGCTGAATTTCCTAATCTAGTGAGTTCCCCAGCAGCTTTGCTGGATTTCTGGAGTTTGTTTTTTTCCATCCTGCCAAGAGTGAGACTCTTTTTCTCCCACTCTTGGACATGAATGTGTGTAATTCCTTTTAATGTCAATGTGTTCTATGGGCTATGGGGTCTTTTACTGCATAGGGTCTCATATGTTTTTCTATGTGTGTTACACCGCACCCTCCGTGCCGTAGCACTGGGGCGTCCTAGCGGACCTCCATCATAGACTCCATACCCGGGGACTGACTACTGTCTCCCCGGGCATGTAAAGTCACCATTGGCTTTACTAGACCTAAATTTACTAACAGAACTAGTACAAACCATCCTATTGTGGACGTACTAGTAGGGGTAATTCGATTACTCCTGGGTCTGTTATTCGAGGGGGCACTGTCCCGTCCCCCCTCGTCGAGTTTTGGCTGGTGGCAGTGGAAACTACTTGTTATATTCGACCCCGAATATAACCCTATGGGATTCTTCCCATTGTTGGAGATTAATACTTTTTCTCGTTAATCTCTAACATACCACCGGTTTACTTATCTTAAATAAGTCTATCGGATGGTATTTTCTGCCAGAACTCGGTTTTTAAAATGGCGTCTGTGTTCGTCTCTGTGACTCCTAAACCAAAGGTTGAGCCCTTTGTTCCACTTTTGGCGGGCTTCTGTACAGAGACCCTCCAAAGTGGTGCCATTCTGTCTGGGTTACCACAGGGGTGTCGGAGGGGGTTTAGGGACCCTGGACTGAGTTGCCTTGCCAACTCCGGTCGCACTCTGGTGTGATTGGCCCAAGTGGTGAGCCTCCCCGCTCACCACTTAGCGTGTTGTGATTGACAGCTAGGCTGAATGAATGGGGGTTTTCTGAATAAAAGCAGGGCTTTTGGGACTGGATCTTCAGAAGTCGCCACAGGACCTAAGAATCCGACGAGGGTAAAGCTGAGCCGACCTGCAACGACGACACCTCCGGTGGAGACCTGCTGAACCGACTCACCACTTCCCGACGACAGAGGAGATCTCCCTGCCGGAGAGTCTCTTCCCCTGACTGGTGGGAACAACCAGTCACCTTTGCTTTTTCTTCGCTCCAGGACGCAGTGGTCGAATTGCCCGTGCAGAGCACCTCGGCAACCGGATAGCCACTACCCCTGTACCGCGACCAAAAGGTGGTGCCTTGTGACGGAGGACTCCGCGGCTGGTCTCTTCCCTGGTGGTGCAATGATCTTCAACTTTCCTTCGACAACGAGATCATCTCTTCTCTTGGCAAAGACCCGACGTGCATCCACCACCAGGAACAACTGCCCCCGCCGGAGCTGTCTCTCCACAAACAAGGTACCGTGTCCGCCTGGCTTCCCTTTCTGCCGGATAGAGTGAGGTGTCTTAATCCTCGCCTTTCCATTGGGTCGCCTCCAAGCGTTCTTTAACTTTCTGTTCTAAACTGGTCCGAACTTTCCCTAACAATTTGCGATAAAGACTCGAAGCGCATTTCCACTGAGACACTTCTTGGGACATATCGCCTTGCCTCTCTCCGAGTGGGCCTGGCCTCTGAACTTTGTGATCTGCAGTAGACCCTGCCTTACTTGCCTTGCATTTGTCCTTAAAGTATTGGTACCGAGTTGATTTCATAACCTGCCTTATTTTTCTCTCCCGTCCTAACGAATACTAGAGTGCCATCTAGGTTAAAGCATATACCTCTGTCTGCAAATAAGTGATGCCGTTGAACCTAGACTTGTCGAACTATTGTTAGGGGAATTGATCTTTTTCTTATAGTAATTGTGATTGAAGTTGTTTGCCGTATTAGTGCCAGAGTGTTTTCCATAGATGTGTTGTTATAAATAAATACCTTTATATCTTTACACCGAAGCCTTGTTCCGTGTTTGCTTGTTCTACTGTGTAAATTGCCCTATATTGTATACTCCACATACTGCCTAACTCTTCTTGAGGGAAGTCTGACTGCTCAGCCACAGCTACCAAGTGAATCTGTGTGGTGCAGACTGCTACCAAGTGGGTTTACTGCCAAACACCTGTAGTCCTAAATCTTTTGCAGTGGTCCCAGAGGCAACTGCACAGGTTTCCGCCTAACACCTGAGTACGTGTACTTCGGCGTGCGCGGGAAGTTCCACACGCGATTAGCCTGGGTACGTGTGTTTCGGGGTGCGCGGGAAGTTCCACACGCGATTGGCCTGGGTACGTGTACTTCGGGATGCGCGGGAAGTTCCACACGCGATTGGCCTGGGTACATGTATTCCGAGGTGCGCAGGAAGATTCACACGCGATTTCAGCAGGGTACGTGTATTTCGGTGGTGCCGGGGAATGCGACACGTGATTTGGCCGTGTGGGTCCTCCCAGGTGTTCCCTCTACACTCTCCACGGCCCCTGCAGGCAGCCCACACCACAGGGGACTACCCTGCACCCCTGCTCATGTCCCACAGGCAACCCATCCACCATGGCCATGCCCCCCAGCCAACCCACATGTCACCTTGTACTACTGATCACCAACACATGTCTCCCAGCACCCCCATCCCCCAGCAGTGCAGGGGCACCCTCCACCAGGCCCCCACACATGTTCCCCTGCACCCCCATCCCCCAGCAGTGCAGGGCACCCTCCACCAGGCCCCCACTCATGTCCCCCTGAACCCCCACCCACAAGCATCCAGGGGCACCCTCCACCAGGCCCCCACTCATGTCCCCCTGCACCCCACCCCCCAGCAGTGCAGGGCACCCTCCAGCAGGCCCCCACACATGTCTCCCAGCACCTCCACCCCCCAGCAGTGAAGGGCACCCTCCACCAGGCCCCCACTCATGTCCAACTCATGTGTCCCATCACCCCCACCCACCAGCATCCAGGGGCACCCTCCACCAGGCCCCCATTCATGTCCCCCTGCACCCCCACCCCCCAGCATCCAGGGGCACCCTCCACCAGGCCCCCACACATGTCCCCCTGCACCCCCACCCCCCAGCATCCAGGGGCACCCTCCACCAGGCCCCCACTCATGTCCCCCTGCACCCCCACCCCCCAGAAGTGCAGGGCACCCTCCACCAGGCCCCCACACATTTCTCCCAGCACCCCCACCCCCCAGCAGTGCAGGGCACCCTCCACCAGGCCCCCACTCATGTCCAACTCATATGTCCCATCACCCCCGCCCACCAGCATCTAGGGGCACCCTCCACCAGGCCCCCACTCATGTCTCCCATCACCCCCACCCCCCAGCAGTGCAAGGCACCCTCCGCCAGGCCCCCACTCATGTCTCCCACCACCCCAACCCCCAGCAGTGCAGGGCACCCTCCACCAGACCCCCACTCATGTCTCCCACCACCCCCACCCCCCAGCATCCAGGGGCACCCTCCACCAGGCCCCCCCTCATGTCTCCCACCACCCCCACCCCCCAGCAGTGCAGGGCACCCTCCACCAGGCCCCCACTCATGTCTCCCATCACCCCCACACTCCAGCAGTGCAGGGGCACCCTCCACCAGGCCCCCACTCATGTCTCCCACCACCCCCACCCCCCAGCATCCAGGGGCACCCTCCACCAGGCCCCCACTCATGTCTCCCAACACCCCCACCCCCCAGCAGTGCAGGGCACCCTCCACCAGGCCCCCACTCATGTCTCACATCACCCCCACCCCCCAGCAGTGCAGGGGCAGCCTCCACCAGGCCCCCCCACATGTCTCCCATCACCCCCACCCCCCAGCAGTGCAGGGGCACCATCCATCAGGCCCCCATTCATGTCTCCCACCACCCCCACCCCCCAGCATCCAGGGGCACCCTCCACCAGGCCCCCACTCATGTCTCCCATCACGCCCACCCCCCAGCATCCAGGGGCACCCCCACCAGGCCCCCACTCATGTCTCCCACCACCCCCACCCCCCAGCAGTGCAGGGCACCCTCCACCAGCCCCCCACTCATGTCCAACTCATGTGTCCCATCACCCCCCCCCCACAGCATCCAGGGGCACCCTCCACCAGGCCCCCACTCATGTCTCCCATCACCCCCACCCCCCAGCATCCAGGGGCACCCTCCACCAGGCCCCCACACATGTCCCCCTGCACCCCCACCCCCCAGCATCCAGGGGCACCCTCCACCACGCCCCCACTCATGTCTCCCACCACCCCCACCCCCCAGCAGTGCACGGCACCCTCCACCAGGCCCCCACTCATGTCCAACTTATGTCCCCCTGCACCCCCACCCACCAACATCCAGGGGCACCCTCCACCAGGCCCCCACACATGTCTCCCATCACCCCCACCCCCCAGCATCCAGGGGCACCCTCCACCAGGCCCCCACTCATGTCTCCCGGCACCCCCACCCCCCAGCTGTGCAGGGGCAGCCTCCACCAAGCCCCCACTCATGTCTCCCATCACCCCCACCCCCCAGCATCCAGGGGCACCCTCCACCAGGCCCCCACTCATGTCTCCCATCACCCCCACCCCCCAGCAGTGCAGGGGCAGCCTCCACCAGGCCCCCACTCATGTCTCCCATCACCCCCACCCCCCAGCAGTGCATGGGCAGCCTCCACCAGGCCCCCACTCATGTCTCCCATCACCCCCACCCCCCAGCAGTGCAGGGCACCCTCCACCAGGCCCCCACTCATGTCCAACACATGTCCCCCTGCACCCCCACCCACCAGCATCCAGAGGCACCCTCCACAGGCCCCCACTCATGTCTCCCATCACCCCCACCCCCCAGCATCCAGGGGCACCCTCCACCAGGCCCCCACTCATGTCTCCCACCACCCCCACCCCCCAGCAGTGCAGGGCACCCTCCACCAGCCCCCCACTCATGTCCAACTCATGTGTCCCATCACCCCCACCCCCCAGCATCCAGGGGCTCCCTCCACCAGGCCCCCACTCATGTCTCCCATCACCCCCACCCCCCAGCGTCCAGGGGCACCCTCCACCAGGTCCCCACACATGTCCCCCTGCACCCCCACCCCCCAGCATCCAGGGGCACCCTCACCCAGGCCCCCACTCATGTCTCCCACCACCCCCAGCCCCCAGCAGTGCAGGGCACCCTCCACCAGGCCCCCACTCATGTCCAACTTATGTCCCCCTGCACCCCCACCCACCAGCATCCAGGGGCACCCTCCACCAGGCCCCCACTCATGTCTCCCATCACCCCCACCCCCCAGCATCCAGGGGCACCCTCCACCAGGCCCCCACTCATGTCTCCCATCACCCCCACCCCCCAGCTGTGCAGGGGCAGCCTCCACCAGGCCCCCACTCATGTCTCCCATCACCCCCACCCCCGCATCCAGGGGCACCCTCCACCAGGCCCCCACTCATGTCTCCCATCACCCCCACCCCCCAGCAGTGCAGGGGCAGCCTCCACCAGGCCCCCACTCATGTCTCCCATCACCCCCACCCCACAGCAGTGCATGGGCAGCCTCCACCAGGCCCCCACTCATGTCTCCCATCACCCCCACCCCCCAGCAGTGCAGGGCACCCTCCACCAGGCCCCCACTCATGTCCAACTCATGTCCCCCTGCACCCCCACCCACCAGCATCCAGGGGCACCCTCCACCAGGCCCCCACTCATGTATCCCATCACCCCCACCCCCCAGCATCCAGGGGCACCCTCCACCAGGCCCCCACTCATGTCTCCCACCACCCCCACCCCCAGCAGTGCAGGGCACCCTCCACCAGGCCCCCACACATGTCTACCAGCACCCCCGCCCCCCAGCCGTGCGATTTGCCTGGGTACGTGTATTCCTGGGGTGCGCGGGTAGTCTCCCATGCGATACCATCAGGGTACGTGTATTATGGGTCCGCGTGAACTTCCACACGCGATACCAGCAGGCTACATGTATTACGGGGTTCGTGGGAAGTTCCACACGCGATTGCCCTGGGTACGTGTATTTCAGGGTGCGTGTGAAGTTTCACACGCGATTTTGCACGGTACGTGTATTTCGGTGTGCGCGTGAACTTCCACACGCGACTGGGCCTGTGAGAGTGGGGTACGTGTATTCCAGGGATGGGCGGGAATATTTACTCGCGACTGGGCCTGGGAGAGCGTGTTACGTGTATTCCTGGGGTGGGCGGTAAGATTCACACGTTCGCCTACAACACGCCTAAAAATAAATGGTCCAATCTTGAAACACGTACGCCAGCATGAAGCAGGCGTAAGTCGACCCACGCAGCATAAAAGTGCGCGCAAGCAACAAACAAGCTCAGGCGCCAGGATGAATATACCGTTCCTAGCAGCAGTGGCAGTGGGTTACCAAAGGAGGAGGAGGAGGATAGTGAGGGCCCGAATTTTCACTCCCAGAACCAGCCTTTTTGGGATGCCTGATGACCAGGTGTATGGGAGGTACAGGTTTCCACCACACATAATACTGGACCTGGTCAGTGAGTGGGAGGATGACCTCACATCACCCACCCTGTGCTCCCCAGCACTCAGCCCCCTGGAGAAGGTCCTTAATGTACTGCACTTCTTGGCCACAGGATCATTTCAGCGGACAAGTGCCATAGTGGGTGGGGTGTCACAGGCCACGCAGTCATGCTGCCTACACCAGGTCTTGAACATCATCACTGCACGCCCATCAGTCCGCAGGCACATATACCTGCCCTGGACACCTGCAGAAAGGCAGACTGCCGCCCTGGATTTCTACGGTGTCGCACAATTCCCCAAAGTGCTAGGTGCCATTGACTGCACCCATGTGGCACTACGTCCCCCCAGGGCATCTGAGCACATCTATAGGAACCGCAAGCACTGGCATTCCACCAACGTGCAGGTAGTATGTAATGCCAAGGGAATCATCACCTCAGTATATGCCAACTATCCAGGGTCCACCCACGACAGCTTCTTTTACCGAATGTCTACCCTAAGCCGGGACCTAGAAGCTGGGCGGCATGGCGATACATGGCTGCTTGGTGAGTATGAATGCCACTGCACATGCATGCATGTCAGATGCAGAGTTATGTCACTACCCCACTAATGATACCCATCACCTCCTCACCAGGGGACAGTGCCTACCCTCTGAGCACCCACATGATGATGCCAATTCGGAACCCCATCACGCCTCCCGAGGTAAGATACAAAACAGCCCATATTGCAACCCGGGGCATAGAGGAGGGCACATTCGGAGTGCTCAAGTCACGCTTTCGCTCCCTTGACCGTTCTGGTGGGCAGCTGTTATATCCGCCCCCAGTAGTGTGCAGGATCATAGTGGCAGCATGTGTCCTGCACAATGTTGCAACACGCCGGGGCCTGGCTGTGGACATGGTGGTGCCCCCACATCCCCAACCACATGCACGCTCGCTGCGCATGGGAGGGGAAAGGGCACGGGGTGAGGCAGCCCGTACGCAGCTGGTGGCTAATTACTTCACATAGAAATCACACCCCTGTGGAGTGCACACAGCCCTGGCACATACCATCTGATAAGCAATGATGACTCGACCTGACAATTATGACGAACAAAGGGACAGTCAACTGTCAGAACCATAGCAGCCTGAGATTGTTCATGTGGAAGTGTCAGAATGTGTGCATCCCTACCTACACAAACACCACCAATGCAGTGTCATCGAAAGACACACTTCCATGCTGCAGAAATGAATACCCACTTGCAAAATACTACATGAGAACAGTGCCATGACACCCAACCCCTCCCCGGCATGGCCACACAACACACCATGGCATGTCATGCAATGTGAGAGCAAACAAATTAATCCCCACAACATGCCCCAAGTGTCACCAACTACAGTGTCCCTAATGGAAACATGGCCACACATGAAATGCTCACAGTAATGCAGGACCTACAACACACATTACCAAATACTTACCAAGAATACCAATCACCTACACAACCTCCAACCTACCTTAAACATGACATTATAGACTTAAAAAATTGGTAGCCTCACTACCTGATAATGCCAGCACTTCGAACACTTCCAAGTATACAGTGTTAGCGCCACGCAAGAGTGTAGGTGCACTGCTTACAACATGGACTCCAGTTCCAAGGTGGACCGCCTTGTGAAGACATGAGAAATGGACCTGCAAATTAGGAGGATGAGATGGATGCAGAGCCACATATCAATACACCATGCAGTGTACAATACAACAACAATATGCACTATGAATGTATACACAGTATTGACTACAGACTGCCCACACATCAAATGGGAGTCCAACATCACCATGTACGTCAATGTCACTTGGGCACACCCTTTGCAAGCCCATGGAAACGGGAAGCAGGAGGGGTGTGTGTCACACAAACCCAAGCATCTGAACCAAATTCATGACAAGCCTGCATGTGCCCAGCCACAATACAGCGTATACCCACGGGAGCCACACAAGGCAACACACTGTCCAAAAAACAAAAATTAAAAAAAATAATAATAAAAAAAAAATCAAAAATGCCCATTAATGGGCCTGGGGGGGTGGGGGAGGCTACCCAGGAGATCCGAGGACAGGGTGCACACCAAAACCCACCTGTGTGGATCTTGCGGAAAAAAACACCTCCATGGGCTCATGGCCTGCACGGCTACCCTATTGTGAGAGAATCACTGCTGTCGCTCTCCTCACCCTCTGCAGCTGCATCAGGAGGTGGTGGCACTATGGGAGGCAGCCCACGCAAAGCCCTAGTCTGGTCCTCCATGGCAGCAAGCATGCAGGTGTGGAAGGTCTCGTTCTGGAGGATAATTGTGCGTAGGTCCCCATGCAACAACTCACGGGATGCCCGGACCTCCGCCCTAGTTACCTGCATCTCAGCTGAGAGCATACGTGTGAGACGCTCCAGCTGCTGTTCTGTCCTTCTGTTTGTTGAAGCCTCAAGCTCAACAAGAGTCGTCCTGAGGTGAAGGAGTTCCACCCTCAGGGCTTCCCTGTGGCCCTGGGACTCTATGGAAATGGCTTCCAGCAGAGTCGCCAGTGCCGCCCGCCTGTCCCTGTCGGACGCCAACATGTCCTCCCTGTGTGACTGGCAGATGGAGTGTGTTGCCTGCTGTAGTCGCTCCATCAGCCGTTCGGGGGGGACAATGGAAGTGGCCACCCTATCCATGGCCTGAGCCATCATCTCTGATGATGCTGCCTGTTGGGTTGCCATACCGTATATGGATTGCTCCCATGCGGTATTGGCAGGTGGCGTACGGCCACCACGTCGGCGGGCATCACACCTGTCTGGGGCAAGGCGAACTGCGCCTTGCTGTGCCGGCACTGCCTGAGGCTGCAGGACTGCATTCCCCCTCTGATCTGCTGGCCCAGGAACAGGATCAGATGTTGCAGAGTGTGACCCTGCATCAGTAACCACCAAAGGCGTACCTGCCAACACTGACATCCCCATTGAGGGTTCTAACCCTGGTGCAGGTGGGTCAGACAGAACAGAATCCCTCCCAGGAACACTTACCTGCGACGGCACATAGGTCTCATCATCCGAATCGACACCTGAATACAGCTCGGGGGAGGTGCAGCCAGAGACACCCCTTGAGAGCACGACCTGCAGCAGTTGTGGGTTCTCACCCACCACCACACCACGTCCCTCACTGGTGGTTGGTCGGGCCTGAGACCCCTCCTGGGTCTGCACCATCTCCACAACCCCAGCAGTATCAAGTGCGTCATCCCCTGCAAAGACATAAAAGAAAACAAATGGAAACAGGCATTAGCACTATGGCACACAATTAGGGCTGAGAAGCTACAGAAACAGTACTTGATTGACACATGTCCCACATGACTAAAACCCTCCCACGCATGCACCGTCACTGCGTGTGAAGGGGAGGCAGATGGCACACATTGATGACACCAAGATGGAAGATGAACACATTTGCTGCATGCTGCCTAGCAGTGGCATCACACATTGGCCTGTGATTGGCAGGTCAAATACACATGCCATCACACAGATGGCATGTACCCTAGCCATAAAGTGAAGAGGGAGAGGAGGGCACCAATTGTTCATTCAGTCTAGTTTGCTCATGAAATTGATTTTTTCATTGAAATGGTTCAAATGTTTAACCTGGAGCTGCCAGTCCAAAATGGTCCTATAGCACAGGGACATGTCTACACAAATCATGTCCAGGAAACAAAGCCAGTCCACTGTACCATAGCCATGTCAGACATGTGACAATAGGACTGAGAAATGCCTAGTAAAAGTGGTGGTATGCAAACAATCTGCCTGAATAAACAGAGGAAAATAAGCAACAATGTTGTGGCAAGAGGACACTTCAAGGGCAACTGGCGTGGTGTTGGGCTGGATGTCTAATGTTGGCAGAAGGGATACTGCTATACCCAAATGCTGGTGCGCAGAATGTATTGGATGAGGCACATGGGTGACCCAAACCACTCAAGCACACACACCCTCACCTGGCACCCAAACAGAAGCCCTCACACACACACCATGCACATGGATGACACACACATGCATGTGCACTCACCGGACAATGCCTCGTAATCTGCCAGTTCTCCCACGCCTTGGATCTGTTCCTCCGTGACGTAGGTCCCAGCAACCTGCTCATGTGGAGTGAGTTCTATGTCCTCTGCTGGAGACCCACCTCCAGTCACTAGAGTAGCGGCATGACTTGAGGCCAGCTTATTCTTTGCCCTGCGCTTCAGGTCATTCCAGCGCTTGTAGCATTCAGTAGCTGTGCGCCTCACGATTCCAAGGGCACTTATGATGTCCGTGATGGTCTGCCAGTCTGCCTGACGTTGTGCAGGTGTGGTCTTGGATCCTGCAACAATCACCATTTCGCGGTCATGCGCGGACACATACTCTACAAGTGCATTCAGTTCGGCCTCATTGAAGCTGGGCTTCCTTGACGGGCCGGACTGTGTAGCCGTGTCTGGGGCATCAGCCTCTACTGGACGAGCACTCTTCCTCTTCCGCTTGGAAGGTGGTGGGGATCCTGAGTGTCCTTCGCCGCTCTGGACAACAGGGGAAGGAGCCCCGGTGGACTCTGTACTAGGAGTGTGGTATTGCACACTCAGCATGGGAGTTGGTGCAGGCATTAGCTCAAGTGTGATGGTGTCAGGGGGAATGTCAGCAGGATGGATTTGGACCGACACTGTCCTGGCTGGGTGTGTGAGAGGTGGGGTGGATGGAGCCGCAGCTGCCCCTGCAGCCTCCCCAGCCTGCCTACGCGGGGCAGCAGATGACCTAGCTGCCCCTGATCCACGTGGCCTGATGACACCAACGTGCACCGGCGCACGTGGCCTAGACCTGCTGACCTGGAAGTCAGCCATGGAGTCACCCTGTGCCAGGTCTGGATCCACAGTGGGCTGGTCCAACAAGGGCTGAGCATGGATGGTGTCAGCCACGTTACCCTCAACCGGAGGGGGGCATGGGTGTCCCTGACTGCTCCTCCACACATGGGGGGCTAGGGGCACCCTGCAAGTCACGGCCACGTCCCCTACCGGATCCACCACGGCCACCACTTGGGGCTCGGCCACCTTTGCCACCCTTACGGCTTGTTCGCCTCCCAGCCATGGCACTGATGTTATTGTGCGTATGGGAGTCGATGTGAACTATTGTCCTGGGCGATTGGGGGTCAAAGGGGTTGGGTACCAGATGGTAATCGTACCCTAGTGCTCTAGCAAGGCTGTATGTTACCCCTGGGGAAAGATGATGGGTCACGCAACACACAGGCACCCCAAAAAAGGGAAGAAAGGTGCACGCAACCCCTCCTAGACCACGTGTGTGGAAAAATAAACCTGCACTACGCTGTGGCACCCAGAAACACAAGAATGAACGTATGCATGTCACACGCAGCCTAGAATGACCTCTGAAGGGGTATGCGACACACGGGGCAAGCACAGATGTTAAGCTCAGATGATACGTGCGCGACTCACCGTCTGCCAGGAACAAAAGCGTGAAAAATATGCGCGTGTGCGCGTTGGCAACACCCCCGCCAAAAGAAGAATTGTACGCTGTCTGAGGAGACAGGACAACAGTAGAAGGGAACGCTGTTTGAGGAAACAGGCCCAGGAAAAAGAGGAAAAGAGAAAAAGCTGTCAGAGGTAGCAGGGAGTACGAACTTGAAACGCTGTGAAGTAAACTGCGTGTGAACCGACAAGAAGTACAGATTTCACCCACTCGCTCTCCACGAAAAGCACGTAAAAGGAAATGGCATTCTACACGTACCTTTTATACACATGTCACAGACGCGCATACGCGATGAGGCCATTTCCACCAATTACACGCTTTGACACTCGGACGTGTATCTTTTTTTTTACACGCGCCATTCTCTACGGCCATGCGCGTGATGTCATAGCTGCGCATGGGGGCCTTTGGGCCAATGAAATCGCGTATGCGTGCAGACGCGCTTACGCACTTAGGGCCTTTCCTCGAATTACACGCAGATGTGCAGGATTTTCACGTGCCAAATCACTCCGTATCAAGCTGGCCATGCGTAAGCACACGGAAGACCACGCTCCTGCCCAGAAAGCCGATTTACTGCCCCCCAGCGCCCCGAGCACGCTCCCACCTGCCATCTGCTGCTGCCTGACTGCCTGCTGCCCACGTGCCCTGCCATTTGCTGCCTGTACATCAGCCAGGGGTGCTGTTGCTGTGACCACCCCTGCTGGAACCAAAGACTCCCGACTCGGATTCCATCGCTCCACAGCCCAGCCCCAGGACCCAGTTGCCCACCCACTCCTGCTTCTGGTGTTGTCATGTCGGGCACTGCAACATCTGGCACCTCTGACAACCCCCGGCCAGAGAGGCAGAGGGGCAACAGCTTCAGTGCCAGGGAAGTTGGTGTCCTGGTGGAGCAAGTCCTGGGGCAGTATGATGCCCTCTTCGGAAGTGTGCGCGTCGACAAGGAAGGACGGACTCGGATCTGGACGGACATCGTGACTGCCATCAACGCGGAGGGGGTGGCAGTCCGCGACTTCCAACATGTCAAGAAGCGCTGGGAGGACTTCAGGTCCAGGACCCTGAACAAGGCCCGGCGCCTCTTGAAGGCAGCGGATGCTAAGGGGCGCCGGGGCCACTTGTCGGAAGATCAGATGAGGGTCCTGGAACGCATATCTCCAGCGCTCCACGTCCAGGTCCTTGAGAGGCAGACCCGTCTGGAGTCGAGCGGTAAGTGTACATGCATCATGATTGTAAGCTGTGCGTGTGGTGATGTGCCAGTAGTGTGCCGGTTGCACATCTGTTTGTATGGGGCCGAGTATGGGTGGGGGTGTTCAGGGCCGTGAGGCTAACACATGCGAGGGCTGTCATGTGTGAGACATGGATGGTACTTGTGTGTGTAGGCTTGCATGCCAAATGCAGTTTTGTGGGCACACATGTTTGGATGAATGTGTATGTAAGTAGGCATGTTCGTGATGTCACGCATGTATGTTGTTTTCAGCTGAATGTATCAGCACTGCATGACAAGGGTGCAACAGTGATGCAACATGGGTGCATGTGACAGCGGGATGTGGAAGCCTGATTGGCAGATGTGACATGGATGCCCATCTGAACACTGCGACAGTTGGCTGAGGTGTACACATGCATGCAAGTGTGGTGGTGTGCGTGCATGTGTAGTGCACTCCCTGTGTTGCATGTGATGTCTGGCTCACCTTTGCCTACTCATGCTGTTGTATGTGTATGGATGGTGCTGGCACTTGCGATGTGGCTGTGGTATGGCTCATGTGTGCAAGTTGAAATGACATGTGTGTTGCCAATTGTGATGCCATGTATGAGGTTTGCCAATGCCACTCATGTGCAACTGTCATGTGTGTATGTGTCCATTGTACAGTGCCCTGATGCCTGTGTTTTATTTCTCCCTGTCTGCAGCGTCAACTGATGAAGAGGGCGGAGAAGGTGCTGTGGAGCACAGCGGCGGGGATCGCACCGCCAGCCGGAGATGCAAGGCCCGGCTCCCCTCCCAGGTTGTGATCTCGTCGGGGAGTGAGGAGTCCAGTGCCGTGTCCCAGGCCGCAGCTGCCGGGGGGAGGTCCAAGAGGCGGAGGTCGGAGTTGGACTCCACGGCAGCAGAAGGGGCAGCTGGGACCCCACAGGGCCCAACGGTGGAAGATGGCACAGAGTCATCCAGGTTGGTGGGGGGTTTGGTGGAGGAGGAGGCCGTGCAAGCAACAGAGACGGGGTCTGGAGGTGGGGATTCCACTGGTGCTAGTGGTGCAGTGCAGGACCAGGGACAGGAGGCAGCACAGGTCGCCGCGGAGGTGCCTGTGTGCAATCCTGTCCCTGATCCTGTCACTGCATCATCTTGCACCAGCAGGGATGCCTACGTCCAGACCCGTTTTCAGGCAGGGGATGAGCTCATGACAACTGGCCTTCCTCTGCCTGCGGACGTGGCTATCCGGGTCCGGGTTGAGCCTGTCCTGACTGGTGTGGCGCTGCGTCAACGGGCCATGCGAAGTGACCTGCAGACTTTTCATGAGGAGACTGCACGTCATCTCGAATGGCTCGTTGACCGCGTCGGCCTACTGGGACAGGTCACCCAGGCCAGATTCCTCCGTTTGATGGGGATTGCTCAGACCCCCTCCTCAACTGAACGCCCTATGCGCCAGTCGTCCTCCGTGCCATCTTCCCACCCATTAGTCACCTGGGTGCCCTGTGGAGCTGCCTCTGACGGTGCGGCCAGGCTGGTGGAGGAGGCATCCCTGCCACAGTCGGGAGTCGGACGTCCAGCAGGGGTGGCCACATCAACGACTGCACCCCAGCCAGCGGAGGATGTGCAGGCAGCAGGAGACAGTGCACGGGCAGAGGCACAGCAGCAGCAGCAACGTGGTGGAAGCCATGATGGCTCGGGGCCTTCGACATCGGAGGGGCAGGCATCGGCCGGAGGGCAGGAGGACCCAGGACGGGAAGTGTCTTCCGTGTGGCAGCGGTTGGGCCACGCCATAGATGCGGAGCGGCACCGGGCGGAAGAGGCACGGCTCACAATGATCAGGGCGGAGAACTCCATGCGGAGGGCCCTGAGGCGGGCCGAGTGCCTCGAGGCAATCCGCAGGGAGTTTGGGGTGAACATGTCAACGGCCCCGCGGACCCTCTGGGCCATAGAGGAGGACCGCCTCCGGGACATTGAGCAGGAGTTCGATGATGCCCTGGCCCGGAACATCCCGAAGTGAGTCGTCGGACTAGCCCGCTGCCCTTGTAAATAGTTCTGTAGTTAGTGTTAGGTTTCCTTTGGTTTTGCATTTTTTTTGGACCTTTTGGACAATGGGCCACATTTTTGTATATAGTTTCTTTTTTTTAGGTAGTGTTATTATATAGGTTTCATTTCTTCTGTCGGGATCATGGACCCTGGATTGTTTATCTGTATATAGTTGACTTTTGGATTTTCATTTTTTTTTTATGATTTACCCATGGAGCAATGGTTTTCGATTTTAATTTTCCATTGGATTTACTTTTGTGGACTGTGACTTTGGACACCTTTCCTTTGGATTATGATTTGTGGTTTTGCATTATTTTATTTTTTTTTAAATTTCCATTATTGTTTGTTTATTTTTGATTCAATTTATGTTGCTTTTAATACATATTTTTTCTTCAAACTTCAATGTGTAGTATCATCTCATTGGTTTCATGCATATCATGATATGGGGTTTGACATTCACTGACACCCATTGGGTGTATGTGAGGGACATGTGTTCATTTCCAAACTTGCAATTTTGGTTCTATCATGTTATTGCCATTTCTAAGTGGGTGGATGCAATACTCGGGTGGGTGTTTGGCATTTGGAGGCTGACCATAAGGGTCAGGGATCTAGATTGTGATGACATGTTGGCTGGGGGACATGAGTGGGGGCCTGGTGGAGGGTGCCCTGCACTGCTGGGGGGTGGGGGTGATGGGAGACATGAGTGGGGGCCTGGTGAAGGGTGCCCCTGGATGCTGGGGGGTGGGGGTGCAGGGGGACATGAGTGGGGGCCTGGTGGAGGGTGCCTCTGCACTGCTGGGGGGTGGGGGTGGTGGGAGACATGAGTGGGGGCCTGGTGGAGCGTGCCCCTGGATGCTGGGGGGTGGGGGTGCAGGGGGACATGAGTGGGGGCCTGGTGGAGGGTGCCCCTGCACTGCTGGGGGGTGGGGGTGGTGGGAGACATGAGTGGGGGCCTGGTGGAGGCTGTCCCTGCACTGCTGGGGGGTGGGGGTGATGGGAGACATGAGTTGGACATGAGTGGGGGCCTGGTGGAGGGTGCCCTGCACTGCTGGGGGTTGGGGGTGCAGGGAGACATGAGTGGGGGCCTGGTGGAGGGTGCCCCTGGATGCTGGGGGGTGGGGGTGCAGGGGGACATGAGTGGGGGCCTGGTGGAGGGTGCCCCTGCACTGCTGGGGGGTGGGGGTGGTGGGAGACATGAGTGGGGGCCTGGTGGAGGGTGCCCCTGGATGCTGGGGGGTGGGGGTGCAGGGGGACATGAGTGCGGGCCTGGTGGAGGGTGCCCCTGCACTGATGGGGGGTGGGGGTGGTGGGAGACATGAGTGGGGGCCTGGTGGAGGGTGCCCCTGCACTGCTGGGGGGTGGGGGTGATGGGAGACATGAATTGGACATGAGTGGGGGTCTGGTGGAGGGTGCCCTGCACTGCTGGGGGGTGGGGGTGGTGGGAGACATGAGTGGGGGCCTGGTGGAGGCTGCCCCTGCACTGCTGGGGGGTGGGGGTGATGGGAGACATGAGTGTGGGCCTGGTGGAGGGTGCCCCTGGGGGATGGGGGTGCAGGGGGACATGCGTTGGTGGGCAGTAGTGCAAGGTGACATGTGGGTTGGCTGGGGGGCATGGGCATGGTAGATGGGCTGCCTGCGGGACATGTGCAGGGTAGGCCGCTGTGGTGTGGGCCGCCTGCAGGGGCCATGGAGGGTGTAGAGGGAACACCTGGGAGGACCCACACGTGCAATTCACGTGTGGTGCTCCCTGCGCACCCCTGGAATACACGTACCCTGATGGAATTGCGTGTGATACTTCCTGCGCACCCCTGAAATACACGTACCCTGCTGCTTTTGCGTGTGATACTTCCCGCGCACCCCTGGAATACACATACCCTGCTGCTTTTGCGTGTGATGTTTCCCGCGCACCCCTGGAATACACGTACCCTGATGGAATCGCGTGTGATACTTCCTGCGCCCCCCTGAAATACACGTACCCTGCTGCTTTTGCGTGTGATACTTCTCGCGCACCCCTGGAATACACGTACCCTGCTGCTTTTGCATGTGATACTTCCTGCGCACCCCTGGAATACACGTACCCTGATGGAATCGCGTGTGATACTTCCCGCGCACCCCTGAAATGCACGTACTCTGCTGTTTTTGCGTTTGGAATACACGTGCCCTGATGGAATCGCGTGTGTTACTTCCCACGCACCCCTGACGTACACGTACCCAGGACAATCGCGTGTGAAACTTCCCGCGAACCACTGAAATACACGTTCCCCGCTTGGCGTTTGCTGTTTTGCAGCCCTGTGAACTGGTCCAGGGTTAGCGCAGCCCTTTGCGATGATTTGGGAATTTTGAAGGCTTTTCCTTGCGTGAGGGCGTTCTTGGGGGCGTAACTGGCGTTGCTGCAGGGTCGCTGCGCCACTCTGCCCCACGGCTGGTTTCGGAGGCTAAAATCCATGAATACGCTGTGCGATGAAAAGGATTTTTCCGCACGCGGCTGGCGCAGTGTATCGCACGGGGACACTGTGCGCCAGCCGCGTGCGCCACTTTTGTGCGAATTTCTATGAATTACCCTCTTAATGTCAGCCAGCCCTTACATCTTTATGACAGGCTGAACCATGCATTGTTTCTTGGTGCTTCGGCGTATATTTGAGGAGAGCCTGGAACCTAAGAAAGCGTATTTTGGATGCCTGAGTGTAGTTTTGCTATACAAGTGGCTTTACAGCTTTTTCTTCTCCCAAGGTCTTAATTCATATTGCTATTATGTTTTATGTTATGCTCCATGTTGATTGTATTGATTTTATTAATTGCGTTTTACTGATGTATATTCAGTTTTATGTTGTATATTGGCTCATGTGTACTTTATTTGTGCTATGTTTTGGTTTATGGATTATATGTGATTAAACGATGTTATGATGATGAAAATATATCTTTGTATGTGCAAACGGGGTGGCAATTCCGTACTAATCTTTCCACATCGTTAAGAAATAAACATGTAAAGCGAGCAATGAGACACCATCATGGCCAACCAACCAGTCGGATGCCCTGCGTTCGATTTTCAAAATGATTTAAACACCACGTTTATGAACAAATGCCCTGTGGTAGTGACCTCGGCCATCTTAAAGCTGTAAAGGTCCATATATATTAGACCTCCAACCTCAAAAACCATCTGGATTCCACTTTATAGCTCATTTCGAATGTGCTGATCCACCCTCTTCTATATCTCATGAATACTCAAGCGGTACGTAAATGATGCGGCTATATCGCGCCATATCAATTTCTAGAGGAATTAACCAATTTAAAGTAACTTGTTACTTTTGCTGATGTTACAGAAAAGAGTCAAAAAATGTGCACTCTTACAGTACTATCATGTTTGACCACCACCTATATATACCCAGTCCCCATAATTAAGGTTATGTGAGATTTACAGACAATGTTAATACAATTACAAGTTGGGTACACATTTAAATCCTCACAGGCCCGCTCCTTATCATAGTTCATACTCCAAAAAGGATCTGTAATGGTGTACTAAGGATAAGAGAGTGTCTAGCAATTGAGTTTCATTTTGTCATACATAAAGTTAGGAATACCTACAAGCTAATTAAAAAACTATACTGAGGCAAATAACATCCAATGTACAGTCACAAGGACACATCTTTCCACAAGTCTATCCAGCACATGTAATGAATAATATAACTTGCATTTTCATAGACAATGTTCATGACATTTCATATTTTTTAAACATGAAGATCTTATCAAACAAAGTTTTCATCATAATATGTGTTCAAATTCTGAATTTGTGTGCCGGGAAAATGGGTCCGCTTACTGTCTAACAATGTCCTGAACTCTGACCACATGAAATTAGAGAGCCCCTCAAAACTAGACAGATCCCATTCAACGTTCATTCCTCTGGGGGACATGGAACTCAAATACTCTGCTCTTTCTATACACAAAGACAGGTGGTGTTGCAAAAAGCTTTCGAAGAGTGGGATCCAATGTTATCATATTCCAATTTTGATTGACAATTTGTTTGATCCTCCTACTTTGTAGTGAATATGTTGTGATATATACTAGTGGAGGATCTTTTTTGGTTTTAGAGCAAACAATCAATGATTCCTGAGGTTTCTCAGTGATCTGTGCAGATACTTTTTGATTGCACTGATTATACTGTGTAGCTAGGAACATCTCTTTCAACCTGCCTGCTTGTATTTGATATTCCTCTTGATTCTAAATAATATGTCTATATTTGAGAAATTGACTCAAGGGGACACTTTGAGGTGTTCTTGGCGGATGAAAACTGGTTGCAAGTAGTAAAATGTTCTGATCAGTCGATTTTGCAAATCCTGTGGATCTCAACTCAGTGTTCACACAATTTAGTTGTTCATCCATAAAATGTATTTGTGTATAACTATACTCAACCGTAATTTTAATACGTGGTCAGAGGTGATTCATGATCTCAACAAAGTTGACCAACTCCTGCAGTGGACCTTTCCAAATATTAATATATTTAAAATAAAATTTACTGCATCCATCTTTACGAAGATAAAACATTCTCTTTTTCTAAATATAACATGAAAGTGTAAGAATAACTGGGAACATGATACTGATTGAGGTTTTCTCTTGTAGGTGTCTCTGTAGTTGTAAAGAAGGTTAGAGGTTAGTAATTACATGACTAGCAGGTTCTTTGTGGATATCTGACTGATTAATGCTTTAAACTATTATCTGAAGGAAGATAGTGTTATCAACCCTGAAGAAGGATAATAGATTCATCCAAATGCGTTGGGAAGATCGGAAGATGTACAAGAACATGGAAGTCTTCCAATAAATAGTCACTTGTATTTTGTTATATTGACTGGGGATCAGCCAATGAGATTGAAACTGCAATAGGGATTGTTGTATGCGAATATACCAATATACCATTGTTTATCATATATGAATGACTACAATTCATGAATAATCCTTATACAGGAAAATATTTTCTTTTGACTTTGCCTAATGCAGAAGAAACTCTTGAGGGCTACATTTTGGAATATATATATCACTTCTTGTGTGAATACATTTGTTGAATTAAAATGTAGAAAACACAATGGGCCTCATTACGAGTTGGGCGCAAAGGGATACCGGGCACCGGTAAGGACACCAGTGCCGTTAATCCCTTTGCGCCCTATTCTGAGTTCCCTTAGCGGGTCCCTTCCTTAACCCCTGGTTTTACCAGGCGTTAAGGACGGGACCCGTTAAGGGACTTTAGAGCTAATAACGGTACCGCAATTTGCGGTACCGTTATTAGCGCCTTGCCCCTTCCCATTGAGCCCTATGGGGGCTTAAATGGGAATGGGGAATGGCTTTTTCAATGGGGACTTACCGGTCCCGCATAGGTCAGGATAGACCGGTAAGTCCCCATTGAACCAGGGCGGACTTGGTAGCGGTATTGGAAGTAGTCATGGCGCTGATTACCTCCATACTCGGAATGAGGCCCATTGTTTTATTTATTTTTAAACTATCAGCATATTGACAGGGAGGTTTCCCCGAGAGGTCTGCATTTGGGTTGCTCATTGTTTCAATGAGTCTTCTATCTATCTGTGTAGAGTTGAGGAAACTAAGTCCCAAGAAAATACTGAGACAAAAAGAGTGCTACTAATCTCCGTGGTGATCAGCAGTTCAGTTCTGCAATGAGGAGGAAGGGTAGAGCAATAAGGAACATCTATGGGAACCAGAATGCGCAGCCTAGGTGTTTGAGACTGCCTATTGGTTATACAGTACAAATCAGAATCCACTTCACCTAACTAATTAATTTAAAGTCGGAATATCTAACTGAGCCTATGTGGTGATGCTAAATCGTCATTAATAACACATAGGGCCTCATTACACGGTAGGCGCTAAAAAATGTGATTTACCGTCATGGCGCCATTAGCGTGTCCGCCATCGTAGGAGACCGCTAATAGCGTTACATTACGAGTTAGCGGACACGCGCATAGGGCCATGACGGTAAATGACCCCACCGCCATGGCGGAAAAGCACCTTACCGGCTCCGACCAAAGTGCTGATAGCACCTCCGCCCTCATGCTGCACGCTATTAGCGGCCACCGCTGTTAGCGGTCACTGCTATTAGCGGTCACTGCTATTAGCGGTCACCGTAAAACACCGGAACCGGAAATAGCGTCATCGCACCGGAACGGGAAAGAGCCCGGCGGCCATCTTTAAAAACACAATCCATTGCCATCCCCTGCACTCAGGACCTGCAGCAACACCACGACTGGCAAAACCACATCCCAGAAGAACAAACAATGCCCAAGGCCCTAAAGAAAGCCGATGCGCGCCAGCGCAAAGAACGCTTCTCAAACGAGGAATTGAAAATGCTGGCAGACACCCTGGCTGCAAATGCAGACGTAGTGTTCGCTAGCGACATGCGGCGCCCGGCACTCCTGAGAAAAAAGGAAATCTGGGCTGAGGTGGCGCAGAAAGTCAGTGCGGTGGGCTCCACCCCCCGCACCGTAAAGGACGTGCGCAAGCGGTGGGATGATCTGCGCCTCCGTGTACGCAGCATTTTATCGGCCAACAGGAATCTGGCCATGGGCACAGGAGGCGGAGGTGGATCCCCGATGAAGATGCAGGAGTGGGAGGAGACATGTGCCAGCACCATTGGCATAGAATCCATCGAGGGAGTGGGCCGAATGGAGTGTGGTGTGGCAACAACGTCAGACGGAGGTGAGTGACCACGCAAGACACAGCAATGCCAAGCATGAGTCCCTCCCCTAAATGTGAATTGGGAATCAGCTAATGGATGGGGTCATCACACACACATGTACACAACCCTGCATATATGCCCTGCACATCCCCACACAACCACATGCATGCAGCACCTCACACACGTGTCACCCTGACACATGTCCGGATGACCCACCCATCTGGCCAACAACCTGCAGGCCCAAAGTAGATGTCCAAATCCAAAGAACTGCAGCAACAACAACATATGCATGATGCACGTTGACCCATCACTGATGTTATCCCTGTCTTGCTCCCCCACAGGGTCACAATCTGACAGTGAGGAGCTGGACGCTGCAACGCAGGCCCCACCACCCAAAAAGCAGGCCAAGGGAAAGGATGCAGGCACCAGGCCCAGTACATCGAGGGGCACTGGGATATCTGGAGTGGCCCAGCGTTCAAAAGCCACCCACGCAACGACCACACCAAGGGTCGAAATGCCATCCGACACTGTGACAGCACCCCCACCACCCACCCCCACCACTCAGGAGCCAGTGCCAGAAGGCACGCCGTCCGCAGCCAATAGCTCCGTTGGGGAAGCAGCAGCCACGGCACCTATGAGTGATGTGGACGACCCATGTCCGACACCGGAAGGGCAGCGTACACCCAGCCCCCAGCTGTCCCCACTCCACAGCCCATGCAACACATCCAATGGCAACATCCATGAGGTGCATGCCGGAGATGCAATGGATGGGTCATTCAGTCCCGTGGCGAGCTCACCTGATGTCGGCCACATGCAGCAAGCTGCGCCGAGGAGTAACAGGGGCAGGGCCGCAGACGACACCATGAGCCTGATACGCCAGCGCCAGGAGGAGCTCAATGCCCTGGTTGCCCGGCAAGTGAGCGAGGCTGCCTCGACCAGGGAGGAGATCCGGGTGTTGTCAAGGGACATGAAAGCTGCCATGGACAGCAACACGACGCGCCTATGTGACGAGATGGCCGCTGTGAGGCAGGTCCTAACGCGCATTGCTGAGGCGATGGAGAGCATGCGTCACTCACAGGGAGCAGATCAACCAGCCACGCCCTCGTCTACTAGCTCCGACCAGACAACCATCCTGCGCAGGTCCAGCCGGTCCTTGCGGCGGTCAGACTCACAACCCCCCAATGGTGGTAGTGGAGGAGGGAAGTAGGGCCAGCCTGTCCCTGTTGACACTTGGGAACTAATGCAGCACTGATGTGCACACCATGTTCGGTGGAGTTGTGGGGGGAGGGGGGTGAGGGTGTACGGTGGAGTTGTGGGGGGAGGGGGGTGAGGGTGTACGGTGGAGTTGTGGGGGGAGGGGGGTGAGGGTGTTTGGGGGAGTTGTGGGGGGAGGGGGGTGAGGGTTGTTGGGGTGGAGGGTACATGCACGTTTGAATGTCATAATGCTCAATACAGACGTAATGGCATGGATAATCACATGACTGGACATTGATAATTGTGTATGTGTGTTTTATTGTTGAAGGGTGCACTGTGATTATGTCCTCCATACACCCCGTGCCCTGAGCTGAACACCAATTGCACCCTCCTAATCCATGTGCATCAGAAACAATGGTCTATCAGGTGCTGCCGCACAGCACGTCCCTCATGGGCATCGCCACCTGCATGACCTGCAGCCCCCTCTCCTCCATCCTCATCCCCGTCATCATCCTCAGACGGTGGTCACAGTTCTATGTCAGGGGGCATTGGCACATTCCGTCTGATACACATATTGTGAAGCATGACACATGCCATGGTGATCTTGGCCACCTTCTCATGCCCGTACAGGAGTGCCCCGCCCGACCTGCTGAGGCACCGGAAGCGTTCCTTCAATAGGCCGAATGTCTGCTCGATCACCACGCGGGTACGGGTGTGTGCATGATTGTAGTCCTCTTCGTGCCTGTTCTGTGGGTTCCGCACAGGGGTAAGGAGCCACCTCTTCAGGGGATAACCTGCATCACCTGCATGGGTGCAACAATGGGTATGTGTAAGTGTCTACATAATGTGGAGCATGCACATATCACACAACCAAACATTGCATATTCAACGACATCCACTGATCCAAGCACGCATGGCAATCAGGGTAACTGCAATGTGGGAAGGTGAGGTGGTCCTTGCAAGTGGACATGCACCATGCATGCATACAGCAGGGATTGCCATGTCCCGCCAGAGTTTAAGTGATTTGTGTTTCCTGGCCCTGGCAACGTTAGTGCCACACTGCTAGTACACTGCCATTCCTTAGTTGATGTCCCCATGCTGTTTGATGGCAATTCTGTGGTGGGGTACGGGTGTGCCTCACCACAATGGCTACAGGGGATCCATTTGTATGCACTCATGTGCGCGGACCATTTCTGATGTTGTTCAGCGTACATTTCAGTTGTGATTTTGATATGCATGTTGCTGATTTGTGTAATGGGGGAATGGTGTGTTGTGCGGTGTGCATGTTGTTTGGAATGGCCTGTTTGGCGTAATGGATTGATATGTTTGCCGTGGCACTCACTTCCGGCATGTGGTTTTGTCTCTGGTCCATTGTGGGCTGCCTCACTGTACAGTGATGCAAATATGTATGTCCATTCTTCTCATGACACAAGTTCACGCCCAGTTGGAGTATGCATCTCCCCCCCCCCCCCATTCACGGCCAGTTGGAGTATGCATCTCCCCCCCCCCATTCACGGCCAGTTGGAGTATGCATCTCCCCCCCCACTCACAATCCACATCACACTGACATGTGGTCGGCCTGCTACTCACCAAGTAGCCACGAACGTTGTCCAGCATGTCGCTCCATGTATCGTGGTATTGTCGAGTTCCGCAGGACCATTGCATCATGGGTTGAACCGGGATATCGGGCACAGCAATGTGTGATGATCTTATTGGAGTCACATACCATTTGGACGTTGATGGAGTGGTATTGCTTTCTGTTACGGTACACTACCTCATTGGCATGTGGGACCACCAGTTCTACATGGGTACAGTCGATGGCCCCGATGCAACTTGGGATGCCTGCCAGTGAATGGAAGCCAACTTTGGTGTTGGAGATCTCCTGGGCAGTCCGTGGCATGTATATGTGTTGACTTGTGTGCTGCAGGAGGGCATCGAGCACCTGGTTCAGTGTGCGTGAGAATACTGGTTGTGATATGCCATGCATCTGACCTACCGTATGCTGGTAGGTGCCTGTGGCCAAGAAGTGGAGCACTGTTACTACCTTCAGTAGAGGGGGGATGGCAGTACGGATGTCAATGAGACTCACAATGTCGTTGTATATCATGTCTACTATGGTGGTGATGGTATCCCAGTCCAGACGGTACAGGGTGTGTATCTGCTCAGGGGTTAGGTTGACTGGACTGGCTCTGATCCTGGGAATTGGTGGCTGCCTCTGTGGTATCACTAGGTGCACTGGTGGTGCTTGCTGCGCCTGTCTTGCCCTCCTCCTCCTCCTCCTGCGTCTCCTCTGTGCTGCCTGTTGTTGTAGCTGCTGCACAGCAATCATGTCCTCTAGCCCATGTAATGCTGCTAGTATTGCATCCATCTTGGTGTGGGAATGGGTGTGGGGAGGGGTGTGGTGTGCTCTTTTGTGCTGCCAGTCTCCATTGCCTCCACCTGTGCTGATTTTGTCCACCTGTGGCAGGTGGGAACTCTGCTGTGCTCTTTTAACGTGTGGTTCGCGATGCCGGTATTAGCGCCTTGCCGGTAAGGGTTCTTTGGGTCTACTACATGCCGGTATTGCCATGTACGCATGGCTCGTGATGCCGTGATATTAGCGCTATGCCGCTATTTCCGGTCTGAGGGGCCGCGCGCTCACGGACTTGCCGCTAATAGTGCCACCGTACTTTGCGGTGCCGCTAATAGCGGTATGTCCGGGTCGTGATTGGGGAGGGGATTTACCGATACCGGTAATCCCTTACCGGTAACGGTATGTCCCTACCGCCTACCGTGTAATGAGGCCCATAATCTTTAGCAACATTTTCAGATTTAATAAAAGATTTTCACTGTTAAAAACCAAACCATACAAACAGCTGAGCTTAAATTTGAACTATATTTTTATATGAGTTGAAGTAGTAACTAATTTGTGTTGACGCTGTTTTCCCTCTTCTGCTAGCAATCCAACCCAATGTCACTCCTTACTTTCTGTCTGTTTCCATAGCCTGATATATATGTCCATGTTACATGTATCTGTGTTTCAGTGTGTGGAATTCTGTTCTGAAAAGAGTAATTTAGACTTGTTATTATGTCTACTAGCCCGGCTTTTGAGAAAGACCTTCGAGGCCAAAACACATATCAAACCTAGAAGGGTGCAACCTAGAAGGGTGCAACCATTTAATTGCAATTTGTCTGATGAGACCACACTGATCCATGACTTTCTTTCAAATAAAATCAAATAATTCTAAAAAGAACTTTTGATCCATTTGCTTGGAACATCCAACGAGTACACTTCACATTGGAAAATTAGATTGCATCCAACCACTGTGGGGCAAATAGGACAGAACTGATCACTGCTGGGCTAACTGTGGTAGAAAATGCTATCATGGGCGGGACACATTGTGGCAGAAAATGCACCGAGGGACACATGAGTCAGAAATCAGCACCGAGGGACACATGAGTCAGAAATCAGCACCGAGGGACACATGAGTCAGAAATCAGCACCGGGGACACATTGGAGAAGGTCTCAGGAGTGAAGACCAAACTAGCACTTAACCAAGCATTGAGGGGCACATTTGGGAAACACTGTGCACTGGGGAGCAAATTGGGGTGCAATGCAGCACAAAGTGGCAAATTGGGGTAGAACCCTGCAGTGAGGGGTAAATGCGGTAGTACTGCACACTTAGGGCAAATTGGAGAGGAACTGTGCGCTGAGGGGCAAATTGGGTTACAAATGTGTATTGAAGGGAAATAGGAGGCAGAGCTGGGAACTGAGGAGCACAATAGGGCAGGACTCAGCAATGTGGGGCAAACTGAGTAAGGACCTGATATTGAGTGCAAATTGGGTCAGAACTAGCCACTGAGGGGCATGGTGGGGCTGAATGTTTCACTGCGGATGCAATTAGGGGACACCCCTGTACTAAGGGGCACATCAAGGATGAACTGCTCACTGGGACACAAAAGGGTTGAATGTGGCACTGGAGGCACATTGGGGCACGACTGCTTAATGAGGAGAACATCTGGACATAACCTGGCCCTGAGGGCCAAATCATGACTGAACTCTTTACTAATGAGGTGCCAGTGTGACAAAACTGAGCCTTGAGGGGCCAATTGGATTAGAACCTGGCACTGAGGAGCAAACTCTGCAATGGGGGCAAATTGGGGCAGAATATGACACTGAGGGGCAAACACGGTCAGAACTCAGCCTTGAGGGCAATTTAAATTAGATCTCGGGACTTGGGCAAAGTAGGTCAGAACTTAGTACAGATGGGAAAATTGAGACCAAACTCAGTATTAAGTGAAAAATGGGCCAGAAGTGGCACTGAGGGGAAAATTAGTGCGGAATTTCACACCGAAGGCCACATTGTAACCGAATTAGGCACTGGGGGGAAACAGTGGCAGAGCTTGGTACGCAGGAGTAAACTGGATAGAACTAAACAGCGAAGAGCGCGAGTGGCAGTCGTGGGTTAGAGAGAGAGCAACATAGTGCTGAACTGTGACAACATTCGGCATGAACATTAGTTTTACAGGAACACTGATGGCATCTTTTGTTGAGACAAGTCTCATGGTGTTTCCAGGGAACAACACGCATAAAGAATGAACAGCAGAGGCGCATATTGTTTCATCAGACCTCAGGATTTTCTACAGGCACAAGCAGCTCGAAAATTCGTGTTACAGTTTAGAGCTGGTATATACTGTTCAGAGAAGCATCGTGATTTCTTAGGCAAAAGAAGTATGAACATGCATCTTACTCTGGCAAGGCTATCATATATTTCTCTAAAAAGGCAGAATGATTGTATGTGTGCACAAGCAGCATCGACATGCATCTTACAGTGACAATACTGTCATATTTTGGGGAATCACGAATCATAATGTTCTTTGGGCATAAACAGCATGAACATGTGTTCTGAAATACTCCTGTGTACTATTGGTGACCTGGACCCTGAAATAGTATTTAATGATTGCCCATACAGAAACAAGTACATTAAATTGACTTCCTCATTATGTGCTATAATACCACCATTTAAACGTCTAGGTTTAAACATGTTCTCTGGAAGAGAAAGCACCGCACCTTACCTTCTACGGAAACTCCCAACATTGCTGGCATCCTGCTCACTGCACTGGCTCAGGGCAATTCGGGGAAGCCAATTAGGTCCCACTACTTAAAATGTCTCCAGCTGCCAATTGAACACAGTAACAGCCACATGGCAAGCATCACCCAACTCCAACACGGGAGGATAGTTGAGGGGCAACATGCTCACCTTGGAAGCAAGATGATGCAGAGCAACACAGGTTCGATCCCCCAATTACAATCTGTGTTTTAGTCCCACAGATCCATGCTTTGCTTGTTATTTGGACCCATCGCCCTGCTCTGTTCCTTGGCCCGTGGCTGAGCATCTCTTCTATGTTGAATCCGCTTCTGAGGCCATGTCAGGAATTCCAAGCCTCTCTCTTTCATGGGGATGCTTGAGTCCTGCACCAAGAGCCCAAGAGCTAGCCCCATCATCCAGGTGCAGAGTGATTTGGGGAAAGGTGGAATCTAGCTCTTTTACCGACCCTGAAAAACCAGCCCCTGGCACTAGAAGTAATTTTAATCCCCCTTTTGCCTGTGTTCAGTTTGTATCGCTGAAAGGAAAATCAAACTAGAGCATTGATTCACAGAGCAGTGATGAAGAAGCCAATTAACTGAACTCAATAAGCCGGCCATCTAAAGTTCAAGGCTTATCTCTGCTGACAAAGACAACAGTTCATATTTTTTTGTTGGATAATCTTGATAAGCTAGAGATTGACCCTGTACCCATTTGCCTATTTCCCACTGTGGACAAGTCAACAACCGCAAAATACAGTGCCGTGGCAACCTCTTTAAAAGTATGAGATCTTTGTCTTTAATCACAAATCTAAAAAAGTAATTATTATAATTGGTTATTTATAACATGCCTAATACCCACAGGATTCTAAGCACAGAGCCGAGGATCGAACCTGTGTTGCTCCGTGTTGTCTTTCCAAGGAGAGCACAATGCCCTTGAGCTATCCTCCCAAGACTTCAATTGGTCCAGACTGGTATGCGTAGTATGAATGCCTAACAATTCGATTGAGATGATGCCTTTTGGAAAATAAAACATAATTTAAAGGGTTGTGAATGAGTGCTGTACAGTAGAAAATAAACATCAGTGTACTGCTCCCCAGTTCTGGTGACACCTTTCTCTGTCCCACATCCTAGCCTCTCATTATCTCAGCAAGTCTGTGGGTAGAACAAAATGCCCAAACGTGATTTTACAGTGGAATCCTTGGAAAGGAAGCCATCTAAAAAGGGGGTATTGTCACAAACAGAAAGGGTGTTCTATTTCATGTTTTGGAAACTATTTTATTTTTGGAATACAGCCTGTTACTTCTCGGGATCTAAGGGACAGAAGGAAAGCAGAAGTGGAGCCTGGTGAAAAAGGGACTGCTTGGTCTGAAACTCGGGCCCAGATGGAACTTTTGCAGAAAGAGAGTAAAGAGACCAACGTGTCCCGCTATGATCTGTGCTGGATATTTTTTCACGACAGTCACCATTCCAAAATGGCCCCCAGATTAGATTGATAGTAGAAACATAAACAAAAGACTGACCTGCTTGGGGAGTAGGCAGGATTCTACATGACCTAGGCTAGCACTAGAGAGTTACTTGGCAACGTCCTTCAGTGAATCCTCCCGTGTTTCTGCTCTAGCCCCTCCAGGATTCTTCTCCAGTTATTCTGGGCTAGTTTGTCTACGCTGCCCTTCTGTCCCTTTGCTGGATCAGATTATTGTTCTGTTTCTAGATTAATTTTCCCTATTGTTTCTGTGCTTGGATTTCTTTCCCACTTCACACTCCGCCCGCTTTCTCATTATTTATTTATTTATTTTAATTTTTGTAACGCGCCAACATGCCCGTGGGCCTCAGGGCACACATAGAACAAAACAAGACGAGGACAAACAAGAAAGTGGAAAAGGAGAAATGGGTCAGGACATTATTCCAAGTTGAATAAGTGAGTCTTGACGGCACGTTTGAACGCGGTGTAACTCTGGATCTGCCGTATACCTGCTGGAAGTGTGTTCCACAAAAGGGGACCCTGAGCATCCAGTGTTGTGCCTCCAAATTTGGCTGTCCTGAATTTGGGATAATTGAGAGTGACCGCCAAAGAAGAACGAAGGTTCCTCACGTTGGGTTTGATGCCTATACGGGATGACAGATAGGTTGGGTTGCTAAAACTGAGGCATTTATGGGTCGTAGTAAGCTTCTTATGCATTATGCTGTGTTTAACGGGTAGCCAGTGGAGTCTTTTCCTAAAAGTAGAGATGTGTGTGCGACGTGACTGATTGAAGATATTACGCCCGGCATTGTTCTGTGCCACTTGTAAGGATTGAATATTAGAGGCTGTGGTGCCCGCCAGGAGGCTGTTACAATAGACCAATCTTGAATTTATCAATGCGGTGGACAATAGAGCACAGTTCTCTTCCGATATGAATGGTCGAATATATCTGATTCTCTTGTTTATAATACTACAACTAGATTTTATGCTGGAAATGTGGGGTTTCATGGAGAGTACCTCATCAAGAACTACTCCCAAGGTCTTGACTTTCTTTTGAACTGTGATGGTGTTGTTGGCAATATGAAAAGAGGCGTAGTTAGGATCCAGTTTTGCCCGGGTGTTTTTAGATGCCACAATAAGGAGTTCAGTCTTTTTATCATTAAGGGCCAGGGAATTACAAGCCATCCAATCTTGTATGGCTTTATATATTCGGTTAATGGTTACAGAGTCACTACTGTATGAGCCACTCAACTGAATAACAACCTGAGTGTCATCGGTGTAGTTTGTATATTGCACTCCTAGTTTGTTCAAAAGATCGAGAAGGGGCCGGATGTAAAGGTTGAAGAGCAGCGGCGACAGACAGGAGCCCTGAGGGTCGCCACATGTCTGAGAGATAGGGGAAGATTGTTTATCACCCACGCAGACCCTTACCATTCTGGGACCCAGAAAGGAGGCGATCCATTTGGATGCAATTGCAGAGCAGTTGGCGACCTCTCCGAGCCTTGACACTAGTAAGCTGTGATCAACTAGGTCAAAGGCCGGGGAGAGGTCCAATAGCATGAGCAAAGCAGCTTGGTTTTTGTCAGCTATGCAAGTGTAGATTTGAGATTAAGCATAGCTGTCTCAGTTCCATGACGAGCCCTATATACCGACTGACGGGTGCCCAAGATATCGTATTTTTCAACATGGGCCTATAGCTGTAAGTAGGCCAATTTATCAAGTATCTTGAGAACATAGGGCACGTTAGTTATGGGTCGGTAATTGTCATTGTTGGCTGTTTCTAGGCCTTCTTTTTTCAGTAGGGAGTGATCCATGCCGACTTAAGCAGGTCCGGCACTAGACCCTCATCAAAGGAGAGGTTAACCAGTTTGGTGATCCATGGGACCAGGGTCTCTAATGACTCCTTAAGAATACTGGTGGGGCAGTCATCTGCTGGGCAAGATGTGGCTTTGAGATCCTGAATGATTTTGAATACTTCCTCTTCAGTGTAGTGCGTGAAAAAGAATGGGGGGATAGTATTTTCACAGGTGTTGGATGAAGTGGTATCAGGAGTGGATTGTGTAATGGTTACGTTATCAAGGGCTTTACTGATTTTTTCTTTGTGAGAATCAATCTTGAGTAGAAAGGCATCATGAATGCCCTGACACCACTTATCATCCTTGATAATGTTGTTCGTGGGAGGAGGCTGATTTTGAAATTCCGCTAAGATTTTAAATAGCTCCCCAGTGTTAGATTTAGCGTTAACTATTCTGTCATTATAGTGTGTGGCCTTAGCTTCAGTGATGAGCTTTTTATAGTTGAGAACGGATTTTTTGTATTTGGTTAGGGTGTTATCATTGGGGTCTTTTCTCCAAGCTCTTTCAAGAGCTCTTTTTTCTTGTCTAGCTGTAAGAATTTCATTATTGAACCATGTGTTCTTTGTGGTTTCAGTCTTTATTGCCTTTATCTTCAGAGGGGCAAGGTCGTTTACTGCTTCTTTGATGTTGGTAGACAGATGGTTAATCAATTTTGTGGGATCATCAAAGTTGTCTAGGGATTGAAGCTTGATTAACAGTCGTTCAGTGAGTTTTGGTGCTGTTAGATTCTTTAAATTGGGAGTCATTTTATGAATACGTGGGTTTGTATTAAGTTTGGGAGGAGGAGACGGTAGTGAGATCTTGGCTTGGATGAGAAAGTGGTCCGACCAGATGCACGGTGTAACCAAGATGTCAGAAATATTGGTATTTTGGGACAACAGCCAATCTAAGGTATGTCCCTTGCTTTGCGTGGGAGACTCCATCCACTGGGTAAGGCCAAAGGAGGTGATGGTATCCATAAGGTTGGTACCTGCTTTGTCCTGCTGGTCATTGGCCCAATAGTTAAAATCACCCATGACAATAACAGGGCCTTTAGTGGCACAGATCTGGGTTAGGAGATCACTAAACTGTTCTTCAAAAAGGGGCATGATTTTAGGTGGATGATAAATCGTGAGTGTGCTTAGTGTGGTGTTTGGGGAGGTTTTTATTTTTATCCATAGACTCTCACAGCCTTCCAGAGAAGTGTGGGGAATTTCGTGACATTGAAGGCTTGACTTGCACATCATTGCCACTCCACCACCTTTGCCCAGCAAAGGGTCTGCTCTGAAAAGAGTGTAGTCGTCAGGCAGGCAAAGTGTGGCCTGCTGTTCCCTTCCTGCTACGTCTCCACAGTGTGCAGCACTCCTGTCACTTGTGGATCTCTACACACTGGCCTGAGTATGCATTGCTTCCACACCTGTTGAGTTCTTCTGCTCAGCAAATCATCCCATGCACAACTGCCCACTCTCAATGTGCTCTTCCTCCACTCACCCAAATTTGGGCTGTATCTTTCTTTCTGAAGTTTCTGGATTTCTCCTGTGAAGTTTCAAGTAGTTGCAGTTTTTTTCCCTGGACCTCCAAGGTTTTTCCTGCCTGCCTTGCCATAAAGACTACAGGGCACAGGGCGTTGCACGTGGGTGTCGGTAGGGCACCACGCCATAGGCCCAGTACTGGCTAAATCCTGTAATGCAGTTCCTCTATTGTTGGCCCTTGCCTATTCACGCCTGGCATGGAATCCAGGTGCCTTTGTGCCCCACGGGGATCCTGTGCAGAGCCTTCTCCTGATCTTCCCTTTCTTGCCTCCCCCTCTGTCTGCTGGCCAATAGCGCTCCAGGGTCTGGCATTCATCTGAGGGTTATAGGGGCCTTTGGAAAGGAAGGGACTGCTATCCGAGTGGATTAACTTGCAGTCATGCCATTCCTGGCGGATGGGGTCCCTAGCTTTATTTCTTTTGTCCCTGATGCAGGGATGTTCTATTTCACAGGATAGAAAGGGGTGTATGCATTGCTCAGCTGCTTTCATTCTGTTATTTGTCGAAACGTGAATGTAATAGGTTGCATTGCCCTTTTATATGACTGCGTGATGTTTTAGTTTACTATTGGCGTACTTTTTCATCCTACCGATTCATTAACGTCCAGGAAGTGTCCTACCCGTGTTCTTCATTCCCATTACCTACATAGGCAGGGCATAATGTGCTGATTATGCATCTAATATCCTCCTCTTTATCTCAATACCAGGTCTACATAATCCCTAAAAGGCTACTTTGCCTTTTCCTATATCTCATACTAGCAACTGACATTAAACTTTAAACGACTCTGAGATCCAAAAAGTCTGTTTTGAAAGATCACAAAAGAGAACATCCACCGATGCATTGTTTATGGCACAGCTCAAATACGTTTTTACAAAGGACAAAAGCCCATCCCAGAAGGCCTGAACTCTCAGTTGACAATATCCAGAGTAACTGTGGTAACCTTTACCAGCAACATCCCAGTGCTAGAAATACTGAAGGCTTCCATTTCCTCCCCTATAGACACCTGCAGAAAGCAGTGAGGTTACTGGCTAAGCTTACATCATCCTGAATGCGCTCTTCATCCCGAAAAGGTGCAATGGTCTTTTTGTGTTATCTAGTGATGATGGTTCACACACACTTTGTTGGCTTGGGTCCTGAAAGCTTCCCTCCCTGCTCCTCAGTCCTGTGATGCGGCCTTACCACAGAATAAAGTACCAGACAGAGCATGGCATAGACTCACAGTAACACTCAAAGCAAAGTAACATAACATGAAAGAAGGGCGCCAGTCTGCCACTACATGCGAGCACTCTTGCTCAAGTGGTGCATACGATAGGGACAATGGGCCTCATTACACGGATGGCGGTAAGGGTTTACCGGTACCGGTATTTTACCGGTACCGGTAAATCCTTACCGTCTTACTACGAGGTCCCTTTGTGGGTGGGGGAATTTAACGCCTGCTTTTTGCAGGCCTTAAAAACCAACCCGCAAAGGGACCAGGGAGCTAATTACGGTACCGCAATTTGCGGTACCGTAATTAGCGCCTTGCCCATTCCCATAGAGCCCTATGGGGCAAAAATGGGAATGGGGAAGGGCAATGGTGGAAGGGGGAATTACCGCCCCGCCAACCTTGGAATAGGGCGGTAATTCCCCTTTCCACCAAGGCAGTGCCGGTATTTTACCGGCATGAACCATGGCACTAATAGCGCCAGGGTTCACCGCCATCCGTGTAATGAGGCCCCATGTCTTCTTACTCGTGCAGCTTCCCCTTCCTTATACAGTGGGCCCTAGGGACCCTCGTACAGCCCCATGGCGCAGTGCATGAAAGCACTAGGGAGATAATCCAAGGCAGCTTGTTAGAAGCAATGCATAACGCAAAAGAAATAAGAAAATTAGCTATAAGAAGAACAACAACATGCATGAGCATAACTTCGGCTTATCACTCTGCTTAACCCTGTAACAAACCAGAGGTTGTCGTTGCTATCACTCTATATCACCACACTAGATCTCAGGGGGGCTGCAAATGCCAGTCTGGCCCCATTTCCACCTCTTCACCTTGTGCCCCATGTTGCCCAGCAGACACTTCTTGACACGCCCCAATCGTGGCACTGATGTATCTTGTGAACTCACTTGGCAAAACCTGCCCTTCCCTGTTTACTGGAGTGGGTTCATATAAACTATAGAGCGTAAAGCCTCCACATTACAGGGCCCCGCTTGAGCACCTCTCAGGCCCAGCATGCAACCACACAATGCTTATTTCTATGACCACACAGCTCCATGCCTAGATAGTGCAGCTCATGCAAAAGTTATATTTTACTATAAACTATGCATTCTTTGTAGTTTCTTTCATGCTAGCTTATAAGCAAATACAGAATAAAGACACACATTCATACTACAACAAACATTCCCCTTACCATGACCTCTATTAAAATGATTGCACGTCATATAAATAACCCGATAAATAACCTGTCTCTGTTTATTAACTCTATTTCTATCTCCATTTCTGTGTCTTTCTCTCACTCTCATTTATTCCTTAATACCAACAGACTATGTGGTTCTGGATACTCCCTGGCAGGGACACAGTAAAGCCATTAACAAGACAAGGCTATGTGCCTTAAGACCATTATGGCAGTGATGGGTGCAGTAGAAATATATCTTAACATAACATAACACTGACAGAAGGATATGGATAAGTTACATTTGCCATTTTTATTTAACCCCTGAAGGATAGGTGTGATATTATCATGTCCTCCTCTTGACTGGTTAGAATTTTCTCATACTACTACCCTAACTCATAAAATGAAAAGCTGTTAACACTGTGTAGAGGAGGTCCCAAGTACAGCCCAGACTCCAACCGTCCATTTTGAAGTACCAGGAACGTTCACGCCGAAATATGTGACGTATGATGAGCAAATAAACCAGCAGAGAGCCGCAGTGGGGCTCTGTCCAGTACCCATCAGAAGAACAATGCCTATTGAAGTACCGATACCAAGGAAACCATGGACAGTAAGTTACCCATTGAGAAAACCATATCAACAAATGAAACGAAATGAAGATCGTCTAAGTACAGTCCCTGAAGAAACCAAAAAGGTCTTAATGGAAGGCGAATGGTGACGACACAAGCACCCGGACTGACGCACATGTAGGAGAGATGACAACCAGAGAATGACGTAAAGAGACGAAACGCCATGAACAAGGGATATCGAGGACCTTAAGTGAAAGGACGATGTCAAAATCGCTGTAAGCATGATGAAGATATTCAACCAGTTTACGCATGCACATATGCTTGGAACCGCAAGAAAGCTAAGAAAATCGTGCGGCTTGCTATGCTTAGTAGAAAGATAGTGCGGCAAGCGCCACCTATACATATCTGCCTCAAACGAAGCACGTTATATAAGTATACTTCCACTTTGCACAAGAAACAGAATCAACCCAAAGGTTACTAAAGGTCACACAAGGAGAGCTTCATATTTAGCAAAATCGGGAATAAGCGGCAGCAACTAAACTCAGCAGAGGCAAATCGTGCCAAAGAAGCCAAGGTCGGATCAGTTAAAATAGATGAACCGTAGCTACAATTCATTGAAGCAAAGAACATAATATCCGGCTCAGAAAGATCAAGATAAGAAACTGGAGGCAGGTGGTGGGTGAAATGAAAATCAAATACACAAATTACATGAAGAAGAGGCAAATTCACGGAGTCTGAATCCGATGACCAGCCGAGCGAGAAGAAGTGAGACTTTCACACCTACGCATGGCAGTGGGCCAGGCGAAGATATCAGAACTTTTCCAGACAGGAGATGCAGTCTCAGGGCCAACCACAGTGAAATAATAGACTCATGGCCACTAAAGTGATGATTGATTGTAACAATAACTGGAGGAAGGCCAAGGAGCTAAGGGGCGCCCTGCACCTGGCCGACCATTCTGCGTGCTGCTAGGCAAAGTGGAAAAGTATGTGTGGGGTTTGGTGCCAACCCAAATACAGTGGACCAAGTAATCTAGGGTCCTATAGTTAGTAGTACCAATGGGACGTTGTACTTTTAGTGACGTCCAAAGTAGCCATTTTGAAGAACGGGCTTAGATGCCCCACCAGACAGTGTTTACCCAATCCCCTTACTCTGTTACCATATACATATATAGTACCTATATTAAAGTTAACTTTCCTGAACCAATAGAATTGCATGGCAACTTTTCTTTTTGTTAATAAAACATTTTTTATTGATTTTGTTTCACAATACAAAGAAACATTCACTCATCAACCTTAACAGTCTAATAATTCATGGGTCCCGGGTCCAATAGCACAGGATAATGGCAGTGTTACAGATTCATCTTTTCGGCAGATGTATTGAAGCATCTGGCATACAGTTTCCAATATCTCATTGAGCATTCTCCAATTTACCCCAGATCTTGTCGGCTTTCCCAGGGCAACCCCTGGCCGCGTACACCCGTTGCTCCGTCGCTATGCATGCATCTACATCGTTTATCCATTGCACATGTTCTGGGGCTTCATTAGAACCCCACAGTTTGGCGATGTTGCATCTGATCAGCGCTGTGGAGGTTGAGAACAGTAGTTTATCAGTGCGTGACATTGCACCCTCATCTTCTGCGCCCAGTAGCATTTATTTCGGCTCTTTGGTCACAGTAGAGCCCAGTACCCTAGACAGCGTGCCGCAGCATTGTTGCCAGTATATTATGATGTGTGCGCAGTCACATAGTATGTGGAAGAAAGTTCCCTCCTCTTGGCAACAGCATAGGCAATTGGGGTCTGTGATTTTACCCCAACGATAGAGTGCTACCCTTGGGTAGTAGATTCTGTGTGGAATTTTGAGCTGGATAAGGCGGAGCCTGGCCTATATGGCTGTCTCTCTTGGGTACATTAGGATTGTTATCCAGTCCTTAGGCAGGATCTCCCCCACATGCCTCTCCCACTTGGACTTCATACTCACCAACTCAGGTGTAGCAAAGGAGGTGAGAGCGTTATACATCACAGAGGTGGTTTTGGTATCTATACGGTCTAGGACTAAATTCCTCTCTATGGGAGTACAGTCCGCCATGTTACTCAGCTCAGTGAGATGATGTTGTAAGGCGTGATTTAGCTGCGTGTGTCGATATAGGTCAGTGGCAGGGAGATCAAATTTATCAGCCAGAACATCAAAGGGTACAATCCCCCCCTACATGATCACATCACCCACTTTTGTTCTGCCCGCTGCTATCCAGTTCTGCCATTTCGTGAGTTTGTCCAGCTCAGAGATATGTGTATTTGTCGACAGGGGTTGCACCGGGGTAATTTTCCCTTCCCAGTTTATGTACTTGTGTGCCTCTGCCCAGATTGTTGCCCGGTGGGACATCATTGTTTTGGGAGCATTGCTGTTAATTTTCCCATATAGGGACTCTAATGGGGTTATTGTCGCTCTACTTGTGACGTCGGGTTTAATGTGGGGTAGTGATGGATCTCCGTGTAATAAGTCATTTATTACTACCATTTGGCTTGCCCAGTAGTATGTTTGTAGGCGTGGCAGCCCTATGCCTCCCTACCAGATGGATCGTTGCAGGGTGTTAAGTGCTAGTCTCGAGTGTCCGTTGTTCCATAGGAGTTTCCTGAGAGTTCTGTCAATTTTATGGAATTCCAATGTGGGGATGTGCAATGGGGCATATTGAAGGATGTATAAGAATCTTGGCAAAGCCATCATTTTAAATAAAGCTGCTCTCCCTTGTAGGGTTAGCGGCAGGGCATTCCAATGTTTGACATCTTCCGCAAATCGGTCTATGATTGGATGGAAGTTTTTCTCTACATATACATTCAGATTTGTTGAGATCTCGACCCCCAAATATCGGAAAGGATTACCCTCAACGCGAAAGGGGCAATTTTGTAACACAACACCCTCCATTTCTTTTATCGGGAATAGTATAGATTTTGACCAGTTTACCCTCAGGCCGCTGAAGGACTCGTATTTTTCCATCAGGAGCGTTACTATTGGGCAGGAGGATATGGGGTCTGAGAGATATATAAGCAGGTCTTCTGCATATAGCGAGATGTTATCCTCCCAGTCATCTGTCCAACGAAATCCGTTCCATGTTTGCGTATCCCTTAACAATATAGCCAGTGGCTCTATGGTGAGTGCAAAGAGCATTGCAGATAGGGGGCAGCCCTGTCGTGTCCCTTTGCCAAATCTGAAGGGTTTAGAAGGTCACCCATTTACCCTGGTCACTGCCTCCCGGTATGTATATAGTAGCTGTACCCATCCCAAAAATTGCTCCCCAAATCCCATTTGGCGCATTATTTCCCACAGTGCATCCCAGTAAACTGAATCCAATGCCTTCTCGAAGTCTATCGCTAATAGTGCTAGGGGACCTTGAAGGGTACCTGACTTCTAGCGCTGCGTGCAGTCTATGTATGCTCATACTCGTGGATCTTTTGGGCATGAAGCCGCACTGATCCAGGAGTATCAGTGACATAATAACTTTCTGCAGTCGATTTGCCAGTGTTTTCGCTAGGAGTTTGGTTTCACTGTTGATTTGCGAGATCGGCCTGTACAGCTACATTTCTCTGGAGGTTTGTCAGGTTTGGGGATCATGATTATGGTGGCTTTCCTCAGGTCTGGGGGCAACTGGCCTTGTGTCTTCGAGCGTGTGTACATGCGTGGGAGGTGTCGGATTATTCCGCTTGGTTCTATCCCTTTCCACATTTCCACCGGAAAGCCATTGGGCCCCGGCTTTTTCCCAGGATGGAGTTGTGACATGGCCGACACCAGTTCTTCCTCTGTGATGTCTGCTTCAAGTAGGTCTCTTTGTACACTTGTTAAGTTAGGGAGGGTAATCTCCTCTAATACCGAGATGTTAGCCGGGGTTTTAGATGATTTACAAAGTTCTGCATAATAAGCTGCAAAATTTTCTGCAATATCCTGATCTGTTGAAAGTGGGTCTGCATCGTCGGGTTCAATCATTCTGACCTGTTTGTGCCCTTCATCTCTGCGTTGCAGCCACGCTAGCATTTTACCTGCCTTGTCTCCTGTCTCATATAGTCTGGCTTGCATCGCTCTGTGTGCTTGTTTGGCATTATCTAGGGCTATGTGGTGCAGCTTCTTTAGTGGGAGGATCAATGTGCGGTTAGTTTCAGATAGATCTAACACCAGATGTGAATGTTCTGCCTGCTCCACCTGTATTTTGGCTTCTTCCACTTTCTCTAAATGTGCCTTCTTATGTGCTGCTGTCCAGGAGAGGATCTCTCCTCTCAGCACTGGTTTGTACGCTTCCCATAGCACTCCTGGGTCCTCAATTGACCCTGTGTTTAGTTCGAAGTAGGTATTTGTGGTCTCTTGGATGTGCTCTACCAGCTCTGGAAAGCCCAGATAATAGTTATTAAGGCGCCAGGAGGGAGAAGGGATTGGCCTTATCGTTGACAATTCTATTAGTAGGGACGAGGGATCAGAGATTCCCAGTGGAAGTAGGGTGGCGTTGCACGCTTTGTGCATTTCCGTGGTTGGTAAAAAAAAAATAATCCAGCCTCGAGAGGGAAGCGTGGACACCTGAGTGGAATGAATATTCCTGACTCTCAGGGTGGAGGTTGCGCCATACATCTCTTAGCCCCAGTGCTGCAGTGAAGGTGGCTAGTTTCGTGTGGGTGTCAGGGTTTCTGCCCCTTAGATGTGTGCGATCCATTCCCATGTTCATGACATCATTGAAATCCCCTCCAAGGATCAGTGTGTCTGAGGTATCTTGGATTATCAGGGGAGTTATATCCTCTATGAGTGTCGACATCAATGTGGGTGGTGAGTATACAGCTAGTATTGTTATGGTTTGGTTCCACAATGTTCCAGTTACACACACATATCTGCCCCCTGTGTCTTGTGACATTCTGGAAAGTGTCAAAGGTATTTTTTCTGTGGACTAATATAAGGACCCCTCTCGAGCCTGTGGTGAAACCTGCGTGCAGTGCCATGCGATAGTTGGTACGTTAGAATAGGTTACATGTTGTGCCCGCTAGAATTGTCTCTGTTAGTAGTGCCACGTCCGATGCCTGTCTATTTAGAGCCTGAGTGACAAGTCTTAGTTTAATCCCTCCACCCAATCCATTGACATTCCATGTCAGGAGTCGTAGGGTTTTTGTGTCAGAGCCAGCTCTCGCCATCTGCGGTGGAAAGGGTTTCTGTTGAGCAGTGTGTATGGGGTTTTGGAGGGAGACTCAATCTGTTGCCTCGCAGTGTGCTGTATTTTCGTAGTAGTGAATATGCAGTGCTTCCTGGACCCGTAAAGAACCATAGTTAAGAAATTCCCCACCCCCGTCCTTATAACTCATCCCGTTTGAGGCATCTGTTGCGTGAATAGAGTTTCACAACTTTACCTGTCACCGCTCCCTATACTTCCACCCAATCTGGAGAATCTGTCGTCCAAACCAGAGCAAAAAACAATTAAAATAACAAGTCCACGCTCAGTGGTTCATTCGCTCTAGTCTACAGTCGTTGGTTTGCAGCCGATAGATAAAAGCGTTACCTCCCGTATTTGTGCTGTGACTGCAGTGAGCTTGTACCTTAACAAACTTGTTTCCTACCTTCCAAATCACCTGACCTACCAACACCGGTCTTTTATTACAGGTAGCTGGAGATGTTACCTATCCTTGCCTTGCGGCAGCAGCAGTGGGTGTCAGCGTTTTGTGGACCGCCAGCTGTATGTCAGTTCCGTTCTGTATCAAGTGTGATTGGGCTTGCCGATGGGATTCCCATGGCAGCAGTACTTATCACGTCAGCTTGTGTTCTTCTCGCCTCTTTTAGTTCAGCCCTCTCACTCATTCGGTTGTGGTTTCATCCATTGTTGTGGGCGCTGGGGAGGTGCTCTCTCCAGTTGTGGCCTATTTCTGCCATTGTCTTGTCTTCGATTCGGTCTCCAGTCGCCTTCCAGGTTTCTTTCGGCCCAGCTCCATGCTTCCCTGGAATCAGTAAAGTGTACAGACGTGCCATTGAGATATATTTTCAGTTGAGCTGGGAACAGCAGTCCGTATTTTATATTAAGAGCCTGAAGATGTCTTTTAAGTGGGTCGAAGGACTGCCTTGCTCTCTGAACCTCCCTAGTGAATTCTGGGAAGAAGGTTATTTTGGAGCCGTGGTATGTTATTGAACCTTTGGTTCTTGCCATCTGTAGTATGGCATCCCGATCTCTGTAGTTCAGGAGCTTCGCTATCACCGTTCGCGGGGGAGCTCCGGGGATCTGTCTGCCCGTTGGCATATGGTGGGCGCGTACAATGAAGAAAAATTTTGACAGGGTCTTGGGAGCGAATAGGTCCACCAGCCATTGCTCCAGGAACAGCTCCATGCTCGGGCCCGCAGATTTTTTGGACAATCCGAGGATTCAGATATTGTTTCGCCTTGCTCTGCCTTCCCCCTCCTCCACTCTCTCCTCTAATGCCTTCAGTCATGCCAGCGCTCCGGTCATTGGGTGGTTCATTGCCCTCAAGCCGTCATCCGTCTCTGATATGCGGCCTTCAGCTTCCCCCATGCAAGCCATGAGTTTTTGCAAGTCGTGTCGTAGTAGCGATACTTCTGTACTTATGCATCCATTTTTTTTCCATTGAGGTTCTTGAGTTCGCAATAGCATTCATGACATCTTTAAGGGATATATTATCCTCTTCCGTCCTGGGGCATCGCCTCTTTTGACCTGCTCCAGTGGGGTGGCCTGGGCAGGGGTTGTGTATTGCTCCATTTTGCTCTGTGTTGTCGCATTCCTTGCTCTTTCTTTCCCCATAGTGGCCGAGTCAATGCGGTATTGCGGTCACTTCCGTCTTATTCTGTGCGTATGCTTTATGTCTGTGGACTGTTCTTGCTGTGCTTAGTAGGTCAGTGGGGCACAGGTCAGTTGTTGCTATTGTGTTGGATCTAGAGGCGACCGCGCAGGCGACACTCCGGGCCCTTGTTCTGTCGCTACAGGTGGTTTGGCTAGCCTGGGTTTCCGAGCAAAGCCGCCGTCAGGCGTCAGACCTTTAGGCTCTAGGAGCGGCGGGTGCACATAATGCAGAGTTGGAGCTGCATTCGTTGGTTGATTAAATTAGTGGGTCAGTTCACTGCTGCCCCTGTTCATAGGTGAGAATCCCAATGTAGAGATCCCCAGTGATAGCTCCTATTTGGGGTTAATACTGTTGGAGTGTTGCGCGTACTCTGGGCTTTTAGTGTCTCCACCGTATACTTTGCCTCTCCCGTCAGTGCGCCAGCTATTGTAGGGTCGCCGACAGTTTCAGTCTTCTGGCCCCCCTTTTAGTGCTGTCTGATGTAGGGGCTCAGGGCCACACTGGGTAGTTAGTTCTTTCTGGGGCGGCTTATCACGTTTTGCTTGAATGATCCGCCCCCTTTTACCTGGCTCCACTCACAGGCTCCCTGTTGGTGGAGTTCCCCCTTTCAGGGTTCCGCAGTATGTGTCCGGGCTCCGTGGCTGGGCTCGGCTCCTTGCGTTATTTTGCTGTGTTCCTCTGTGCCAGTTCTGCAGTCTCCACCCAGCGCTTGTGGGAGTGCTGGTCGTCTGGCCGCTGTCCGGGTTCCCAGACCGGGGTTTGCAGTTTTGCGGGTTGCCGGCTACACTGTCTGCTTCCTCCCCACCTGGCCACAGCAGCGGTTTGCAACGCCTCGGCGGCCCTGTGCTCTCCGGGTGTGACTGGCTCCTGGATTGTTGTGTCGGGGAGGGGAGCCGCTTCCAGGCTCCACAGCTCGCCCAGTCGCTGTTTACAGGTTTGTGTACGCTGCCAGGCATCTCTGTTATTTGCGGGCGGGCACTTGCTCACCCTCACCGCTGTGTGTAGTGGGGGTCAGTGCTTTTGTACCAGAGCACCCGCCACCCCACAAGGTCGGTGTCCGGTCCTTCTGGGCTGCTCACTGAGCGGGGTCGCCGTCGCATAGTGTGCTCCTCTCCTACCTCACAGCCCCGGCGGCCATCTTGATTTCCGGCCGCAATCCTCCGTCTCTATCTCTCTATGGCCATATCTTTGGAACCACAATCCGGTTTCGATCTGTGGTTCCACGGCCCGCTGCGGTAGAGGTTCGCCCCTTGTTGACGTGATTTTGTTGTGTTCTGGAACTTATTTCATCAGGATATTTGCAGGAATAAGCTGGCAGCCCGGGAGAGACGGAGGATCACATCTGCTTCGCTCACCTGCTGGCCACGCCCCGCATGCCAACTTTTAAGCGTTACACGTCAGTGATGATGAGTTTTTAGTATAAATGATGTGTTTTTAATGAAGTTTATTGGAGTTGTGAAGCTAGAGAGAAGATCACGCACCTGCTGATATTCATGAGACTCCACGTTTTTTGTACTTGTCATTAAACTGACTCCCTTTGCCAAACCGTTGAGTTGTCATTATTGATTGGGTGTTGGAGTATTTATCTGCACCCCCATCCCCATGGGTGCTGCTATCTTATCTTAAAGTGCTACTGGGCAAACCCCGACTTTATGGGCTGGTTGGGGGTCCCGACATACACTTGGTAGCAGAGGATGTTATCGATTATCGAGTTGATAAGACACCCATTGACCATCGACATAAAGTAACTCCAGGTCCTCGGCAATATTATGAGTCCTTTGCCGTCCGGCTGAGTAGACCGTGAAGCTCCCCGCAGACCGTGGTTAGAGTAAAAAGTAGAACCTGCAGGCAGAGGTCTGAAGGGACTTGTGTTTCCCCACGTAACCCCTTCCCACTCCCATGGGCAGCTGAGCGGGCGAACAGCAGGAGAGGCGGTGACGAAGGCGGTGATCCCGAGCATTCAGAGAGGAAACATGCGAACAGTGAGTGAAAAAGACTAAATGCTTTGGCAAAAAATGCATGACCTAGAACAAGTAAGGGAAAGGTAACGGAGGGAGGTGGGAAAACAAAATATAGTCAGAAGTAGAGTAGAATGTATATATATATATATATATATATATATATATTGGGAAGGAAATAGTGACTCAAAGGGTGACTAAGTAGCAAAAAAGGATACCAGGGAGGACACCCGAGAAGAGAGAGGATACCGGGGAGGATACCATAGAATAGAGAGGATACTGGGGGGGAAATCCGAGAAGAGAGAGGATACGCCTAATTCCTATGCTTTAAATATAGCAGCTAGAAGAAACTTGCATCCATAGTCCTTAATAAAAGAGGAACAAATAGGTCACCACAGCGGTTAAAGACACTTGTGAAAGGGATCTCCATGTCGGGGTAATATTAGAGGCAGAGGTCTGTGTAACCAGCTGGAGTTTGTCTAGTCTGTGAAACGTCTGTCTTATGTATTATTTGTTGTGATGTCATAGACCAACATTTTTTCCTTCAAGGAACTAGCATAAAAATTACGCGATTGGATATTTGAAATATTGTAGAATACAACCTGATGTTTATTGATTAAAATAGAAGATATAACATTTTTGTGGAAAAAACAGGATTTGAGCTTGCGACGATTGGTGCTCGCTCATACTTTTGAAATTGTTTAAAGTAATGAAAAACATAAGAAATGTTATATAAAGAAAAAGTGAACAGATTTAAATATGGAAGTGCAAACAGTTGCCAAAACATGCACCTAAGCTGAAAAAGTACAGTGCAGAATGGGTTAAAGGAACCACAAACAAGATGTTTATGCCATGGCTCCAAGGTGGATCGTTATCTAAAGCGGTCCTACAGCACATGACGACATACTTGCACGTCACATACACGGGCAAAAAGTTAGACAAACGCCTAGCTAGTCTAGAGTTGTGGAAGATGTATCAACAGAATAAGGAGCAGGAGCCGCCATTAGACTGGATACTTAATGTATGCACAGAGGGAGGTGAGATGCCTTCAGCGCCAACCGCCCCATCTGAAACGAAAACTGAAGACAGTAAGGACGAAAGGTTATACCCGCTAAGAGAACTTAAAGCAGATACAGGGAATAGCAATCCGGCACATGAGTCACCTACACAAAGTAGTGACAAAAACCCTGACAAAGACAGAGATAGAGATATCACCTCTAAAGTCCTGAGGGACAAGACGAGACGCGAGAATGAGAGAAAAGACCAGGTACAAGCAAGTACATCTCTCGACATGGAGAGAGAAGGCAAAAGTTAGAAAGAAAATGAGGATAGAACTGATGAGGTAGCATTCACACAGAACAAATGGATGGGAGGTCAGATTTTATTAAAACTCGATGGCAAAAGCATTGATGACGTGAAACAAAAAGAGAAGCTAGATGATTTACACAGAAAAGAGAAGGAAAAAGAAAAAGGATTGAGAGACGAAAGAATAAGGAAGAAAGTCAGGCAGAGACGAGAATGGAGATATCGTGAAGAGCAAGAAAGACAACATAAGCATAGAGCAGCCAATGATCAGAACAGAGAGGAGCAGTGAAGGATAGAGGAAGAACAAAGGATACAGGAGAATAGAATAAAGAGACAAAGGGATAAGGAAATCCAAAGGGCAAATGAACATAGAGATGCAAAGAAAGAGGAAGAAGATAGGGTCAGGGAAGAAGCGAGGAAGCGCAGAGAATTCGAGGACGATGTAGAACGTAAGCGAAGACAGAGAGCATGCGATCTTGAATATCTGGAAAGGGAGGTTAAAAAACATGAGCCAGTAGTATATTGGGAAGACATAGAAGACTTCTTTCCTGAGTACGATTCAGTACCAGGCCCATCTAGGGCGAATATCGAGGATGACTTTGACACCATAAGCATCGGAGAGACGATTGATAGAATATATGATGAAATGGGGCTAGAACAAGTACCCCAGGGGGAGAGGGAAGACGAGCACCTGGAGAGCACTCAGCTGTACAATGCTGAGTACGTCTCCCGAAGTAGTAGAAGTAGAGAGCTGTCCCTAGATAAGTTGGAAATCAGTAGGAACAAAGAGAATGCGAGAAGTTGCATGAGTGGGGCACAGACAATGTCAGACACCAAAAGAGTGGAACATGAAGAAAAGGAGGAAGAGAGGAGATGCGAAAAACGATTCTCAGTAGGGAAAGGGATAAGATGGTTAGATTCTAGTGGGTCTGCACCGAGGGCATCAGAATCAGCCCCACAGTCAGACCGACACAAAGAAGTATCTCACGGTGAGAGGGGGGTGTCTCCACCACCCTATGTGAGCCGGCTAAGGACATTGCCAGGTAGGCGGCGATGCTGAAATATTACTCCTGCAATGGACAGAAGAACAATGATAGAATAGGGAGAAGGCTATGTGTCACAATTTCCGTTGCTCGAAAAAGGTGGAACGAGACCACAATATATTCCAATGCTACACATGGAGGACCCTTTGATTTACATGAAGAATTTCCAAGACGCGTGGGTACTCAAGACTCGGGAATCTTGGGGGAAATATATACCTGTGTTTTACCATATATTATGCCAAAGGCTGCCAGATCAGGTACAGAAACAGCTCAAGAAATTGGTAGGAATCGAGGCCAACCCGTGGTCTGAAATACAGTTGACCATAGCACACTATTGCAGGCTGCTGCAAGAAAAGAATTGCAAAAAAGAGGCTGCACGAAAGGGTGAAGTGGCAAAATTAGTGCAGAAGAAATTGTCAAAATATGCCATTGAAGGGGCAATGATACCTAGCACAGACGGGTCGAGCATGCAGCAAGTCAATAATCCACAGTAGAATAATCAGGGCAATTCTGGGTTTTGTCCCAGGGGAAGATGATTTAGAGGAAAAGGATGGCAGAGTAATCAGGGAGGTTTTCAGAATAATCAAGGAGGCTTTCAAAACATGCAAAGTGGCAATCAAGATATGTCAAATGGGCAAATCATCAGACCACCGCCAGTATGTCGGTTGTGTGGGATGACAGGACATCTAGCACACACATGCAGAAGTCAAGGCATGATGCAAAATGACCAAGGAACAAGAGCAGGTATAGTGAATCCACCTGTGTTTTTACAGCAGGGAGGAAATGGAGTTGCACAGAATCACATGGTGCAACAACAAACGGCAGGAGCACAGCAAACTTGCAACCTCAGAATTTGATTAATTTTCCACAAGGACAGTCTCAACAGTCGCAAATGCAACTGTCGCAGACAGTAAGTGCAGGACAGGCTGCGAACCCTGCAATGAAGAGTAACACTGGTGATGGGGGAAGTCCATTTGCACAAGGTGGGACAAAATTATATATGGACTAGGACAGCTCACTGGGAACCCTGATGTGTTCTATCCTATCAGTCACACCAGGCACTCACCAGGAACCAAGGGTGGATGTCGTTATAGGGGATAAAGACTATTCCTTCTTAGTTGACACGGTGCAACACGTTTGTGTATACGTGAAGGCAAGTTTTCCTTGTCCGGTGATGCTATAAATACTCAGAGTTTCACAGGAGCTACAAGTCATGTTCCTTTTACGGACGCACTTCCAGTCTCTATAGGAGAATGTGATATGAATGTACTGCTATTATATTCATGACAAACCCCAGTAAACATCTTGGGTTGAGATCTAATGACGAAGTTAAACATGACAATCTCGTTCATGGAGGAAGTGTTACACATATTGGCCATTTGTCCCTTTGGCACCGTAGCCGCTTATGCAGACTGATCAGATTGCGCATATCCAAGATGGAGGACCGCTGTACTACCTGGGCGGAGAGCAGCGTTTCAGTCTCTGCACGTCTGCCAGAGACGCTGGGGATCGCTCATGTGATTCCTTATATGGAACCGAGATCGGGTTTCCTTCGTGTCGCTACTGTTGTTGCAGGCGCTCCGTGAGTTCGCTTCTAGGTGCTCATAGTGTTAACATTCCTTCCCTGACCTTTCTTCCTACCTTGCATCTCTAACTCTGTGCTTCTGTTCCGTTTAGGATCTATATGCAGGTTCTCCTGTTCGCCCAAGCTCCTCGACTACCCACTCCAGACTACTGCATTCCCTTTCTTTCCACTAGTTCAGCTTCGTCCCTCCAAGTATCGCTTCTCTCATTATATCAGCTAGAGTGAGTTCCTTCCTTCGATCGTTAGGGAAATACTTCTCCCGCAAGTCATCTTTACTTACCCTCTGTCCGTTTCAGGGATTCTGTTTCCTAGTGACTCCAGTTCAGGGATGCTGGTAACAACCCCCTGATTCTTAAGTAATGCCGCGCTAGAAGGTGAGGGACTCTTTTCCTGATTGCACTATTATTTAGCCCTATTTTCCTTTCTCTCTTAAGAAATCTATTTTAAACCCTTTGTTTCTCTGTTACTAGAGGAAGCCTTCCCGCATCCAGTACCATTCCAGGCTTTGGTGAGAATCATCGGCACGACTATCCATTCACCAGTTCTCAGACTCGTCCAGGGTTTTCTTCCCCAGAGGGTTTCCCTGATGGTCGTGTCCTTTCCCCCCAGGTTTTTACCTCCGGGTAGGGAGGGACAGGTCAGATGGGGGAGCTTTCACTTACGGCATTGGCTCTTCCATCGGATATTCAGCTGTCTGCCAAGGTGAGATTGTATTTGCTTCTACAACTGTATAGTTACAATCGTATTGAGAAGTGAACAGTAATATTCTAACACTATCAGTGTAACAGGAAGGCCTAGTATGTTTAACTCCAGGAATGCACTATGTGAACGTATGCGAAATGATTAGAGCATACGCAGGACACACAGCTATGAGGGCTGTAGCATTAGAGCCTGAAATATTTGCATATGGAGTACGTGTTAATGGCAGGGCTGCCAGGCCTTGCTGAGAAAACCATGAGGACCCCAGACAAATTTCTATTTAGGCCAAGAATACCTATGCACGAGGAAAAGGGACATGTATTTCCCTTGATGATACACACAGCCGTGATACGAGAGAAAATGGCTTTGATTGATGGTTGTGATGATGAAGGCCGACAATGGTGCACAGTTATCGTCATTGAAGAACGGTACAGATTGACTGACGTCACTGATGACGATCTTTTTGACGAGCAAGCAGATAGGGGAGAAACAGCAGTTGACTTAAATCTCACTTTTTGGATGAAAATGATCAAAAGAGAAGTGCCTCAGAGAATGATGTTGGCACAGAACCGTGCTGAATATTTCAAGAACGACATGGCCCAGTAGCCTGTCTCAGTGTGGACCACGGGCCCCTATCACGTAGGCTTATTGAAAGGAGTCAGAGAAGTGAAATTCAAGCTGAGGTCAGGAGCAATACTAGCAAAAGCACAACAATATCACATGTCCGGGGAGGCAGATGGAGGAATTTTTACGACAATTTCGGCTACGATGGAGTAGGGCATCTTAGTGATGTCAGAGTCGTCATGCAACACTGCAGTTTACCCGATAAAAAAATCAAAGGGAGGGTCTTGTTGTTTAATTCAGGATTTACGCCCAATAAATGATATTGTTGAGGCCGAGTTCTCTTTAGTCCCTAACCCGACAATTCTATGTAATATATCTGTTGAGGCAAAATATTTCACGGAGATTGACTTGAAAAATGCATTTTTCTCAATCCCATTGCATCGAGACTCACAAGATCTGACATCATTCACGTTCAGACAAATGCATCTGAAAAGCACGAGGTTTCCCCAAGGGTACTGTGATTATCCTATTTTTAACAGAGTCCTGCAGATGGACCTAAGCAATATTGCAATAGAAAGTGTTGTCTTACAATATATGGATGACATCTTAATTTGCAGCATGACAGAGGAGAGATGCAGATATGATTCTATTCAGCTATTCACCATATTGGCTGAAAAAGGATATAAGGTTGACAAAAAGAAATTACAATATTGTAAACAAGAAGTGCTATACATAGGCCAGCTGATCTCACATGAGGGGAAAAGGGTTAGCCTAGAAAGGGCTGAAGCCATATTGAACACAGCCAAGCCACACACAATAAAGCAGATGCAGAGCTTTTTAGGTCTTTGCAATTATGTCAGGGCATGGATCTTCGACTACAGCTCATATACCAAGCCTTTATTACAGGCCCTAAAGAAGGCACAGGTGACGAAAGAAAAGATTGAATGGTCTGAGACCATGGAGGAAGGATTTGCTGAATTCAAGAGAAGAATTTGCACGGCACCAGTTTTAGGGATTCCTAATTATGCAGAGGAATTCTACCTGTTTTCACACACGGATGGCAGCGTTATGACGGCAGTGCTCACACAGAGAACCACATTGGGGTCCAAGCCCCTGGCATATTATAGTGGGAATTTGGACCCAGTCATGAGAGTTAATTTCCCCTGTGAACAAAGTTTAGCTGCTGCTGCGTTCACCATAGATGGCTACAACCATTGAGATGGGATGCTCAATGACGTTGTATGTCGAACACTCACAATTTTTTATTCTAGAGAAACCAAAGGGCACATTGACATCTCAGAGAGCTTCTGCTTATGAAGTGATCATATCGAATCCATCGATAAAGGTAGTTTGATGCAAGATAGTGAACCCAGCTATGTTTATAGCAGAACCAGTCACTGAAGGAGAGCCAATACATGACTGTGCAAATTATGAAGAATTCTACAATGAAATTCCCAGAGTAAAAGAAAATGCATTGGCAGAAGGAGAAATTATCTTTGTTGACGGTTCCTTGAGAATCGACCAAAACGATGGACAAAGATATACAGGTGCTGCTGTGATGAAGCACACAGCAAATGGAGAGTTTCGAGTACTTCTTAGTGCATGATTACCATCTGATTATTCAGCACAGGCTGAAGAATTAGTGGCGTTGATACTCGCGATTGAGAATCACGCAGACCAGGAAGTAACGGTGTACAGTGACTCCGCCTATGTGACATCAACAGTGCATGCAAGCTTAGCGCGGTGGAAAAGGAGGGGCTACCTCCGAGCGCACGGCATACCAGTACAGCACACAGGACTATTGGACAGACTGATTAAGGCACTACAGCTCACAGTAGGCATAGCGGTCGTGAAATGCGCCGCCCACATGAAGGGGACAGATTTTATCTCACGTGAAAATCAAGCAGCAGACACAGAAGCCAAGCGTATGGCATCCAAGAGTGAGACGATCATGGATGTGGAAGTTACTAATGTAAATGAAAAAATGATTGTCGCACGGAATGAACCTGAAAGCTACAATAATATGGGACAAACGCAGTTAATGGAACTCCAAGGGGAGGCACCACAGGAGGAGAAACATCCTGTGGCAAGGGTGTTCTTTAAACCCCTCCGAAAGCTTGTGGCGACAAGACAGCACTGGTAAACCAGTAATGCCTACAGCCCTGTTGAAAATAGCGCTGGGACAGTTACACTATCCAGCACACATGACAAAAGAGAATCTCAATGCACACTCAATGAAGACTGGTTCATACCGAACTTAGCAGAGCATGTTGCATTTTTTATGGTGAACTGTATAGTTTGCCAACAGTACACGGCTTGGCACACACTAAAAGTAATTAGAGGAGTCATCCCAAGGCCCAGTGGACCTTTTCAGCACTTGCATTTCGATTACATTAATGTGATTCAAGTATATAACGAGTACAGGTATCTAATTGTTGTAGTGTGTCCATTCTCTAGATGGATAGAAGCAGGTCCATGTACACACCCAGACATTTCCTGTGTGGCCAAATTTCTAGTGAAAGAGGTATTTCCCAGGTGGGGAGTATGTGAAGTCATGAGGTATTTCCCAGGTGGGGAGTATGTGAAGTCATGAGGTCAGATAATGGGACTCACTTTGTAAATGAAGTTTTTGAACAGATTAGCTTGTTGCTTGGTATAAAGCACAGGTTCTCATCGGCGTATTACCCGCAAGGTAACAGGATGTGTGAGAAGCTCAAAGGAGAGGATAGCCAAGTTGAATCTTACTCTAAGAAAGGGATGGTTACACTGCCTTCCTTTGGCACTGTATGCACTCAGAAACCAACTTGGTTCTGACCATCATCTTATGCCGCACGAAATAGCAACAGGAAGAAGAATGCTCACTCCCCTGACACCCCGAAACAGAGCTAGACGTGATGCCCAGCCAACAAGAGAAATCTTAGGGTCTGAAATGCAAAATTACGTGAATTGCATGACATCTTGTCTTACTGTAATATCAGGCCAGCTGCAGAGATGACCAAAAGGGTGCAGGGCAGCACAGAACACAGAAGGAGATACTACAAGTGACTAAATTCAAGGACTACGTATTCCATGAATCTTCCCTGGGGACACGGTCCTGGTGAAGAACCACACGAGAAAGAAGTGGGACGAGCCAAGGTTTAACAGTCCCTTTAAAGTGGAAGACTGCACTCTCTCTGCAGTGAAGCTGCAAGGTAAAAGAGCTTGGATCTTTTTGGGTGACATCAAGCCATACATCCGAGAAGGCCCCCTGCCTGCACCCCACCACAAAGAGACTACAGACGACGGGGAAGAACCACAGCATGTGCAGACGCGATTCATGACGTGGAAGAAGGACGCATGACCAGCAGCAAAGCAAAGACAAGGAATTTTTGTGCAAAAGTTGTGGCTTCATTTTGGACATTCCTCTGAGCAAAAAAGGGGATAAGGACATAAAAACGGACAGTCTGTGCATCCTAGTTGCAGGTTGAAGAAGAAAATTGCACATGTAAACCACAACATAGTCTGTTGACTCTGAACTTTGGACACTGAAGCCTTGATTAGAAAAGAATATGCCAAATTTTGATTGAGGACACATAAATTGTAAGAAAATACAGTATCCTGATTCTTTCAACACAGAGGTTTTATTCAGAATCCCTTATCATGTCCCACAGTAGTGGCATCACAAAGGACATATTAACATATTTTGACCTAGTGCTAAGATCATACCCATCATTGGTAGGGAGGCTCACCAGCATTACTGACTTTCTTCAAGATCCTGAAAACGAAAAGACAATAAGGAGGCTACTCACTGTAATTGCTGAGCAGTTCCTCCTGGTTCCGGAATACAGCGAGGAAAAACCAAAGTCCCAAGCGGAGGAAGAAGCAAATAGGCTTATTAACATACTGTTCTTTCGTTTAATTGAAGACTGTCCATATCTTGTCAGAAGAACCACAGACGTACCAACGTTTCTTCGAGATCCAGCAAACACAGAACATTTAAGCATAATCCTGAATGGAATAGTTATTCTTCACACACACCGAAATTGCAGCAACTGTTCACAGTGAGTGAGGGGCAAACAGTCCCAAACTTCAGCAAAGGCAGGACAAATGTCCCTGTCGCCAGAAGACAGCAGATTGGTTAATTGACTTTACTTTTTGTTATATTGGCAAGGACACAACATGTCTTCGGGAAGTAAGCAAATCAGAGGCATTGACTTAGAACCCGTATATTTTGAGCATGCACAGTAAAGAGACTTGCTGAATTATTGCCTGATTTTGACACTTTCCATAGCCTTGCAAGAGAACTGTGTCCAGAAATAATAGACAATCCATTGTTCAGACAAAGGGAGACAAAGGGGGACAATTGTTTTAATACCTGCAACTCACAAACAGAACCGGCAGAATCCAAAGATAATATTGTTTAAAAGTGCATTAAAGGTTAGCACCTTTTAATGGATGATCGAGATGGGGATACAAAGTAGCAACCTCGTCCTCCCTCAGGAGGAGAGATGTCTGTATTTTCTGGAAGTAAATGCTGTAGATTGACATACAGGGGTATTATGTATTCATGCATTATATTCATCATTGTTTTACTGTCACTGATGATTAGAACTGCATTTTCTATTGGTGCACAAAGCGTTCCAATTCCAGTGCATCCACCTAATGATGCACGCTTGAAGCCTACAAAGGCACCCAGACCTTACATAGTCATTTCAGTCACTAGGAGGTCTGATGGTGGAATGAATGAACTTGAGATGGATGTGATTAGCAATGACACACATACACTTGTGGTAACAACCAAATCGAAAAGCCGGAGACAGGGTCGGCAGAGTATGAATGTAAAAAAAAATTACTGACAACCACCCGCATGCAAACATTGAATGCACACACACCAGGCCTAGTGTCAATAACTACAGAACCACAGGTCACAGAATGAAGGAAGGTCGGGGAGCCAACAATGAGAAGCTACCTTACCAGTGAAGTGACAAGACAAGTGGGAAAAAATGAGCTCATGAGGAGACAAAAGGAGTTAGAGAATGGAACAACTGAGCATTGATAAGCACACACGATCCAACGAGGGGGACAAGTACAAGTTCTACACTACAGCCATATATAGGACCAATGGCAGAGTGGATATGGACATTTTTAACCAAAAGAAAAAGAATGCAAGAGAAGGAAAGAATTGCCAGACTTTCCTCCACTCAACTGGCACAGATGAAGCTACCTGCATCATGGATCAGGATACCTGAGATTCCTCCAGCAAGAAGAAGCCATACAGATGCATTCAAGGATGTAGTTATAGCGAACTACATGAAAACCTTAAGAGTCAAGAGAAGCATACAAGGAGATGACAGTGAACTAAACGATTACTTGGACAGCACAGCACATTTGGGAAACAACATCTGGTACCAGCACATGAAAGAAGTTGGAAGACGAAGTTCAGAGGGTGAATGCTTTCTGCTTTCTTTGTGCATTCCTACCTTACAGCATGGGGAAGTCAAAAATATCTGTAGCTGTAGAAATTGATGTCCAGACAGCACACTGTATGTCGCACGTAGCAATGTGCATGACCAGAGGCCAGTTCATGGGAAGTGATGCTTTACTAAAATGGGCAAGTGGAGCAACCGATCCAAATTAAGACGATTATGTCCAGGATATAAAGACAAGAAATAATGGACAGATGAAACACATTGTGGTCAGATATGAGAAGCCTGGAGTCAAAGTAGCAGAGATCAGAAGAGAAGCAAACCAGAAGCTAAATGTCCTAGGAATAACTCCAGAAGAAGCTGGAAGTTGGAAGAACAGAGGCCAAATGCAGATTTGGGGATCAGTGCTTTCACCAGACGGATGGGAGAAAGGAGTAGTGATTTGCAGAGCATGGATGGTCATTGGTCAATACGAAACTACCATCAACATAGTGCGAAATGGATGCAAGCCATTGTGGCCAAAGCTTGCAAAACTGCTGGCATGGGTGGAAGACAAAGGAGGATCCTTGCAGATAGTGCCACTGGAAAGCCCAAAATTCTGCTTCAGGAATAATGGCACTAGAAAAATGGGAGAGAATCAGAACTGTGGACAAAATTTTGATGCTCCAGGAATGATACATGGACTGCAGTAATTATGGCTCATTATTGAACATGTGGATCCAAAGCATACTGTCATGGTCATGAAGTCATGGGCACAGGCATGCAGGGGTCGCATGCACAGGAGACCTGGTTGGACACTGTCCTGGCGCCTTTGGCGCCAGGCTCATGAACAGAATTAAACAAGAACATCCATTTAACACCAAAAAGCTTTTTTATGGACATAGCACTTCAGATGCATCAACCTTGAACATTCCATCCATTAAGCAGGATGCATTAACCTTGAACCTTCCATCCATTAAGTAGCCCCAAGTGTATTCTTGGGTGTGGCTGCTAATGGATTGCCTTCGCACATGCTCACACTCTAGGAGTGGCAGGGTGTGGCTGGTAAGCCGGCCCTAATGGGTGTGCCCACGATCTCAGCTATATAAGCTACCCCGATCCTCAAGACAGACGCTTCGCGTTATTCTGCACTTGCAAGCAGTGTAACGCTCACCGTCACTGAGGTCAGACTTACCTTTGAAGATCCTGATTCCTGGACATCCTACTTCCTGCCAGCATACTTACCAACTGGGGGAAGCTGTTCGTACCTGTACATCTACAGGCGAACCAAGTATTCATTTTTAAACTTTCCGGAACGCCACCGGCACCACAGCACAACACACTCCATTGTCGAGAGTAGCGCCTGCAGGGAAAAACAGAAGACAAGATAAGACATCAAAAAAACAGTCAGTTTAACGTTGCGCTTCGCCATACTTCACGCTTTTCCTTAAACCATCACTTACCTGCTGTCAAACATTGCGGTAGCATCCATCTTCCATCTGGCCGCGTCTCGCATCTCACAGCTGCATTGAGGCCGCATTTCCATCTAAGGGAAGCAAACAGGAGAGAGACATTATTGTGGGCATAAATAGGAGCAACATAGAAACACTGTAAAGAGAATGAACAGCATCACAAGAGATCAAGACTTACCAATCATAAAGAGAAGCATAGTCGCAGCTAGACTGGACTAATACTTATCAGGGATCAGTGAAGGAAATAGATCCCATACAACGCGCCCCTGCCAGAAGTAGCAGAACGGAGAGCTTATCTTCCATAATTCACAGAAGCAGTATCACCACGTACCACCACTCACATCTTTTCTACTTAGGAAGAGGCCTGAAGGGGGTGATTTAAGTTCAGGGAGGGATGCAACCATGCCCCAACACCTCTGCAGAGACCAGATGAGCGTAACACATACATCAGGCTGCCGAGAAACTGGGGAGTTATATGCACAATAGTGAATGTCCACGTTCCAGCGTTGGTGATTCCGAAAAGTGACCTGAATATTGATAGTTTCCCGAAAGCAGATGCTCACCTGAGAAAGGAGAGATCTGTGGAACTGCTGAATCGAATGAAGAGAGAGAATTACTTTTTCTGCCAAATCAAAAGAAGCTTTTCATGCAATCCTTTATGAACACAGGATATTCAGCCTTACTTCATCAGTGTTCATGACAATCTTCATGCCAAGATTTCAAGTTGCAGCAAATACTAAATGGTTGCAGATAACCAGATGGGAGTTACTGCAAACCATCAACACAACCATAAAAGGATTCAACGCAATTAAAGAAGAGTTAAGGGCAATCTGACTGATGACTCTCCAGAACAGATATGTACTTGACATTATCACAGCTATGGATGGAGATGTTTGTGCAAAAATTGGAGCATCATGTTGCACATTTCAACCATCTCACGATGAAGAAAATGGAACCCTAACAGAGGCCATAGGTATGCTGACAAAACTACAGAAACAGGTGATTGATGAAACTGACGAAGTTGACGATGACAGTTGGTTTGGATCACTATTCTCAAGGGTTCCACAATGGATGGCAGATGCATTCAAGTTCCTAGGAGCCCTGCTATTGATGATATTGCTAGGATTCTGTGTTATCAAGATAATAATCTCTCAGTGCCAGAGCACTGCGAAAAAAGCCATAGGGATGAAGATCATGATTGATGTCGAGCCAGGATGGAAGCCCAAAGACCTGATTGATGAGGAAATAAGAGACTTTGTGAAGGCCATCATTCATGAACCAGAAGGAACAAAGTTTCTATATCCCAGGAAGGATAGAAATGATGTGGGAAGATGGGTTTACTGCAGCCCAAATGGACAATGTCAACTAATGACACGGAACAAGGACAAACACTTGAGAACAGCAGGAAGTTAAAAAGGAGGTGTAAAAATATGGACCCCAAAGAGACATTTCTTCAGACCATCTTGTATAGACCCAGAAGATAAAGACAAAATGGACCCAAGCAATGAAGAAAAGGTGATTACAGAGGAACCAAAGAAGATGGATCCAAAGAAAGAGGTGAAAGTGGTCGATGAATCGCCCAGAGGGGGGAGTGTAGAGGAGGTCCCAAGTACAGCCCGCACTCCAACCGTCCATTTTGAAGTACCAGGAATGTTCACGCCGAAATATGTGATGTATGATGAGCAAATAAACCAGCAGAGAGCTGCAGTGGGTCTCTGTCCAGTACCCATCAGAAGAACAGTGCCTATTGAAGTACCGATACCAAGGAAACCATGGACAGTAAGGTACCTATTGAGAAAACCATAACAACAAATTAAACGAAATGAAGATCGTCTAAGTACAGTCCCTGAAGAAACCAAAAAGGTCTTAATAGAATACGAATGGTGACGACACAAGCACCCGGACTGACGCACATGTAGAAGAGATGATGACCAGAGGATGACGTAAAGAGACGAAATGCCATGAACAAGGGACATCGTGGACCTAAAGTGAAAGGACGATGTCAAAAACACTGTAAGCATGACGACGATATTCAACCAGTTTATGCATGTACATATGCTTGGAACTGCAAGAAAGCTAAGAAAATCGTACGGCTTGCTATGCTTAGTAGAAAGATAGTGCGGCAAGCGCCACCTATACATATCTACCTCAAAAGAAGCACGTTATATAAGTATACTTTCACTTTGCACAAAAAGCAGAATCAACCCGAAGGTTACTAAAGGCAACACGAGGAGAGCTTCAAATTTAGCAAAATTGAGAATAAGCAGCAGAAACGAAACTCAGCAGAGGCAAATCGTGCTAAAGAAGTAAAGGTCGGATCAGTTAAAATAGATGAACAGTAGCTACAATTCATTGAAGCAAAGAACAGAATATCCTGCTCAGAAAGACCAAGATAAGAAATTGGAGGTAGGTGGTGGGTGAAACGAAAATCAAATACCCGAATTACATGAAGAAGAGGCAAATTCACAGTGTCTGAATCACGTGACCAGCGAGAAGACATGAGACTTTCACACCTACGCATGGCAGTGGGCCAGCCGAAGATATCAGAACTTTTTCATACAGGAGGTGCAGTCTCGAGGCCAACCACAGTGAAATAATTGACACATGGCCACTAAAGTGATGATTGATTGTAACAATTATTGGAGGAAGGCCGGGAGGAACTAAGGGGTACCCTGCACCTGGCCAACCATTCTGCATGTTTCTAGGCAAAGTGGAAAAGTATGAGTGGGGTTGGTACCAACCCAATCATAATGGACCAAGTAATCTTGGGTCCTATAGTTAGTAGAACCAATGGGATGTCATACTTTTAGTGATGTCCACAGTTGCCATTTTGAAGGAAGGGCTTAGATGCCCCATCTGACAGTGTTTACCCAATCCCCTTACTCCGTTACTTATACAGATATAGGGCCTCATCACGACTTGGGCGTATTAGCCCTACCGCCAAACTCCCCGGCGCTAATAGTGCTGGATCACGAGTTTGGCAGTAATGTTAATCCCCGTTCCCAATTGAGCCCATTCGGGAATGCCCCATTCAATGGGGAATTTTCGTGCTCTTACCGCCGGCGGATTTCCCGCCGGCGGTAATAGGGCGAATTTTCAGCGGATTTCCCCCCAGCTCAGAGCTGGGGTGAAATCCGCCGAAGCCCTGATTTGACGGACCCTTAAATCCGGCGGTAATAGCGCAACCGCCGGATTTAAGGGTTACCGCCAAAGTCGTGATGAGGCCCATAGTATGTATATTAAAGTTATCTTTCCTGAACCAATAGAATTGCATGCCAACTTTTAAGCGTTACACGTCAGTGATGACAAGTTTTTAGTGTAAATTATGTGTTTTTTATGAAGTTCATTGGAGTTGTGAAGCGAGAGAGAAGATCATGCATCCGCTGATATTCATGAGACTTTTCGTTTTTTGTACTTGTCATTAAACGGGCTCCCTTTTCCAAACCGTTGAGTTGTCATTATTGATTTGGTGTTGGAGTATTAATCTGCACCCCCATCCATCTCACGGGTGCTGCTATCTTATCTTAAAGTGATACTGGGCAATCCCCGACTTTGTGGGCCAGTTGGGGGTCCCGGAGTACAACTGGCAATTACACCAGGTTACTGAGTAATACAAGCAAAGGCAAAGACGTATGATATTGTAATCATTATGGAACTCTTCCCAACATTTCCTCCACTGGTTGAACAAAGCAATACATTTAAATTGTTTGGGGATATGTTAGTCACCCATATTGCTTTATGGGAAGTATTGAAGTAAATAACAAATTGAAGCACATTTTGTTGCTCCTCGTAATTCGGTGGCGGGGACCCGTTATGTGTAGACATACACATTTTGGTCATTTGTACTGTGGAGTGCAAAGGGGCAGGGCAAAGGCGGCCTACAAGTGTGTACTCCATTACTCCATGTGCAAATTGTATAAACGATGCCTACCATGTGCGCATGGCAGGCAGCATTTACAATGGATACCTATGATATGATATGATATTATGTGGCATTTATAACACGCCTGTACACACGTGTTTCTAGACGTGACAAGACAAGGTGGGGGAAACAAAGGGATGACAAAATAACAATCTCACAATGGCTTGTGTCATTCAGATCGCGCAAGTACGGGGAAGAGAGAGGGGAAGAAGTGCCAGGGAGGAGGGGAAGGAGGAAGTGCAGTTAACTCACAAGTGCAGCCAGCGGCTGGCTCATAAGTGCAGAGAGAAGGGCCTGCAGGGTGGCAGGTACAGACCCTTAAGTGCTGGGGAGCCCGGAGGCAGTGCAAGGGCAACTGGACATGCAGGAACCTGGGTCCGAGTTCAGAGGGTGACCAGGTGACCAGTGTGCGGAGCAGTCAGGTGCATCAGTAGGGGAGAGGGAGAGAGAAAGCGGAAGCCAAAAGGAAGGGCTTGCGTTGCTTCCGGAACCCGGAGGTGGTTCTGCTCATGTTTGAGAGAGGCAGGGAGACTGTTCCAGCGGGAAGCCCCGGCCATTCCAGAGGGAGGCCCCAACCTATGGGGTCTGCCTATTTTTTTCTGGCGCATAAAGTCGGCGTACCCCATAGGGATCCAGAGCATTTGCGCCAACATGAAAATCTATGTGTTGCAAATGCAGGGAGCATTTGTATGGCAGCGGCGAGAACACAAGTAGCATTCAATCGCTCCTCTCCACCTTACAAATGCAGGAAAATGAGGAGTTATGCAAGAAACATGCGTAAAAGCATTGCTTTTACGCATGTTTCTTACGTTACGCTCCATCCAAAATAAGCCCCGATGTTTTTTTTCTGGTTATCCATAAATGACATTTGCCACGTTTCCTGTCAGTGGTATGTTCTCGTACCTTTGCAGACGGTTCTGGGTGTCTGGTGGCTCAGAGACTGACATTGTATAACAAATGACAGAGCATACTAACATTACGGACAGGTGAATATTTCAAATATTGTAGGATTCGTAATAAAAGCATACCGTAAGCTTGCATACCATAGCATAACATGTGAACACTACAGTGGACTATAAATGAGTACTACCTGCCAGCATAGGAATAGTACCTGTTCCAATATGCCTAGGTGTGGTTTAGTGTGTGGTTGAATAAGTCAGTTACTGGTGGGAAATGTAGTACAGTGCTTTGAAAGATTTTCATGAGAACCAACAGGGCCATTGTCAAATTACTCACAAATTGAGGGGTCTGGGTGATGGCCAAATGCAAAATCATCTAGTGCAAGATAATGCAACATAGCAAGAACCTAACATGACCCGGCATGCCCCGGAATTTTATAGGATAACATAGCATAACAGCCTAGCAAACATAGATGGTTCTGTTTTCGACTGTTTTTCTTCCTATCTATCTAATCGTTCATTCACTGTATCTTGGATGGGATCTTCTTCTCGCACCTTTTCTTCTCTTTATGGTGTTCCTCTGGGTTCTGTCCCTGGTCCACTTCTTTTCACTCTCAACTCTTCATCTTTGGTGTCCTTAATATCAGGTTCATCTTTATGCTGATCACAGATTCTGGTGTCATTTCCCTCTTGTAAGTATTCTTTCCATCAGTGTCTTTCTGCTTGCTTACTTGCTCTTAGATCTTGGATGTCTTCATTTTTTTAAAAATCTCAATCAAAAACAATACAGAAATCGTTGTTTTTCCTGCTTCTCCTGGGATTTCACTTTTATTAAATTGTCTTCACTTCATCTTTCTATTTCTCAGCAGCAGTGGCGTTGCTAGGAAGGGCCGGGTGGTGGGGAGGTGGGTCACACTGGCCTCCCCTGCAAAATGTTGTGCCCCCCTTTTTGCCCCCCCTTCCCATGGATAGTTGAAGACCTGCCCTGAGAGTGTTGGCATGTCTGCTTAAAGTGGCCTTTGTTGACTCACAGGGGAATGAGTGAAACATTTTGCTATGCCCTGTTATGCTATGTTATTGAGTTGTGTTCAGTACACAGGCCACCATTTTCAGGGTTTCTTGGATTTTCACGATCTTCAAGAGGTGGGATAGGAGATTAATGCAGAGGCAGAGGAAGGTTGCATTGTTGCAATGTTGATGTGTGCATGATCTGAAAAGGTAGGATTCTCTGTGGTGTGCACGTTTTATATGTTTTGTGAGTTGTCTGGAGCAGTGGTTAATGTGCGCTCCAGGTTGGTAACTTACATTGTTTATGTGACTATGGTGTCTGACGCTGTGTTTAAGGATTATGGAGAGCTGCATTGGTTTATCTGTAGTGGGTTAGTGGGCTATTTAGGACATTTCTTCGGGGTGCTATGCGTCCATTGTGTAATCTGTATTGATTCAGTGAGGAGTTGTATATGATGGTGGGTTGTTTGTTAGGGGGGCGTAGAATGATTTTCAGGTAACTACTATTACCATATATCGCTTACCAGACCACCTGATAAGACCTAGGAGCAACTTTATTCACTTTGGGAAAATCACAGTGATTTATGTGCTTAGATCAATGGAAAGCATTATTGTGGGTCTCAGGCTCTGGTGTTGTGGGGGAAAGGATGACAGGTTTGGGACTTATGTTCTGGCCTCTGTCTGTTTAGGAGGCAGAATGCCAGGTATGAGACTTGGGTGCTGGTGGTGGGGCAGCAGAATGGCAGACATGGGGCCAGGGCTGTGCTGGTAGGGAGCAGGATGCCAGGAATTGAGTTTGCGTTCTGGCCTGAGACTGTTGAGGAGGCAGGATGGCAGGTATATGGCTTGGGGTCTGGTGGTGGGGATGTAGGATGCCTGATATGGTGCTTGGGTTCTAGGTTTTGGGGGACGTATGCCAGGTATAGGACTTGCCTTCTGGTCTCTGGCTGCTGAGGAGGCAGGATGCTAGGCATGAGGCCTGGACTATGGCGGTGGGGAGGCACAATGACAGGTATGAGGCCTAAGCCCCGGGTAATGTGGGGAGGGGGGGTAAATATACCAGGTATGGGGCCTGGGCTCTGGTGGTGAGGACACAGAATGCCAAGTATGGTGCCTGGGTTATGGGTGGTGGGGGTAGAAGGATGCCAAGAAAGGGGTCTGAGCTCAGGCGGTAACGAGGCAGGATGCAAAATATGGTGCTTGGGCACTGATGGTGGGCAGGCAAGATGCCAGGCATGGGGCCTGAGTACTGGTGGTGGGAGGCAGGATGCCAAGTATGGGGCATGGGTTCTAGGTGGTGGCGGGAATTCCAGGTGTGAGGTCCGCATCAGTTGGGGAAAGCATACTAATAGCCCTTTTATATTTGGTCCCCCCAACATTGGCCTGTGGCCCCTTCTGTGCCACCCCTAAATTTGATTCCTGGATATGCAACAGCTCACCAGGCTGGTAATTTGGGTACACTTTTTGACTCTTCTTTTTCACTGCAGGCTCAGATTTCAGCAGTAGTGAAATCTTGTTGTTTTCATCTTTTCAATATCAGAAAAATACGTAATTTTCGTACTTTCTCCTCTACTAAAACTTTGCTGCAAACTATGGTCTTATCTCGTCTATGCTCCTAAACGCTGTAATTTACTCTCAATATTCGTTCCTGTTCTTCTCTTGCTCTGTTAAAAAAAAAATAATAATCATTTACTACAATCTGTCTTTCCTGCAACGTCATGTGAATTAAGATCTTGATCTTGCTGGCTTTTTTATTCTACGTACTCAAATATAACTTACTATGATTGTCGTTACTGTAAAGCGCATTGGTTAAAAGCGCTATTAAAGCAACAATAAAATAAATAGCGGAAACTTGCTGTTCATAGCGTAGCATGACATTAGCGTTAGAGAGATTTTCTAAAGTCCAGCTATTTAGGACTTTATAAGACTCTCCACTTGGCAATACAGAACTTCTACTCTTAGGGCCTCATTATGAGTGTGCCAGTCTGGAAACAACAGTGCCGGAAAGCCGACCAGCACCTTTGTTTCCAGACTGGCACACTATGGGCCTCATTCTGAGTTGGGCAGTAAGGGTTAACGGTCACCGGTAAGGAACCCGGTGCCGGTAAACTCTTACTGCCCAATTCCGAGTTCCCTTAGCGGGACCCGCAAATGATGTGTGGGCTGACCACATGTCCCTTAGGGGTCCCGCTAAGGCACCAGGGCACTAATAATGGGCCTGCTATTTGCGGGCCTGTAATTAGCGCCTTCCCCATTCCCATTGAGCCCTATGGGGACTCAAATGGGAATGGGGAATGGTTGGTTGAATTGGGACTTACCGGGTCCGCACAGGTCAGAATGTCCCGGTAAGTCCCCATTCAACCAGACCAGACCCGGACCCGGTTTTGGAGGCAGCCATGGTGCTAATAGCCTCGGAATGAGGCCCTATGACTCTGAGGGCGTGTTTTAACTATTGTTAACGGTGCCGGTGCTTCCGTGGTCCCCATTCCCATGGAATCTTATCGTACTCCATGGGAATGGGGACTCACAAAATTACCAGTGCCTGACTTCCCAGCCGCCTAGGTAGGAATACCCCGGTGTTACCGGGAAGTCGGGTGCTGGTAATTAATTATGGGTCCAGCAGCAACCTTCCAGTTTTACCGGCACCGTTACCGCCAGACCCATAATGAGGCCCCTTTCTGTACAGCTCAAAATGAAAGCAACAAACGAGCAGTAGAACAAGCACTTGACTTGAGAGCATACACACCCATTTATCAGGCCTTGCTGACTGATATGCACATGCCAGATCTGCCAAGCACGTGAGCGTCTGCTTTAACACATGCCCAATTGGTCATGCTGCATGTGTTCTGGTATCTCTCAGCACTCCGTTGAGCGCAAATCCTTCCTGCCCTGCTTTGTTGATCATTCACCTAATTATTTTACGAAACATCACCTGAAAAAGTGATAACTTTAAAGCGACAACAACAGGCACAACTAACTGCCTGTGCCATGCAGCTTTTTTGACAGCTACTGAACTGCTGCTTCCCAGAACATTTGCAACAAACCCTCAATCAGGGCGACATCCATCGATCATTGTGTGCAATTGCATCAGCGACAATAAAGAGCAGGCATGAAAGTCCTTTGTAACAGATTGATATGTGCGTTGCCAGATTACTTCTAGACCCCTCAGTGAGTCAGATACCATTTCTCTTGAAAACAAAACAAATGAGACAATGTTGTTGTTAGTTTGGATTGTATGTGTGTTAATAGACAAATGGCAAAGTGATAATATTACTGTGACATGTTCCAAAAAACTCCAAACACTGCCATTAAAAACACATGTAACAGAGATATCACCTTTCCCCTGCCCTGCATGAGGAGGCCAACCAGTTTCCTTTTAAATTATGGGACTTGTATTTTTCTTGTTTCCCTACATGTAAAATAGGAAAGAAACAACTACAAGTCCCAGAAATTCAAAGACATCAAATGGACTCGGTGGCTTTCTCGTGACTGCAAAGGGAAACTTGAAAGCTCTTCTAATAACCTTTAACAAGAGTCTGAGCAGCAGGTATGGCGTCAGGACCTTTCAGGTGTTTCAGATCAAATGAGAGCAGGGCTCTGGGGGGGCCGAAGCAGCTACCCCATTGTTTTATGACAACTAAATACACTCCTTTCAATTGGGACATTTGCACTGCCTCCCTGGCAACCCCTGCACTGCGGGACTGTCTCTGTATCCCGAAAGCCCCTCCTCCCGGCACTTACCTTGCACTTGCCACCAGCTCGCCCTTATTATTTATCATGTATTCTACAACCCTGTAATGCACTTTCCCCTCTCCCTTTCCCCTTGCACTTTTCCCTTCCCCTCTACCCTTGCGCGATCTGAATGGCACCTGGCCTAGTACGATCGTTGTCTGTCTCCCCTTGCCCCCCCCCCTGCTTCGCCGCGCCTTGAAACACTTGTGAATAGGTGCGTTATAAATGCCATATCATATCATATCATATCATACCCTGTGCAGCACGCATATTAGAGGCACCTTCAGGCAGCCGTCTCCTCCTCTTACTTATCATCTTGCTGCCTTTTTTTCAGATTTCCTGACATTAGCACCCTGATATCAAAGTGTGATTAATATCTTTTCGGCTGACATTTAGTTTTTCAGCTCCCTGCTGGTTTCTTGTCTGTGATATTCTGCAGCTATTAACCACCTTGCTAGATTCTTAATTTATACACGCAACATGTGCCTTGGACTGCTTTTCCCAGGTGTAAGGCAAGGGGGTCCCCCAAACATCATATTGAAATGGGCCCCCCACTAGCCCTGCCACATCTCCAGTTGACTCTGCTGAAGAGAAAGGCCTATGGCAGAGCAACATGCAAAGCACCATGAAAGTCAGTCAAGAGGTTGCCAATGAGTGGGCTCTGGGCATGTGGGATAATGTGTATACACAAGTACCCGGAGTATTATATGAAAAATAGTGTTATTGTGAGTGTTTTTGTAAAATATCAAGGTAAGGTCCAAGGCACTGCATGGTGTGCTTATTTCAGACCTGATTCTCGGTTCTGTTTGATTTCTCATGAGCACCCTCTGTGGTAAGCCTCATCGTGCTCCAGTTTTGCTGGGGCAACATTGCCTCCCTAAGAAATTAAACAGCGAAAAGATAGATAATAGCCCTTTAAAGTAAGGGACAAAACGCACTGTCATGAAGACTGCCCCCGCGTGCCATGATCAGTCTGTATGGCAATGTCCAAAGGGCTGACCCAACAGACCAGCTCTGTGGGCCAAGGTGGGTCAAATTGAAGATTTTGTCAACTGTGCAGTTGGAGGTTTTGAACATTGTTATGGGCCAGTGTACTTTAAAAAATGCACCGTGTGCCTCAATTTGTGGCAGTAATGCATGTCATGAGTGGTCACGAAATACACTTCACAAATCTGGGCCACTTTTTATCTGCACTCGGGCTGATTTCCTTACACAGTCTGACCCTGGCCCTGTACCACTCAAAGTAAGGGTAGCCATGGCAGAGCAGCCAGGCTTATTATAGGAGGGAGAGAGGGCTGTAAGAAGGCACAAACTACTCTCAGTATACATATACACTCTAGGTGCTATGTACAAATTATGGTTTATTTTATATATACGCAGGTAAAGAGAATCCTTTAGAAGGGTGAGTACTATCAGAAACAATAAACACAGTATAACACCAATACAGTTCTTCTGGTGAGTAAACCACAGTGTAAAAGATGTGCAGAATGGCAGTAAGCAATTCAAGGTAAGTAAAAACCACTTTGTAGTAAACTTTGTAATTTATTCTGTTTCAAGAAAAATACAGTTACAATACCAACATTAGCAAGTAAGTACTTTGCAACACTTGTGATATTTTCTTCACACGGAACTTATGCTTTAGCAGTCCTTCTCTATCTAGACACAAGTGGTCTCTGAGGCGAAACGGGACACTGGCGGTCCAGTGGCCAGCTATAGGCAGAACAGGAGTAGGCACAACTGTAGGAAAGTCAACATTGCAGAGGATTTCTTCTATAACAAGTAGGCACAAAGCTTTGTAGTTTGTGAAAGGGTTCAGGGAATTTGTAAAAGGCTCCCTGAATGCACACTAGTGTTAGGCCTGGGCAAATGGGTATGGGCGATCACCCGAATGTGTGAATCACCATGCTAGCCACAAAAGAGCAGTAGTATTACTATGGGTAAGTATGACCTCGAGTCTCAGATCACCTCAGCAGTGAAGAAGAGGATGCAGGTGGCCGCCCTGAGGATGCAGCAACTACAGGTTCCGGTCACCAAATTCTTGTTCTTCAGATGAAAGAAAGGACAATAGAAGTGATTTTGCAACAGCAGGCGAGTGAGAACTCTCTCAGCAAAGGATGAGTCCTTGATTCTCACTGCTTCATGATTTTGGCGCCCTCTTCAAGACACCAGATGAAAAAAGGGTTGTTATCCGAACAATTTGCCTCTCTTTCTCGGTCCAGTACTCTGGTGAGGGGACTTCAAGGAGTGGAATATTGCCTCTGGAGGACTGGAAGGAGTTCACCAAAGTTTCAGAAAGATTTGCTCTTCACACTACACTCAGGCTTTAGGTCCCAGGGTATTGGCAGTTGCAACCCAGGAAGGTGACAGTTTGTCGTGGGTGAGCTCAAAATACAGCAGGTCTCAAGATTGAGTGGTCCCACCAGTACAAAGGAAGGAGATGTCCTCTTAGGAGCTCTTCTGTCACATGGAAGAAGGGGTCCGCACAGCATCGGTCACTCAGCAGGCATCTCCGGTTGCTGGACGTAGCTAAAGGTGTTTTTTTCTCTTCTTCCTCATCAAATTCAGTTCCAGTAGTCAGCTTGACTTCGGCTTCAGGATGCAAGTCATTTATTCAGGAGCCCAGCCAATCAACATTCATGCTATTTTCAATCTTTAGTGGGTGGCTTTCGTTTCAGGGTAGCCAGCCTCCTAGTTGGAACTGGTTCCAGGAAGGCATGCCAGAAGAAAAAGAACAGTGGAGTTTCATACTCCTCCCTCGTTTCCTGTCTTCACAGACATTCTGGAGCCTCAGTGTGTTTCACAAAGGATTCCTGTTGAAGACAAAAGTAAAACCAGGACCTCCGCCACCCAGCACAGCAGATGAAGAACCAAGAAAGGACAAGGAAAAAGTAAGGGCAAACAAAGAATACAGTCACCATTTTGAGTCAATGGTGACCCTTCTGTGCATTACCGCAGCTGTGATCATAGCCTGTCAGTAAACATTATGGAAAGGTCGATAGAACACGTCCACTATCACCAGCAATTTAGGTTTGCCTGTCACACTAACAGATATGTTACAAGAGAGATGAGAAAGGAGATACAGTGTAACCTCACAGTACTCCACATAAGGTGGTGTGTGCTGATCTCACAGTATAACATTTAGAAAGGATAAAAAGTATCCCTCTACTCATGGGAACATGTGTTCTTACAAGTAGAATAAAATAAAACTAAAAGGGAGGCCCAGGGGGCTTGCCAGCAACACTGCGCAGAAAGTGCTGTGTGCTGCAACAGAGAAATATAGATGCCCAAAAGCTGGAGGAAAGCATGACTCCAAACATAAAGTATGGACACATACATGACTCCCATAGTTACAGTAAAAGGGACAAATGGGGAAAAAGGTTCCCACTCACCCAGTAACATATAGAAAAAATCCACAAGTCCAATGGGGGTCTCACATGTGAAGGAGATTTGGCATAAAATGAAAAATCTGACCTAACAATTAGCTTGACGAGGCTTGTGATATATAGATCTACATAGCATTTATTTATTTGTATTTTTAAAGCACACATCAGCCAGGGGGCATCGTGCTGCTGTTACAGATTAGGACATCAAGCTGGTTACAGAGAAAAGCATAGTGGCTACAAGGCGATTTGCATTACAGGAGCATATTTGGTTACAAATACTGGCATTACATACTTATGCCGTTACAGTAGAGCTGAGCGTCGGAGGGGGTGAAGGCAAGGGTAAGGGTTATGTGAATAGTGTAGTTTTTAGGGATTTACGAAAGGAGCACAGAGAGGGCTCAGCTCCGAGTGAGTTGGGAAGGGCATCCAAAACTTGGGTGCTATGTGGGGGAAGCCAATGCCGCCGGCTTTGGCTCTTCTTATAGTGGGTATTTGGAGTTGGTTAGCATGGTGGCTTCTTTTAGGACGGAGGGAAGAATTCTTGGTTATGGTTTCTGATAAGTAGGATGGTGCTGTGAGATTGATGTATTTATGTGTGAGGGTGAGTATTTTAAAATTGATTCTTTCCTTGACTGAGAGCCAGTGTGTGTTTCTTCTGGCCTGTGATACATGGTCAAATTTGGGGATGTGCAGTGCGGCGTGGAGGGCGTTATTTTGCTCTATTTGGAGCCTGTTTAGGTTTTTGGTTGACGTGCCAGCTATGAGGGCGTTGCAGTAGTCGATTCTGGCTCCGATAGTAGTTCTGGCGATGGAGAGGCAGTTAGGCGCCCTTAGGTAGGGTTTTGTGGCATAAATGATTTTGGTGGTGAGCGCGGATGCGGAGGAGATGACGCTGCCTTGTCATTGAGAGTGTGGAGTCTAAGTAGACTCCTAAGGTCTTCACGGATGTGGAGACAGGTATGTTAGTATTGTCAATGGTGATATGTGAGTATTCAGGGCTGAGTTTGGTTAGAATTTCCTTGGGGGCTAGGATAATGATTTTGGTTTTATCGCCGTTTAAATAAAGACCATTATTATATATATGGATAGTGGTATAAATCTTAAGGAGGGCTTCTGTGTCTTGGTCATAGTCTCTAATGAGGGGGAGGAGGACTTGCGTGTCGTCGACATAGTTTGTGTAAGCTACGCCGAGTGTGTCCAGTAAGTCAAAGAGAGGTTTGGTGAAGAGGTTATAGAGGGTAGGTGCGGTGTATGACCCTTGTGGGACTCCACAATTAATGGTGGTAGGGGGAGCATTGGCCTGGTCTGAGTACACTTTCAGGGCCCTAACATGCATAATACAGCACAAAATAATGTAGTGTGACATATTACTTATACAAGCAACAGAAGAAGGACTAAACGCTAAGTACATTTAAAAAAAAGTGTATTAAAACACTGGGGCCCTCATTACGACCCTGGCGGAATTCCAAAAACGAAGGCGGAAATGTAATACCGCCATCGAATACCGCTCGTTGCGATCATGACCCGTCACCGTAAAGTACGATGCCATTAGCGACACCGTAGTGAACGCCAACGCTAACTGCACCAAGTACGCGCACGCGCGCCATGCAAAACCGTAATTTCTGCCATGGCGCAACGGTATGCGAATTCTGACCCTAGCGGACTTTTACTCAACGCCATCAAGCATGGCGGAAAGTACCATTCCGCCATGGCGAGAATTACGGCATCGCGAACCAACCGTACATGGCCCTACTGAGTGCCTGTACTCCACTCCCTGCCCACATTGCACAACTCCTCGTAGGCGCAATGCAGTCACACCATGCAACCAGTGAAATGTACAAGTCACCCATGCATGCCAACGAACAAATGCATGCAGGGGCTCCAAGTGCCTTGTGAGTGGCCATCCATATTTGTCATGACACCATTGCCGTACTGATGCAGCACAGGCATGTGAAGGTTCAAGTACACCAAAATGAACTGAAATATTCCATGAGACAAAACAACAATAGTCCCCCATCGCTTGCCACCAGTGTAAATCAACATTCAAAGCAGTATCCTGAGGGAGACTGCACCAGCCCTGTACTCTTGCCAGTAGACAAACCAACCATCAGCATAAGCATGTACCACACAAGTTGGCAGAGTGACTGAGCAGCCAGGCTCATCTCAAGAGGGGCCAATGGGAGCTGTAGGGCACAGATGGCACGAATACAGAAGCAATTCCAATGGACCTGACCTCAGTCTCCCTCCAAGAAACGCACGCAAACACAGGCACCTGTGACCAGCCATTTTCTGATAATCCCATCATTCCACCAATCCACCTGGCTGACCGGCATCTGTTGCACAAAAGCTAATCCCCCGCCCCTGAGCATGACATCATAAAAACAGTCATAATGGCAGCCCCTATCCCTGACCTCACTGGGCTTCGTAGGCAAACGCGGCCAGTACAGTACCACACAACTCTACTCAGAAGCCGGAACCCAATGCAGATCATCTCACAATACATCGCGCCACAAATCGGAATATGCTACATCACTAGCAAAGAATAAGCCTACACGGTCAATATCTGAATATAAATTTAATGCACATCAAAATCACCAAGCCCATACAGCTATTTGCTCATGAACTCCCAAATAATTTCCATCACTGTGGGCTGCATCCGCAATAAATGACCAGCTTCTTCTTGTGTGACGCCCTGTTCCTTCATGGTACACAGGGGCTACATTTACGTTCAAAAAGGCAACATGGAAGCGCCCAGAACTGCAGGGCCGTCCCATGAAGTAGGCACTAGTCCAGCTGAAAGGTACATATGTTGCTCCTAGCCACTAGTACTGCGTAAGGGCATGTTGCCCATTGGCGATCGTCCCATAAGATCGTAATGGTGCTCCACTGATTAACTCGAAGCTGCAGGTGTCGAGTGAAAAAGCCATCTGCAGGAGTGGCGTACAGATGGCAGCGGCAAAAGGGGAGGAGATACCTGTCACCCAAATGAAAAAAAATAATAGTATGGGCATCCAAACTTCATATGTATTACTCAGTTCATTCAACACACTAATTCTACAACCATATGCATGCTAGCCCACTCAAAAGGATTAATTTCACCCAAAAATCACTTGCGAATCATAACGATATAAATCGAGGTTAATACACTATTACTAACGAGTGTTTGTGTGCATGCGTCTGTTAAAACAGAATCCATTAGATGGGATTAGTAACGTGCACAGACACAAGTGTTTGAAGGCGCGTCGAGACAGGGAGGGTTCAACAAGGGCAGATAGATGATGGACCCACTATGGCAGCTTTGCATCACATAGCGCATTGGAAGGGGATAGATTCCAAAAAGCCATGTACATGACAAACTCTCAATTAAATCATCCGTCCATGCATCCATTCATCATTCCCTCATCCCGGTATGAAAACGCCTGAATATTTACTCAAATTACATTAGAAATTTCCATTGAGTCTGTGCGTAATGCAGTCTGCAAAATCCACTGTGCTCCTGCCCGGATTACTAGTGTAGTGAAGTGACATGTATTTGGGGACATCCTGCCTTATCGTCCACTACGCTATTGCGCATCCCATTCAATTCATATCAATCATTGCATTCTCGCCATGGGCCCTGTCCCAAGGACATTCAACAATAGAACGTTATATTTCCAGTCAGACCTGTGGGCGTCTCCTCGCCGCTAGTTGAAAACCAAAAGCGCTGTCCTTCGAATTCCTCATTTGCAACATCACGTCGAAAAGGCATCTGTGGACGCTTGAATTCACAAATACATCTATGTAGTGCGGCTGTGTGTGAAAATGGTAACTGCCTTCAATCACTAATGGGACTCCCCGCCCGTCGGTGAACGTCGGTACAGTGCTGCATGGGGGTCCACCGTTGATCGAGTACTACATTCCACTGACCCTTCACAAGTTTGTTCGCGACTGCAAAAATAGTATGTGAAACAATGGGACCATAGCAGAATTAACATATAAACCAATATTTCACTGCCATTGGGATCATATACATGATCGTAATTGCAAGATGCCATGCGTCAAATTGCAGCGTTGTGTGCGGGACGTGCTCGGCCAAAAGTAATTGCAGCTGGCACAGGTGGAATGCATCACCACAGGTGGAGGCTATACAGCCTGAAAACACATAAATTGCACACCCAACCCCCTCCCACAACCACACCCACTCCCAAATGCTACCGACAGGACTAGCGATGTTGGGCCTGGGGGACCTGATAGCACTGCAAGTACTCCAACTTCAAGAAGAAGACGAACACCAACGACTACAACAACCGGCCGCACAGAGGCGACGCAGGAGGAGGAGGAGGAGGAGGGCAAGGCAGGGGCAGCAAGGCCCACCAGCACAGCCACTACCACCACGCAGGCAGCCCGCAATCCCACGCCACCGAGCCAATCCGTTCAACCTCACTGCTGAGCAGATCCACACCCTCTACCGTTTGGACCGGGACACCATAACCGCCATTGTCGACATGACACACGCTGACCTTGTCAGCATGATAGATAGCCCAACCGCCATCCCACCCCTACTGAAGGTGGTGTCTGTACTCCACTTCCTGGCCACAGGCACCTACCAGCACACAGTCGGACAGTTGCATGGCATTTCACAGCCACTATTGTCACGGACACTATTCCAAGTGCTTGATGCCCTCCTGAAGCACGCAGACGACTACATCTCTTTACCACGCTCGGAGCAGGAGCTTACAAACACAAAAGTGGGATTCCATGCACTTGGCGGCATACCGGGTTGCATTGGTGCCATCGACTGCACCCATGTGGAATTGGTTGTCCCACATGCCATGGAGGTCCAGTACCGCAACCGGAAACAATATCATTCTATCAATGTACAAATGGTGTGTGATTCCAACAGGATCTTTACACATTGTTGTGCCCGATTTCCAGGATCAACCCATGACTCTATGGTCTTGAGGAACTCTACAGTACCACGCTACATGGAGCGACATGCAGGGCACCGATCCTGGCTACTCGGTTAGTCTCATTTGATGCATGAGAATGTGGGGTGGGTGATGCGTCAATGACGTGGCAGGAAGGGGGGGGGGGATGCGTACGCAGCAATGTCATTACACAAACATCCTTCATTGTCCACATACAGGTGATGCCGGGTATCCACTGAAGAGATGGCTCCTTACACCAATCCGGAACCCACAGAACCAGCATGAGGAGGACTACAACCATGCCCACTCACGTACCCGTGTAGTCATTGAACAGGCATTCGGCCTACTGAAGGCTCGTTTCCGCTGCCTCAGCAGGTCTGGCGGGGCACTCCTGTACCGCCATGAGAAGGTTGCAAAGATGGTCATGGCATGTGTCATGCTACACAACATGTGCGTACGTAGAAATGTGGCCATGCCCCCTGACGCAGAACTGCAAGCACCTGAAGATGGTCATGATGAGGGTGGGGATGTGGCAGCACCTCAAGGAGTCCGCGAGGCACAGGAGGCCCGTGAGATTCGTCAGAATATCATAGATGCATGCTTCTAGCACTCACGCCTGGTGGCTGTTACATGGACACGGGACTTGTGGCACTGTGTGTGTCTGGAACATGCACAATGTGGCCTGTACGCCAAGAAAGGCCTCGTACACAAAGATCAATGTCCACACATCTCATTGGATTAATGTGAATATATGTATAGCAAATGTGAAATGGTATTACACACCCAATCGACCTGCCACCCGAAAGAACACAACACACCCCCTCCACCCTCCTACCTCCCCCCCGAACACCAGTGTCCAGAGATGCTCATTGTCATTGGGCAGACGCTATTGCAAGCCCCCTCTCCGAGTATCAGGGGCACCCCTGCCTGTGGAGCGCAGGTTCCTCCCAGATCTACGTTGGGGGCTGCCCTGGACGGAACTTGCAACGGATGATGTCTCAGCCTGCTCACGTCCATGCATGTCCCTAAGGGTTTGTGACAGCTCAGTGAGCACACGGCGCACAGCGGCAAGTTCACCACATACGTCTTTGGACGTCGCATGCAGTTCCCCCCTCAGGCTCTCGATGCTTCTCTCCATTTGTCCCCTCAGGCTCTCGGTGCTTCTCTCCATTTGTCCCCTCAGGCTCTCGGTGCTTCCCTCCATTTGTGCCCTTAGTGTCTCTGTACTTCGCTCCATTTCTGCCCTGAGTGTCTCAGTAGATGTTTCAATGGCTGCCTCAGAACCCCCACATTCAGCAGCATGCTCCTTGAGGAGCGTGGCCAGTTGCTGCTGTTGCACTATCATCTGCTCGAGGGACTGTTGCCTCTGCTGGGCCATGCCCATTTGCGGTGGGGTCACAGAGGGGCTGATCGTCGTCTTGTGGGTGCCCCTGCGTCGTTTCCTCATGGTGTACGGGATGAAACATACAGGGGGATTGAGACAGGTCATGGATGGTTCCCACATCGGCAGCACCGTTTTCTGTGTCGGAGCATGCTGGCATGAAAGCAGTGTCACCTATGGTGCTGCTGCCACCAGAAGCAGTGCCTTCTGTGGCATCCATTGGGGGGACCTGTGGTGCTGCTGTTGTGGACATGCTGGCTGCTGGGGTGCCTGTTGATGTCCCCTCCAGTGTGCTGCCACTTGATTTGTGCTGCTGACGTGTCTTGATCCGTGCAGCTCAGGTGGAGGGTCTTTGGCCGTTGGTCTTGGCCCTCTTTGCAGGTGTGCTGGTAGGGGTGTCCTGAAGCTCGTCGTTTGAATCGGACCCTGTGGTGGAGTAAAGGAGGGCGAGCGTTATTTATGGGTCTGTGGTAATTGGAATAGCAATGTATCACATGCATTGGGGTGGTACCTGAGGGTGATTTGGGTCAGGGCCTTGGAGGAGGTCTCATTTTCGTGTGGATTGAGGGTGCAGTTATTTTGCAGCCTGCAGTTAGGGTGTGCATGCTGCACATGTAGAGGGTGTTTTTAGGATTTTTACTTATTTATGTATTTAATCTGACTTTTAAAGGGCGCTATCATGGCAATGTATGTGGACGTTCTCCTGGACATGTGTTTCTATTGCACTATGGGGACACATGGTACTTCACATGATTGGACATTGTGGATTTAGCATTGTTTTTTTTGGGCCACCTACCTGATTCTTCGGATGTCTGCACTCCTTTCTCCATCCCTCCGACTCCCTCTATGCTCTCCATTCCAATGGTGGAGGCACAGATTTCTTCCCAGGGGGTCAACGTGATGGGTGAATCCGATCCTCCCCCGGTAGCTGTGGCAACGTTGCGGTTGGCAGAAAGTATGCTCCGGACGCGTATCCGCAAGTCGTCCCATCGCTTTCTGCATTGCTGTGGGTTGCGGGGTGCGGTCCCCACCGCACTTACCCGCTGTGCCACCAGGGCCCATATGGCCTTCTTGTTCGCAAGTGCCGTCCTGGTCATTTGCGTCGAGAAGACGACGGCAGCGTTCTCCTGGAGGGTCTCTGTGAGCACGGTGAGTTCCTCATGGGAGAAGTGGACCTGCCGCTGCGATCGCACGCTTTTTTAGCAACTTTTCCCATATTTATTTTTTTATGATGGGGTGGCTAACGGGTTGGGATGTGTCTCAGGGTCGGATTTTTAATGGTTGTGTTGGGATTCTGATTTTATAGGTGTACGGCGTGCTGTTTCCCGTTCCGGCCCCATGTTTTCACTTCCGTTTCCGTATATTTACGGTGACCGTAATTTGCGCTGACCGCTCATTACGGTGACCGCTAAAATGGGTGGCGGAATTGCACCTAGGGCGGCGTACGACGGCGGTATGGGCCGTTTTGGGGTCATTTCCGCCATCGCGGACTTTGCACTTCCGCCATGGCGTGATGCTCGTACCCGATGGGTCGGAATTAGCCGCACTTTGCTCCATCGTGCAATGGCGGAAACGCTATTTACGCTATGGCGGTAATGCAGTTACTTTCCGCCAGGGTCGTAATGAGGGCCTGGGTGATTGGTGGTCCCATGAAGCCTTATAGACTCCTCCAATGGGATAAAAGAGGCCTTCTTGCCATGGCACATTCCCCAAATAGACTATGTAAGCACACTTTTGACTTCTCATCCAGTGTATCTGTTTTGTAACTTGTCTTGTGTTTTTTTTCTACAGGAATTGATTAGTTCTTGTCTGGTTGCATTTTGCTTGGATAAGAGATTCGAATCTGTACTCTGTGGACAATACAATACTTTCCCCAAAATGCACCATTCTCCCTTTCTCTCCCAGCTTGTTCTACTCACATTCCTGTAGGACCTGTGGCCCAATCCCTGGATTTCCCTACTTGTGAGGATGGGGCTCAGTTTCAACCACCCATATTACTTCATCTCTCTGTGCCACACAGTCCTCCTCACGCCTCAGCCAAACAAAATAGTGCTTCCTTCCATGCACCACACTCAAAGGTCTCTCCTTCGTGCTTTTTTGGCTTCTTCACTTTACTTCCTCAACCACCTCTCAGAGACTCTGCCTCTCTGTTTGAGGTCTCTGGGCACTGACACAACTTCTCACATTGGTGTTCACCTCCCCACTGCATGTGCATCAACTCTGTATTCTTGGTGGTAAAACCTATTTGACTCCATGAGGATCGTGCCACTACACTGTACCGCAAATATTAATTTTTCCTCTGAGTTTCTTCTCTCTTTGAGTCAGTTTCACTCTTCTGGGGCATTGACGCCTGGCTTCTTGATAATGAGTGGTGTGTATTCTCTGACAATTTATGACAACAGCTGCAAAATGCCTAGGCCTGATCACGACTTTGGCGGTACCACCGGCGGTATTAACCCTACCGCCGAACTCCCCGGCGCTAATAGCGCCGGATCACGAGTTTGGCGGTAATGTAATTCCTCACTCCTCATTGAGCCCATTCAGGAATGCCCCATTCCCCATTGGGCTCAATGGAGAAAATTTGCGCTCTTACTGCCGGCGGATTTCCCGCTGGCGGTAATAGCGTGAATTTTCAGCGGATTTCCCCCCAGCCAAGAGCTGGGGCAAAATACGCCGAAGTCGTGATTTGGCGGACCCTTAAATCCAGCGGTAATAGCGCGACCACCAGATTTAAGGGTTACCGCCAAAGTCGTGATGAGGCCCTCATCATCCCACCTCATCTTACTCTGCCTGTTGAAATGTTTACAGGGCAGTGACTCTGCGGGCCCAATCACATGAGGCTTAACAGAGACAACAGACTCAGAATGCAAACACTGCTTCTCTATAAATACCAATAGGCACTTGTGCATAGTCTCCTTACTGTGCCCAATGTGCTAAGCAAATAAACTACCAACACCTCAATTTAGCAGCATTGGACAATGTGGCACGAGCTGCACCAGCAATCCAGTATCACACATAACTGTCCGCAGGTTGAGTCAAGATGGGAAGAATGAAAGTAGGGCACACTACATGATCCCTCCCACACCCTCATAGACATAGAAGAAGTGGAAAGAAAGGAGTTGTGTCCACTGACTCCAATGTTCTTCACTGGTCAGCACCTGATTCAGCCATGCTCTGACTTTTGTAGTCATATGGGAGCATGGGCTCCCAATTTCCCCCAGTGCCTTTAAAAAAATGTGTATTAACAATGTATTATTAATTTAAGAGCACAAACCAGAAAGAATTACCTACTTCATTAATAATACCCTCCCCCCTTCTTATCCACCGTCCTATAAAATAACCCTATAAAATCTTCACCTGTTATCATTACATGAACTCAAGAAATCTTCCCCAAATGTCCTCAAATATTCTACTCTTTCTCCAGTGTCTTGACGAGGTACTGTGAATGCAATCCTCTAGTCCAATTCCCAAATCCAGCTGAGTGAGTGAAAGAGATTACAGAGACAGAAATACAGGAACATGAATGGCAACGAGTCCAGTATGGGTGCACACCAGGAAATGTGGGGAAGCTTGTGGTGAGAAAAAGAAGGATGTTGCCGCAATCCTATAATTAATTTCTTGCCACATACCCCATAGAAGAGGCCAGGATGTGAAGTTCCATCATCCCCTGAGTGACTGACCATGGAGAACTAGGCCATGGTATGTGATGTTGAAGGAGGAACGGAGGAAGGGAGAAAGGGTGCCCAGAGAGAGAGAGAGAGAGAGAGAGAGAGATGACTGGGAAATCAGGAGTTCAGAGTGACCAAACGTAAGCACCAGAGAGGGTACAGCACATTGGCGTTAGTATGACATTGAAGGGCTGTGGGTATACTGGGTGTTCAGATTTGCATGCCCCTGGTACATTAATCATACATTGGTATACATTTAATTGGGTTGCTGTTGGTACTCCTGTTCAGAAGGGAATTGCCATAGCATTTTGGTGCTGGACTGCCCATGTGGGCAGGACAAAGACTGAAATGCAAATTAATATTTCCATTCTGTGAAAGGTACAGTGAGCTAAAGTGTGGCTGCAGACTCTCGAGTGGGTACCTTCCCAAAGAACAGGACATTTAGCCATGTTTGTTCTCACAGAGGCGCACCTATGACTATTTTTTGATTGTTTAAGGGACTTAGGTTTAGTCACCCTAAATTTCCTAGGGTCATCCAGACGTGGACCCCTTGCTCACTGTGCTCAGAGAGGCACAGCTCCTCTTCACTGATGAGGCCCAACAAGGCTGAAACACGTGTCTGGGTTTGCTGTTGGTAGACTTGTTCAGAAGAGAATTGCCATGCCATTTCGGTGCTGGACTGCCCATGTGCGAGGAACAAAGACTGATATGCAAATTGATATTTCCCTTCTGTGAAAGGTACAGTGAGCTAAAGTGTTGCTGTGGACTCAAGAACAGTTCATTTAGGCGTGTTCAACCTGGCAGAGGGGCACCTATGACTATTTTTGTTTTTTTTGCATATACATTTCAACAAGTTCATGTTTTGATAACATAAGTATTAGCTTTGTGTAGTGGGTGATGTATGTATGGATTGTTGTGGAGAGATCTATAGTGTTGAGGCAGAGGGCGTCCCTGTGAAACAGTTGGAGAGAGAAGGCAGCAGTGAAAGTTGTACCACAGAGAGAGCTGGCAGAGAGGTGTCCGCAGGATTGATTATGTTAAACATATTTTGAATAAATGTATTTCTGAGATACCACGTGGGCCATACATTATCTATGGGAGGGTATAGCGGGCTATTGGAGCAATGGAAGAAGTCCCTCCACCCAGTAATAAAGAGGAACTCCATTCTACATCCAAGGATTTGCAGAAATTACTCAACCATTAAGTGAGGTCATGAAGAAAAATACAACATTTGATTGGATGGAGCTCAAGATCAGGCAATGAAATAAATAAAAAAAGTTATAATAGAAGCACCTTTATTAGGTGACTTCATATCTGGGAGGAATTCCATAGTAACCGTTGATCTGAGCTGTAAATGGTTAGGTGCAACGCTATCCCAGAAAAATGGAGACCATGAAAGGATATTAATGTTTGCGTCAAGAGCAGTGACAGACACTGAAACACGTTATTCTGTTGTAGAGAGAGAAATGCTGGCTTATTGTTGGAGAGCAGAGCATTTTAGGCAACATGTTTGGGGATAAGAGTATATGAGAACTGATCACAAACCATTGATAGAGGTTTTGACAATACGAGGAATTAGGATTAGGATTAATACTACTAGAATACAATTGTAAAGTGCAATGCTTAGTGGGTAAAAGAAGTCGTGTGGCTGACTATTTTGTCAAGGATGCCTTTGCCAAATTCTAATACAATCCAAGATGAAATTGAAGAACAAGTATGTGGCGTAATAGAAGCCCTAAGTGCAGAGGTTTGTTAAGAATTTATTAGAAAAGATAAATTGTTAAAATAGGTGATACAATGGATTACGGTGGGGTGGTGGGGTCGCCAGAGAAAAATACTTTCAAGAGAAGTATAAAGGATATTTGGCGGTTAAAGAAGAGTTATTTGTTCAAAATGGATACCTTATGAGAGGGTGTAAAGTGATCCATTCAGAACTGTTGAGAGTACAAATGATTCAATTGGCACTTGAATGATATCCTGGTATTAATGTAACCAAGAGAAAGATACAGGAGAGATACTGGAGGCCAGTAATGGACACACATATAGAAAAACTGTAAGATTGTGTACACCTGGTCCAAATTCTGATAAGAATCTGGTGATAATCAAGTTACCACTTCTTGTGCCTAAAGGACAATGGATGGAATTAGGGATCAATATGTTAGGTCTGTATGAAAGTTTAGGCCAAGAAAGTAGACTTTTTCTAGTATATGTGGATTGATACTCACGTTCGCCTGAAGTGGCTATCATGGACCGGATGACATCTAGGAATGTAGTAACATTTGTAGATAAAGTTTTCAGGATGGAAGGAAATCCTGAATATGTGCTTAGTAATAATGGACTTCAGTTTAGGGCAAAGAAAATTAGAGAATGTTGTAGTCAGTTAGGGTTTGGGTGGACATTCTCATCAGTGTATCACCTGGAAACAAATGGTATGGTAGAAAGGATGAACAGGGTGATATCCAACAAGCACTAGCTAGTGGACTAGAATGGAAGAGAGTTTTGAGTGAACTAATGTGGCATATAAGAGTGACACCACACAGTGCTACAGGAGTTTCACTGTTCTGTTTGATGAGAGGCAGAGAACCAAACAGTAAGTTCTCTCCAGCATGGCTGAATGAAAGGTTGGGCATCAAAAGGATAGATGAAGGTTTAATCACTTGTAAAATGCTGGTAAATCAAAAGAAGTACAAGGAATAGCATGATAAGGAGTAAATGGGAAGTATTAAAAGGAAAGTTGGTGAGATTGCGGTAGGAAATTACATTGAGGTGAAGTGGGGAAGAAAAGAGATAAAAGGGTTATCCACGTTTTCAGGTCCCATAAAAGTGATCAAGTGTATGAAAAATGCTATGAGAGTAGAAGATGGAACATTCTAAAATCGTAAAAGGGTTGTTGAGAACAGAAGAAAGGCTGACAACAAGACTTTAGAGAGAATTTGGGATCATGTAGGAGAAATAATGGTTCAAGGATAAATTATTCAAGAAAGGGAAGGAGAGTCATTAAATGTAAATGTTAATGAGAGCATAGTGGGAGAGCCTAGAATGGCTAAAGACAGTGGAGAGTATTACAGCATTAACAGAAGTGTAGGGAATCAGAAAATTCCAAACAAATTGAACACATTAGTAATTTATAAGTAAAGATAGGAATTGCTCTGTTTTTTATTATGATTTAGTTCTGAGGAGGGATGTGTAGTGTGTGATGAATGAGTGGATTGTTGGGGAGTGACCTAGAGTGTTGAGGCAGAGGGATTCCCTGGGAAATGGTTGGAAAGGAAAGGGAGCCGTGAGCAGTTGTATCACAGAGAGAGCTGACAGATAGGGGTCTGCAGAGTTGATTACATGAAGCTTATTTTGAATAAATTCAGATTAGAAACCTCTCGTGTGTGAGATTTAACATCACTTCACGTAACATTATAGCGTATTAGCATCAATAACTTGCATAACATAGCATAAGGATGTATGCTTTACCGGTGACTAATAAAATTATAATTCTACGGGTTGCAATGTGCATGATGGCAGTGTGGTTAGCTTTGTCAGTTGTGAGTGCTGAATGCAGGTCTGGCAGAGTGGTGCTATGATTCCATGAGAAGCTAATTTACACTGGGCCTCATTACGACCCTGGCGGAGTGGGTTTACGCCAGCATTATTCGCGGCGGACCCGTCCGCCCTACTACGAGTTTCCGTAGCGCCATGGAGCGTTTTCCGCCTGGTTTTTCCGGGCGGAGAAATCCATGGCGCTACGGGACCTTGTCGTTAATTACGCCACCGTATTTTGAGGTGGCGTAATTAACGCCTTCCCCACTCCCATTATACCCTATGGGGCAAAAATGGGAATGGGGAAGGGTAAAATGGGGAATGGGGATTTACCGCCCCGCCAAGGTCGGAATGGGGCGGAAAATCCGCCAACCCCCATGGCGCTATCGGCAGCTTTCCGCCGTGCTCCATGGTGCATTTTGCACCGCGATTTCCGCCAGGGTCGTAATGAGGGCCACTGTGTTTAGCAGGCCTGTGATTTTTAAGTGGATGATCGGTAGGGAGGCAATATTCAATAGACTATATACATTGCAGGTATGGCATTTGGATTGGCATGTACATTTACGTAAATAGAGAGAACAGCTAGCATCATACGAGGAGCGAGAGGGGTGAAATTGCATGCAAGTTAAGATTGATCTACTTTATTCTTCAGAGTGACAAGCATCAAAACACGGCTGAAGGCGGACATCTCTGATAAATCGATCCTCAAAAGCCGGAAAAAGAGACCAGAGATAGAAATTATGAGTCGTAGAGCAACACATTGTCCAAGGATGGAACTGTGGAACATTCGTCATTAAGTGAAATAATGGATCTCACAGGCTGGGGCATGGAAAGAATGGATTTCTTCCCATGATAACATAGCATTGTAGAATAGCATAACCAAACATAGCACGGCATGGTATCGCCTCAGACAGGCCCTTGTTACAAGTTTGGCAGTCTGGGAAAAAAGTGATGGGTGGTAACAGAATTTCTGCCATTTTTCAGGGCACTGCAAAAATTACCATTTTCAGCCTATTGACCGCAAGCGGATCTACCGAGAGGTCATGCTACCTGGAGGGAATCCCGCCAAAAATCCCCATAGGAGCTGTATAGACTCTAAAAATGTGGAGTTACTTGTGGGATAACGCCACGGGACCAAGTAGCAGTAACTGTAATCGAGATTGGTGGTCATTCAGCAAAATGACCGCCGAATTACAACCAGACTCGAAATGAGGCCCACATCCTGGTGAAACGAGCTGCCTCAGATTGAAGAAACAGACACTAGGGCAGGTCAATGCCAGTATGCACAGTCCATGCAACCTTCACCTCTGGAGATGAAACTCAGCCGCTAAAACGACTTCCCTTGATGCCTGAATGTTTTCGTAGCTTTGAGATGAAATTCCGAATCAATCACTTTTAAAGAATAACATGAGATGCAAGCATATATGGTTGCGCATTCCGTTTGATTGCAGACCTTCTCCTTATGGAGGGTGTCTTTGAACGGCTCCTTCGCAGATGGGGGCTTTTTCCAAGTGACACAGGGTGATGTGTACGTGCTCTGCGGCCACGCTTCCCGAAGACGCGCCTACACATTTCTAGTTTGAGGTTATTAACTTAATGGGGAATATTTGATTGCTACCAGTTCCTGTTACTCCCAATGCCCTAAACACATGTCCGTGTAAATAATGCATAAGGACTTTCCATTCCCTTATCGGCCTCTGACATTCTTGTAGACGAACAGAGGCCCAATTTAAAAAAAAATGGTGATTGACGTGACAAAATTCAGGAATGCGATGCTGCCAAAAGTCTGAAAAGTAAGAGCTGGGGGCGCAGTCAAGCAAACTGCGCCATGACAATCTACACACGAACATACAAGGAAGAGAGCAATAGACAGTAAAGAAACAGTGATTAGAATAGACGAACAGCCCCTTTGAGAACTCCCCATGAATGCCTCTACAAAGTTACCAACCTTCCTCAGAAGGCCATACATAGGTATTGCAGAACCACAATAGCAACATCTTCTCAGCACAGCAGAGCTGCTGCAAAATCCCATGGTGATGCCGCAGTGTGCATATGTCACCGGCCAGCACTGCTTCATACACCGCCGTTAAGGACATCTGTGTAAACTCAGGGTGAGGGTGGGTGGTGTACCCGAATAGTACAGTGGCAGAACACCGCCATCCACCCTACTACCCTAGCCACTGCACACATGGTAGGGGCATACCCTCGTGGCTCCTTTCGATCCACACGGCCGCAGTAGGCAGCCCGCTTGAGCTGTGGCAGAACACCGCCATCCACCCTACTACCCTAGCGACTGCACACATGGTAGGGGCATACCCTCGTGGCTCCTTTTGATCCACACGGCCGCAGTAGACAGCCCGCTTGAGCTTTGAATGACGCATGAACGGAGAACCTTCACTCAACCACAAACACACATTATGCTGTCGGTAAATTGTTAAGAAATTAGACAGTACTCGTGTGAGTAAAACACGTCCACGCCTCTTTGCATGTGGGGGTTATAATAAGTGTGCACAGGAAGAGGGAGCCAGGGGAGAAATATAGCCGCTGCAGCTGCCCAGAGAAAAGGTCCGTGGCCTTTCGGATACCCAACCAAGCCCTCAGGAAGAACCGCCGGGCATAGGCACTTGGCATCCGTAGCCTCCAAACGTTCAGCTCATAACCTTTTGGAGAAGTGCCCATCGTTGCGGTGGTGTCTTCCAGGTAAGGCGTGCCGCCTGGAAACAGCAGTGCTACAGCCTTGACCCTTCAGGCAGGACACTGATGAGCCTGTAGTAACCATGCATGTCTGACACATAAACGCAACATGCCATGGCATGCCATTCCATGCCTCCAGCAATGACTACATCCACTGTGCTTATGAGCACCCATCCATTGGCCCAGAGAACAAACTGCGTACACCGACAGAGGGCAGCAAACCATCCCTGCAAAGCATGATATGACATGGGGAATGCACCGCATCACTACCCCAGGCACTAATCCCTGCCCTCAGGGAACCACACAGGTGTACACCAGAAGCACAATAACGCACATTGAACCCACCAGAGGTCGAAAAAGGTAGTGGCTCGTGGCCTTTATTGATTGCAAACCACTAAACAATGACCACCTGGACCTAGGGATCAAAGGTTTGCTGCAATCTGCAATCAACTAACAGACTACACCTACATCTTGCTCATGAAGCGTGATGACATCAAAACCACGAAGGGCACAAGGGCTGCAGTTCTCACATCAGGAATAGGCGGGCGAGGGACGGGCACCCAGAAGAATCCATCAGGCACAAGGAGGTCTCAGAGAGCAACTTGCTTCAGAAGAGAAACAATCAGAGACATGCTTTCATCCCCAGCAATGACACACATCACTGTTCAACTGCACAGGAGGCAAATGGACAGAAGACCTGAACGAAGTCATACACCATTGGTCAGGGTCTGCAACCTGTGGCTCTCCACATGTTTTGGACTACGAATCCCATCAGCCCCAGCAAGCATAGTCAATGGTGAGGAATAATAAGAGTCATAGCCCAAAACGTTCCAGAGAGCTTTTGGGCCTCATTATAAATAGGCTGCTCCAGCAATACTGGACCTTTATCAGACAGGTTGACTGCAGGTTTGCCGGTGGGGGACCTGAAGGCAGGAGGTAAGCCAGGCACCCCACCAGCAAAAAAAGTAATAATTACCAGAAGCGGTATTGCTGGTGCTGGTAATGACGGCGAATCCCCTCATGCACTCATAATCCGGCTGCAGTGCCGCTGGACTGAGTGCCAGAAACAGTAATAGCTTTTGGCGGTATCCTGGCGGGTTAAACCACCAGGATACCGGCAAGGTTATAATTAGGCCCATTATCCTGTAATAACAGAAAATGGGGAGTTACCACCACTTGTAATCCCATGGTAACCCCACGGGACCAGGTGGCAGTAACAGTAATCAGGTTTGGTGGTAATTCAGCAAATTTACCACCGAATTACCACCAAACTCGAAATGAGGCCCACAATTTGGTAAAACAAGCTGCTTCATAGGGATTCACAAAAAAGGTCACTGATGATGAACTTGGCCTCATGACCTATTTGCCTAAATAGCTGTCTACTAAGAAACCTGCTGCCTGCTGCTCGCTAACTATCAAAGGGGCTGCACATTACAAAACAGGCTACATTTGTAATTACAACAAAGCAGGAAAATCTGGTGGTCATAAGAGCTCCTGACTCACACCTTCTGACATGAAAGGACACTTCACCCAAGACTGGTTTAAACAACCCCCCTTGAAGCTGTCCCCATGCCATGCCCCTCAGGACCTAGCACATGGTGGGGCTTGGCTCCCATGGGCCCCTACTAGTGGCACCTATGTGAATGAAGTCAACCCACACAGCAGGGTGGTCGAAATGGTCTGCAGGCAGCACTAAGGAAGGGCCTCATGACTTCACACAGGTGAACGGGTGACATCGCTGGGCATGAAGTGGCTGGAAAGGAGGATCATCTAAATGTGGGCACCGTAAATGCACATGAACCCATGCCTTGAGTCAGGCACACACTCTGGGAGGTGCACACATCATGCTCAAGCGCGTTCACTACTGTGCCAGTGGGGGCTCTCTGAAATGGCCACTGCATTGAAACCCACCATGGGTACAACCTAATTCATGAGGCATGTGAGTGGAGGTTTCTACAGAATGCCATGCTTAATCATGTATGTGGCATGTCTTAAATCGTTTCCATATGTGTGAAAGTGTAGTGTCCTTTCCGAGATAGAAGTGCATCAGCTGTCTACTCCACTAATGCAGAATTGACATTGTCATCTCAATTTGAGGCTCATAGTGTTAGACCTCACCATTATGCAGCGCAATATCACTTCCAATGTGGGTCCTCCTGCTGTAGGGAAAGTTAGGTGTACCCTATCACCGGCTTCCATTTCATACAGTTGAAGAGGGAGTCGGGATCCTAGGACCACCCCGCACTCCCATCAAGTTCATGACAAGACCGAAGGCCAGAAAACACTGCAATCACCCATTCTATTTCGGACGAATCCCAAATTCACCAATGATCGACAAATGCACTGAGAGGTATCCTCTCAGCCAGCCCTACAGACCAGGTGTAGTGAAAATCTATCCATGCATGAGTGAAGAGCTGCAGGCCATGGTCAGAGAAACCTATATGGACAGCCTGAACTAAGCACCAAGAAACCACATTGCTGACAAAATTAGAGACACCACGACCTAGCAGCATTAAACATGAAGCACATGTGCAATCCACACTAGTCGGCACAAACATGCGCTCGAATACATGAAGAACATGAGCATACAGTTCTATAGTTAGAGGACAGATATATATACAAATTGTAATTGCTTTTATTATTTTTTCCATGAGCCAAATGCAGTAGCGCAGAAACTGCAAGACACAAGAGATCCTGAGCGAGTTTGCTTATGCTTAAAGCCAATAACCCTCGTGGATTTACAGGAGTATATACGAAACCTGATAAAACCACGTATAGCTTACCCATAGGGAATGTAAGATAACATGGACAACAATGTAGCTACCGCATTAAAGGTTCAGGAAAATTACAGCAGGCCTCAAATTATTGAGCAGAAGACAAGCTGAGCTGATTCAGACTGCACAGGGAGCCAGACGCGTGAGACGAGGCCCTCAGCCAAGGACAAGCGATATGAAGACATTCCAATCCCCAGATGACAACGGCACCAGCTGCAGAAAAATTGAATAATTCCACATAATTCGGAGCTGCCGAGTTCAATTTCGTGGTCCGTAGACACGTAATGCATCTGAAGCAGACAATAGACAGTAATCGGTGGTGAAAAAGGAGAGCCGATCCCAGGCAGCCAGGCGCAGGCTGCAACAAAATGTGCAACAAGTGTTGTGACAAGTGGGACATGATCTCATAGGCAAAGGTGGTGCACACAAGTTACAATACAGACACAGCGAGCTGAGAACAATTTCGGATCCCAGGCCTGGGGACATCAGCTCTAGCCAATCACAGTTTAACACTCTAGGGGTGGGTGGCAACGGGCAAAAACCAATGGTAGGCCCACTACTCTGCAACAATGTCGTAAGTTAGATTTTGGGGAAGGGACAGGCCAGCCACCTGACATGTAAGATCCAGTAGAATAAAATGTACTAATATAGGTTTTTATGCTCCTGACACCCAATCCCATGCACTTATAGGCTTTTGTAGAAAGGGCCAAGTGATGATGGGGCAGTGACATGTTTCCTAGACAAAACTGGCCTGGCAGTGTAACGTGCTACCCCAATTTTTCCCAATCTCTTGGCCAATCCCTGACTTGTGTCTATGCTCATTGCCCCCATAACTAAACCATGTTTTTTTCTCGTTTCCCTTTTCCCTCATTTCCTCACCTTCCCCTTCATCCTTGTCCTCACCCTTGCCCTGAGATGCAGTGTATCCCTTACTATGGTTTGTGTTCTTTAAGACAGATTTGTAAAGCCAAATACTCCACCAAGCTGAACATGGGGTGAGGGGAAATGATGAGTGGGCAAACCAGTCATTTTTATATACCCAGGATGTGGTGGGAGGTTGCAAACCCGGAGAAGTTATTTCCGCCATTGTGATTATGTGATGTTTACTAGGCATAAGTGGAAGATACATGTGGGTGGGCACAGTTTTCAGAGGGATGCCGCTACTCGTTTGACCCCTGCTCCTTTTTTGGACAGCTTGATCATCCCCCACCACTGCCCTATCTGCTCCCCATCCAATTGACATACCTGCTATTCTTGTGCCCATTCTGATCATTTGGACTGCAATAGCTGGCGTGAACAATTCCTCCAGTGTTACATTCTGCCCTCCCGTTAACCGCCCACCCATAGTCCCTCACGCCACCCCAAAGGTTCTGCTTCCCAGGGCCACCTCTTTACCTTTGTGTGTGATTCGCCACCCGGCATCCAATGTCCAGCGCTTTCCTTTCTCCCCCTTTCTCTTCCCCTCCATCGTTATCCCCCCAAACCCCCCCTCCCCCCGCCTGAACCGAGAGCATTCTATCTGCAGTGAATAGCTTCTATACTATGAGCTTGGTCAACCTGGTACAAAATGATGACATCCCTATTCCCCCAATGAAATACAAATACAGTGCTACACAATGTAAAACCTGTGAGCTAATTTACCCTGCTGTGCCACCCCTTCCCTTGCTATTAGCCCATCCCGGCCCCCTGAACTGCTTCAGGTCCCTTCATTTCTGATGATCACTTTCCTTTCTCCGAAACCCAGCAGTAAAGCAGGGGCCCTTTACACATCATGGCCCATTGAAAGGACCCTGTTATGAAAACAAAGGGTCATTTTAATTTTAAAATCCCACAAAAAGCACCAGATACCAGCCCAAACCTGCCCCCCCCCCTCCATGCCACTTCAAACACATCGATTAACGATGGTTTGATTTGGCGCATCAATGAAGGTTTAACTTTGGTGAAATGTAACTTCACTGCACGTTCCGATTGCTCACAAGGCCTTATAGGGCCGCCTCTGTCTTTTCTCTTCATTGTTATTATATGTGTCTTTCGTTCCCATGTTCCCTCCCCGTTGCCCTGGGCGCTTGAAACACAATTTCTTGCTGTATGAGTGCCTTATAAATGCACAATAAACAAATAAATAAACAACATTTCAAATCGCACTAAACTAACACTTGTATCTGCCCAGCCCTGACACACAAACGTAATTGCCTCCCTCAAAGTCTTTACAATGCCTAAGCAAAATCAAATGCCATGTCTAGCCTTCTGCTATCTCCGAGTCCCTAATGGTCTGTCTTGTTGGCATGGGGGCCCGAGCTGCATTCAGGCTCCACGTCCGACAGCCAAACCAAAAACCACAAATCCCAGAATGCACTGGGTTGGACGAGGTGGTCGCCCAAGGACTGTCTTTAATGGAGAATAAAAAGGGCCAAACTTGGAAATCTAGAGTACATCAAAAAACTAATGGTAGGGAGGCCCATCGTGATACGGAAGCTGATCACTCTCCAACACAATCAGCGACCAATTTCAGGACCATGGAACAAAGAAGAAATGACTTAAGAGCCATTCAACATCACGGCGAGAAGCAGAATCGGCAACAAGGGTCGGGTCCGGCCACAGGAAGATATGTCATGTGGGCCGAAAAAGGATCCACCGGGAAGAAAGATCACACAAAACAACTAGCTAATACCTCACTGTGTGAAGAAAGACAGACCAAAGCCAGTTTTAGAATCTCCTTGAAAACAATATTGGGATTTAATGATAATCTTGTGATGAACAGGGCCAACGTTATGAGACTATTGCAATGTATTCCAGCTCTAGCTCCTGTAAGTTCCAAGGACACAAATTTGATAGAATTCCCAAATGAAGCATGCCATGACAGTGTCATATTGCACACTGACACTTGGAAAACTAAGAACTTACTTACTAAAGAAGGGGCAAAGTTAAATATCTATGGCTTCAATTTCAAGGAAATAATTGACGAGGATTTGCCAATTGGTAAACTAAGGGAGGGACGGGGCCACAGCAGGAAACAGGAAGGGGTGAAAGGGAAAAGCGTGGTCACCCAGGGTGCTGTAAGAAAGTCTAATTTAAGTGAAAATCAAAAAACAATGAGCACAGAGAAAATCTAATTTGACTTGCAGAGTGGAAAAAGATGTGTCCACTTGGAAAAAGGGGAAGTAAACCTAGTGAGTCCTCATGAAGACTGGAGTTGGTTGGCAGGCTCGCTGGCAGCGAGATCATAACGCCACCCGAAGCCTTCGGCAGGAACAACCAGGGGGAAGTCTCTTGCCAGTTGGAACACAAGGGGATTTTCCCATCTTTTTGGAAAAGGAGAGATCAACATGGAAGAGTATGATCTGATCTGTTTACAGGAAACCTGGGTGAGGAAAATACCACTCTTAGATGGATTTGAGGGCTACATAAATGCAGCATCGAAGGGTATGAAAGGTCGTCCCGTGGCAGGTCTTCTAACGGCCATTAAAAGATCAAGTGGCCTGATTGTGCTCTCTTCATCAAACCCATACCCCTGTATTCAACTAAAAGCAGTGAAAACAAATACGGACCTTGAGGCCCTCGTAACCTTGAGGCTGCTGATTTGTAACATCTATTGGAGGGGTGGCCCGGGGTTAGGGTCGAGCTTCAAAAACCAACTACTGAGCCTCATTGACGATGCAAGGGCAGCAAATGCAATGAAAAATGTGCAGAGGCTTTGATCTTCAAAAAGAGCTACTGGAGAGAAATATGCATATGGTTAACGGCAATATATATGGAGATCAAATACCAGCTACAACTTGGAAAAGAGGCTCACAAACTAGTATCCTCGATTATATTTTTGCCACCGAGAGACTGTTTGAACAATTCTTGTCCCTGTCGGTATTAGTCACCAGATTCAGTGACCATAACTTACTTCACCTCAAAAGTAACAACTGGGCTCTTGAGAAAACTGCTCCAGTTCACCATGGGAATGGCTGTATCTATGAGGTGACCCCAGGTGCAAACGGCCTACGAGTAAAAACAAGAGACCTGCCAAACCTAATAACTTCCTTGATGCCCTTGGACGCAGATGAGTACAGCGCTCAAGGGGGGATCCTGGACCACCCATTAGCATTATTGGCATTTGACCAGAAAAGTGGTCCGTCAGCAAGGCCCGAATTCAAACACAGGCATGTTTATGACAGATTGCTAACCAAAAAAGATCAGTTAACAAGCTGGGTTGTATGGTGAAAAAAAGTCAGTCGAGCCACATACTAGCACTATTTAAAAAAACAAAAAATAACTTTAAAAACTGGTTGAAACAACATAGGTATCTAATACACCAACAAGACAGTGAAAAAATGTTGAGTCTCGCACCACAGAAAAATACTGCGGGAGTATGGAAACTGTTAAACGATTTAAACACTCCAAAAGATGCCAGAATGGTGAACTCCGTAGCTGCAGTAGTGTGGGAAGACCACTTTAGAAAACTGTAGGAGGGAAGAAATACCGAACCAAGTGGGATGCACCCTACTTCTAATGGTTCCTGGAATTTCAAGGTCAACAGAAGTGACATAATTGACCTCATAAATAAATCAAATAATTCAAGGGTGGCAGGGCCTGACGGTTTAACAAATGAAATCTTAAAAAAGGACCCAGGGAAATGGGCAACCTTTATGTTAAAACTGTTCAACACCATCAGGCAAGTCAAGAACATTCCTTTATCTTGGACCAAATCCATTGTTGTGCCGATCTTCAAGAAGGGCAAAAGGCAACTGCCTTTTGCTCACCTCACCTGTATGTTCCATGCACTTGTTAAAACCAATAAATGTGTTTAAAAAAAAAAGAAGGGCGATAGGTCATTGCCTAACAACTACAGACCTATCACCCTTCTGGATGTAGTGGGAAAGATTTTTTGCAGCAGTTTTTCTGAGGAACTTAAACATTTGGAGTCTGGGTTCCCATCACCAGGACATTTAGCAGGCAGGATTTCGTAGGGGTATTGGGACTGCCCTTAACATCTTTATAATAAACCTAGGGAAGTGTAAGATTAAACGGAAAGACATCAAAAAGATATTCATTGCATCAATTGACTTGAAACAAGCCTTCAACTCTGTGGACAGAAGGATTCTGTTGGATAAACTGAGAAGGTGTGGTTGCCCCTCGGACCTCAGAGAAGCACTGGAAGCCCTCCATAAAGAAACCACAATAAGAGTCAGACTGGATAGAAGGGGCCTGTTGTCTAACATTATTAAATCAGAGAATGGCCTGAAGCAAGGTTGTCTTTTAGCACCAGCTGCTTTCTGTTTGTTCATTTCAGACATGGATGACGCCTTTGCTACGATAAGAAGTTTTCCACCTAAAATAGCAGGGTTGGCAGTAGGCTGACTGCTTTTTGCAGACGATTTGCTGTTGTTGGACCTGGCGGAAATCGGCCTACAGAGGCAGTTACAGGCCTTGGACATCTATGTTAAGAACAATGCCCTTAAGATCAACACTTAGAAATCGAGGATCCTAATATTGGGAGACCGTAGAAGTACAAGGAAGATTTTTTAAAAAAGCATTGGACATTGAACGGGGACAGCATACCCGTAGTTTCCTCGATGATTTATTTGGCGATAACCTTAAACGATAGCCTAAATGATGCACCTAGGGTGGAGTCTTTACGGAGCAAGGCCAAAAACCTGGCATCACAAGCACTGACCATCAAACAAAAATATTGTACATTTTCATTGCTGCCGCTACTGAATTTCTACAAACTTAAGGTTTCACCAATTTTAACATATGCTGCTCAAGCAAACTTCTTAAGCTGTGTGTCCCTCCTTACATCCTTTACCCCTCATATATGTACTCAAAGCAATAGATTTGGCGTATAGAATGAATTTAATTAAGAGCCAAAACTAAAAAGTTGCTGAAGGGTGAAGATAGCTTTCTAGACTGGGGCACTGTGACACCTCTACTCACCCCCTTTGCCCCCCTTTCTGCTTTTAGTGCTCTGAATGTTACATCCTGCTATAAACGTTGGTCCTTGTGGCATCGCGGCAGGACGTGCCGTTCCGCATTCGTGAATCCTCCCAGCATGGTGGCGTATCTTTCTTGCTATTCTTTGAGTGCCGGCATAGTTGTTTCACGTGCTTCTCAGACGCTGCCAGCGGGTCATGTGACTGGATATAAGTGACCGATTGCTTTGCCTCCGCGTGTCGCTACTCCTTTAGCCCAGATGCTTTGTAAGTGATCGCCTCCTAGGGATCTTTACTCTCTGTCTTGTGTTCGATTGCTAACCTTTTTTCCTCTTGTGTGCTTTAGCATTGAATCTTCCAGAATTCAGGGATTCTTTGACTCCACCCGCCGCGACCCCTTGCAGCGAATCTCCCGACCTCTGTCCGAATCTAGTACTGTTGCTTTCATTCTATGGTACTTACTTTCAGGTCATTCCTCTTCTCTCTTCCTAGACCCGCCATTCTGCTACTTGCTACTATTCTACTAACCATCCTCCTCTTCCGTACCTTCCAGGAGTGTTCCTTCCATCCCTTCAGCCTTCCGAGTTCCTTGATACACGGAGCGCAATTTGTCTGCATTAGAACATCCGAGGCAGATATAGGTAGGCGCAGGGTTTCTGTGGGACTCTCCTCTTCCGACCTTCACCTCTCTCATCAGCTCTTTCTCATTTTTCAGAACTCTTCCCGACCAAACTCGTACTTCAGCATCACAGTTCCCGCAAGATTCCAGGACATTGAATCCAGCCCAGAACCAGTGTCTTCAGTGCCGCGCAGGTTTTTTTTCCCATAGAGGGTTTCCCTTGGGGCGCAGTCCTCTCTTCTCCTGGTTGTTCAATCCGGGTAGGGAGTGATTGGGCTTATAGGGAAGCCTTCGCAGTCGTCAGTGCCTTTGCCCTTCCCGGTTACAGCTGGATGTACAGGTTAGTGCGTTATTCTTTATATCTCTAACTGAGCTAATCGCTATTCGGATAACAGATATCGACGCCCAAAGAAATCTCTTTTCGGTAAATCTGGCAAATGACCATGGAACAGCAAATGCAACAACTCATGGCTGCCATGCAGTCCATGTCTATGGAACTGCAAAATGTCAAGCAGGATAATGCGCAGCTCCGTCAACAAATAGCTCGAGTAGCCCCTGAGAACCCTCCGTCCTCTCTGCCTTCGGGCAAATTTGATGGAAATCCTCATAAATTAAAAGAGTTTTTGGATAGTTGCACAGTACAGTTTACATTCAAACCAAGATATTTCCCTACTGATAAGGACAAAGTGGGTTTTTTGATTTCCCACCTTTCCGGCCCTGCATTAGCATGGGCAACCCCATTAGTTACTCCGGGAAATGCAATCCTGGATTCGTATCCAGCCTTTACTAACAGCCTTAAGTCCATGTTTAACAGACAAGAGATATCAGTGGCCTCCCAGGAGAAACTCCTCGATCTTAGGCAAGGGAAAGAGGATCTCCTGGCTTACATTACCTTGTTTAAACAGTTATCCTCTGAAACTAATTGGACGGACGACACTCTTATTACGTTATTCCGAAGAGGACTCACTGAAGAGCTAAAGGATGAAGTGTCCAGAGTTCCCCATCCAGCCAAATTAGCTGACATGATCACCATCACCATGCAGATGGACTATCGTCTCCAAGAGAGATTAGCTGAAAGAAAGGAAAGGGGTTTCGTCCGCGATCCGAGCACTACCAAACACCTAGCAAGACCCCACAGACAGAAGAGCCTATGCAGATTGGGACAGCCCGAGGTCCACTATCTTTGAATGAAAAGGAACGACGTAAAACCCTAGGCCTATGCATGTATTGCGGTTCCTCCACCCATGTGTTACGAGATTGTCCGACTGTACCGCCCCGCAGAACAGGAACACAAGCCTCGGGAAACTCCAAATCCCAGTCGTAGGAGGAACCACGGCTGGGAAAAAAGAAAGAGGTTCCTTGACCCAGATAGACGTATCACAAGCGTCCCAATCACAGGATCTTACTATGGTGGTGGTGTCACTGACTCTGATGTTCCAAGACCAAGTAATTCAGAGGGTTCCGGCTTTAGTGGATTGTGGAGCCGCAGGAAATTTCATTGACGATAAATGGGCCGAAGGCAAAGGAATTGCCCGGATCGCTAAGACCTGCATTACGCCCATTCAAGGTGTGGATGGGAGCCCTTTAAGCTCTGGCCCTATTCGGGAGCAAACTAAACCCTTAACATGTTTAATAGCTTCTCATAAGGAAACCCTTACCTTTGATTTGATCAAGGCAGCACATTTTCCCATCATACTAGGCTTGCCCTGGTTACGGTTACAAAATCCATTTATAAACTGGTCTGCTGGTACCCTATTTCTGGGGTCGGAATACTGTGTGACTCACTGTCTCTCCCATGAATCTGTGGGACTTCATATCTCTCCACAAGAGCCCAGTCACACTCCGATCACAACGATTTCCCAGTTAGGAAACGTCCCTGTATGCTACCAGAAATACCTATCGGTATTTTCCACACCACAATTTCCTACCTTAACTCCGCATCGGAGAGATGACTGTCATATAGAGTTGATTCCCGATCAGCCAGTTCCATTTGGAAGAATGTATGTTTTTTCCCAGCGAGAGAAAGAGGCTCTCAAGGAGTACCTTCATACCAACTTACAAAATGGCCTTATTACTGAATCCACCTCCTCTGCCGGGGCATCTCTATTCTTTATTCCAAAGAAAGACACAGAGGAGCTCCGACCTTGTATCGACTATAGGGGCCTCAACAAGATCACAGTACCAGACAAATATCCGATGCCCCTAATTCCAGACATTCTCGAAGCAGTGCAAGGGGCTTCCATTTACACAAAATTGGATCTCCGAGGGGCTTATCATCTCATTCGTATCGCTCCTGGAGATGAATGGAAGACAGCCTTCCGAACTCCCTTTGGGCATTACGAGTATCAGGTAATGCCCTTTGGGCTCTCAAATGACCAGCCATATTTCAAAGATTCATGGACCATTTGTTTGCGGACATCTTATTGCACTATGTGATTGTATATTTTGATGACATATTGGTCTTCTCAGCTAATGAAACGGATCACATCCGGCATGTGAAGGTAGTCCTAGACCGACTTCAAGCTAATCATTTGTATTGCAAGGCAAAGAAATGCGAATTCCACAAGACTCAGGTCAATTATCTGGGGTTCGTGCTATCGGCTCAGGGGGTGTCGATGGACCCAAGAAAGGTATCGGCCATATTGGAATGGCCATCTCCATCAAACATTAAAGAGATACAACGGTTTCTGGGCTTCGCAAATTTTTATCGTAAATTCATCCCATGTTTTTCCGACATCATTCTTCCCATCACAAGATTGTTGAAAAAAGATGTACCTTTTTCTTGGGATTCAAGGACGGAAGAGGCCTTTGATAAACTGAAAAGATTATTTTCCTCTGCCCCAATTTCGTCTACCCCTGACCAGTCCAAGCAGTTTATTCTAGAGACTGACCCATCTCACTATGATATGATATGATATGGCATTTGTAACGCGCCTATACACAAGTGTTTCAAGGTGCGACGAGGCAGGGAGGGGGGAACAAGGGGAAGACAGACAACGATCCTACTAGGCCAGGTGTCATTTAGATCGCGCAAGTGCAGGGGTAAGGGGAAGGGAAAAAGTGCAAGGGGAAGGGGATGGGGGGAAGTGCAGTACAAGGTAAGTAGTATAAAATAAATAAAATAGGGCCAGCTGGTGGCAAGTGCAAGGTAAGTGCAGACAAGTGCTGGGAGTGGGGGCTGTAGGGATACAGAGACAGTCCCGCAGTGCAGGGGTTGCCAGGGAGGCAGTGCAAATGGAGAGTGGCTGGGCCCAGTACCGAGGTCGGTGAGAGTGGCCCAGTTGCAGATTCAGTGCAGTTTAGTGAAGAATTTAGCAGGGGAGAGGGAGAGAGAAAGCAGAAGCAAAGAGGAAGGTTTTGAGGTGCTTCCGGAACCGGAGATGGTTCTCCTCAAGTTTCAGGGAGGCAGGAAGGCTGTTCCAGAGGGAGGCCCCTGCCGCAGAGAGAGATCTACCCCCAGCTCGTTGCTTCGAGAAGCGGCTGACCCCGAGGGTGTTGGAGACGGATGAGCGAAGGGCTCGGGAAGGAAGATATTTAGGAAGAGAGAGTTGAAGGTATTCAGGCCCCAGCAGGCCTTGTGGACAATGCAGAGGGTTTTGAACTTAATCCTCGCAGCCACTGGGAGCCAGTGTAGAGATTTCAGTCCTGGAGAGATACGGTCCCTGGGCTTGAGGCCAAGGACAAGTCTCGCAGTCCTGTTCTGGATGAGTTGCAGAGGGCGTAGAGTGGATGCAGGCAGATTAAGATAGAGGCTGTTACAGTAGTCCAGCTTTGAGAGAACCAGAGCTCGGGAGACAGTGAGCTTCTGGGGGAAGGAGAGGAAGGGAAGAATACCTCTGAGGAGGTGCAGTTGGTAGTGTGACTTCTTAGAGACGTCAGATATATGAGGAGAGAAGGAGAGTGTGGAGTCGAAGATGACCCCGAGGTTTTTTGCCTTGCAGGTAGGAGCAGGAAGAGGGCCAAGAGAGGCTGGCCAGAGAGCTGCAGGGAAGGAGGGAGTGGGTGTGCCGATGAGTAGAATCTCAGTCTTACTGGCATTAAGGCAGAGGTCATTGGCGGCACACCATTCCTGGATAGCAGACAGACAGTCAGAGATGAGGGAAGGAGAGGAGGAGGCAGAGGGTAGACTGAAAATGAGCTGGGTATCTTCCGCATAGCACTGAAAGTTGGGGCAGAGAGCGGTGATGCGGTGGGCAAGGAGTGCCAGATACTGGTTGAACAGCCAAGGGGAGAGATTAGATCCCTCGGGGACACCACAGGTGGAACAAAAATATGTCAGAGAGGAAGGACCCCAGTTGGACCTGGGAGGGTCGATTGGAAAGGAAAGAGGTCGGCCACGCCAGAGCCTGACCAGTGATACCCAGGTTATCACGGAGACGGTTGAGCAGGATGGCATGGTTGACAGTGTCAAAGGCAGAAGGGATATCGAGCAGAATGAGAACACACGGAGTGTTGGAGTCGAGGTTCAAGAGCAGGTCCTCACGGATGTTCAGGAGAGCAGTTTCCGTGCTTCTGGCAGCTCTGAAGCCAGATTGATGGTCATGAAGACTACCAACAGATTCAGCATGGAGGTTAAGCTGGGAGATGGCCAGTTTCTCCAGGAGCTTGCCCAGGAAGGGAGTGATGGAGATTGGGCGATAGTTAGCCGGGCAGGAGGGGTCGGAAGAGGGTTTCTTAAGAAGAGGGTGCACAAGGGAGTGCTTAAGGGGGGATGGGAAGACTCCAGAGGCGAAGGAGTGGTTGCAAAAGTCAGCCACGGCAGGTGCCAGGGAGTCGATGTGGTCCTTGATAGTTTTGGAGGAACAAAGGTGTTCCTGCAGAAGTCAAGCCAAGGTGTGAAGTTACCAGTTGCCTATTTATCCAAGACCTTTAATCCCTCGGAAGTCAACTACTCGGTACTGGAAAAGGAACTACTGGCCATCAAGAGATCATTTGAGGAGTGGAGACATCTGTTATTGGGGTCTCCATTCCCTGTGGAAGTCCGTACTGATCATCAAAACCTGAAAGTGCTTCAATAGGCCCAAACTACTAATAGTCGTCAAGCACATTGGGCACACTTTTTTCTCCCCTATCGTATTATATTCACCTTCTTACCAGGAAGCCAAAATCTTAGAGCAGATGCTCTATCTCGGAAGGACCATCCTACGGCTAGGTTAAGCCGGAGAGTCTGTTTCCCAGGGCTCGATTCATATCAGTACTAACTGATTTTCTCCAGACCGTTAAGCAGGACACAATTCTACATCTTCAGTCCTGTGAAGATCTCGAACGGAGATACCAGTTAACGAGGAGCAATGGAATTTTCTTTCATAAAGAGCAAGTACTAGAACCTTGCACCACCCTTCGGAAGGAGGTACTATATATGTGCCATGATTCTAAAGCAGCTGGTCATCGTGGATATCAGTCCACGTTAGACCTCATCCGACGTCATTTCTGGTGGCCTGATCTTCTCTCCGATGTGCATGAATATGTCTCTGCGTGTGTTACCTGTCTGCAGTCCAAATCACCTAGACAGCCTCCGTTGGGATTACTTACCCGAATGCCTATCCCCGAAAGACCCTGGAAGAGGATCTCTACAGATTTCATAGTGGATCTTCCCCAATCCTCTCATCACACTGTGATAATGGTTACGATAGACTCTCTCACAAAGATGGCTCACTTCACCCCTTTGTCTAAACTTCCTAATGCAGACCAGATGGCCAGAGTCTTCATTTTTGATATCTTCTCACGTCATGGGGTACCAGACACAATCGTGTCGGACCGGGTACCCCAGTATGTCTCCCTTTTTTGGCAGAAGTTGTGCTCCTTTTTGGGAATCAGAAGGGCACTGAGCTCAGGGTATCACCGAAAGACTAACGGGCAAACAGAGCGCTTGAATCAAACGCTGGAATGCTATTTATGTTGTTTCGTATCGGCCGCCCAAGACGACTGGGTTGATCTCTTACCATTGGCGGAATTTGCCTGTAATAACGCTAAGCATTCGGCGTTGAAGACCAGCCCTTTCTATTGCACTTATGGTTACCATCCAGCATACGTTCTGACCATTTCACCCTCTCCTTCCCGTTGTCCCGGAGTGGACCAGCTTGTTGCAGACATTCAACAGGGTCATCTAGTAGCTCAAAGGGCTCTTTGCTCGGCTCAGGATCGGGCCAAGGAGATTGCGGATCGCCATCGAAGGCCAGCTCCAAAGGTGTCGATTGGCAACAGCGTATGGCTGTCTTCTCGATTTCTTCCTCGCCATTTGGTTCCTTCTAAGTTGTCTCCCCGGTTCTTTGGTCCCTTCAAGGTAGTGTCCCTGGTGGGCACAGCAGCAATCAGACTCTCACTGCCTCCTTCTTGATATCGGATACATCCTGTGTTTCACCTCTCCCAGATTAAGATGGGAGTGCCTGATCTCTTTCTACGCTCCCCTGTTTCTCGTCCTCCCCCGGTGTCTACTGCTACGGGACCTGAATTCAAAGGGGCTGCTATTTGTGATTCCCGTTACCACAGGGGGCGTCTTCAGTTCCTGATCGATTGGAAGGGGTTTTCTCCGGCTGACAGGTCCTGGGAACCAGCTTCTGGGGTTCATACCCCTCATTTGGTTTGCAAGTTCTTCCGGCTGCATCCCGGAAAGCCGGGTTCCCCGCCTTTGCAGAGGGGGCATACTGTTACATCCTGCTATAAACGTTGGTCCTTGTGGCATCGCGGCAGGATGTGCCGTTCCGCATTCGTGAATCCCCCCAGCATGGTGGCGTATCTTTCTTGCTATTCTTTGAGTGCCGGCATAGTTGTTTCACGTACTTCTCAGACGCTGCCAGCGGGTCATGTGACTGGATATAAGGAACTGAATGCTTTGCCTCCGCGCGTCGCTACTCCTTTAGCCCAGACGCATCGTAAGTGATCGCCTCCTAGGGATCTTAACTCTCTGTCTTGTGTTCGATTGCTAACCTTTTTCCCTCTTGTGTGCTTTAGCATTGAATCTTCCAGAATTCAGGGATTCTTTGACTCCACCCGCCGAGACCCCCTACAGCGTATCTCCGGACCTCTGTACGAATCTAGTACTGTTGCTTTCATTCTATGATACTTACTTTCAGGTCATTCCTCTTCTCTCTTCTTAGACCCGCCGTTCTGCTACTTGTACTTGCTACTATTCTACTAACCATCCTCCTCTTCCGTACCTTCCAGGAGTGTTCCTTCCATCCCTTCAGCCTTCTGAGTTCCTTGATACACGGAGCACAATTTGTCTGCATTAGAACATCCGAGGCAGATATAGGTAGGCGCAGGGTTTCTGTGGGACTCTCCTCTTCCGACCTTCACCTCTCCCAGCATCTCTTTCTCATTTTTCAGAACTCTTCCCGACCAAACTCGTACTTCAGCATCACAGTTCCCGCAAGATTCCAGGACATTGAATCCAGCCCAGAACCAGTGTCTTTAGTGCCGCGCAGGTTTTTTTTCCCATAGAGGGTTTCCCTGGGGGCCTAGTCCTCTCTTCTCCTGGTTGTTCAATCCGGGTAGGGAGCGATTGGGCTTATAGGGAAGCCTTTGCAGTCGTCAGTACCTTTGCCCTTCCCGGTTACAGCTGGATGTACAGGTTAGTGCGTTATTCTTTATATCTCTAACTGAGCTAATCGCTATTCGGATAACACTGAAGCTATTTCACATCTTGCATGTTAGAAAACCCCAGTAAATAGATTTAAAAACCGGTAATGGGTTTGAACGTCGCTGCATTGATCGGCGATATCTACTTTTCTGTTAACCGACCTGCTGGATTTGAATCCGCTCCGGCTGCACGTGCTACCACACAGCTGAACTGCAACATACTTCTGAAAAGTAGTGCAGCCGTTAAATGAAAGCGTAGTCGCCCACTTATCAGAGCATAGGCAGAAGCTTAAACGGACAGAAGTTTTAACCGCTGAAATGTTCACTCACCGGTTCCACCGGGCACCTGCCACGTGGCCAGGATTAGGTGTTTCTGCAATAACACGGAAAACTGTTGCCCTCCAGAGCTGCTACTCTATCAATCAGTCTATCAAAACATGCGGCTTCAGTGCTGGTCCTTCTTCCTGTTTCTAACCCAAGATTATCGGCGTCACCAAACCTTCATGTTGAGAGTGATCAGAATGAAAGCTATGCAAAATAGCAGCAGCACTAATACAGAAGTGCTACCGTATATGTCTACTATTCGATTTGCCTTAAAAATCCCCCTGAAACTCTGCTGGTAAATAGGTGAAGATGGCAAGGCACTACAAAATGGCGTCATCAGAGACGTCTTTATGGGAGCGCAAAAGGGGCACTTGCCCAGGGCCCCCACCTTGGAGGGGGCCCCACAAGGCTAGCTGATCTGAAGAAGTATGATTCCATTGTACACCAGTCTTAAATAGGACATGTCAGGATATTTTATGGGGGGCTGCTGAGGCTCTAAACTCATTGCCTTTCTGTTTTGGCAAGTGCATTCTGCCTTGATCAATTCAACATGTATTGCTTTCTGTGTTCACTGTGGTATACATAGTTTGTGTGTTCCTCTGTAGCATTCTTTCCTTCCTGTGGGAATTATGTTGATCATGTGCAATAGGCAATGGTGAAATGTATATTGATAAATTGAGTGCCGCAATAGTTCAGAAGTCAGCTCAATGTGTGAAGCACCCATTGCAGAGATGTGTTCATAGGCAAAATTCGAATATCACATTCCAGCAAGGCTGGCTGAGCCTTTCTTATGTCTGAAGTTTATAAACCTGCCTGTATGTACTTGGTTTTGCAGAACAACCTCTGCTATTATCAGCAAGGTACCTGTACCAGATAGGGGTTGCTATAAAAACTAACATATCATCCGTATGGTGAAGGTCTAGAAATTGGTTTGTTCAGATGGGGTGTTGTAAAACCTGGGCAATCGCCTCCATTGATGGCATAAACTGTTAGTCCAAGAGGTGAATAAATATCCAAATTCAAGAGTATGGAACAACAGGGTTCATGTTTGTATCCTGGATTTGCCAGCAGATGATACAATGATCCTGATCAAATTAGCTAATATATCTTACATTACTGTGCTTTCTTCTGTGAGGTTTGCCTTCTAGCATGCTGCTCGTATCGTTTAGCCCATTACTTGATCTTTCTTCTTATGTAGGCCATTAGGGTGGAAGGGATGGTAGACGACGGAAGAGAGCGGACCATATGTTGCAGGCCTCAGGCAAGCATATTTTACGGTCTGCTTGTTTGACACAAAAAACAGTTTGCCTTTTGGTAAAAGTCAAAGGTTTCTATGCACGTTTATAAATGAAAATGTCACAAGCCATTGTTTTAGAAGTATTTAAAGCTTTAAAACACAAAAGACAAACCCAGATTAATGTGTTAAATCACATCGATTGGTATGCTGGTTCTTATATACTTCCCTGTATGATGGAGAGAATGAAGCTAGAATCATTCCCATTTTGCATAACACCCTTCTATAATATTTTGTTTAAAAATGATCATGCTTGGTAATGTGATTTGCGTACTTTACAAGTCCGTTTTTTATAAAATGAGATTGTTTTAGTTCATGGTAAGAACTGTAAAAGAAAGTGTTCAAATGCAGAAATTGCAGAGTTGACACAAATCCCAGTTTCACCCCTTAACCAATGTGTGATCCTGAGCATCTCATTTAATCTTGTATTGCCTAACCTCTCAACATTGCCAGTCCCTAAACCTTTCAAAATTGTCAGCCCTTGCAAGTGATTTCCTTCTCATGGTATGATCTCCATAAAAGCCTTATTCATGGTTTCACTATGTTAATAGTGAGCATATTTATATCGCACAACACAGGCATTTGTTCCTTTGATATCTAATGGCAACACTATTTGAAAACCCTATCCCTCTTCTAATCTCAGTCTGTCTGGATAAAGACACCTTCCTGGTAGCTTCTAATCTGCCTCCACTATCCATGCTACGGTATGTTTAGCGTTCTCCTTCCTTCCAAATGGTGGTCTCTATCCATGCATGAGCACTTTTGCATTCTGTGAGGCAACTAATGTGAGTTCTCTGTCTATTATGGGTTACATGTGCCTTTTACATACGGTCCTGCATTAATACTACATCTACCTTCCTGGATTTCATTGATAAAAAGTATCCTGTATGTACTAGAACAGTAACCCCTTTGTTGACTGCTAATGTGGTCCTCAAATGCTACTTGTTTATCATTCTGATTAGAGCAAGAATGAAGAAGGTAAGGGGATTTAAAGGGAGTAAAAGTGCTTATTATGCTGCGAGACAGCATATCAACCTATAGGTTGTGAGCGTGAGTGGTGGAGGTTGAGGGGCGCAACCAGTATTCTTGATCCCTTTATTCCTTTGGTTTGGTGGAGGTGGGCCGTGCCCAGGGCCCCAAAAGTGCTTAAGATGGCCCTGGGCATCATCATTACTGAGCATCCGGCTACTGGGAGCACAGGCGATGTGGACAATACAGGGGCAGGGGCCATTAATCAGGCGCCCTGCAATAGTAACATCCAGCAACCAGAGAGTTCTCAGACAATTCATTTAGTACACCCTGACTCTGATATATATCGTGTGATATCTCGACTGCTGAGCTGTTTTTGACACGGAAGCAGCAGCGTAATTTAAGGCAACAGAATAAGCAGAAATCTAGAAGCCAGGAGCAAAACGGGAATGACACTAACCCTCTGGAAAGAACAACTAATATTGCTTCTGTTGACAAGTATTCAAGAAGGCGAGAAAAAGAGCAACTCGCAGGAAAAGAAGCACATCTAAAAATGAAGGAACATTAACTAGTTGGGTATTTAAAGAAAAGAAACGGATAGCATCAAATAAAACTACTAAAGAAACAAATGCTGTGTATGAAGAGTACATAGCTGGAAGCAATTACAACCCACAAGGACAGATGCTCTACTCCTGAACAGGATGAAAGTCAAGTAGAGTGTCTTGAGGTCCCTGGTGAGGGTGGATAAGCAGGGACATCATTTCACCAGAATGCCAGGGGGAGTGGAAGTGACATCACACGACCCTTGACCTCTGAGGACATCATAGGACATGATGTAATTCAACCACACCCCAAAGCGACATCACGGGAAGCAATGGAACACAACCTTTTAACCCTTGACAAAACAGGAAGTGTCATTACATAGCATTGTTCCTAAGTACACTACGAAAAATATGGTTACAATACCACTATAGTGTGATATACATTTCGTACAAGAATGGATCACCATATGTATGGTTAATATCAGTGTGTAGAGGCCAATATTACCAAATTACTGAGAATGCAAGCAGACGTCCAAGACCAAACGATAATGATGTGTTATATAGCACTTATGCTTAAGCGCTTTATATAGAACAGATATACATACAATATCACTCAACCTGTGTTGTTACTCATTTAGCGACCTCAGAAGAATGAAAGGCTGAGTTGAGGTGTTTAAGAACAGACTAAATCAGTGACTCACCCACTGAAGTGTACCTGAAACAAACCATTAATAAGTCTACCAATTATTGCATAGAATTCCAGAAAGACACATTATTTGTTATTCCTATCCTTTCTTATTTAGGATCACTGCTCAAAGTGTTACACTTTTGGAACCTCATGTTTTTAAGAGGCCTGAGCAAGAAAGCCAGCCACTCCAGAAACGAAGAGCCACATGGCACTAGCCACAGACCAGGAGCTTACATTATAAAAAAAAGTACACATAAAACAAAGATTTCTTTTTTTTAGGGGTAGCAAGGGAGACCACAGAGGTAGCAAGGGAGACCTCAGGGGTCGCAGTTGCGACCCCTGGCAACCCTCAAATGACGTCTCTGTGGATAAGTAGCTAATCTTCCTTCACAAGATCGCGACTGAGATTAAGGGTACCATCTTCACTATAAGGCATCTGATGGTGGGAAATCATAGGAAATGGCTGAATCGCTCCAATTTTTTACATATGCTACAGCAGATACCACCCCTTAGAGTATTTGATACCAAGGACTTTAATGTTTTGAGCCAATAGACAGTGAAAACAATGTGACACATATTCACTGTTTTAACCTAGATAAGGCTGATATGATTCGAGGATATGCAAATAGGTTCTGAGGCTTGGGCTATGAGCTTGATGCTAAGGTAGCATTGAACGATATGCCAGTAAGACGCAGGCCAGTTGAAGCCCTCCAAATTGTAAAAATATTCGGGGGGAAATTGTCACAGTGGAGATGCTCCAGAAGTCTGAAAATGGCAATGATTGTGTGGAATTATGACCTGTGATCTTAGGGCCCTTTAGGGACGTACATATGTAATGGATGGGATCATACCGAATAGTTCTGAGCCCAAACAACAGAACCAACTCAGGAAGATGACAAAGTACTGTTTTATTCACAATGATCTAAAACAGGGAGGTTACAACGAACATCAACGGACGTACACACAGTCTCTCAGTGATCTTTAGACAAAGCATAGTTTTTATACCAAAAATACGTCAGAGGTGATGGCAATGATAAAAACCTATCAAGGGTCGGAGTTGGTTAAGGGAAACATCTAAGTATACTTTTCTATAGGAGCTAGGATTGTGATTGGCTGTCCACTATCATGACTTATATAAATATATGGTGGACATTTTGTGGCATGTTTTACGCCACAGCCGCAATTGCAGAAGGAGACAGCAGGAGAGAACAGGTAAAAACTTATAATCTATACTCTACTCCCAGAGAAGGGGTTAGTACAATTGGTACACCATGGGCCCATATTAAACCCAGAGATGACAACCCTTTTTTATTGAATAATAGCCACGTGATTCGACTGACTAGGAATTCACATTTTTTCATATCAAACCGCTAAAATACAACTCGTGGATATGATCTACACACCTTATCACTTCTTTGGAAGCAAAAAAAACATATTCCTCTGGGAGCAGATATCTACTTCTGACCCCTTGAGGTAAGAACTTTCTTCTTCTTATATAATCAGCAGAGAAGCTCTTATATTGAAAAATAGAGGGAATTGTAGAGCAACGGCTTCCTTATTTACTCTATAGGAAGCAGAAGAGATTAACAGCGAGGAGGCTAGGTGCCAAAAGGTCCAGTCTGAATAGCTATAACCAATCAAGACCGGCACAGAGGTCATACCATCTGGACAACGTAGAAGATTCTTCACCAGATGGATTCAGAATGGTTAAACCCACAGGAACACTGAGCAGGTAATTTAGGGGTATTTAGGAATCCTCCTATTGACTCACAATACCCACATGGATGATCATTAATCTAACATTAACATTTTTGACATCTTTGACGGTAGTTGAGTAGTATAGTAAGTCTTTCATGTTTTTGATTTTTGCAGGAATCATTTTTAGCTCACTAAAGTATAAGTCGCACTGAATAGGAAGGAATTAAGGTAATTATGAGATGCAGAATCATGGCAGAATACATTTCTTTACTATTGTCATCTTGGGAAAAGTATAATGAGAGATATATCATTTTTTCAATTATTTACTAGAGATTGGATACCTGAAACTATGGAGAGAGTAGAAAACTCCTGAAGTAGGAGATAAGTATACCCCAAAACCCATAGAGACACAAATTAAAGACTGGATATTCGATAAGAAGTCGCTCTGCTAAGAAATTGTTTTTGTAGAGTTATTATTGAATATAGTATCAAATGTAATCTCACACGATAGCTAAGATTTGTATTTGTCTATTCAATTGGAAAAACTGTAAAATGAAAATTCAGATTTTTGATGATTATCACTAAATATATGAGTATTCACTGGAATATATGTTGGATCGTATTATTTATTACTAAAAAAATGTTTTACAAATTTAACCTGTGCAAGGAGCATAACATTATTGAACTAAACATTTCAAACTTACCATAAGAGGTAATGAACACTTGATTGTCTATACAATTGATATTGGGTGTGCAGGGGACAGGAGTGTTCCACAACGTTGTGGACATTTGTTTGAGGTGTCCACTATCATGTGGACAAGATATGCCTACCTCTAAAACATGCCAACTTCAGAAACATTCGATACACAGTTTCTTATTGGTCTTCAAACTATAGGGTCCTTTGTTATATGGACTAATATAATTGGTTGGCACGCTTGTGCAATGTCTGAAACATTCAGTTCCCTTAGCAACACATAAACCCAGACCCAGGTGCAAGGAGATGAGGCACAACACTACCCAGCCCAGCATCTCTCATTGCCCATACCTTCTGCCATGAAATTGTCTGTGTACTTGGCCTTGCAGGGTGTCCTTGTTTTCGAGAATGCACGGAAGTAAGAGCACTCACTATCGTGTCTGGGACTCCTAGTTCAAACTCTATTTTCATCCTTGGCTCATGTGACAGGAGGCCACAATTTGGTCCATTTTGTAGGTTTTAAATTCTCTAACTAAATTCAACTTGTGTACAGGAGCAGCTGCAAGCCTCTGCAGGAAATCCTGCCCCTGCCTCCTGTATGTTGGAAGCCTGAGATTGTGCCATGCTTGACACCAGCAGTTATGACCATACCACAGCGAATATTCGAAAGAAGGTACCCTCTGGGAAAACCCTATCAGTGGTATTCCCAGAGAGACGATAATATGAGGGAGGAACTCCATGAAGGAATATGAAAACAAGTGAAAGAGGAGCTGGTGACGTCACAAGAGATGAGTGTGACGCACTAAGAATACTGGCTGAAGAGAATGCATGGACCTTATAGAAACTGATGATGAAGTTAAGAATCGAGTAAACTTTGATATGTGAGAAGAAGATTGCACGTGTGTGATGCGCTGCAGATAATGCAAGCCGTTCAATAACGGTACAGATGCAGCAACGCAAGTAGATTTAGTAAACATAGATGCTGGCTATATGTAGTGAATAGACTGCAGGCAGAGCCACCATTGCATTGAAGCTGGCCATCAGTGTCATGAATTTAGTAAGCCCAGACCCATGGAGAGGAACGGCCGAGAACTGGTCGCAGCAAGAATTAGCTGAGATTGTGGTACGAATGGCGAGGCTGTTTGTCCTGGTGTCAAAGATGAGGTAGCCAAGGCCGCTTATCTATTCTCAATGGCAGTGAACGTGAAAAGCTGAATCATCCCTTGTTAAGGTGCAAAGAAAGAACACCATGCGTGCCAAGTTTTATTAATTTAAGAAATTTAAATGCTGCAAAATAGACAAAAATTGTGGTGTCCTGTCACGTGAGCCAAGGATGGAAATAGAGTGGAGCATGGAGTTCCAGGACTACGATAGTGCGTGCTCGCACTCCCTTATATTCCCAGAGACAAGAATACTCTGCAAGGCCAAGTTCAAAGACAATCTTCATGGCAGAAGGCATGGGTGATGAGAGACGTTGGTCTAAAGGGGTGGGGTGTTAAAGTCAAGTCCACCTCCTCGGCACTTGTGTATGAGCTTACCTGCTTGCTGAGTGAACCGAATGTTCCAGACATGGTGCGAGCTTGCCAACCAATTGTAAAGGGCGATATAATGAAGGGCCTTATAGTTTGAGAAGCACTGAGAAACTGTGTACTTAATATGGTTGAAGATGACATGTTTTAGAGGTAGGCATAAGTTGTCCACCTGACAGTAGATAGCCAATCACAATCCCACCCCTTATAGAAAGTGTACTTAGATGTTCCGCTTAAGCCTATCACAACCCCTCGTAGGTTTTTCTCATTTGCCATGTAGTATGACGTCACTTATGACCAACCTTTAGTATATAAATGTGTTTTTATGTAATTTGTATTGAGAGTTCGAGCGAACGTCCGTTGATGTCCGCCAATACCGAAGGCCTCAAATCGATTAACAAACAAATGGTGAGTAGACTAAGGGTAATGGCAAATGAAGGGATGGGGTTGTGATCATTTTTAAGTAACAGGAAATTGTGTGAACAAAAGATAACGTCTAGAGTTCTAGCTCAAAGGAGCTCAGAAGGAGATGTCTCAAACTCCAATGGGAGTATAGTGAAATATATAACACATGAACAGGTTCATGTAAGGTGACGTCTGAAACCCTGTACAGGGTATAAGTAAAGGCAAGAGAGAAAATAAGTGCTCACAGTGTTTATTAATTTTTTGACTATTCTATATGTTGTTTGTTGAGTAAAAATATAGAAGAACGATAGAAGTTGTGAAGTCATTGTAAAGGTTGAGGAGCTATAGTAACTACCATAGATAAGAGGTTGTTACCAATCCAAAGGTAGAGATAACTCATTCATAAATTAGACGCTTGTGCAGCGATTGATGGTGCACGCTCATATTTGTTGTTTTAAAGGCATTGAAAAAAGCGGTGATTTAAAGTAAAACTATATAGGTTATTTTATAAGTCTGGTAAGTATTGACAGTCAATTGCGAATTGTCATTATGGGAGATACTCCTTTGATGCACTTATGCGAGACATTGCCAAAGCACATGCCCAAGCTCAAACAGTATAGTGCAGAATGGGTGAAAGGCACAGCAGATAAAGTTTTCATACCATGGCCACAAGGAGGATGACTGTCAAAAGCGGTATTGCAACACATGACGACATACGCTGTGTACACAGGGAAGAAATTAGAGAAAAGGTTAGCCATTCTAGAGCTATGGAAAATGTATCAGGAAGAGAGAGGATCCGCCACCTGAGGAGTGGATGCTTAGTCAGCATAAGAAGATAGGTGTTGAGCCCTCAGCTCCCATTACCTTGCCTGAAGTAAAAGACGCTAGTATGGAAGAAATAGGGTTATACCATTTAAAGGAGTTGAAAGCAGCGATGGGTATAGTAATCCAATATAAGAATCGCCCGCTTATAGCAGTGATGCTAGTCCAGAAGACAATAAGAGAAAAGAAGAGATCTGTAAGATCATGCAAGACAAAGAAGGAAAGAGTGAGTGGTTGAATATGTCGACAGAAATAGAAAGGGAGATTAATAGATGTAAAGGAGAGAAGGATGAAGGTGATGAGATAGCGCTCATGCAGAATGAATAGATGGGAGGATAGAAATTACTCAAAATTGATTGGAAAAGAATTGAGGAAGTTAGGCAAAGAGAAGGTAAGGATGGGCAAGAAAGAAGAGATAAAGAATGAGAGTAGAGGTTGAAAGAAGAGGAGCAGAAGAGGAAGAACAGGGAGCGATGAGAACAGATGTATCAGGGGGAGCAAGAGAAAGAGAAGAACGGGCAGAAGAGCAAAGAAAGTATGAAAATAGACGGAGAGCGATAGAAGACAGGGATGGAAGAGAGAAGAGGAGGAAGCGCAAAGCTTAAGGGAGACCAGAATACAGAGATGAAGGGAAGAAGAGGAAAGAAGGGATGGAAGAAGGAGAGAAGAATAAAGGCAAGAGGAAGAAAGAATTAGAAGGGATACGAGAAAGCAAAGAGAATTAGATGAAGAAAAAGAATGAAGAAGGAGACAGCAGAGTCTTGAAACCAGTCTTATTCGTAAGGAACCAGTAGGGCCAAGCCCAGAAATATGATGGGATAGAACAGAATAGCTCCTTCTGATAAAGGGAATAATGCCAGGGGCATCTAGAGTTGCATTAGGCAAGGACAGATTTGATGAGGAAAGTATCAGAGACAGGATCGGTAATGCTAATCAACAGTTGAGGGGAAATAGCGAGTATGAAACTTGAGGGAACGATGATCGATCCCTAATGCCTCGATCAAAAAGAGAGGAGGGGAGCCTGTTCAGTCATGAACGCCAAGCATTGTCCCTGAACTTAGACAAAGGTGAAGGGGATGATAGTCACTCTAGTTGGGGACAAGACATGTCAGACGACGAAAGTGAGTCCATCCTCGAGGCAGGAGGATGGAGCGTGTGCGTCCCTGAAGGAATCCTGCAAATGGACAAAGGAGTAATATGGTCGGGTCTGGAACAATCTTAGGATAGGACGCCAGCTCCCATACCATATCCAGAGCATCCCTGAGGACGATCGTATAGTGAAAAGGGAGAATCGCTGCCATATGTATGGTAATGTTTATTTATATAGCGCCTATACACAGACAAGTGTTTCAAAGCACTCAAGGAGGGAAGGAACACAGGGAAAAACAACAGTCGCTCAGAGTCCTTAAAATTCTGAGACGATAAACGGTCAGGACAGGCAGATTAAGTGAATATGATACATTTAACAGTTTAGATACAGCAAATAGGCCTGACGGCGATTCTGCGGTTTTTTCAAGTGCACATTATGGGGTGACGACACAGGAGAACAGACAGAACGATCTTCAGGCAGGGCTGTATACGATTGTGCAAATGCTGCAGGGTAAGGGAAGGGCAGGGGACGAAGTGCACCTAGTCAGTGGAGAGAGAAGCTCTACAAGGTTTTTTTTTTTGTTGGTGACCAGGTTAAGTTCGCTTCCGCCAAGGAGACAGATAGGGATGATCGTCCTGCTATGGATAGACTAACGATGAGAGCTGACTGTGGGTTGTGGTTTACGCAGTTTCCCTTATTGGAAAAAGGGTGAGCAAGACCACAGTACATTCCATGGCCGCAGATGGATAAGGATAATTTAAGGTGTAAGCTCCCGAGTTTGACTTCGGCCGCTGGGAAATGGATATATGAATTAGAAAATAGAACAGGAGGAAATACACTGGCAATAGGGAACATAAAAGGTCTCCTGGCAGCTATTCTTGAAGAGAGAGCTAATGACATATGGAGAAGAGCGGGGTATTCAAATGTGACCGCGCAGAAGACAACTCATGATGAGGCACCATCCAATAATTGTAGAGCAGATGTTTGGAGGCCGCTCAAGGTACAGTATCCTGACATATCAGAGATGGGTGCAATTATGACACGTTAGATGAAGGAAGATGAAGGCCCTATTGCTTAAATTCAGGATATTCAAGAGAAATGGCAGCTTGAAGCTGGGAAAAGTCAGTGGCATTATTTTACCACATTTTATGCCAGGGGTTACCTGAGCCAGTACAGAGGCAAATGAATAAACAAGTGGGGATGGAAGCAATGCCATGGGCTAAGATACAAATGAAGTTAGTGCATCACTGCCGGTCATTACAAGAGAAAAATAAGACGAAAGATGAGAATAGGAAAATTGAGGAAGCCAAGTTAGTTCAGGAAAAATTGTCAAAAACTTCCCATAGAAGGGGCGATATTGACAAGCGGAGAAGCATTAGGAATGCAGGAAGCAATGGGTGCATTGGAGGCGAGTAATTAGCGCCCAATGGACCAAGGTGGATACGGGTTCGAGCCACAAGGCAGATGTACGGGCTATAGAGGAAGAGGAGGTGGATTCCAAAATAATCAAGGTGGGTTTCAGAATACACCAGTACCCAGTACCCAGGGAGGATTTGACCAAGGGGTGCTTGTCCGATGAGTACCCCCAGTATGTTGGACTTGTGGGATTACAGGGCATATTTCACGGGAGCCAAGGGAATGTACAGAATTGCCAATTCTCAAGGGGACAGCTTATCCTCCGCCATATAGCACGCAAACTAGGGAAGGGTTCGCCCAAGATCACACAGTGTATCAGACACAAGCGCTGTGAGTGCAGTAGGTACAGCAGCAAGAGTGAGTGCAAATGAATCCACCACAAGGGTAGTCACAACAAGCCCCTATACAGACACAGCAGTATGTAAGCACAGACCAAGTGCTTACACCCAGAATAGGAGGTGTCAATGTGGTAGGAGGAAATCCTTTCACAGGGATGGGGATGAGCCTGTAATCAACAATAGGACAGCCCACATAGTGACTTGATGTGTTCAGTACTATCTGTGACACCAGACCCCCAAGTGGAACCAAGGGTCGATGTGATGATAGAAGGCACATCTTTTTCGTTTCTAGTAGACACTGGAGCTACTCGTTCATGTATACAAGAGGGAAAGCATCCAATGTCGGGAATTGCCATGAATGCTCAAGGGTTCTCTGGAGATACAAGTCGAGTTCCTTTTACTAATGAATCACCAGTCTCTATAGGAGAGTGCGACATGTCTGTTCCTTTGTTATATACACAACAGACATCAGTTAACGTTTTGGGAAGAGATTTAATGACGAAACTTAACATGACAATTTAATTCACTGATCAAGGAATAGTGTGTTCCACTCCAGGAATACGCTATTTAAACGTGGGAGAATGTATACTTGCATTCACTGGGCAAGTTGCTCTGCAAGGCGTTCCAGTAGATCCAGAGGTTTTTCTGTATTGAATGAGCATTCTATTAACATGGCTACCTGGCTTAGTGGGAACAATTGTGAGAATACCTGATGAGTTTTTGTTTATACCACAAATACATATGGACTAAGAGGGAGGACAGACTATGCCTATAGAATTAGAAGCAGCCATAGTCCAGAGGCAAATGGCAATGCTCGAAGGAGTAGATGATGAGGGTAGACCATGGAGAACAGTAATAGCCCTTGAGGAAGGGTACAGATTGACTGATATAACTGATGATGACATGTTCAGGGAAGATCAAACAGATTTTGAAGTGGTGTGCTTTATGAGCATCACATACTGGATAAGGATAGGATAGAAACGAGGGAATTACCCCAGGAAGACTTGGAGAAGGTGCTAAGTGTCCTTTGGACCACAGGCCCTTATGACCTATGTTTATTAAAGGGAATATGGGAGGTCAAAATAAAGTTGAAGCCTTGAGCGATTTTACCTCGAACAAGACAGTACCCCATGTTTCGAGAATCTGATGAAGGTATATTTCAGACTATCTCTGCACTGATGAAACAAGGAATTCTGGTACCATCGGAATCATCGTGTAACACTGCAGTGTATCCGTTCAAAAAATCTAAAGGAGGGTCATGGAGATTTATACAAGATATGAGACTGATTAACCAGATTGTAGTGGTATAGTTTCCTTTAGTTAGTTCCTAATCCGGCGACGATACTATGCAGTACCCCGCTGGAAGCTCGATATTTAATGGTGATTGATTTGATAAATGCATTTTTCTTGATTCCGTTGCACAAAGTCTCACAAGACTTGACTTGCTTTATTTGCTTTACACTCAACTGAAACATACTTGTTTGCCCCAGGGGTACTGTGAGTCACCATTGATCTTTAGCAGAGTCCTACAGATGGATTTAGGTAATATTGATCTTAAGAGTGCGGTGATACAATATGTAGATGACATTTTAAGTGCAGACAAGATTCTATTCATTTGATGACTATTCCAGCAGACAAGGGATGTAAGGTAGACAAGGAGAAGTTACAATACTGCCAATAAGAGGTGTTATACATAGGGCAGTGGATGTCACATGAAGGAATGTAGGTGAAACCTGAAAGAGCTAAGGTGATTATGAAAACCTTGAAGCCAAATACAATGAAACAGATGAAACAGTTTTTGGGGCTATGAAACTATGTTAGAGCCTGGGTGTTTGATTACATTTCATATACAAGACCCCTTTTGCAAGCTTTAAACAAAGCACAAGTGGATAAAGTAAAAAACAGAATGGACTGAGGAAATGGAGGAAGGGTTTGAGGAGCTGAAAAAAGCAATTTGTAAAGTCCCTGTTTCGGGAATTCCCAATATGTTGAGGAATTGTATCTGTTTTGGCACACAAATGGGACGTTCATGATAGCAGTGTTTACAAAGAGAACTACATTGTGGTACAAGCCTTTAGCATATTACAGTGTGATTTTTGACCCAGTAATGAGAGCACACTTTCCTTGAGAACAGTCATTGGCAGCCGCCACGTTCGAAATTGAGAAGTCTACAAGTATTGTGAGGGTTTGCTCTACATTGGCCATTTTAGAGAAACCCAGAGAAGCACTTTTTCAGAAGAGGATGTCTAGATATGGAAACTGGTGAGAGAGTGGTTGATGAATCAACCAGACGGGGGTGTGTAGAGGAGGAGCCAAGTGCCTCTACCGGATGTCCCGCCCCTATTTTGCCTATATGTTGGGAACCGGAAATTGCTAAATGCAAAACACCAATAACGATGCCCATAACACGAAAAGCCTTTGAAACAAGATATGCGTTGAGAAAACCTTTCTTCATGTATCTCCGGAGAGTGGATGGCCTCTTAGGAGAAATACCGGAAGAAGTGTGAAGATGAATGAAAGAGAAGACTGGTGGTGACATCACTTGAAGCAGAAATGACGCACCCAGATGAGATGCCAATGAAGAAGGTGGATAGACCTTATAGAATCTAATGGTGAAGTAAAGAATCGAGTAACATTTCATGTGCGGAATGAAGATTGCACGTGCGAAGAGCACTGAAGAAAATGCAAGCCATTTTATAATTGTACAGATGCTGAAATGCAAGTAAGCTAAGTAATCATTAAGGCTGGCTATATGTAGTGAATAGACTGCAGGCTGTGCCGCCATTATATATATATATATATGTATAAATCTGGATGTTCCAAGTCGTGTTTTAGCAAACTAAGACCACACGAACAGAAGGGCTGAAAGTGTGGTGCAGTAGCTGACAATCAAGGAAGAATCGAAAAAGGTTGTCTGGCCCAGTGTCAAGGGTTGGGGCAGCCAAGAAACTGGTTATCTATTCAAGAAGATACAATGAATATGAGAAGCGAGGTGATCGAGGCAAGCTCCTGTTGAAGTACAATGGAAAAACACAATGAGTGCTATGTTTTCTTCATTTAATAGTATTAAAGGCAAAGAAGGAGCTAAAAACATGGTTTCCTATCACATGGTCTACATGGAAATAGACTTTGGGCAAGTTACATCGAAACTGAAGATAAGACTGTGCTAACACTCCCTTCTATTCTCAGGCACAGTGTCACTTTGCAAGGCTGAGTTCAAAGACTATTCGAATGGCAGACAGTAGGAGTGATGATGGACAAAGGGCTAATTGGGTGGGGAGGCATGGCCAAGTCCAACCCACCAGCACCTGGGGTACCAGCTGCTTGTGTGCTGATAGTGAGTGGAATATTCCATACGGGTACAAGCGTGCCAACCAATTATATAGGGCCATGTATTAAAGAGCCCTATAGTTTGAAATCCAATGAAACGTTGTGTATTTTATGACACTGAAGATGACTTGCAGTAGGGGTGGGCATAGCTGTCCACCTGACCTTAGAGACCCAATCACAATCCTATCCCCCCTAGAAAGTATACCTAGATGCTCCCCGTAGACCAACCACAATCCAACTTAGGTTTTCTTATTTTGCCACGTAGTATGACGTCAATGATGACAGGTTTTTACTATATAACTGTGTTTTTTCATGTAAAACGTTGAGAGACTTGAGCGAACGTCCGTTGATGTCCGTTGTACTCCCTGTTTTAGATAATTGTTAATAAAACAGCTAAAGTTTGCCAACTTCCTGAGTCCGTCTTATTATTGGTGTAAGAGTGCATTCTGCATCCTTATCCATCCCATACAGTGCTACCTCGCTTAAATGGCCTACGGGTTCACGATCAATATGTCAACTATATCATCAGCAATGCCCTACCCAAGTCGCTCACCGTCCCTGAGCTCCTCCACTCTGTGGGTCAAGACCCCGTGCTCCTAAAAGTCAAGGAGAGAATATCTTCTGGCAGATTGCATGACTCAGAAGGGAAAGAGAAAATTTTATCTGACGTGGAACAGAAACAACTTCAAACCTTTCATCTTCTAAAACACACTCTATCCATATCCCCAGAAGGTTTGCTGCTAAAAGAAGATCGGATAGTAATTCCAGAAGCACTGCTGGACAGAGTGATCAACATGACACACACCGGGCACAGAGGAATTGTATCTACCAAACAACAACTACAAAGGAAAATATGGTTTCCTCAAATGGATACAAAAGTTGAAAAGATTCTAGGAAGCTGCACAATATGCAAGGCTATCGCCCCGCACACGTTCCCAGAACCCCTCAAAATGACAGAGATGCCAGCCCAACTATGGAACGAGGTAGCGGTCGACATGTTTGGGCCTTGTCCAAAGGCAAGTATGTCCTCGTAGTCATTGGTGAAATGTCAAGGTTCCCAGAGATACACTTAATACGCTCCACGGCAGTGCCTAGTGTCATTCCAGCGCTAGAGAAGACATTTCCAGACTACGGCATTCCAAACATCATAAAGTCTGATAATGGCCCACCGTTCAATCTACACAACTTCAGAATGTTCGCCAAACATCTAGGCTTCCAGCACCGAAAAATAGGTGGGGGAGGGTTAGTCCTTCCTTTATGTCATTGGCCGCCCAGGTTTTTCATCTTGAAAATCTGGTCACTCTACCTATTATCTATCTCAGTCCAGCTTATGTCGATATGTCCACAGAGGAATGAGAAAAACATACTTCCAGAGATCCTGAGAAAATGCTGGGTAGGAATACCCAGTGTTTGGGGAATGGATGCATTTTTATTTGCGAAAGCTCGTTGTGGCTTCAAACCTCATGGGTTTTGACTAAGTTGCTGCTTACACAGAGTCGAATTCACAGATGATGTGTGTAATGCAGTGGCTCAAGTTCAGTGGTGCGGAAAAAAAACTGGTAGCAATCCCGCTACTGCCATGTTTTTGGCAACAATGGAATTATCGCTGTGTTTACTGCACAGCTGAGCGACCAGTTTGATTTTCCTCTAACATCATTCTGAAGTAAATCTGCCACTTTAAGGCCAAATATCGGTGGAATTACTGCAGCAGAAGGACTGCTCCTGCTAAAAGTACTGCATTCTGTCAAAATCCCCAAGGAGTTCTATAGACTCCAAAAGTGGGGATTAACGGCACCCTATTACCACTTGTAATCCTGTGGTAAACCCACGGGGCCAATTGGCAGTAACAGTAAATAAGTTTGGTGGTAAATTGGCAGATTTACCTTTGAATTATCACCAAACTCGTAACGAGGCTGATTGACCTTTGAAGACTTGAAAAGCGCATAGGGCTTTCGGCGGCTGCATGTACTGTATTGAAAACCACTGAAAGCACTGGATGGTCTGGAGAGGGGTGGCTTCGAAGATGGCTCTACTCAGGGATTGTGGCCCACCTTGAAACTTCTCACAGGCACACCTCACTGTGGTTCACTAGCATACAATCTGCTAAACAGAGACCGGTAAGTGAATGAAAGACTGACTGAGGCATGATCCAGAGATCTTAACAGCGGTGATGGGGGATGACTGGATATCGTGGTGCATCAACACTAAACATGCTTCTATGGGCCAGGGTTTCAGGGCCTGCCAAGTGTAAATCCTACACTTGCTTACTGAAGATCCGAGATAATGTTCAGGAAGGCCATGAAGATCCGAGATAATGTTCAGGAAGGCCACGCAGGCCCGCTGGTTCTATTAGCATGCAGCTGGCACGTTGGTTCCTATTCCTTCGATTAGTAGCAAAGTGCTATCCATTTTGGCAGGAGGTCAGCAGGAGTATCAATGAGGTTCTGGATCCAGACGTGCCTAGAAACTGCGGGGCCTTTGTTCTTGGGGATGAGGAAGATCTAGAAGGTACAATCCATGGCTTTGAAGAGTCACGCTACTGGCCCGTAAACAAATCCCGATGGTGCGGAACACCCCCCAATCAGCCCTTCCATAGAGGTAACGCCATTTTTTATGTTCTTATAGCTCCCATAAATCAAGACGAGTGTTACTAGTGCCACCTGTTGGTTTCAGGAGGTAACTGGAAAATGTGTGTCCTGAATTCCTCATATAAACACCCCTGGCATCCCAGAAATTACTGATTCATAAACATAAATTAACAGGTCCTGTGTGGGGCTGTGAAACCCTCACTTTCTGAGCGCCGTTACATGTCTTTATAACGACTCATTTTATAATGAATGTACATATAACGGACATTTTAGAACGACAAAACATAACACCTTTTTTTCTTTTTTGGGGAGGGTCCCCACAAACACCTGTTTCCCACCCCTAAAAACACACCCTAACAGTTTCCCCAGAAGATCTACCCCTTTACCCCACCCCCACATACATTTTCGTTATGTTTTTCGTCATAGGATTTTCGTTATATGTGCATGCTACATAAAATGTTTGTTATAAAGACTGCACACCTCTGAGCGCATAATATGCATGAAAGCATACTTTGGGGGAGTGAGGACCCTCAACTCTCCCTCCCTTGATGAACATGAGAGCCCTCCACCTCTGCCACTTCCTCCCAAAAAAAGCATAAGGAAGGTGAGGGAGGTTACCTTAGGGACTTGGCTTGAGTGCCCTCAACCCTTTGTTCCTAGTAATAAATTAAGTATGTGAGGTGGTACTTCAGGGAGTAAGGACCCTCACAGCCTGAGAACATAAAATATGTGAGGGTGTACTTTGAGAATTTGAGGAACCTCATGTTGTAAGAAAATGTGTTTGTGCTGACAATGACTTCCGGTTCCGGTGGGCTATTGAACCCTCACACTGTGTGACAAGAACCAGTTCTTGCTTAGTCCTTTTGACAGTCACTATGTCCTGCCATCCCTTACAGTAACCTGGTACGGAAATCCCAGGAGGGGTTCTACCCTGGCTAGCTAACACAGTGTTCCTCTTGGGTGGCTTCAAGCACCACAATCCATCCAACTCACTGTATGTTGCGAGTCTCTCTCCCCATCAGGGGAACACATCCCCAGAATCTTTCAAAAGGGAAAAGACCTTAGTCATGGACAAATTCAGTTCCTCTCTGACACAAAGACTCCAGGTCCAAGGGTGAAACCTGTCACCTCTCTCATTTGTCTTTTTCCTCTGCCATTCATGGTTGTGCAGTATGTGGCCCTCCCCTATTCAGGGGTCAAGTGCTAAAAATAAAAGTGGGGGGACTCATCAACAAACGCAATGTGATGTAACGTCGTCAAAAATTAACATATCAAGGTGAAATATGCACATTTCATTAAATTGGCTTTGCATAACCACCCAAATTGCACAGGTTCAATGTCATTTGCCTTTCATAAAATCAACACACACAAAACCAAGAGAGGATATTTTCTTCTAATAGTGTTTTGGAAAACGTTAAACGGTGTGCATGTTTTAAATTCCCAAAACGAATACAAATGCTTTCTGTGGAACATGCAGTACCGAAATGGGACATTTCACCTTTAGTTGTTTGTCATTTTCCATCAGGTTATATAGTGCAGTGGTGAAGTGTCCAGCCGGCAAACCTGCCAACTGCAGTTTGATCCCCGAGGTTGGCTTGAGTTCAATGTTTCTCATTTTAGCTGGGGGGTACCCACGTGTACCCTCGACTTTAGCCCTGCCTATTACATAATGTCTGAACATCACACTGGCCCATAAGGTGTAAGCTCTGTCACTACAGCCCAGGAAAACTGTCCAATGAGACACCAGTTATGCAATTCACAGGTGCAGGAAGTTAGACTATTAACCCCGTCACCCAGTCTACAGGTGCCAGGGCAAAAAAACATGAAATGACACATTGCAAGCAGGCTCTGGCTGCCTTCAAAATGACCAGAAAACGAGGCCTACATTCACCTGCGCAAGGGGGAGGACATGATGTTCCTGGTGAAGTGGTCCACTTATGCAGGCCACTTGCGCTCTTAAATCATACTCGTCTGCGGTTGAATATTTTTGTATAATCCCACCTCACAGCTGTCTGCCTCTGTTAAAGCTAAAGGTCCAAATTCTCAAAAAGAAGAGCAAATGAAAGAAGCGCGGAGAGAATGTGCTCTGTTTCTTTTGCGCTGCTTTCAGAAATGCGCTGGTCACCTTATTCCCAAAGGTGACCTGCGCATTTCTGGAGGGGCTGGACTGCAGATAGCACAAGGATGGGCTGTCCGACCCCCTTGCATACATTATTGATGGGAGCGTGCTCACAAAATTAAGGTATGACTGGCTCACAGCGACCACATGGTTTGGAGCGCATTTCGCAGAGACGGGCCATTAAAGAGCCCATCTCTCTGAAATGACAGAACGAAAACAGCCTTTCCATCCCCGGTTGAGTGAAGGCTGCGCAGCGGTTACACTTCAAAAACAAATCATGACACCGTCAGAAATGACCTTGCCATGATTTGCACCCTACGCCCCCCCCCCCGAACCTCTCTAGCCCCCCCAACCCCCCTGCATGGCACACACGTGGCAGGGGATGGTCCTCTTTGTTATTTTAAAGCACAGTCCTTTTGCAAACTCGGATTTTTGTATAATCCCACCTCACAGCTGTCTGCCTCTGTTAAAGCTGGGGCTGGACTGCAGATGGCACAAAGATGCACTGCCCAGCCCCCTGCAAAAGGACTGTGCTTTAAAATAAGAAACGAGGACCTATGCAAACTCGGATGCACTTTAAAATGCCCAGAAACGTCCCATATTTGTGAAAATGCACCGGGGAGGGCGGGGGGGGGGGGGGGGTGCGGGAGTTAAAGAGCCATCTGAAGGAGCGCATGTAAGATTCCCTTTGTGAATTTAGGTGACACTTTTTTTTGCCCAACTACGGAGATTGTTCCAAAAAACTTTTTGAGAATCGGCCCCAAAACATTAATCATGTATTTTCATGTTGTCCCTTCTTTCTTAAAAAAAAATATCTGTAATACAAAAGATTATGTGCTCCTGGCCACCTGTCCTGTGTTGTGCACATTCAGGAACACTGGTGTTTTTGAGATCTCGATCGAGTGAGAGATTTTTAGTGCCCGGTCCGCAGCCACCGAATACCTCCGAGTGGTCTCTTCCTTGAAGCCATTCTCGGAGATAAAGAGAGAGGGAGGGGCGTCGCCCCTGTGAGTACCCCACAGGCTCCTGTTGTCCTGGGGTGTTCCAGGACATCATGTCCCTGCCCTGTGTTTACAGCACGAGACTCTGCTTCCTCCCGCACCCACTCCCAAAATCCTTGTTTGTTTTGCATTTCTTTTTGCTTTAGTAGACACATTTTTTATGGGCGTCTTTGATTTTTAGATTACAAAACAAACAGCCTACTGATTTCTAAATCCCTACCCAGGGTCGGACTGGGACAAGAAATAGGCCAGGACACCAAAAAAAAAGTGGCCCACCCCTCGCCTCAAAAAAGTGGCCCACCCCTCGCCGCAAAAAAAGTGGCCCTCAAACCATCATCCGTGAATCGCGTCAATTCATGACTTTTACAGAAAATGCTACATATTGAGGGTTCATGTGTCTGTTACATTACAACACAACTCATAAAATAACATTACTTTGCATGCAGTTCTGTGACAGGGTCCGTCCACAGCTGCGAGACGCAGGAATGGCATGAACCAACCACCCCCACTGCGGTTTTGGGACCTGCTGCAAGTCAATGCTTATACAGGGCTCCGCAACCCCAGCAGGGAAGAAGGGTTAGGGTAGGGTGACAATGGTTGGATAGGAGTGGGGGTAGGGAAACCGGAATGAGGTTTAGGGAGAGGTTATGGATAGGTTGGGGATGTTAGGGTGAGGTTTTGATCACTGCGCATGCTTCCAGCTAGCTGTTACACTCATAGAAACACACGTCTCAGCTTCTGACTCCACACACAAATACAAAATCACTATAGCAGTATACAAAGGCACAGCAACATAATAAACACACATGAGGTAGGGCAGCACTTAGCTTAGGTTAGTTGTCACCAGAGTGTCCCTTGTCTCCTGCGATTTCGTTGTGCTAGGATGTGTCAAAGTAGCTGTTCAAATGCTGCAATAAAGTGCTACAATTAGTGCACATATCAAACACTCAGGCATTGCGATGATATGCCCAGGTACTCGCTCACACCATTTTGCACTTGCTACCATCAATGGGCAGTTAATACAGTATACCACTACGACTGTGCCTGGCAAGTGGACACGCAACCAGTATATGGCTCAATACTTGTCAAAGCATACGCAAGTAACATAGACATTCCACAGTACATAAACATAATCTCAATTGTTAATTCAGTTGACAACGGCTATTCCCCAGGTTGACACCTAATCCCAATCATGGCCCAGACTTTGCTCACTTTGAAGTTGAGGCGGCTGCTGGCATGGAAGCCATTTGCTCTCGTTTCAAAAGCAAACATTGTTTGCGCGATGGATAGACAAACCTGACTCCTGGAATGGTTGGATGGGGGTTCAAACTCGGGCCCCCATCACCCTCAGCTGAAGGGAGCACAAGAACACTAAATCCAAACAAACAGTTGTGGCTTTGCAAGTGGCTGGCATTTGGCAGCGTTAAGCTAAATTGTGTGCTTTTTATACTGTGTGAACAGATGACGCCATGCGAGCCGCCGCCACCCATGGGTATTCACTCTTCTCATGTTTATCTGGAGCCCTGAATAGTGTGGGCGCCTCTGGGCTGCAGGGGTGTCAGTTATAGTGTGTTAGCAGGATCAGAAAGGACGCATACATACTTCCAATTATTCCAAGAAAAAGCATCATATTTTGCGTGCATGCAATAGGGCACTGAAAGTTCCGCTTTTGGAAGCCTGAGGTTTCAAGGCACTATACAACCTATCTATTTGCGTCAGGTCGTTCGATGCTGAATAAATATTCTTTAACATTTTAAATTGCACAAATTGCATCACACTTTATCAAAACACTCCCCATTGGTTACTATTCCAACAATGTCACAAAAGGAATGAATAGTCGTTTGCAACCATGGGCCTCTTTTTTATTGGTACCCAAGACAATTTTATGGCCCAGTCCGACCATGTGGGTAGAACTCCAGTAGTAGGCGTTACGTTGCTTTCATGGGACAGTGTCATATGTCTGCTAACACGGCTAAATCGAAAGTCATGACTTGGCAAAGGGGTTGTAAAAAGTTACTACATGTTATATAGAATCCATTCTTTAATTAGTGTTGTCAGCTTTATTTACTTAGGAGTAAGCGGCGCTGTGGACAATATGTGGGAAGAGTACGTCCAATGAGCTGCAGGACTAATGAAGAGGCTAGCCTTGATATTTTAATGGTCTCTGCTAGGTTTGGTGGCAATCCTTTTATTCCAGACTGGCCGGTTATAGCTTGCTATGTAGCAGGAGTATGGGTCCTCACCCAGCTGTACGTCTTGGAAAACTGAAATTACATCTTTAAGACCCTTATTAGGTATTTTGTCTCTTCAGGTTGTATACCATGAAACTCGCTTAGAGCCGACAATCCCAAAGCTCATTTAGCCCCTCCATGTTATCTTTGGTGGATTGGTCAAATGATAAAGTAGTACCTCACCGACTTATCTTGCAAGATATGTTAACATGGAAGAGGTTCGTAGGTCATGGGGCTGCCTCCGTCAAATCTGGTCCTGACTACCGAGGTGTGTGCATCTTTTACGAGAACATTGGATGTATTCATAACGAACCAGGGAACTTAATTTTTCACGCTTTTCTCCAGCGGCAGGAACAGCTATCTCTACCTTGTTGCCCAGAATAATGGATCGATAGCTCAGGGGCAACGCGCTAGTCATGGAAGCAAGCCATCATCGAGCAGCCTGGGTTTGATACCCGGTGACACGCTTAGAGGCTGGAATCCACCATCAAGCATGTTATATATATATGTATGCTTTCTTAGGGGCATTCATCATTCAAGGAAGATAACTATGTCTTGTGTGTCTAACTGTTTGGCAAGAAAGCGGATTGCTCAACTCTGCTTTTGCTAACTTCCGCTTGCTTTAAAACGTGATGCTGGGAGGTTAGATAATGAGTGCTTTTGTAGATTTGATGATGTGTCAGTATAATCTAGTATGCACATTTTATTTCTCTGCTCCTCGTCTGTGGAACCACGGTGGAAATATATCGTTGCACTACTCCAAATGTTAGGAGTCCATCTATCCCGGGTGGCCATCCATTAGAGAATGTTATATCGGGATGCAAAAATAATTGTGGCCATTGGAACATTTTTTTACCAAAAGCATTGAGATCCAGTGAAGGGGCTTTCAGTGTTATGAGCACCATGGCCAGCTTCAGGCTTCCTGAAACTATGGCAGATGCTAACAAAACATGGCTTGTGGGTAGCATGTCAGGCTCAATGGTGCCATTGAAATCTTCGAGCGGTTTGGGGTGGTCCCATACATGCCAATCCTCCCGATTTAGGCGAGAGGCTCGCGCCCCCCCCTTACACGGGTTATCCTGCACATTATATGTCGTGTTCACCACAGTCATTTGATGTCGCTGAGATACAAACTATTGCCCCGCCTTCCCCAACCTGCACTCATTTCTCTGGGAACCGTTCCCCTTTTTTGCAAATAAGTTATAACAGCACAAACACGGTTACAGAGTGCATATTACCATACTGCCTGTTAATAAGCAACAACACCACACAGCGGTCTTTCTAGCAAGATGAGGGTCAAAGGGCTGAGTCTGCTCCCAAACACGCTTAAGCCACGAGTTCACACAGGCACAAGCAGCAGCACTCATTCACATGCCCATCGCCCATCACGCACAGACCCTCTCATCTCTCAACCCAGAGCGGCTCATTGCACACTGACATGCGGACATACACCACCACATAAAGACGGCACGGCCACGGTTTCATTCAAGAGATTGCGTCGACTGCGTTGATGCCCCCGTGTGACATGTCCACCACCTTACCTGTGTGTTTGTGCAGTACTGCTGCTGTGGCTTCAGGCTTGGCACTGGCGGGCCGGCTGTGGCGGCGGCCTCCACTCGGCTGGTCCTCCTGGCTGGTCCTGTGGGCACTGGGCACTGGCGGCCTCCTGACTTGGTGGGGTGCTGCTGGCAACCGACACAGACAGTCCTCCTGTGAGCAGAACACTGCTGCTGGCTGCTGGTGCGTCTGCTCTCTCTGGCTCGGAGTCCTCTCCCGGACCTGGTGTGCAGTAGTGTGTGGCTCAGCTTGGGCCTCCCTGGGCTGGCTCAGTGTGGCTCTCTCTCTGCAAGGGTTAGAGGCCCAATATCCGATTCCGTGGAGAGAGAGACTGCAGTCATCACGTGGTGACGCACGTGTGAGTCTATTGGGGCAGGCTACAAGTGCCTGCAGCCAATTTTCATTGGCCCCCGCCCTCGCACTGTTGTTCCATGGCAGCCCGGACCCCCCAGCCCCAAGCACAAGTTGCTTTTCAACTTTGCAAAGAAGTGCAACAATGTGTTGTTACTTCCTGGAAAGTTGAAAGCAACTGTCTGTGTAGTGTGAAATCCGCCCGGCTCCCAGCAGCAAGCTCTCATCCAAGCCCTGAGGCAGGCTGCTGCCCCATGGCCCCCTATCCCCAGGTTCAGGAGTTGTTACATGATTTTTGCATTGCTTAATTGCGCAACGTGCGGCACATTGCACAATTAAGCAATGCAAAAATCATGTAAAACAGGTCCTGAACCTGGGGGGCCTTGGGGCATTATGTGCGCAATCAGCACCTCAGACGGGCCGCCCGTGGACCCATTCAATCACTGCACAGCACCGGCCCCTGCAGTGCAGTGGCGGCGGCACACCCGCCACCGGTGGCCAGGCCCAGGCAATCATCAAAGCAACGTAACAACACTATTGTTGTTACCTTGCTTGATGAATTATTGCTGCAGTGACTGTCTGACTGACAGTTCCTATGTATCCGATTCCTGAGCTACTCTAGTGTGCTGCCGTGCCCAGCCCAACCCCTCCCCCCTCTCCTGAGGCACAGGCGAGCAGCTCCGCTCTGGACAGGGCCCCTCGCCCGCAGGCAGCGCCGCCGCGGATGCTGCACACTGTACACAAAGTGTGTAAGTTCGTAAAACAAATAAAAAAAAAAACTATTACCAAAAAGAAAACCGGCCCAGGGTGCCTGTCTGAAAAACCAGCCCCCAAGGACTCCAACTTCGTTCGGTCACGGGCCGAAAGACCGAAAGGGCCAGTCCAACCCTGTCCCTACCCCTGTGTGGCCAGGCGCCCAGGGGGAGAGAGGCAAAACGCCGAGTCTGCACTCCCTGCGCCTGACACGACCCACAACAGGCAACTGACACCTGTCACTGGTCACGTGATTGTCTCCAGCATCACGAGCTGCAGTGCTGGTGATGACTTCTCACTGTGAACAGAATAACTCCCAAGCCAATTGGGCGATTCAGGGAGAGGATCTGGTGCTCCTGAACTGACAGTTCGAAAGATGGTTTATTGACAGCCTGGAACTGAAAGTACTGCCCATACATTCCACAGGAGCCCCTGGCTTCTCTTACTGTCCGCCACCAGTGATCATAGGGTGGCCAACTTTCTGAAATCATTTTGCAGGACACTTGCCTACAAGGGGGCGATGACGTAATGGCATCATCAGGGACGTCATTTCACCAAAATGCCAGCGGTAGCGGAAGTAACATCACACGACCATTGACCCCCTGATGACATCACAGGAAGTGATGCCATTTGACCCCACCTTGAAGTGATATCGTGGGAAGCGACGGAACACGACCTTTCACCCGTTGACAAAACAGGAAGTGGCATCACATAGCATTTTAAACTATGAAAAATATTGTTATGATATCACTATAATGTGATGTACATTTCATACAAGAATGGATCGCCATATGTATCGTTAAGATCAGTGTGTTTAGGCCCATATTACCAAATTACTGGGAATGCAAGCAGACGTGCAAGGCCAAATGATAATGATGTGTTATTATATAGCACTTACGCTTAAGCGCTTTATATAGAAAAAATATACACCCAATATCACCCAACCTGTGTTGGTACTCATTTATCGACCTCAGAAGGATGAAAGGCTGAGTTGAGGCTTTTAAGAACAGACTAAATCAGTGACTCACACCCTGAAGTGTACAAGAGAATACAGTAATGGTACACTCCTAAATTCAAGAGTTTAAAGTATATTTTTTGAAGATAAAAATAGTAGTAAATATAGGTGACTATTTGAGGTGCTGGGGAGGAACTAGGGTCTTGGCACAAGGCACCTACACAAAACACGAAAACAGGAGAAGATTCAACATTTGAATCCTCCCGTCCCCTGCACACTATCTTGTGTTGGTTAAACCAACTACTACAGTCTTCAGAAATGAATCTAATTAGATTTGGCAAAATTTAGGAAGTAATAATAATTTCCACCCAAAAGTCTTGTAAAACAAAGGTGTATAGATATATTTTCACAAAATACAATATCACAGAAAACAGACAGTTTGAGAAAAATTAAGTGTTGGTGGTTGTCCGTTCTTAGTGGTGACGCGTTTCGAGGAGAAAGTCCTCTTCTTCAAAGCCCTAAACGGACTGAGCAAGAAATGAAATTGAACATAAGAAAAGTTCTGTGATAAAATGCTTCTAGTGTCCTCAATTATCTATACATTAGTCAAAAAAAATGTGTGCAATTTGTAATAATCCTAACAGTTCTTATCTAAGTTTTACAAACAAGGGGAAAACATTGAGTTCAACAATAACCGTTAAGCTGGCAGAGTTGAACGTCTCATATGGTTGGTATTAGCATACAATAGGAAAACAACTAAATCCATTCTCTAATGAGTGTCATGAACAGTAAAAAGCAGAGGGCAACATCCAAACCTAAGTGGAAGAGCCTCATAGATATTAAGGACAACCTTACTGGTTGGTGAAAGGTAAAGCTGCGTGATGAGGGACAATTCCCTAAATAAGAAGTGGTGCAGGTCCTGGTAAAGCAGCATAGAGAACACGTGATAAAATACGTTTTTTTTACAGATCTAACAGATCAGCAAGTCGTACTTACCCTGTAGATCGGAACCGCCCTTCAGCTATGTTCTCTACGCTGCTTTACCAGGACCTGCACCACTTCTTATTTAGGGAATTGTCCCTCATCACGTAGCTTTACCTTTCACCAACCAGGTAAAAATGTACTGTTCTTTGTTTCATGAGCATTTGATTTTCATATTCGCAAATGGCAATTCTGTACTGGCAACCTATTTGAGTACCACAAAAAGGGGCATTTTTTGTAAAAACAAGGTGCAAATAGTGCATTTTAATGCATATTTGTTCAATAACATTGGCCACGCCACCAGCTACACAGCGAGGTAACTCATCAAATTAACCCACACATTAACCCCAAAAAACATACCCACAGTAGCATGTTGTGCCAGCCCTTTGGGCATTGCCCTATTGCTTTATTGCCTTATCAGTCATCTGAGCTTGCCACTGGATCAAAAGATCAATTTCCTATCTTCCATATCCTGCAAGTATTCCTTAGTTGTGACCGGCATTTATGCTTCACACGAGTGAAACTGAGATGGCCTTTCTGCACTTGTTTCCTCTATATGAGGAGCCTGCCCCCTATCCCCCGCAAGCAAAGCCAGCAAGTGAAACTGAGATGGCCTTTCTGCACTTGTTTCCTCTATATCAGGAGCCTGCCCCCTATCCCCCGCAAGCAAAGCCAGCAAGTGAAACTGAGATGGCCTTTCTGCACTTGTTTCCTCTATATCAGGAGCCTGCCCCCTGTCCCCCGCAAGCAAAGCCAGCAAGTGAAACTGAGATGGCCTTTCTGCACTTGTTTCCTCTATATCAGGAGCCTGCCCCCTGTCCCCCGCAAGCAAAGCCAGCAAGTGAAACTGAGATGGCCTTTCTGCACTTGTTTCCTCTATATCAGGAGCCTGCCCCCTGTCCCCCGCAAGCAAAGCCAGCAAGTGAAACTGAGATGGCCTTTCTGCACTTGTTTCCTCTATATCAGGAGCCTGCCCCCTATCCCCCGCAAGCAAAGCCAGCAAGTGAAACTGAGATGGCCTTTCTGCACTTGTTTCCTCTATATCAGGAGCCTGCCCCCTATCCCCCGCAAGCAAGGCCAGCAAGTGAAACTGAGATGGCCTTTCTGCACTTGTTTCCTCTATATCAGGAGCCTGCCCCCTATCCCCCGCAAGCAAGGCCAGCAAGTGAAACTGAGATGGCCTTTCTGCACTTGTTTCCTCTATATGAGGAGCCTGCCCCCTATCCCCCGCAAGCAAAGCCAGCAAGTGAAACTGAGATGGCCTTTCTGCACTTGTTTCCTCTATATCAGGAGCCTGCCCCCTATCCCCCGCAAGCAAGGCCAGCAAGTGAAACTGAGATGGCCTTTCTGCACTTGTTTCCTCTATATCAGGAGCCTGCCCCCTATCCCCCGCAAGCAAGGCCAGCAAGTGAAACTGAGATGGCCTTTCTGCACTTGTTTCCTCTATATCAGGAGCCTGCCCCCTATCCCCCGCAAGCAAAGCCAGCAAGTGAAACTGAGATGGCCTTTCTGCACTTGTTTCCTCTATATCAGGAGCCTGCCCCCTATCCCCCGCAAGCAAAGCCAGCAAGTGAAACTGAGATGGCCTTTCTGCACTTGTTTCTTCTATATCTGGAGCCTGCACCCTATCCCCCGCAAGCAAGGCCACAAGTGAAACTGAGATGGCCTCTCTGCACTTGTTTCCTCTATATCAGGAGCCTGCCCCCTATCCCCCGCAAGCAAAGCCAGCAAGTGAAACTGAGATGGCCTTTCTGCACTTGTTTCCTCTATATGAGGAGCCTGCACCCTATCCCCCGCAAGCAAAGCCAGCAAGTGAAACTGAGATGGCCTTTCTGCACTTGTTTCCTCTATATGAGGAGCCTGCCCCCTATCCCCCGCAAGCAAAGCCAGCAAATGAAACTGAGATGGCCTCTCTGCACTTGTTTCTTCTATATCAGGAGCCTGCCCCCGTCCCCACCTCCATGGAATCTGAGTCTGGTTCCAGTAATGAGCAAAGATGCTCTTAAGCAGGGGCACCATAATTCACATACTTGGGGAGGACTGAAGCTCTTCTGAAATATTGGAAAAATGACTATGAACTGGCACTGGGCAGAGGCCTCATAAGATGTTCTAATCCCGCTCCCACAGGATCCCCTGTACTGTGAACACTGTGGGTCACTAAATCCCAAAGTGTGATAAAAGGTCTGAAGTTGGGCAACTAGGTTGTGTGTACTGTGCAACTACTGTGTCCTGTTAAACAAATATGAAAAGTAAACCATGCAGGCCAGAGTTAGCTGGCTATACTGCTAACACCCCAGCACACAACCTAATGCTGGCTCAAAAAAATCAAATCAAAAGTGGGTGACATAGGTGCAAAAGCACCTACTCCAAAAAAAAAAACACATTTAATTGAAATCACATTGAAATTAGAATTCTGGTTGAGTATTTTTTTATTAATTAAAAACATTAATGTCCTGATATTCTTCTGACAATTCTTGAATATACGAGTCCAACAATTCTCAAATATATAATTGCGTTTTAAACTCACTTGCCAACTTCCCTTATCATGCATTGAAAGTATTGAGAAATTGTTGTTGAGATTAGTAAATTGTCAGGATCACCCTTTAAGCAACACATTAAGACAATGCCAAATTGAACCTTAACATCAATTCAGAGGCAACATCAGCCAACATCAATGTCAGCCTTAACATCGAATTTGAGCCATCATCAAATTTAGCCTATTCTGTGGTCAAGAGTTTCACCCAAACAGGCTTTATCAAGGCTAAAGTTCATACAACAGCAGTGTCACACCACTTACCTGCTATCCTGTGCGGCTTCTGGGGGCTCGCAACATCCCGTACCGGCACCTGTACCCACGTTGGCGTTATTCCTGCACCATTACCCCGCGGGGATCCGTCCATCTGGGCACCACCATTGTCCTGATGCTGCGCATGCGCGGACATTTCTGTTCAGCGTTTCGTGCTTGCGCAATCCTGAGGGCTACGCGGTTGCTTCTGCTTGCCCTCCAAACTCACTTTCACCCCGCAGCCCTATTTCCCGACCTGAGACAATCTGCTCAGTGCATCTCGACATGGTTCCTGGCTAGTCCTTTCGCCGCCTCCATCGCTCCCTGCATTCTTGGTTTTGCCTTGTCTGATTGATCCTGTCTTGTACTGTCCACCCTGGTCCCTTGTCATTCTGCTGAAACCTGCCTTCATTGCCCTGCCTTCTTCCAATCCTATTTCTTCCTCCCTGTTTCCCCTGTTACAAGTCAATCTCCTTTACTGGGGCTCTTTGCTCTTCCAGCCTGCTTTGCCGTACTTAACTGTTCGCAGGTTCCCTGGGTGTTACGTTTGTCTGCCTTGATTATCTACCTGTCTGCCTGGACACCCAACCTGCCTGCCTAGTCCATCTGGATACCAATCAATTAGTACAAAGTGAAAAACAGTTATACAAAAATACAAATACTTTTATTGTGTTAAAATCCTCAAAGGTTAAAAAGCCTGGGAGAAATTGTACAATATAAAACACCCAAAAATAGCATCCAAAATACATATAGACTGTACACAATACAATTACATAGAAAACATTGTAGAGGAGGAGCCAAGTACCTCTACCAGAAGTACCGCCCCTATGTTTCCTATATGTTGGGAACTGGAAATTGCGACATGCAGTGAACCAGTGAGGGTGCCTATACCGCAAAGAGTTCTTGAGACAAGGTATCCATTGAGAAACCCCTATATGCATGCACGAAGAAATAATGGTCTTCTGGAAAAAGTCCCGGAAGAAGTGTGAAAATGACCAAGAAAGAAGCCTGGTGATGTCATGCGAAGTAGAACTGACGCACCCAGAAGAGATGTCAATGAAGAAAGAATATAGACATTATCGAGAATCTGATGATGAAGTATCAATGTAAAGCAACATTTTGGGATCGAAATGAAGATTGCTCACACAAAGAAGCACTGAAGAAAATATAAAGTCGTTTTATAACTGTACAGATGCCATAGCGCAAGTAGACGAAATAATCATAAGGCTGGCTACGTAGTGAAATACAGTGCAGGCGATGCACCAATGTATATTCATAGGAATGTATAGAATCTGGATGTTCCACAACGCACTTTAGAAAACTTGAATCCCTGTGAATGAAAAGGGCTTGAAGTGTGGCACAGTTGAATAAAACAGCTGATGGCGAAGTAGAATTCAAGAACGGCTGGCTGGCCCAGTGTCAAGAGTTGGGGCTGACGTGACTCTGACTGTCTGTTCAAAAAGTTACATGAACGTGAGAAAGAAGCAAGCTCCTGTTTGAGGTATATTGGAAAAACACTGACGGTGCTAAAAATTCATCAATGCAACAAAAGAGCTCAAAACGTGGTCTACAGTCACATGGTCAGACGAAAATAGGCTCTGGGTCGAGCTACACTGAAATCAGAAGATAAGAGCATGCCACACTCCCTTTTATTCTCAGGCACAGTGAGCCTCTACGTGGCCGAGTTCAAACCCTTAAAGGAATGGTTCGGTCAGAAATATTATTGACCAAAAAGATGGCCAATAATAAAACAAATACCTAAAATATATATATTTTTTAAGTCCCTATGCAAAGTTTCGAGCAAATGAAGCTCAAACTTTAAAATTGCAAGCACTAGGGGGCATCCATTTTGTGAAATGGATGCCGCCTGTACTTGCGTTTGCGGCACTAATGAAGCAAAAGCCAGCCAGCTATAGTAAACAAAAGCTACCACTGGGTGGCTTTTGCTTCATTGGTGCCGGACTCGGAGGACGGGGACCAGAGACTACAGGCAGGAAAGTTGCAGCTGCATCTCGGTAAGTGCTATTTTTTGTTTTTAAATAAGCACTTGCTGCAGTTTATTTTCTAAGTTTTCCGGGATGGAGGAGCCGGAAAACTTAGAAATAAAACCGCAGCTTTTAAAACGTTGTATTTATGTTTGCGGTAGCTTCAGCTTGGAGCCCAGCCAAGCTGAAGCTACCGCAAATATAAATACAACGTTGTTGTGTTTCAAAAACGCTGTGGTTTTTCGTTCTAAGTTTCTCACGCTCCTCCAAGCCGGAGGAGCCTGAGAAACTTAGAAAGAAAAAATGTAGCGTTTTTGAAACACAACTGCGTTTTGTTTCTGCCTGCCGTGGCTATCACTTTGGGTCTTCTGAATGCTGCAGCTTTTGCTGAGAGTCTCCTGGACTCCCTCAGGGTTGGGGGAGCCCAGGAGACTCCCAGCGAAAGCTGCCGCTGTCAGAATAACAACGTTGTTGTATTTGTGATTTCCGTGGTTTTCCAACCACGGCAATCACAAATACAACAACGTTATATTTTTAACTGGTGCGCCTCTGCTTTTCGCCTTCATTTTACATTTTCTGTGCTTCCCTGGGCTTGGGGAGCACAGAAAACGTAAAATGAAAGTGAAGGCAGCCTCCTCAGCTCTGCTTAGGCTGCAGTAAGCAAAAGCTCCCAGAAGGGGGCTTTTGCTGCTTGTTTAGTGCCGCAAAGGCAGAGCCGAGGAGGCTGCCTGAAATCACAAAATGGATGCCCCCTAGTGCTTGCAATTTTAAAATATGAACTTCATTTGCTTGAAACTTTGCATAGGGACTCAAAAAATAAATATATTTTAGGTATTTGTTTTATTATTGGCCATCTTTTTGGCCAATAATATTTCTGACCAAACCATTCCTTTAATTGAATGGCAGACCACAGAAGCGATGATGGATGAGGGTTAATTGGGTGGGGAGGCATGACCAGGCCAAACCCCAAAGCACCTGGGGTACCAGCATGCATGCTGCTAACAAGTGGAATATTCCAGAAGGGTACAAGCGTGCCAACCAATTGTAGAGGGCGACGTAGTACAGAGCCCTATAGTTTGAGAAGCTAATAGGGTGTCATGTATTAGTATGAGACGGAAGATGACGTGCACTTGGGATGGGCTTAGTTGTCCACCTGATCTTAGAGACCCAATCACCACTCCCAGCTGTATAAAACATATACTTAGATGTTCCCTGAAAGCCAACCACCTTCCCTAGTAGGTTTTCTTATTTTGCCATGTAGGATGACATTACGTATGATTAATCTTTAGTATAAGAATCCTGTTTTTTCATATTATAATTGAGATCATGCTGTGTGATGATGTTTGTTCATGTTCGTTGTAACTCCCTGTTTTAGATAATTGTTAATAAAACAGTACCATGTTTTGCCAAATTCCTGAGTCGGTCTGATTAGTGATGTATGAGTAAGTTCTGCATCCCCAGCCATCTCGAAGTATTGCTACCTCGTCTTAAAGAGCCCTAAATCATGGGGTTCAACGTGAATACACAATTCGAAAAAAACGTCCCAACACGTGGCCCTTAGGATTCAATCAATAATTGACACAATTGTGTTGTATTATACAATGCCCGACATGTTTCAGACCAAAGTGTTTTGGTGTTAAAAGAGGCACTCCAAGCTGGCGGAAATTGATAGCTTATGGAAATAAAATCTGAAAGCGTCCGTGAAGTCATTACACGTTTACCTACCTTTGGATGGCAGACTGCTTTTTTAATGTTTGACAAATAGTGTTCTGGTAGAGGTCATCTTACAAGACCTTCTCCTTTGGGAACAATTTCCTGCCCTACTCCGAGGAGCACAAGTGCACAACCGCACTGAAACAATAGTTACCAAGCATTAGAAGCAGTGCTTGGGGCACTTGTTTACACTGTGGAGACCAGGCTGCGCATCCGTCAGTCGACGTAGATTTTAGTGGGTTTTGTGCCCCTGAAGTAGGCGCCGAGAATGAATTTTAGGGACTGAAAAATGTCAGGCATTGTATAATGCCTAGAACCATTTATTCGCCAAACCTGAGAAGTGTCTTTTTCATCAGGAACAAATGGAATTCCTGGGGTACGTCATCAGCAATGGATCCAATTAAGGTCCAGGCCATTCAACAATGGAAACAACCCCACAATTGCAAGGCACTTCAGTGGTTTTTGGGGTTTGCAAATTTTTACCTATGTTTAATCCTGCACTTCTCCCAGTCGGCTTCATTTCTGACAGCACTGACCAGTACCAAGGGGGAGAAGGAGCCTGGATAGCTTTCGAAGATCTGAAGGCTGTGTTCATGTCTGCACACATTTTACGTCATCCCTATGAAGAGGTACAATTTATATTAGAAACTGATGCTTCCAATGTTGCTGTAGGGGCGGTTTTGCTGCAACTCAATCCTGATGGAACAACCCGTTGCCGTTTACTCACGAAAGCTGACCACGAATGAACTGAATTATTCTGTAATAGAAAAATCACTATTAGACATTAAAGTCTCATTTGAGGAGTGATGTCATATTCTCCTTGGGGGTCATTTTACTGTGGAGGTACGAATGGACCATATAAATCTGAAGCATTTACGGTCCTTGCAATGCCAAACATCCAGACAATCCCATTGGGCATTCTTTTTTTCCCAGTTTGACTTTAAGGTAACCAACATCCCTTGTGAATGAAATCAGAAAGCTGATGCCATGACATGTACATTGGAGTCTGTACCAGTGAAACCTCAGAACAAAACGCTGGTACTCTCCCCGAAACATTTCCAGTGTCAGATACAACAATACCTAGAGACCTTCCTACAAGAAACTACTACAGACCCACAGAGATCAGAACTCCTTCAAATGTCTGGCATTACCAAAAAGAACAGATTGCTGTTCTTTTGAGGTCAGCTTTATGTACCGGTGGTGACTCTCCATTCCATGAAACAACAGTTTCCATGATGCCAAGATGAGTTGACACCGTGCGGTCAGGGCCACACAAGAAGTGATAGCCTGACAGTTTTCGTGACCTGGATGGGCAGATCAAGTACGGGACTATGTGGATACTTGTTCGGTCTGTGCCCAGAATAAGACCTGCCGCAGACGTCCATTTGGTTTATTGCATCCCACCGAAATCCCTCCGTTCCCCTGGCACACTATTGCCATGGACTACATTGTTGAACTTTCTGCATCCAACAGCCACACTTGTATCTTGGTGGTGGTGGACTGCTGTACCAAGATGTTACACTTCATACCCCTGGCGTCTGTTCCTACCGCAAACCTGACTGCACAGGAGTTCTTAAATGTCATCTACCCTCTACATGGCTTACATGAGAAGATATTCTCCAACCGGGGCTCTCAGTTTCTTTCCAAATTCTGGATTCAATTGTGCAAACAACTGGGTATCCAGTGAGCATTGAGCTACGGCTATGACCCCCAAACCAATGGCCAGACCGAGCGCACCAACCAGACCCTGGAGCAATATCAATAACAGAAACCGCCCTTGTCTCCAATCCCATCTATTGACAATCTTGGAGAAGGGGAAGGCTGGGATGCTGATCCTGTTAGACCTGTCGGCGGCCTTCGATATCGACAATCACGAGCGTCTACTCCAGTCCTTTTTGTCCAATCGCGAATCCAAGGTCTATTGGAGCACAGTATTTTCCTCCACTTCTACCATTGAGTGTGGTGTTCCAAAAGGAGCTTCAATCTCTCCTCTTCTCTTTAACTTGTACATAACATTTTTTTGTACATTATTGGAAGAACTGGACATATTTTTCACTGACTACTCCAATGACATGAATCTAGTCATCGAGCTGCCTGGGGACCATGCCATGGACTCCGGGATTCTGGATAACATCTATAATGCCATTGAGAGATGGATGTCCACTCGCTCAGGCCCTTTCCAAGTTGGCCCTTCCTATGACCACTTTGTGATCCAAGGTACATCATTATGACCCACTCGAAGGTCAAAACCCCTGGGGTCTTTCTGGAGGCCTCCTTAAACTCCGAAGCCCAGGTGCAATACCTCATTTGGATGTGTAACTATCCTTTTAGGCTTCTCAGATCCATTCAGCCTTACTTCAATGAAAAAAACTCTGACTATAGCACGAGCTACCATATTATCCAGGCTAGATTGCTGTAATACAGTACTTGGTGGAGCCTCAAAATCCAACATCCGTGCAATTCAAGTCATCCAAAATGACACAGTCCGTGTTGCACTCAAAATCTCTAAGAAATCACACATATCCAACTTCAGGAGAAACCTACACTGGCTACCAGTGCAGGAGTGCATCCTATTCAAAATTGGCATGCTAATTCATCAGTCCCTCTTTGGCAAAGCCCCAGAATACCTTAAAACTTTGATCCCACTCTACCAACCTAAGAGGATCCTGCACTCCTCCTCTCTTACACAGCTTCAAGGAGTGAAGTACTCAAGATCCAGGGATCTTGGTAGATCTTTCCCAGTTATTGCATCCACCTTCTGGAACACACTACTGATTGTTATCAGAGCTTTGCCAAATTTACGTTTATTCAAAAAAGCTTTGAAAACATGCCTTTTCAGATAATCTCTTGTTCTCTGGTTTCCTTACCTGATGCTACACCTCTGATTCATCAAATTTAATGCTATTGTCCGTCTTATTTGTTTGCCTCTGTGTGTTTTTGTAGCGCCCCGATGTCTGCAGGCTGTCGCCGTGGTATACACAAATAAGTAAATAAAATATCTGCGATGCTACACAAACATCGCCCAGGACAATAGGTACAGTCAACTGGATACGGCCGGAGTGGTGTGTAATATTGCCGCCCATTCCAGCACCGGCCTGAGTCCATTCTACTGCTCCACCAGACAACAGTCGAAACTGCTTCCTCTACGTTCAGTACTGCCCAGTCTCGTTCTGGCTGCAGACATTATGGTGACTCGGATTTTGGAGCAACATCTCAAGGCCTTGGCAGATGTCCAGGAGCTTATAAAGGCACAGGCAGACAGGAGGCGTACCCCAGAGTCCTCGTTCCAGGGGGCTGGGGGGTGAGACCTGGTTTGGCTTTCCTCTAAGAATCTACAAGTTAGGAACCTCCCCACCAAACTGGTCCCCAGGTTCTTTGGACCATTTAAGATCATCAAACGAGTGTTCACAGTCTCCTTCTGCCTACTATTAACCGCAGCCTGAAGGGTGACCCTGTCTTTCAGGTATCCCTTCTAAAGACCTGTCAATCGGTTACCCAGGGCCATTCTTGTTCACATCCCCGTCCGCTCCTACTACAGGGTGTACAGGAGGGCAGTGTTTCCACTGACAGGCCCATAGGTCAGTGCTCACCCTCTAGTACCTGTAAAACAAGATAGCTGCACCACGTGAGGAATGGGGGTGCAGGATTCACTTACTCCAACACGACTCAATAACGAGGACTCAGTAGTTTGGCAAAGGGAAGTCCGTTTAATGACAAGTACATCAAACAGGGAAACAATTGGAAATCAGCATCGTGGCGATCGCCTGTTTCGCTTCAACTTCCTCGAAGTTCAATTGAACAGCAACTTTTATACAGAAATCTTGTCATCACTGACGTCTAACTCTACAAATTCGTCATGCAATATAATTGGTCAGGAAAGGTAACTTAAGTATAGGTGCTATATCTGTATATGGTAACAGAGCATGCGGATTGGATAACTCTTATCGGGTGGGTGTCTACGCCCAACCCTCTACATCACATGTGATAGACGTCACTACAACTACGACGTCCCATTGGTTCTACTATCTATAGGACCCTAGATAACTTGGTCCATTGTGATTGGGCAGGTTACACCCCCAGACGTAAATCTGCATTTTAATTAGCAGCATGCAGACTGGACACCCAGGTGCCTAGTGTCCCAAGATTCACCCTACCTCCGTTCCATCAATCAGGGCTTTTGAGCTATGTGTCAATTAGTTGGCTGAGGATGGCCTCGAAACGGTAGCTTCTTATCAGGAAGAGTTATGGTATCCTGGGTCCGGTGACATCAGACGTTGGTAATTCTTCGCGCCTGACTGGTCACATGTCTGTTCATCAAGAATCTGCTACAGTTTCTAGCTTTTAGTGTATTTAATTCTTCTTTAGCCTCGCCACCTGCCTGGGCCCCCCTTATCTTGACCTTCACGGGGCAGGCTGGTATGCTCTGGAATTTCGATTCTCTAGCGTTGCTGCTCTCCCCCTTTCCTTGGGTTGACCTCGAATTCCCAGGCATGAGCTGCTCTTTGTTGAGTTTCGATTCCGCTCTCCTTTCTGACTTCAGCTGGAATATGAAACCTGGCCTAGTAGGCCTCTGGCCGCCTGGGCATACTTCTGCTTATTAAAATGGAGTCGCACTTGTATAATGTGCCTAATTGAGTTAGATATATGGTTGGCGCTTGCCGCTCTATTCTTCTACGAAGCATTGCAAGCAGTATCGTTTTCTTAGCTTCTTGCGTTCCAATCCTATTTACACGCGTTAACTGGTTGGTTACTTCCATCTTGTCTCTTCGCAACACTTCCTTATGGTTTAACATCGTCTCTTTCCTGTGTCCATTACATCTATTTTTCATAGCTGCTCGCACTGGCGTGCTATCCTTGATAGCCGTTTTCGTTAATTCGCGAGTCTGTCCAGGCCCTTGTGTCATTTCCACTGGCCCTCCATTAAGGCTCTTAGGGTCTCTTCATGGACCGTCTGTAGGTACTCTTCATTTCGTCTCAGCTGCTGATGTGGTTGCGTAAGAGGGTATCATGCAGCCCATGGCTGTCTGTTTATGGGCGCTTCAGCGGGTACGGCTCTTCTGATGTACACTGGGCAGAGTCCCAGAGCGGCTCTCTGTTGGTTCATTTGCTCTTCATACGTCACAAACCTTGGCGTGAACGCTCCTGGTACCTCGAAATGGGGGGCAGGGGTGAAGGCCATGCCCGGGACCTCCTCTACACTCTCCCCTCTGGGCGATTCATCGACCACTCTCTCATCATTCTTCACATCAAGACATCCTCGTCTGAAGAAATGCTACTTTGGGACCCATATCTTTATGACTCCCTTCAGGCCTCCTGCTGATTTCACATGTTCATCAACACTCCAGGTAATAAGCATGCATTGTCCATTTGGGCTGCAGTAGATCCATCTCCCCACATACTTCCTGTGGTTCTTAGGGTACAAGAACTTTGTTCCCTCATGTGCATGGATGCTGGCCCTTATGTAGTCTCTGATTTCTTAATTTGTCAGCTCCTTAGGTTCCAATCCTGCTTCAACATCAATCACAATCTTCATTCCTACTGCCTTCTTTGCATTATTCTTGCATTGTGCGATTACTATCCTCATCGCACAGAATCCAAACATGATCATCACCAGCAGGGCTCCAAATAACTTGTCAACCATTGTGGAAACCAAGAGAAAATCAATCCAAACCAGTGTCTTCCACTTCATCTTCCATTTTGACATGTAGATTTGTCAGCATCATTATGGCGTCTGTCAAGGTACCCTTCTCGTCATCATGAGAAGGTATGAACGTGCAACATGATTCTCCGATTTTGGAACAAACACCTCCATCCATAGCTGTGATCATGCCCAGGACATATCTGTTCTGAAGGGTCATCAGTCTTATGGCTCCCAGATCCTCTTTGATAGCATTGAATCCCTTTATGGTGGTGTTAATCATCTGCAAAAGCTCCCATCTGTAACCATTTAGTATTCTCATCCATGTGGATCCTGGGCATGAAGATTATCGTGAATATGGATGAAGTCTTACTAAACAATCTGTGTTCATATGGGATTGAATCAAGGGCTTGTTATGACTTGGCTGAGAAATAATTCTCCCTCTTAATCTGATTCTGGAGCTCAACAGATCTCATCTTCCTCAGGCGAGCATCTGCTTTGGGAAATTCACCAATGTTCAAGTCACTCTTCAGGATCATTAATGCTGGAACATGAACAATCACTATAGAACATAGTTCACCCCAATCGCTGGGCAGGTTCATGTAAACTCTGGATCCACAGGCGCAGTAGTTATCCATTATCACTGCTGTCCCGTCCTTCATTCCTGGCACATCAAAGATTCGTCCACATTGCTGATTTTCTCCAACTTTTCTTGTGCCATTGTTTCTGAAGCATAGTTCTGCACTAGCCAAAGGCACTATCTGCAATGGACCGCCTCTATCTTTGACCCATGTCAGAAGTTTTGCAATCTTTGGACATAAAGGTTTACACAGTAGTTCCGCATTTTCTACAGTTGATTTGTCTGCTCCATGTGTTGCATGTGCTTTGCATATAACTATAACTTCTTCCCATCCATCTGTAGAAAGCACTGTTCCCCAGATCTGCATCTGGCCCCTTTCTTTGCATCTTCGAAACTCTTCATCAGTTTTCCCTTGACAATTGAGTCTTCTGTTGATTTTCCATTTGATTCCAACTCCCTTCATACCAGGCTGTTCATATCTTATCACATGATTTTTGGTGCGTGCTCATGCTCTTGTCTTTATGTCTTGCACATAGTCATGTTCATCAGGTGCTGACCATTCTGTTACAAATATCAAAGACGCTGTTCTGCCCAAGAATTAACCTTTTGTAAGGCAGAGTGCAAGGTGAGTGAGGCAATGAGCTATTTGAAAATCTATTTCAATAGCTATGAATATCTTAGACTTCCCCATAGCATAAGGCAAGAGTGCACATACATACCAATCCTCCTCAGAGGTCTCTTTCCCACCTCTTTGATGTGCTAATACCATATATTGTTCCCCAAATGCCATGTACTGTCCAAATAATTGTTTCATTCATAATCATCCTCCCTTTGTGCTTCTCTTAGGTCTTTGTTTCACTCTTGCCAAATGAGCTGGTATAAGCAGATCATGAAAAACATCAGCATAGTTCCTTCTTACAGGGGGAACCATAGGGACACTTGTCAGTGAAATCGGTACCTTCACATGAGCTACTGGAGTAGGGACAAACACATAAGGCCTTGGCTGTCTCACAAGTTCTAGTTCTGCCAAGGTAACTGGAGTGGGAAGAATCAAAGGGACCACTGCTTTCTTTGGATCAATGAAACACACATTGTGAATAAGCAGAATCAGAAAAACAATGATAAACGTAGAGCAGGCATATATTATACACCAATACATGAGGCTCCACCATCGGCGTCTCTCCACTCGTTGTTGACTCGGCTCACTTTCTGGATCTGCAATATGTTCTATGGGAAACATGTTTGCCTGTAATTACCTTTTAAGGAACAAAAAACTCTTTTTATCCTGGCAAACTCATCAGATGCTCTGGTAGCTGGTGAATCTGCCCAACGATTTCCACAAGTAATTGGCTGATTGCTGGATGGTATATATGATCTTGCATGAACAAAAAGTGTTGGTGTCTTGCCAAACAAGGCAGGATGAACTTGAAGCAAATAGTAGAACATCATAGCCAGTTGTTTATGAGCATCATCATTAGACAGGACCATCTGTACCTCCAGTAAAATGCTCAGGTAACAGTCTAATCTATGTTATTATCGCTGCCAGTAAGAGTCTAATAGCTAGGCCATTCTTAGGATCCTGGAGAAACACACGTATGTTAGTGCTCCTCCCAACACACGCAGGGTAATTTCTGTGTATAAATGCAAAGACAGCAAGAAGTAGCCTGTGTACATCGGCATCAGAAAGAACCATAGGTGCCTTCAAAGAGAAACTCAGTAAGGAACGAATCTGGGAACTGATCTCTCTTCCAGTCGTGAAACATAAAGTCCAGATCTGGCATTTTCTATTTTACTTTTGCACTCCTCAGTCCAATATCAGCAAAGCCCCTGTGGCTCAAGAACGCATACGTTTTTTCACTCCTTTCTTAGCAGCTACAAAGAGTATCTCGCAGGAGCCACGGTTCAATGTACTCTTTATCTGTCTACTGGACAGTCTCTGCATCCTTCTTCCTCGTCATTGATCTAGTCTGAAGGTGCTGAACTACTTCACCTTGACTTGCTTCCGAATGGGTTGGGGGTGTGACGGCCTCTCCAGCGTAGACTTTCATGTCATCTTGGTGTACCCAAGCTCTTTGCCCTAAGACCTTGACTATTGATGGAGTAACGTCCTACACAACAAAAGGGCCATTGAAGCGGGGCTCATGCCACTTTCATGTGAAGTTTCAAATCAACACTTGATCTCCAGGAAAAAGTCCAGGTACATTTAATTCTTGAATTGTGGTTATTGTACGGTCTTCATCTGTGTTCTGGACCGACACCCCGTCCGATTGACTTCATCTGAAATGACAGAGATACTAGCCACCATCACCTAACAATTCTGCAGTTGTCTAGGCATCACTTCTAGTCCTCGATGGAGAAGTTAGAGGTGTTCTCATTCCCCTCCCTGTAACTAGTTCACGGGATGTGAGGTGGTGGTCTGAGCCAGGATAATTTCTTTATGCATATAATGCAAGGGGCAGGCAATGCGGCCACCCCTTTTTCAGTGGTAGTTTAAATTTGGCTATCCTCTCTTTAAGCAGACCGTTGAATCTCTCACATATGCTGTTTGCTTGCGGGTGATAAGCAGAAGAAAACTTGTGCTTAATGCTCAATAATAAGCTAATTTGTTCAAAAAGCTCATTCACAAAATGGGGGCCATTATCTGATCTCAGCACCTCACATATTCCTCATCTAGGAAATACTTCTCAGATTAAAAACTTTGCAGTGCAAGTGGCGTCCGGGTTGTGCGCATGGACCGGCATCAACCTACCTAGAGAAGGGGCACACCACCACTATTGTATACCTATATACATTACAGACCTGCAGCATATCAACATAATCAATATGTCAATGCTGAAAAGCACCAATTGGTCGAGGAATTAGTCCTCTGACTGTTCACAGCATGTGCCCAGCAGTAAATGTTTGACATACAATGCAATTTACTACATAAAAAGCAACGTTTTCTAACAGATTCGGTACAAACCGGTACTCTGCAATTGTTGCTGCGAGGCTCTCCCTAGTAACATGCGCAGGGTAGTGTAGCTGTTCTAACGCCACCCTTAATAAGGCTACAGGCATCACCAGTTTACCAGTGCTGTCTTGTCACCACAGTGCCTCGGAAGGGGATAAATAACACCCCCTCCATGTCCATAGGTCTTTCTCTTCCTGTGGGGCTTCACCCTGAACTTCCATGAGTTGTGTTTTAGATAAGTGGTTAAAACTTTCATTCACAACCATCATCACAACCATTTTTTCTTTCACATCAGATGTATCAAAACTCATTGTGTCAGATGAATATGCAACCCTTTTTGCCTCTTTGTCCACGGCTTGGTTTCCATGGGAAATAAAGTATGTTCTCTTAGTGTGCGCTGAGCAATGAACTATTGTGATTGCTACTGGGAGATGTAGTGCCTTGATAAGCCTGTCCAATAAAGCAGCATGTTGCACTTGCGTGCCATCAACTCGGAGGTAGCCCCTCCTTTTCCAACATGCTAAACCTGCATTCACGGTTGACGTAACATCGGTGGAGTCACTGTACACTGTTACTTTCTGGTCTGCGTGTTTCTCGGGCGTGACAATCAGTGCCACTAATTCGCATCCTGTGCTGAAAAGTGAGACCGTAGTCTTGCACTCGCTTTTACTTTAAATTCCCCATTGTGTTTTACCACAGCAGCACCTGAATGTCTTTCTCCATCAGTTTGATCGATCCTCAAAGAACCGTCAATAAAAAGAATCTCCCCTGCTGCTAGAGCATTTTCTTTCACTCTCGGATGTTGTCATAGCATTCCTCATAATTAAAACAATCATGAACTTGTTCATCCTCTGCCAGTGGTTCAGTAACAAACGTGGCAGGGTTTGCCATTTTACACCTGACTATTTTGATTGCCGGTTTCGATATTACCACCTCATAAGCAGAGGCTCTTTGAGATGTTAGTGTACCTCTAGGTTTCTCCAAAACAGCAAATAAAGCATGCTGAACAAATAACATCATGGAACACCCCACCACTATGGTTGCAGACGTCTCAATAGCGAACCCGGCGGCTTCCATCGATTGTTCGCAAGGGAAGTCACCCCTCATTACTGGGTCCAAAATCCCACTGTAATATGTCAAAGGCTTGTATCCCAATGTAGCTCTCTGTGTGAGTACTGCTGTCATAAATGTTCCATTCATATGTGAGAATAAAAAGAACTTCTCAGAATAATTGAGGATTCCCAAAACTGGCACTGTGCATATAGCCTTTTTTAATTCATCAAACCCCTCCTTCATTTCCTCAGGCCATTCAATGTTTTCCTGTTTCAATTGTGCCTTTTTCAGAGCTTGCAACAATGTCCTTGTGTATGAACTATAATCAAATACCCATGCTCTGACATAGTTACACAGTCCTAAAAACTGTTGCATTTGCTTCATCGCATGCGGTTTTACTGTTTTCAAAATTGCCTCAGCACTTTCAGGTGTAACCTTCTTTCCTTCATGTGAGATTATCTGCCCTATGTACAACACCTCTTCTTGGCAATACTGCAATTTCTCCTTGTTTACTTTACATCCTTTCACTGCCAAAATAATCATTAGCTGAATCGAGTCACGTCTGCACTCTTGTGCTGCAAACTGAAATGTCATCTACGTATTGCAGTATGACACTTGCCAAATCAATATTGCTTAAGTCCATCTGCAGACCCTATTGAAAATCGATGGAGACTCACAGTACCCCTGTAACAAACCTGTGATTTTCAGCTTAGTCTGATGGAACTTAATTACATCAGATCTTGAGACTCCTTATTTTACTGTATTGAGAAAAACGCATTTTTCAAGTCAATCACAGTGAAATATCACGCCTTAACTGGAATACTACATACAATCGTCACTGGATTTAGAAATAGAGGAAACTCTGCCTCTACAATCTGGTCAATCGGCCTCATGTCTGGAATTAAACACCATGACCCCCCTTTAGATTTTTTGATTGGGTACACTGCAGTATTGCATGGTGACTCTGATGTCACTAAGATGCCCTGATCCATCATGGCTGATATAGTCTTAAAATTCCCTCATCTGCCTCTCAGATGTAGGGTACTGCCTTGAGTGAGATAAAATTGCTCCTGGCTTCATCTTAATCTTAACTTCTCCGACCCCTTTTAATAGGCCTATGTCATAGGGGCCCATAGTCCATAAAGAAGTTGGCCATTTTCTCCATATCCTCATCAAGAAATGCAGGGTGCTGCCGCACAGTCATCATTTTCTGTGTGATCTCTCGTCTCACTGTCCTAATCCAATATGTAATGCTCATTTCAAACACTACTCTTTCACCTGATGGGTCGTCTCTAAACATATCCTCGTCAGTGATGTCAGTCAATCAGTATACTTTCCCAATAATAATCACTGTTCTCCATGGTCTGCCATCATGATCAAACCCTTCGAGCATGGCCAACTCCCCTCGCACTACAGCTGCCTGTAACTCTGAGGGAAACATCTGTCCCCCCTCTTCGTCCATGAGATTCTGTGGCCTGAACAAGAATTCATCAGGTATTCTCATAACCTTGCCTACAAACCGGGTAGCCATCTTAACAAAATGCGTACCACATAGTGAAAAACTTCTGGCTCTAGTGGCACTCCTCGCATAGCTATTTGTCATGTAAATACCATGATAAATTTGCCAACATTTAAATAATGTATTCCTGGCGTTGAGCACATTATGCCTTCATCAGTGAAGGAGATTGTCATATTTAGCTTCGTCATCGATTCTCTACCCAAAATATTAACTGGTGTCTGTTTCGAATACAACAATGGAACAGACATGTCACATTCTCCCATAGAGACATTCAATTTCTCAGTAAAAGGAACTCTACTTGTAGCTCCTGAGAACCCTTGAGCATTCATGGCATTACCCAATAATAAAAATGTTCCCTCTCGTATACATGAGCGAGTCGCCCCAGTGTCTACTAAAAATAAAATATTTTCCTCCTATCGTGACATCAACCCTTGGTTCCTCTTGAGGATTAGGCATCAGAGATAGTACTGAACACATCACATCAAGTCACCCACTAAACTGTCCTATTGTGGGTACACACTTATTCCCATATCTGTAAAAGGATTCCCACCCGTGACAGTGACACCCCCTATCCTAGGTGTTAACACTGGTCCTGTATTTGTGCTGTGCAATGTCTGCATGGGGGCGTGCTGTGACTGCCCTTGTGGCGGATTCAATGGCGCTTATGTGCTTGCAAAGCCTGCTGTGCTGGCGGTACCTGTGTTTGATATACTTGGGGGAACCCGCCCCTACTTTTTGGGCTATATGCTGGAAGATAAGATGTTCCTCCCTCTTGATAATTGCCCATTCTGTACATACCCTTGGCTCCCACATGTTCTCACAATGTGCCCTGTCATTCCACATGTCCAACATACAGGAGGGAATCTTCTAACCTGCCCATCCTGCATACCTTGAATATGGCCTTGGCTATTCTGAAAACCTCCTTGATTACTCTGGACGTCTCCCTGATTATTCTGAAAGCCTCCTCTTCCACGGACGCCTCCCCTGTCTCTCGTCATAAATCTGTTCCCTCCTTGATCAAACTGCTGTTGGTTATTCACCTGCGGCATACCTGATACTTGCTGTGATCCTGGCCCTTCTTCACTAGTCAACAATGCACCTTCTATAGCATACTTCAACAGTTTCTTCTGCACTAACTTAGCTTTCTCAAGCTTCCAAGCATCCTCTCTCTTTCAATTTTTCTCTTGCAACAATCGGCAATGATGCACAATGGTCAACTGTGTTTCTGGCCATGGTTTTTCCTCCATGCCCATCAGCTTCTTGAGCTGTCTTTGTACCTGGTCTGGCAAACCCTGACATAATATATGATAAAATACAGGTATAGATTTTCCCCTCAGCTCACAAGTTTCCAAATACTACTACTCTTGGAAATTTTTTCATGTAATCAAGTGGATCCTCCCCTTCTTGCATCTTTCTTGCCATTATAGCGCCCATATCCGATGTATAAGGATACTGTACTCTGAGTGCTTTCCAGACTGCCGCTCTACAATTATTGAACGATTTGCCATTGTGCGCTGTGTTCTCTGCTGTGACACTTGCTTACCCTGGTCTCGTCCAAATGTCACTAGCCCTCTCCCCAAGGATAGCTGCTAGAAGACCCTTAATGTCCCCTATAGCTAGCGTGTTTCCTCCTATCATTTTTTCTAATACTTAGATCCATTTTCCGGCACCTGAAGTTAAACTCGGGAGTTTGCACCTTAGACAATACTTATCCATTCGGGCCACAGAATATACTGGGGTCTGGCCCCTCCTTTTTCTAACAAGGGAAACTGCAAAATCCCAAAATCGCAATCGTTTTCCATTCTCTGCCTATCCACAGTAGGGACAATGGTTCCTGACCACCTTCTTCCTGGTAATGACCTTAGTCTGCTCACGTATGGTGGCGAATCCCCTCTTACACTATGGGATCGCCTTTTAGGCTGACCTGGCCACGCCACAAGCCATGGTGTCCTTGGTTTAGGTAGGTCCAGATCTGACCATCTAACCTCTTTATCTGTCGGAAAACATCCCTCAGAACCGCATGCACCCGCTCCCTCCTCCCCATGTAGGGGATCCCTGTCTTCATCTGACATGTCATGTCCCCAACTTGTGCTGTCCTCTTTCTCATCTCTAATCAGAGTCAGTGCGTCCAAAGACAAAGTTCTGTGCTCAAAACTAAACGAGCTTCCTTCCTTACGGCGTAACTGGAAACTGTCAAATCAATCATCTTTCCCTTTATTTTTGAATTCACCTTTTGTCCTCATCTCTTGATAAACCTTGTCAATTTCATCTCCTATATCTCCTATCTCAGAATCCTCCTCTAGATTTACCCGAGAAGGCCCTGGCATCAGTTCTTGTGATGAGAAGAACTGCTCTATGTCCTCCCATGCTACAAATGGATTTGGCTCTCTAAGCTCTTTTTCAATGCGATCAATGTCATATGCTCTCTGTCTTCTCTTTCATTCCATCTCCTCATCAAATGCCTTTTGGTTCTTTGATTCGTCTCTGACCCTCTCTTCCTCCTATCTTTTTGCATCTTTCCTCTCATTTGCCCTATGCACCTCTTTGTCTCTCTGTCTTTGCATTCTTTTCTCTCTCAATTTCTGCTCTTCCTCTTCATCTCTTCTCTTTTCTAGCCTGTCTCGTTCTTCGATTGCTCTCTGTCTGATATTATATTTTCTTTGTTCTTCCCATCTTTCCTCTTTTCTTAACTCCTCTTCCTGATACAGTTGCTCTCGTCTTAGTCTACTCTTCTTTTTAGCCTCATCTTCTTTCAATCATTTCTCTCATTCCCTGTCTTTTTATCTTGCTCGTCTTGATCTTCCCCTTGCCTTACTTCCCCAATGCTCTTTCCATCAAGTTTGAGCAACATCTGACCACCCATCCATTCATTCTGTATGAACGCTATCTCATCAGCTTTGTCTTTTTCTCCTTTCCAGCTCTTAATTTCCCATTCTATATCAAGAGTCATAGTCAGTCATTCACTTCTCTCTTTGTCCCATCGGACTTTAGAGATCACATCCCTTTCCAGAGGTTTTTTCCAGACTCTCAGCATTGCTATACGCAGGCAGCTCATGCATCAGATTACTATATCCTGCCGCTGCCTTAAGCTCTCTTAATGGATATACTCCTTCATCTTTCGTACTATCCTCATTTTCTTCAGGCGCGGTGGTGGGTGCAGAAGGCTCGACACCCCCTTCTTTACACTGATTAAGCATCCAGTATTCAGGAGGTGGGTCTCCCCGTTCCTCCTGGTACATATTCCAAAGCTCTAAGTTAGTTAACCTTTTTTCTAACTTCTTCACCGTGTACGCTGTGTGCAGGTATGTGGTCATGTGTTGCAAAATTGCTTTTGCCAGTGATCCCCCTTGTGACCATGACATGAAAATGTTATCCGACGTGCCATCAACCCATTCTGCACTATATTGTTTATGCTTGGGTACATGTTTTGACAGCTGTTTACACTGGTGCATGAGTGGAGTAACAACTTCCATCATGACAAGTCACAATCGACTGTCAATATTTACCGTTGTTTTACTCAGAAAATACTTTTTCAGAAAAATAACACTAATTGTCGTAGCTCCAATTCTCTATGTCTCACTTTACTTCAATCTACTTGTTTAATCAATAACTTTATCAACTAAATAAATAAATAATTTATTCTCAGCCTTTTACCACAATCTATAGGTTGTCGCTCTTCGACATTTGATTGTTTCTTTATCACATATAATACATACAATATACAGACAGACTGGCCGGCCCACATATACTTCTGCCAACGCTCCTCGTGGCTACTCTTGCCCCTAATAATGACTCTGATCGGAGTGTGAATTGTTTTATTTAACAGATCTATCTGTTTGTCTCCTATATATCTGTTACAGATTTTAAAACAACTCCTTCTAGACTTCCTTGATGCAGGATTTCTGGGCTTATGTTATGGATCGTTCCTCGTCCACAACCAAATACTTATACTTGACGATCTTCATCATAACCTCAAATACCCCTCCAAACCTCCATTACTTACTCCCCATTATCAATTGTCAATGATACACAATAGTTGGGGAAGAGAATTCAGCACTCTCCTCCGAACCACAGAAGCTGAATGAATTCGACCCTCCCAGCGTGGTTGGCACAGGTACCTGATGGATATAAACAGGTCACCACGTGGCAGCCAGTGGGGCGAAGAGGAGTTAGGGAGAGGTTGTGGATAGGGAGGGGGTTTTAGGGAAACCAGATTGAGGGTAAGGGAGAACCTAGTTTGGATAGGACAGGGGTAATCACATGGTAAAAACCCTAACCTATCTGCTTCTAAATTCAGTACCTTATAACATCTTGTACATATGATTCCTTCAATAACCATGCACCATACACCCTCTGCTTAGTAATTCTCCTGAACAGCATACCTTGGTACGTGTACTATATTCTCTCTAATACATGAATAGCACGTTTAGCAAAGCGAAAATGACCACATACAGTTGGGCATGTTTTCCCAATGATTGACAATACACATGGCCCAGAGGGCAAGCAAAGCAACAATTACAAACACTGAACATAAATGAGGTTGTCACCTGACTTGGAGATTAAATATAAATATGCAGCCTGCACATTCGAAAACTGAATTACCCCAACACTAGTTAACAGCACTGGCTAGGGTTGAATTAGTGCACGCAAAGATCTTGGCTCTTAATCCGAACTAAGTAAGAAACATGCTGGAACTTGTTTTTTCCACAGTGCGTGTGGCAACTTGCATAGGTTGCACTGCGATCGTCGTGATACACTGAAACAACGTTGTGTCTTTGAGTTTCATAGCAAGTTCATATGATTGGAAACTGCTAATGCAGTGCGCATACACCCCTTGAAAGACCTTTTGCAAGCACTTATCTTAGGTCCGGGAAGCCCCACGAGACTTCCCGGACAGCGTCGTGTTCGGCAAAGGCAACCGCCAGCTTCCTCTTCACCCGCAATAGCCGAGTAGCTCATGCCGTTTCGGAAACTCCGGAATACATGCACGTCTCTCGATACACCGCCGACATCATCTTCCTGCACAAACAAAATAAGCCACACCTGCCGCCCGCCGTTGGCCTCTAATAAGCAGTCTACAATCACTGTCAGCTGGCCACACGCGCACGTGGCTACAACTACATATTTCCCAAGTGCTGCCTGGAATTGTAGTTTCCAGTCCATTCCGAGCCCTTAACCCTTTCAGAGCCCACTGCGCACTTTTCTTCTATGCCAACCCTTATTCCTGACATCAATTTCCACATTTAATACACATTATGGTTTTCCAGCTCTCTCAATCTACTCACCATTTGCCTTTCAGCTTCTGACCCTCGGGATTGTCTCCTCCTCAACCACTTAAGCCTTCGGTCCGCTCAGTTGCCCGTAGAAACCGGGAGGGGAATTCCGTGAAAGTAGGACCCATCCCACCTATCGTTTAGCGACTTGCAAGTTTTTACTACTGGCCAATATCTACAGGGAGCTTCACATTCCTCCAGTTAAATGGCAGAGGACATCCAATATTTCCAAGACCATTAAAAGCCTACTGAGTCGACGGACCTCGAACCATCATCTCTCTGCTACCACGTGAACCCAGTGACCTAGGGCCCTTTAAGATGAGGTAGCCATACTTTGAGATGGGTGGGGATGCAGATGTTACTCAAACACCAATAATCAAACCGACTGTTATTTTCAATTGTCTAAAACAGGGAGATACAACGGACATTTGCTTGATTTCTCTCAGAGCATTTAATGAAAAACACAACTTTTATAGTCAAAACTCGTCATAAGTGACGCCACACTTCGTGGCAAACTACAAAAACCTACTTAGGAATGTGCTAGGATTACAGCGAACATTTAGGTATACGTTCCATACTGACAGGGGTTGTGATTGGGTCTGTACTGTCAGGTGGCAACTAAGCCCATCTCAAGTGCAAATCATCTTTTGTGTCATACTAATACTCAACACTTCATTTGTTATACAAACTATAGGGCTCTCTGATACATGGCCCGACCATTGGTTTAGTACCTTTGTACCCTTCTGGAAAATTCCACATGCTAGCAGCACGCAGGCTACCATTCCAGGTGAATGGACCGTCGGCGTGACCATGCCTCCCCTTCTAATTAGCTCCACATCTATCATCACTGCGCCTGAGAAAATAAAGATAGTATCTTCTTGGTTTCGGTGTAGGTCGTCCCAATGTCTATTTGATCTGGCCATGTGACTGGTAGACTGCATTTTCAAGCCTTTTGCAGCATTTAATTCTATTAAATGATGAACTCTTGATGCCTTCAGTGTTTTTCCATTCCAGTTCAAACAGAAGTTTGTTTCTTTCTCACATTCACTGTAACTACTGGATGGACACCCAGGCTCACGGTGGCCTCGTCTTCTTGGTGCTGGGCCAGCCAAGCCTTTCTTGAATCTCTCTCTCGCTATCAGTAATTTTCCAACTACACCACACTGAAAACTCCTTCCAATCATGGGTTTCTGCTTTGCTTAAAGTGCACTGTGGAATATCCAGGTTCTATACATTCCTATGTATTATACATTGGCGCATTGCCGCAAAACTACGTAGCCAGCCTTAAGATTACTTTGTCTACTTGTGTTACCACGTCTGTACAAGTGTAAACTGATTTACATATTCTTCGGCGTTTCTGGAGCATGAGTATCTACATCTCGAGTCCGAAATGTTGCTCATCTTTACCATCTTCTCTTCAGAGTTTATAGAATGTCTATATTCTTCTGCCTTGTGCATATTTTCCAGGTGTGTCATTTTCTGCTGTGCATGACATCACCAATCTCCTCCTTCACTCATTTTCACACTTCTTCTGGGACTTTATCGAAAAGGCCATTATTTGTTTGTGAATGCATATAAGGTTTTCTTAATGAATACCTTGATTACATGATTCTTTGCGGTACAGGCATCCTTACTGGCACTGCACGTGTTGCAATTTCGGGCTCTCAACATATAGGCAGCATGGGGCAGAGCCTTTGGTGGGGATACTTGACTCCTCCTCTACATATTTCAATAAATGGACGTCAATCTTTGGTTAGAGCTCCTTACTCCTATGTTTTTATCCCTATCTATTTATGATCAACTTTCATTAATAAGTCTGTTTACAATGTAAACCCGCATATGTTTCATATTATAATCCTTTACATGTGTGTACTTTTATTTTGTTCCCCTATTTCCTTAAATAGACCCATGTCATAAGGGTCTGTGGTTAACAGGACACTTGTCACTCTCTCCAAGTCTTCATTCTCTGTAGGATTTCCCCTTCTCTCTATTTTTATCCAGCATGTGGTGCTCCTAAAAAACACCACTTCATTATCTGTTGAGTCCTGTCTAAATATGTCATCATCAGTGACGTCAATCAACCTAGATCCTTCGTAAAGCGCTATATAAATTATAATAAATACAAATACAAATACAAATACAAACTATCACTGTCCTCCATGGTCTACTCTCATTGTCCATTCCTTTGAGCATGGCCATTTCCCCTTGTACTACTGTTTCTTTTAATTCCATAGGGATAGTCTGCCAGTCCTCTTTGTCCTTAGATATCTGTGGTCCAAACCAAAATTCATCAGGTATTCTCATCATTTTCTCCACTAGGCCAAATAGCCATGTTAATAGAGTGTTCATCTCATAAATAGAAAACCCTCGAATGCAACTGGAACATCTCACAGAGCCACTTACCCTGTGCATGCCAATATTAATTCACCCGCATTCAAATGGTGTATTCCAAAAGTGAAACACACTATCCCTTGGTCAATAAATAAAATCATTATGTTACATTTTGTCATTCAATCCCATCACAAAATATTTAACTGGTGTCTGTAACAAATATAACAAAGGTTCAGTCATGTCACACTCTCCCATAAATACTGATAATTCATCAATAAAAAGGAACTCAACGCATAGCTCCAAAAACCCCTGATTACCCATGACAATTTCCACCATTGAACACCTTTCCTCCTTCATTCATGGACGTGCAGTCCCAGTGTCTACCAATAAAGCAAAGATTTAGCCTCCTATTGTGTGGGATATATTGACCCACTCAGCTGTGCTATGCTACATTATCTTACTGCATTGGTGCAAGAAACAGTGCAAAATGGCCGCGATGACTCCTGTACACGCTGAGATCTTTAAACTGCATTTTATTACAACTAGAAAGTGGCTGCACCCCTGCCACACACATTTCAGGTGGGGTGAAACAGAGTACTCACTGCAGGAATGTGCCAGTGTGCTCTGCAATATTTAACATGGAGTGAAGTGAAAGAGGCAGCATTCCTTTGCTGAAATTCCACAATGCCTCTTTTAAAATGACACTTTGGCAACCTTGAAAGTGCTGCTTGCCACTAAATTCATCAATTTCTCATGAACCACTGTGATTAAAAAGGCCCTGCAATGCCCAGGATCATTCATTATGTCTCAGAGGAACCGGGCTTCATTTGAATGACAGCTCCTGTCAAATGTATCCTTGAAAAATCAACCCGGGCTTTGTTTTCATTTTGAAAGGGAAACATGTCTATTTTCTTTGCAACAGTATCAAGAATCAGCTGTCCAGAGAAAGATTCTAAATAGATGCCTGCAACTGTATCCATACTGCAAAACAACTCCAGCACTCAAGAAAAGGTCTGAAGCTGCACAAAGTGTATATTTGCTGGAGATGAAAACCGAATTCAAAGAAATGGTAAAAAGTGCTTTTTCCTGACTAAAGGCGGTTCAATTGAATATTTAAAAGTACATTGTTGTGTAAAGGCCTGATTACTTAGAAATGCAAAAGGATTTGTTACTGTTAAAAATACACTTATAAACTGTTTTAATTCAGTAGGTTTAAAGTTAAGATTTAAAAAGAGAAAATCAAAGATAAAACCCAGGCTGAGTTGGCAAACTGTAAACAAATTAAAAAAAACTTGCTCTGCCAGTTGCTAGCCCTGAGAAAGGGTGACACCACCTCATGACCTTCTGGAGCAGGAGAGGCTAATTGATAGCTTGGAGGCTTTGAATACCCAGGACAACGGGACTTCCCAAGTGGCATCAGACATGCGTCTTTGCTCCAGGCTGGAACAATAGCAGGCTGAGACTCTCACCTGTCAAGTGTGAGGTGCAGTAAACTTCAATCAAAAGAGAGGCCCCTCATCCTGCTTCAAAGGAATTGATATTTGCTTGCAGTTGGGGAAAAGAACAAAGTGATTAAGTGACAATAGACTTTCGTTTGGTTTTAAAAAGCCTATTTTGTAACTGAACTTTCAAGACATTTAACTTTGCAGCAACAATGAGGAACCATATGAAAAGTTGGTAGTTTTAAATCTAATTGTATGCTCTTTCTTTGAAAACTTGGAAAGCTCATTACTGCATAAGGGGGAAAGTATTGATATTGAGCACATAGAATTTTGTAAACACATCCCAGGGATAAAAGTGCATCTGTGTACACAGATGGGACATTTTAGGCCAAATCTTCCATGGTTAAAATTGCCAAAATATAGCAGAAAGGCAAACCAAGGTCCCACAGACTCAGGGTTTGGATTGAAATCTGACCCACAAAATATGTAACCTGTTCATCTGATTTTCTCAGAGGTTATAACTGTATAAATATGTATTTATGGCAAAATTAGATTTTGGTTCCAGTGGCAAGGGGAGGTTTCTGGTCATTGTAAAAATCATCCTATAAACATATTTTTCTGTGATCCAATCAGCGAAGAGCAAGGCGGAAACTATGCTCTTGCCCAGTCCTAGCATTATGGGTTTGGGTAGTAAGCCTGCCCCTGCCATATGCTGTAGTGATGTTATTTGGCATGATAAATAAGGGAACCCGACAGCAGCAAAACACACTGATTCCTGACTTTCTTCCTGAATTTCTGCGTGGCATCCTGTTCCTGATTTCTTCATCCTACTTGATCCTGGTTCCAGATTTCATTGCAAAGCCAAGGCATATGCACTGCTGAACCCCTTTTCAGCTAGGCCTCAAATTCCAAAAAACCCAAAAACCCAAAGGAAGCATCCTGATCCAGTCTGGCTTGCTACTAGTAGAAGCATGCCTGTAAATTCGCCATCCCACTGATCTCCAGTCTCCAGTAACCGGCAGGGCCAGTCCAGTGCAGTCCAGAGCAGTCCGGTGCCCAGAACAGCCCAGATGATCCAGTCCCACCCGATTTGCCCAGATGTCCCTGTCCTTGGTTAGACCCGATCTGTGTGATGACCAGAACCCTTTGTCACCACCTCCACCTCACTTACCTGTCGGAGGGGGCGCGGTTATGGATTCCGACGCGCCCCATCCTGGCGCTGTTATCCCCGATACCGGTTGGGGGGTCCGCGGTTGTCCGCGACACCCGGCGCTTCCGGGGTTTCTGTGTCCCGGGGCCTGCGCATGCGCGGAAGACCGCGTCTTGGTCTTCGCGCATGCGCAGTCCTCGAGACGCTTGGGAAGCCACAAGCTTGCTTCCCAAGCCTCGTTTCGGACGCGGCAGCACTCGGGGCTAACACGGCTTGCGTTCCAAGCCTCCCGAGTGCTGCCGGTCTTATTTAAGGCGCTTGATCCTGAAGCTCACCGCGTCTCAATGCGGTTTGTTTCACGGATCGTGTCTTCGCTCCTGAAGCCTCGCTGCTTCAGCTCCAGTCCTTGCCAGCTCCAGCCTGCTCTCCTGTCCTCGCCTGCCCCAGCCTGCCCTCCAGTCCTTGCCAGCTCCAGCCTGCTCTCCTGTCCTCGCCTGCTCCAGCCTGCCCTTCAGTCCTTGCCTGCTCCAGCCTGCCCTTCAGTCCTCGCCTGCTCCAGCCTGCCCTCCATTCCTTGCCTGCTCCAGCCTGCTCCAGCCTTGTTCTACTGTTGTGCCCGCTACGGTCTTGCTCTACTGCCTCGCCTTCCAAGACTTGCCTGCCTCCTCCAGTTATTTGCATCCTCTGGAAACACCACGGCATTCCGTCCGCAATTCTATCTTGCTACACTGCTCCAACACTGCAAGAACCAGGAAGGTGCACTTTAGTGGCGTTGGGAGCTGGTCCACCTCTAACCCTGTTGACTCTAGGGGAAGGGGTGTGCTGGTTTCTCGCGTCTCATATTCTTCAATCACCTGTCGGACAGCCTGGCGACCTCACCAAGAACAACTACCGGAAGCCCAGGTACTCAGCACCCAAGAGACGCAATCTTTAACAGATTGAGACGCCTACCTTCCGACTTCGAGATGGACGAGGCTCAAGATCTCCGGGAAGAGATGCGTGTTCTTCGGGCTGAAATGACAGCACTCCGTCAAGAGAACATTGGTCTAAGACAGATGGTGTCACAAGCCTCTGGGGTAGCGTCCCAGGGAGAAGGGGCTATGTCCCAGACTACGCCCATCAAGTTCGACGGCGACCCGAGACGAGTGGCAGAGTTTTGCAACCATTGCAGAATACATTTCCTGTTCAGAACCTCTCATTTCAATTCTGATAAAGCCAAGATAGGATACATCCTGGGGAATTTGACTGGAAATGCCCTGGCCTGGGCCACTCCATTGGTGTCTGCCAATAGCCCCATACTCAATGACTTTGCAGCTTTTGAAAAGGCATTTCTGGAGGTCTTTCAGTCACCAAATCTAGCCTCTGCAGTTCAGAATCAGTTGATGGAACTAAAACAGGGTGTTATGGATATTATAGCTTACATCGGCCGTTTCCGTCAGTTGGCAACTGACTCCCAGTGGCCTGAGATAACTCAAAAGACTTTGTTCCGAAGAGGTCTAAGAGAGGAGTACAAAGATGAATTGCTACACATCCCTGAACCTGATACCTTGCAACAATTAATTGAACAAGTGTTGCGAATAGACCATCGATTGGCGGAACGGAAGGGTGAGAGACGACGAGCTGAACGGCTGTTCACAAGACCACCCAACGTTCAAACTGGTAATCCCGGACTTTCGGATTCCGGCCCCGAACCAATGCAGTTGGGAGCCGTTAGGGGTCCACTCTCGGAAGCTGAACGGAAACGCAGACGGAATCTAAGACTTTGCCTGTACTGTGGGGCTGCTGGGCATTTCTTGGGTACTTGTCCTTTACGCCCACAAAGAAAGCCGGAAAACTAGTTGGCCTGTCGTCAGTTGGAAGGGCAACGACAGGTCCAGATCCGTATTCAGTCCTTTCCAGTTCCGCCTTTTCAGTTCAGCCCATGCAACCGGCTGTTTTACTGGTGGTGAGGATCAAGTTGTCATGGTTAACAAGAAGACAGAGGTGCTGGGCTTACTGGATTGTGGAGCATCTGGGAACTATATAGACGAGACATTTGCAATTAGCCAAGGAATACCCTTGCTACCCCGGAGAAGTGTCTTGCCAGTCGAGGTCATCGATGGAACCCCTTTATCTTCCGGTCCAATCCGTCAACAAACCATGTGTCTCCATATGCAGATTAAAGAACATGGGGAAGAGATCGCCTTGGATGTCATCAAATCCCCCTCCTATCCCGTGGTCTTGGGTTTACCTTGGCTTCTTCACCATAATCCTACCATCAATTGGGGAGCTCGCCTTTTGGATTTCACCTCCGCTCTCTGTCTCCAGGATTGCTGTTCGGCCGGTGTGTTAGGAAACGAGATTTCAACCATACCCCTCACGAGGGGTACTGGCTCTCCTGAACTTTGTGCCCTGTTGTCTGTCCCTCAGGAATATGCCGGATTCCAGCCAGTATTTTCTGAACCCGAAGACATACCACTGCCACCTCATCGAACGTTTGACTGTACTATCGAATTAATACCTGGTTCAGTAATACCTCATGGGAAGGTATACGCCCTGTCCCTTACTGAGAAGGCAGTTCTTCAAGAATACTTGTCAGACTGTATTAGGAAGGGTTATATCACTCCCTCGAAATCACCAGCTGGATTCCCGCTATTCTTTGTGAAGAAGAAGGAAGGAACCTTACGACCCTGTATTGACTACCGTCAATTAAATGACATTACAAGAAAAGATAGGTATCCATTGCCATTGATTCGAAGCATCATGGAGTCCCTTCGAACTGCCCAGGTGTTCACTAAGTTGGATCTACGAGGCGCTTATCACTTAATACGAATCAAAGAGGGAGACGAATGGAAGACGGCCTTTAAGACTCCTTTCGGGCATTACGAATACCGGGTAATTCCATTCGGTTTGTACAATGCCCCGGCTGTCTTTCAGCGTTTTATGGATAGCGTTTTTTGTGATCTAATCGGGATATCAGTTTGGGTGTATCTCGATGGTATCCTCATTTTTTCTGTCTCCCTGAAGCAACATGTAGAACACGTTCGAGAGGTACTTCGACGTTTGTCCCAGAACCACCTGTACGTTAAGCTTGAAAAGTGCTCTTTTCACCAGAAAAAGATGGAATTCCTGGGCTATGTGATCAGTGGCACTGGAATATTCATGGATCCGGCCAAGGTACAAGCCATTCAAGTTTGGACTCAACCTTCTGATATAAAGTCCCTACAACGATTTTTAGGGTTTGCTAATTTTTATCGGCAATTTATACCCCATTTTTCTCAACTCACGGCTCCCTTAACTCAACTAACTAGCAGTAAAACGCCTTTTTTCTGGAATACACAAGCAACCAAGGCTTTCAACGTCTTGAAACAAGCCTTCAGTACTGCTCCCATTTTGCGTCATCCTAATGACGAAGTGCCATACATAGTAGAAGCCGACGCTTCCGATCTTGCCGTGGGTGCTGTCCTTTTACAAATGGAACCAGAAACCGGTGTGGAACACCCTGTGGCATACTTTTCCCGCAAACTCACGCCTAGCGAACAGAATTATGCAGTAATCGAGAAAGAACTATTGGCAATAAAAACTGCATTCGAAGAGTGGAGACATCATCTCCTTGGAGGCCGGCATTCTGTGGAAGTACGTACAGACCACCGAAATTTGCAGTACTTAAAGTCTCTTCAGTGCCGTACCTCTCGCCAAGCCCTATGGGCCTTTTTTTTCTCCCACTATGACTTCCATATCACATACATCCCCAGTGCTCGCAATTTAAAGGCCGATGCCTTGTCCCGATCCTTGGAGGTAGAAGCAAGAAAGCAGTACTGGGAGGAGCCAATTATATCCCCAAAGCATTTCTTATACACCTTATCACCTTATCTCCAGAAGATTCTACAAGACACTAGTACCGATCCTGATCGGGAAGACCTCATGAGGAATCCTCAGGTTACTGAAGAGAATGGACTACTTTTCTTCCGGAACAGGCTATATGTTCCCACAACCTCTCTTCGAGCTCTTGTGCTTCAGGGGTTTCACGACTCCCGAGTTGGTGGCCATCGTGGTATCGGAGCAACTCGAGAATTAATATCCAGACAGTTCTGGTGGCCAGGTTGGGCCCATGATATTGAACGTTACGTAAAGAGTTGTCCTGTGTGTGCCCAGGTGAAGATTCCTAGGAAGAGGCCCCTAGGGTTGCTTCATCCCACCGAGATTCCTCCTTACCCTTGGCACACCATGGCAGTTGATTTCATTGTAGAACTCCCTCCGTCTGAAGAATATACCTGCATAATGGTTGTGGTGGACTGCTTTTCCAAAGCAGCACATTTTGTTCCGTTCCTTAAAATACCAACCGCTACTCAGATGGCATCGGCATTTCTTCTGGAGATATACAGGTTACACGGACTGCCGCAAAAGATCATATCCGACCGAGGGTCTCAATTCCTGTCATCTTTCTGGCGTCAATTGTGCAGTCATCTCGGCATCCATCGTGCACTCAGTTCTGGTTATCATCCTCATACCAACGGCCAGACTGAGAGGACTAACCAGACTCTGGAACAATATCTTCGCTGTTTTGCCAATGCCACTCAATCTAACTGGAAGTCCCATCTGGTTTTTGCCGAGGTCTCCTATAACAACACTGTTCATTCAGCTACGGGCCTGAGTCCGTTTTTCTGTTTTTCTGGCTTACATCCTAAATTGGTACCCTTTTGTCCTGTACCTTCTAGTACGGTTCCCTCCGCTGATTGGCTCGTCACTTCCATTCAGGATCAACACTCCTTGGCTCACAGTACTTTGGCGGAAGTGCAGGCACGGATAAAGCCACAAGCTGATAAGGGAAGGACACCTGAACCTGCTTTCCAGGTTGGGGATCTAGTTTGGTTGTCCTCCAAACATCTCCCCATTCATAATTTACCCACCAAATTGGCTCCCCGATACTTTGGCCCTTTCAGGATCACTAAACGCCTGTCTTCTGTGGCTTTCCGTTTGCAATTGCCTCAAACTTGGCGGGTGCATCCGGTTTTTCACGTCTCCCTGTTAAAGCCATATGTGGTGGACACGTTTGGCCGTTCTGCCCCTCGTCCCGCACCTGTTGTTGTCCAGGGGTCTCCCGAATTCGAGGTACAGGAAATTTGCGATTCTCGCATCAGGCGAGGGGTGCTCCAGTATTTGGTGGACTGGAAGGGTTACCCAGCCTGTGATAGAACTTGGGAACCACGCTGTTATGTGCATGCCCCCCGCCTGATCCGTGATTTCTATCGCCGCTTTGCTCCTGGGCTTTCTGGGAGGGGGCATAGTGTCACCACCTCCACCTCACTTACCTGTCGGAGGGGGCGCGGTTATGGATTCCGACGCGCCCCATCCTGGCGCTGTTATCCCCGATACCGGTTGGGGGGTCCGCGGTTGTCCGCGACACCCGGCGCTTCCGGGGTTTCTGTGTCCCGGGGCCTGCGCATGCGCGGAAGACCGCGTCTTGGTCTTCGCGCATGCGCAGTCCTCGAGACGCTTGGGAAGCCACAAGCTTGCTTCCCAAGCCTCGTTTCGGACGCGGCAGCACTCGGGGATAACACGGCTTGCGTTCCAAGCCTCCCGAGTGCTGCCGGTCTTATTTAAGGCGCTTGATCCTGAAGCTCACCGCGTCTCAATGCGGTTTGTTTCACGGATCGTGTCTTCGCTCCTGAAGCCTCGCTGCTTCAGCTCCAGTCCTTGCCAGCTCCAGCCTGCTCTCCTGTCCTCGCCTGCCCCAGCCTGCCCTCCAGTCCTTGCCAGCTCCAGCCTGCTCTCCTGTCCTTGCCTGCTCCAGCCTGCCCTTCAGTCCTTGCCTGCTCCAGCCTGCCCTTCAGTCCTCGCCTGCTCCAGCCTGCCCTCCATTCCTTGCCTGCTCCAGCCTGCTCCAGCCTTGTTCTACTGTTGTGCCCGCTACGGTCTTGCTCTACTGCCTCGCCTTCCAAGACTTGCCTGCCTCCTCCAGTTATTTGCATCCTCTGGAAACACCACGGCATTCCGTCCGCAATTCTATCTTGCTACACTGCTCCAACACTGCAAGAACCAGGAAGGTGCACTTTAGTGGCGTTGGGAGCTGGTCCACCTCTAACCCTGTTGACTCTAGGGGAAGGGGTGTGCTGGTTTCTCGCGTCTCATATTCTTCAATCACCTGTTGGACAGCCTGGCGACCTCACCAAGAACAACTACCGGAAGCCCAGGTACTCAGCGCCCAAGAGACGCAATCTTTAACACCCTTGACGGTCCATAATCCTAAATTAAAGTGGACTGTAAGTATTAATAGGAATCATAGAAAACCATAGCATACCTTGCCTTGTCTCATCCCAATCTCTAAAGCACCCTATCCTTACTTAAATAACTTGAAACATTGTCAAAATACTTATTGGAACCCTGTTCTTGATTTATCTTGTTAAGCACCATTTCAGTAGTCATTTTATCTTGTGTAAATCTTAAACTATCCATTCTACTCCGAGTGATCTGACTGGTTCTGCCGGAGAGGACCCTGGGGATCTGGTGTTTAATCATGAATCAACTCTAGAGCTTACTGTGTACCTGTCACAGGTTTCCCCTTTTCTCACCTGTTTTCTCTGTTTTGCGGAATCCTTTGTCAAGGTTTTCTTTTGAGCAGTTCGGGTCTTGTACAAGCCCGCTCGACCGTCTTCGGATTCCAGGATTCGATCAGCTTCTTCGTCTGGGATCTAGGAAACTCCAGGAAGCTTGGAATGGAGACAGCACACAGAGGCGGCCTGCGCGGAACGCGGAAGAGACAGGATCAAGGAAGGTAGTAGGAAAGGAGAAGGAAGAAGGTCCGGGGACCAGGAAGCAACACAGTTCAGGAGTACCAACTACGGAGCACGTCAGGCCACAGCTATCGGTAGCATTGAGATGCGCGGAAACGCAGGGGAGTGGCTAATTTATCGAACGTGCTGCATAGGACGTAAAGGTCGATAGACTGCGTTCCGTGTATATGGCCATGTTGGGTGTACTACAGCGAGTAACCCCCGACGTGCCAGGGACCAGGAAGACCAGAAGGGGCGTGATCGATGGATCATGACAGCATGCCCCTTCTAAAACCCGTTCCACCGGTGTATTCGATGGAACCTTCTGAGCAATCTGGGGGAGTTTAAATTTGAGACTGGTTCCCAGGTACGTTCACTGGGTGGATAGCCCTTCCATTCCACCAGGTATTGAAGCCGGCCTCGTCTATATCGGGAGTCACAAATATGAGAAACTTCATATTCCAGCTGGTCATCGACAATCACAGGACTAGGTCTAAGAGTAGTCCGGGTGGTTTGGATGAATGGCTTCAACAGAGATTTGTGAAAAACTGGATGTATCTTCTTCCAGGAGTCCGGAAGTTGGAGTCGCAAGTCCACAGGATTAATGATTTCTTTTATAGTGAAGGGCCCATAATACCGGGGAGCCAACTTATTCAGTCTGAGATGTCGGGGCAGAAGTTTCGAGGATAGCCAAACTTTATCCCCAATAGAGTAAGAAGGTCCTGGTCTTCTCTTTGAATCTGCATAGTGCTTGGTTTGGATTCGCGCACTCTCAAGATGTTCCTTGGCGTCTTTCTGTACATTGATGAGTGTTTCGATCCAGGAATCAACAGTTGGAACAGGTGTTGGATGTGGAAGAACAGAAGGTAAGACCGAAGGGTGGAATCCTTGGCTGCAGAAAAAAGGGCTGGTCTTAACAGCCGAATGACCCGAATTATTGTAGGTGAATTCGGCCACTGGTATTAAAAGTGACCAATCATCCTGGACTTTGGTAGAGAAGCAACGAAGATATTGTTCAAGGGTTTGAGTCACTCGTTCTGTGATACCATTGGTTTGGGAATGATATCCCGAGGAAAGAGCTTGTTGAATCCCTAATATTCTGCAGAGGTGTTTCCAAAACTGAGAGATATACTGTGGTCCTCTGTCCGATATGATCTTGGAAGGAAGTCCATGCAGTCGGAAGATGTGTTCCAGGAAAATACCAGCAAGTTCTGATGAGGATGGTAATTTATACAGAGGAGTAAATTGATCCATATGACTGAATAGGTCAATGGTGACCATGACAGTGGTATAACCTCTGGAAGGAGGCAATTCCACAATGAAGTCTGTAGCTATGATTTCCCAAGGTCTTGTTGGTGGATTTGGCTGTAATAAGAGACCTGCTGGCTTCTGGTTATCATGTTTGTTCTGATTACAGATGGAACAAGATTGAATGTACAGCTGTACGTCTGTCTTCATCTTGGGCCACCAGATTTGTCTTTGTATTAGACAGAGGGTGTTGGAAATACCACGATGACCGGAGCGAAGAGTATAATGGCAGAGATTTATTATCCTTTGTTGTAGTTTCTGTGTGGGGATGACCAGGTTAGTATCCTTGAACAAGTATCCATCCTTGATTCTTAAGTCCCATTGATTCTTCTCTGAAAGTCCTTTCCAAATTTCCGAAGTCTGAGTTTGCACACGAACCTCTTCCAGGAGGTTGTTTGCTTGAGCTACAAATATGGTATGAGGAAACATCTTGGGATACGTTCGATCCTCCGGAGGTTCATAGTCTGGACGACGAGAAAGTGCATCAGCTATTACATTTTGGGTTCCAGGGACATGGTGAATCTGAACCTGATATTGGGCAAAAAAGAAGGCCCACCAAGCTTGTCGACTATTCCTACCTTCCAGGGCTTGCAATACTTGTAGGTTTCGATGATCCGTGCGGACATGGACCGGAAATTTGGCTCCTAGAAGTAAATGACGCCACTCTGTGAAGGCTTGGCGGATGGCTAGCAGCTCATTCTCTAGGACGGAGTAATGGGTTTCACTAGGAGTTAATGTCCGAGAAAGGTAGGTGATGGGATGCTCCGAGCTATCCTCAAATTGCTGTTTTAGAACGGCTCCAATGGCGTAATTGGAGGCATCTGTCTCCACTATGAATGGTCGATTAACATCAGGCTGTGCAAGAATGGGAGCTTGTGTAAATTCAGACTTTAACTGTTGGAATGATTTCTCTTGGGCCATGGTCCAATGAAAGGGAACATCTTTTTTCAATAAGGCAATTATTGGTTGGACAATCTCGGAAAAGGAAGGTATGAATTTCCTATAAAAATTAGCCAAGCCCAGGAAGGATTGTATCTGTTTCACTGAAGCGGGGCTAGGCCAGGATAAAATAGCCTTGACCTTGGACTGATCCATACCGATACCATCGGGAGTAAGGACAAACCCTAGGTAGTGAACAGTAGAAGTATGGAAGATGCATTTCTCGGGCTTCGCCAGGTGTTTATTTTCGCATAAGCGTTGTAAAACTGCTTTCACATGTTCTTCATGCTTGAAAGGATCCTTTGAAAATATTAGAATATCATCCAGATAGACAATCACAAAAAGGAACAGCATGTCTGAGAACACTCGATCCATGAAAAGTTGGAACACCGCTGGGGCATTAGCAACTCCAAAGGGCATGACCAAGTACTCAAAATGCCCAAAGGGTGTTCTAAAGGCTGTTTTCCACTTGTCACCTGCCCTGATACGAATCAAATGATAGGGGCCCCTGAGATCCAGCTTGGTGAACACAATTGCACTTCTTACTGCCTCCAGGATGTCTGAGATCAAGGGCAACGGATAGCGGTCCTTGAGAGTACATTGATTTGGACCTCGATAATCCAGACACGGTCTGAGTTCTTTAGTGTCTTTTTTAGGAACGAAGAACAGGGAGGCCCCTGATGGAGATTTAGATGGTTGTATGGTGCCATTTGCGAGATTAGTATCCAGGTATTCACGAAGGGCTTTCTTTTCTGGTTCTGATAGGATGAACATCCTTCCAAATGGAATCACCGCGGAAGGTTACGTCTCAATTGCACAATCTTCTGGTCTGTGGGGAGGTAAGGCCTGAACAATGGCGGAGGAGAAAACATCTGAATAATCCTGGTAATCCTCGGGGACCTGGATGCAGTTTGAAACTGAGATTGTGTTCTGATGAGTTGTAGGAAATTCCTTAGATGGTGTAGGATCAAGGTCTGGATGTAAGCAGTGGGACATACAAAACTCAAAACCCAGGAACAAGGATCCCGCTGCCCAATTGATATATGGGTTGTGTCTTTGAAGCCAGGACATTCCCAAAACAATGGGGTAATGGGCGGACTTGATGATGTCAAATCTTATCCTTTCTCGATGTTGATTTATACCAAGCTCAATCTCCTTGGTCTGCAGGGTTATAGGTCCGGAAGAAAGGGGTCTTCCATCAATTGCTTCCACAGGTTGCATGATAGTCTGGGATTCATAAGGAATAATCTATGAATACCCCCATAGCTCCACAGTCGACCAATGCCAGGATGGGATATATTTCTTTCTTGGATGTTGTCAAGAAGGCCTGTAAGATTACCAAGGAATTTTGTCCAGGAGAGTTCAAGGATGGAATAGAGGTGGAGCAGACATCTCTCTCCCGAACCTGCGCTCCGTTTAGGATCGGGAGCTGGCGTTTCCTGAGCGCCATGGGGGGGCAATCGGACATTCTCTTACTAAATGTTTGTCGGATGCACAATACATACATAATCCAGTATGAATCCTTCGCATCCTCTCTTGTGGTGTAATGGGTCCACGGAAGGCCCCTAATTGCATAGGTTCGGGCTCATTGCTTGGAGTAGAAATGCCTTCTGACCTCAAAGGGGTCCCAATGGTGTTTTTCTGGAGTGGTAACTTGGTTTTCTTCTTTTCTGCCTTTCTCTCCTGAATGCGAAAGTCAATTTGCAGAGCGAGATCCATTAGGGCTTGAAAGGAACCCGGGCGTGCCACTCTGGCTAGTTCGTCCTTGATCTCTTCGTTTAGCCCTCTTCGAAATAAAGTAAAACAAGCTTCAGAGGACCAATCCGCTTCCTTAGCCAGCTGTTTGAAGCGTGTGACATACGTGAGCAAGTCCTGGGTAGCCTGATGAAAGTCGAGTAGACGTTCCTTGGCACTGTAAACCTGTTCCGGGCGTTTGAACATGGTTTTGAGGGCCTCTATAAAGCCGTCGTAGTCATCCAGGAGAGCATCAGCAGCGTTAACCATTTGGGTTGGACCAAGTGAAGGCATTCCCAGAAAGATACAAGATTATAAAGCCCACTTTAGCCTTGGGCGTAGAAAAATAATAAGGCTTAAATGTAAAGTGGACCAAACAAGAATCTAGGAATCCACGAAGGCTCTTTGCTGAACCGTCGTACTTATCAACGATGCCGCCTAGAATTACACTCTCCTTCGTGGTGGAATCACGGGATAATACCCATTGTTTTAACGCAGCGTTTTCCGCCTTTAAGTTTTGCACTTCGGTCGTCAGCTCTTGCATGCCACGCATAAGATCCTGGACGGCCGCTTCCATGTCTGTATCGGGGTCGGTCAGGTGGCGTCTCAATCTGTCACAGGTTTCCCCTTTTCTCACCTGTTTTCTTCGTTTTGCGGAATCCTTTGTCAGGGTTTTCTTTTGAGCAGTTTGGCTCTTGTACAAGCCCGCTCGACCGTCTTTGGATTCCAGGATTTGATCAGCTTCTTCGTCCGGGATCTAGGAAACTCCAGGAAGCTTGGAATGGAGACAGCACACGGAGGCGGTCTGCGCGGAACACGGAAGAGGCAGGATCAAGGAAGGTAGTAGGAAAGGAGAAGGAGGAAGGTCCGGGGACCAGGAAGCAACACAGTTCAGGAGTACCAACTACGGAGCACGTCAGGCCACAGCTATCGGTAGCATTGAGATGCGCAGAACCGCAGGGGAGTGGCTAATTTATAGAACGTGCTGCATAGGACGTAAAGGTCGATAGACCGCGTTCCATGTACACGGCCATGTTGGGTGTACTACAGCGAGTAACCCCCGACGTGCCAGGGACCAGGAAGACCAGAAGGGGCGTGATCGATGGTTCATGACAGTACCTCCTTGGTATTCTGGCTGGAATGCTCTACCATAGAGTAAAACTATAGTAAATCTTTTCTTGGCCAAATTGAGTTTCTTTTCTGTTTTCACTACCCGATTTTTCTAAAAACGCCTCTCACTCAACCTTGCATATCTTCATCAGTTTAATAGCTAGAGACTTAAATTCAACTATGGATTATACCTAAGACCTATAGCTACATCCCGCACTCCAAATCAGTGTATTTCACCAGTTTTTCTTCAAAACCGTTTGGTTAATTTAAGGTGGGAATCCACAAATTTCCAAAGTTTTACCTCAGTGATTTTTATCCTGAATTATTTTCAACCTTGCATTCAGAAGTGTTTACTTTTGCTCAAACTATAGCTCAGGATTGTTAGTATCTTTCCAATGTTGCTCCCATAGAGAATTGTACTGTTTTAAGGATTTTTGCAAGCATTCATTGTTTTACCCAGCCATTTCTGAATGCCATTTTAAAGGGTAAGATTTCAAATCCGTTTTTCTCTCTTGTTTGGGGAGGGAAGGTTGGATTTGAATTCTGTCTTCCATTGCTTAATCCTGATTACCTGCTGCTTCCTTATATCTATTTAGAATTGTTTGTTTGTGGGTTGAGGAATATTGCAGGGGGAAAACCTAACTTAAGCACTATCTTTCCACACAAGCCAAAAGTGTTCTTTTCTCTGGTGTTTTATATTTGTGTCGCTAAAAAGTGAATTTCAGTGCATTACATACCTTCCAATCAGTTATTGTCACCACATTGGTGATTGCTGCTCCCTATTCAAAAGTATATATTTGATTTGAATTTTAAATAAATAAATAAATAATACCTTTACCAACCAGCCTGATTCCTGGTCCATTGTGACCCGGGGTATTTGCATAAGGGGTGTGATATGAGTGGCATATTACTCAGAATATTGAACCTATAGATATAATAAAACAAGCATTTCAGCTGTGTGCTGCATACTAGGCTGGGACCAAGGTGTATCACCTGATTGAAATACTTAACAGATTTGGGGGCTCGTGCCGTGATTTTGAGTTTGAGTTACCACCCATGACAATCTAGCACAGCGGACTAACCTGCAAGGTAGAAACACTTTGCTTGGTTGGTGTACTGTGCTACACTGTACAAGCGCCTCTCAAAACAAATACTCCAAGACCAGGCCTGTCTGTAAATGTAAAAGTAAATCAACCCCGAAATAATTAATTAAGAAATTGATATTTCCAAAATGGCTGTTCCTGTAGAAATCAGTATGGCTAGGGAGCAGCACCTCCTGCACAAACATTTTGTCAGGGGTGAGTGGCCAGAACAGAATGAGCATGTCTGGCTGCAGGAAATCACAGAACAGGTCACTGTCATGAACCTGGATACATGGCAGGACACGGGCCCATTAAACCAAGCTCTCAGTGAATTGTAAATGGCCCCAAAAGTTAAAGAGGAGCAAAGCTAAATTGCCAGAATTGCGGCCTACCTATACATCCACATAGGAGTGATGTGGGAAAAGCACGCTGAAAACATAGTTCTGGCACAGAATCAAATTGAATCACTAGAGAGAATCCAGAATGATCTAGACTCTGCAGAACAAAGTCTACTGAAGAGCCAAGAAGAGAGGCAGAATCTAAGGATTATGTCACAAAATTAAAAGAAGTGCTGGCTCTCCGACAGAGAGAGAATGCAGAGCAAGGCACTCAATTACAGACACTAAAAGAGGAGTGTCAGCAACAGAGTCAACAGAAACTGGTGCAACAATTAAATTATAATAGAGTCTGCGCAGAACAGATATTTACCCTACAAAACCAGATAGAGACCTTGAAAGAGGAAAATAATAAATTCATTATGAGAGACCTACACTCTCAAACAGAATTTGATGAGGAGCGCCAGAAATCCAATGCCATCAAAAAACAAAGGGATGACCTGGCTGAACAGAGGGGCACCCTAAGTCAGGAGAGAGACGCCTTAGGCCAGGAAGTATGGCAATTAAAAACCGAGTTAGAGGGAAGAAAGCAGGCCCTCCAGGAGCTCAATGAATTAAAGACAGAGTATGGGAAGCTACTAGAGCACACCTGATGGGTGGAGGATGCTCTGGAAGAGAACACCCAGACCAAAGATGCTAAACCTCAGGAGGTGAGTCTCCTGCAGCAGTAATTGGCCCAGTATTCCCAGGCCAGGCAAGAAGTGCAGAGAGACAATGAAGCTCTCTTTGAAAAGAATGAAGTGCTCCACCAACAAGTAGCAATACAAGAGCGAATCATTGAGACCAATAAGGCCTTGATAGAGCAACAAAAGGCTCAGATTTTTGCTTATCATCAGGAAAGAGGGGCTGAAATAGAAAAGGTAGAGAGGGACAGAGGAACCAACCACTGATCATTACATAAGGACCCCTGCACTCAGGGACTCAAACCCCTTCAATACCATGAACTATGCCAACTCCATGTCAACTGTGCATATCTTTTCGTACGCTAATTGCACTGGTTTATGGTTGGCCCGTATTTGTACATTTGTGGTATTCATTTGTCACCTTTACTACTTGTGTTCCTAAATATATGTAGCCGTTCTGTTAATAAATGTGGACAATTGGTCTTGCCATTTTCTTTGCCTTATTTCTAAAGTGCCTAGCAGTCTCGTGAGCATCATAATTGTCCTCTTTTCACTCTTGAACCGCTTTGCAGTCACGTGAGCGACACACACGTAAATGGCAGTGTGTGCTTTTTGGCTTAATTGGTCCTGTCACTTTCTTTGCCTCTTTTCCAAAGTGCCTTGTGGTCACGTGAACGCTATACTTGTTCCCTTTTCACTTCTGAACCGCCTTGCAGTCACGTGCAGGGCCGACACACGTCATTGACAGCTGCATGCTTTTCGGGCTATTTATAAACTCAATAAATCGCGTCATTGTGTCGGAGCCCGAGTCATATGTTTCTGGCACTACGCGCATGTGTGCCGTTTACGGGTGGCTTTTCCATAAGGGCGGAAGATTAATTGCTTCCTCCTGTCCATTTGAAGTATCGTGGTTTATGAGGTGAGCGGTGCAATTCCTGGGGACTCTGCTTATTTTAGGAGGTGCCCGTTTTAGGGTTATTTACTCTTCCTTCCATTATTTAGTAAAGGCATCCCAATATAGCGACACTAGAAGCTGCCTACCAGGTAGTTGTAATGAGAGCCTAGGCAGCGCATGCGACTCCCGTTTTTTGTTAATCCTGGGCAGTGTTTGTTTAACCCATGCAACGTATTAACGGCGGCAATATTCATATTTGTTGGGTCACTCCTATTATTGGGTTAAAACTTTAAATGGCATTCACTTTTTGTACAACTTTGTGTGTAGGTTTTCCATTCACAAGCATTCTTTGCTAACTGATACTTTTGGATTTCTGGTACATTTCTAGTTTCTCTACCTGCCTAAGCAGGCTGCGCCTATTCAGTTTCCATCAAGTAGAAGCTGCCTCTTGACTTCCCAATAGCAAGTCGAGATCTCTCAAGCTGAGCCTCTTTTGCCGTTCCATCTTTCTATTTTACGGTGGGCATATGAGGGTTTGCTTGTTAATTTTACCCTCTGCTTTATATAGATCTTGGGACCAACTGTGGTACAAGTTAAAGGGCCATGGGACACTTTTCCTTGCCATTCTGTTTAACACAGCAGTTGCTGCATTCCAGGTCAGTCTTGCTAGCATGTTTTCTAACTGTTCAAGTTTTTCCCTAAAAGTTTAATGCTCGGACTCACCACTGGCGGGCTTGGCCACTAGCACTCAGCATGGTTTCATTCTGGGTCTCACTCACCCCCAGCTCTGGGTTTCAACTCTGGTGTGTTTTGATGTCACTATATTTATTTGTTTTTGGTATATCTGGCATCCTTTCAATCATTTTTCTTTGATTTTCCAACTTAATTAATTGCAGTGTATATGCATCTTATTGTTGATTAGGGTTTTAATTGTAACACTACATGGTTATGTTTTTGCTTTTTTCTAGCATGTTTACATCTTCCTCCTGATGAAGACGTTGTATAAATTAACATTCCACGTTGAAACGGGTTGAGAAAAACTCTGCTATCTGTACTTTTGCTGTGATCCACCTTTACAATAGATTTTTGTTTAATAATTTCTATTGTTCCTTGTATAAACTATAAAATAATGAATGTTCTTTTGGGTAGAAATCAGGAATTTCGCTCCCCATATGTTTATAATTCTATTTTTCTGGTTTTTAAATAATTTGTATGAATGTCACTGATTGTTGAGGTGTCTTTGAATGCTGCACTATGAATGGAAAGTGCGTGTGATTTCTACTAGCCCTTGTTTAGGCTAAATAACGTTGCTGCTCTGCTGTGTTTTCTAAAAATTGTGTAGTGCCTAATAATTTGTGATTTATTCACTTTTTCTAATTTTTGTATCATTTAAAATAAATTTTGATATATTTTTGTAAACAATTTTCTCTGGACATTTTTTCTGGTTAACTGGCTCATATGAACCAGGCACCATGGGGATGACTTTTCTGAGCACCCCAGGAATAGGGAAACTAGGCCTCAACATTCTGCAAGCCCTTCTCAAGCTCGCAGAATCAGGGAGTGCCTAGAGGATCAAGAAGCCACCTCCCATAGCCGTGCTTCGGAGTCTGAAGACGAGTGGTCTTGGGTGACTAAAACCAAAAAGGCAAAGAAAATTAAGAGAGCTATGCAAAAAGATCCCCTTAGTCAGATCAAGGCCATTAGGAGTGTTATAACTCCATATCATAAAAATGCAAAGTATTCTGTCTGGGAACCCCTAGAATTATATGAACAGATGATGGACACTTTTCATCTGAAGGACAGCCAGAATTGCATACAGTATGTGAAGTGGAAATTCTCTCCTGAGTACTCCAGTTTCTTTGCGGGACTGGAGGATCAGAACAACTCAAAATGGACTACCTTCAGGGCGGCCATCTTAAAACCTTTCTCTGCACATAGAAACCCCCAAGAGGCCCGCAAGGCGGCCTAAAATCTGCAGTGCGGGGAAGATCAGGCCCCACAAGAAACGTGCCTTTGCGCAGACCAACAGGAGCGTGCGCACAGATAGTCTGGAGTTCATCACCACCTTCTTCCATGCACTCCCCAAATATATAATGACCCAGCTGGTGAGGGACTTTCATGAGAAGAGATCACTGGACTGGGTCATAGAACAGGCGACCCGTATTTATGAGGTGCAAAAACCTGTAGATAACAAAAACACAAACAAAAACCCCAAACCAAACAACACCCCTGCTGCTGCTAACGTGGCAGAGATGAAGTTGCCCCCATTTTAGATCTGGAGATCGGGGGGCCTAAAAATATACTGATACATAATCCATCCAATCAAGGAACCAGAAGGCCCTCGGGCCAATCCCAGACAGGTAGTAGTCAGGGAGGTAATCCCACAAATCGGACTCCTAACAACCCCTGATTACATAAGCCCCCGATACAAGGGTAACAAACCCATCCTGGGATATGTGTGGACTCCTTCAGCCCAAAGGGGGGATCCAACCAGGTAGGTACCACCCCAGGAAACTTTCCTCCTAACTTTCCCCAGGAGTGCAGTAATCCCCCAAATGCCGGCTTGAGTTTCTTTCTCCGGTACCCTCAAAACTTAAACCTACAGAACAACCCTCCTTTCTTTCCCCACTTTCCAGAGCCCAGACAGCCCAATCCGGGAGAGGGGAGGCCAAGGGTGGGGGGTCACCCAAATGTTCCAAACCCAGGGTGCTATGGGAGAAGGGATAGTTACCCTTCCTGTGATTCTCCTAGGATGGGCCAGAGACCCCCGTACCAGCCAGAACGGGTGTTTCTACAGGAGCGCCAGGTCCAGAACCTGTCCCAGGATCTGGGTTGCATGTTGAGGGCTCAGCAGAACCCTTAGAAGAACATGGCGGCTCAGAACTCCACAAACCAAGGTTCTGGTACTCCAGAACAATGACGGGGGGAGCACCCCGACAACCCATCGGTTGCAGAGGAGGAGGCACGGGGGAAGGGAGATGTAAAGCCTTAGAGGATGCTTCCTTCCCCACCCGTGAAAAGCCCCTGGGCACCCAGGAACCGGAACCAAAATCTCCTGCCACCGAAAGTCTGCAACCCAAGGAACAGAGGGCAGGTAGGAGAAATAAAGAATCCAAAAAGGCCCATTTAGTGGAGGAGGTTAGTGTCCTCCAATTTGAAGGAGAGGGGTCCCCAGAGGAGTCTAGCAAAAAGATCTTCTCCTTCGGGGATGGAGGAACTCCTCCCAAAGAAAAATGAGTTCCAAGAGATCCTAATGAAGATTGGGTGAATGCGGGAACTGAGTTAGAATCGCCCATCATTGAACCCAAGAATGATAAACCAGAAAATCACATTGCCCAAACCTATTCTGGGCACTGCCTCCAAAAAGGGGAGGGGCGGCCCAGAATCAGAACCAGGAGAGCCCAAAACCCCCAAAATATCCAACTGTCATATTTCTCTTGCAGATCCACAAGCTCCCACACAGAATCATGCCCAAACTACCTCTGTGTTGGAATCAAGAATCAAGAAAATGACCAACCAACTGTCCCAAAATGCACATTATCTCTGCCCCCTTGAGGAGAAGGAGGGAAGATTTTCTGCCCCGGTCCACGTACAAGGGCAGTGTACAGTGTTAGCACTGGTGGACACTGGATCCCAAGCAACTCTTCTGTCAAAGAGGGCCTTTGATCATCTGAATTCAGGAAGGGGGAGAGATACCAGATCCCTCTCACCCCTCTTCCTGGACAACTTCAGAACTTCGATGGGAATGAAATTCCTGTCGAGGGGACTGCGGATCTGGAAATTAAAATTGGGCGACACAAGGTGAAACACCAGGTCATAGATGTGACTCCAGAGGGCACAACCTGTCTACTGGGAAATGACATCCTGCGAAGGATGTCCCCCCTAATAGACTGTGTAAAGAAGGTCCTCTGGACCCAGACTAACTGACCAATAAAATTAAAACATAGTGTCAACCATGTTAGTCTAAATGGCACATTATACATGGTTGAACAAAAACAGGATCATATTGAGTTCCATTTCCAAAACAACCAAATCCTTGACGTGACAGTAATTGCTGTAGGACAACAAACTGGTGATGGGAATTCCTCTCCATTTCTGAAAATCAACCTTCCTTCCAGTTTCAAGTGACATTCCACACTGCAAGGAAATACTCTGAAGTTCTATACTAGTTCACAATCAGAAAATCCCAATTCCATAGTCAAAAATGATGAGAAACCAGCTCAAAGTTTAGCTTACATTCGGAAAATTAGAGAGCTGTTATTCATCCCTATTCATTTAAATGAGGGGAAGGAATCTGTTCTGATCCGAGTGTGTGTAATCAACGGTAAGAGCTTCATCCGCGAAGCCATGTTCCGAAAACTCCCAGCCATTCCAACATTTAAATTGATTGACAAATGGGAAATGGATCTGGATACTCCCAATTCCAAACCTCTCCTGCCTAGCAGGTGTATGCTCAAAATTTCTATAGGCAACAAAAGCATAGTAATTGTTGGGTTGTGCGAGATGTCCCTGCTGCATTCTATTTAGGCAGTGACATTCTCAATCGCTTTGCCATTCATTTGGACCTAATAAACTACAAAGCCTGGTCCCGATTAGGGGGTAATCTCATGGACTTTGATGATTCAGAAAAAGCATTTCGGTCAGCCCAATTGCTGTGGTATGCAGTTGAAGTTCAAATTGGAGAGCAAGTCACCATCCCAGGACGGACATGACTATTCCCACTTGAATTAAAAATGAAAAGAGGACAGAAACTGCAAAATCCTGACGCGTATGTTTACCTCAACGCCGATCTCCAACAGCAAGGGTTGGGATTAAACCCAACACCATTAGTCAATGTAGAACACAAAACCATTCCAATATTGATGGATAACAGAGACCTTAGGAGTATCACTCTGGGCGCAGGCAGCATTATTGGAATGGCATTTGATGATCGACACTTTTCCATAGATTTAGGTAATGAACTGATAGGGTCAATCCCCAATGACTGTTTTGACAATGATAGTGACAATGACCTAACACCGGACAGGATCTTCACCCGGCAAGGGTGGAATTTCCTGGTGTACTCTTCCTGCCCTTATGGTAAGGAAGAGGTGACCTGTGACTTCAGGAGGGATGAGGTGATCTTCCAGGTCCACAAGGACTGCCTCCCCTTCCAGGAGCCCTCTGTCCAGGTCAATACTGTAACCATGGACCTCTCCACCCAGCTGGAGGAGGCCACTGAAATAGCCAAAGCAGAGGTATTTCGGGCTTCACGCTAACGGTTGAAGAGAGAGTCAACCTAGCTGATGCCTTTGAGACTCTGGAGCAAAAGCAAAAGTTGAAACAAGTTTTCTTACATTTTCAGGATCTCTTTGCGGTGGACTCATATGACTGTGGTCGCATCAAAATCCATACAACAACAATTCCCATGGACCCTGGTATGACTCCAGTGTTTGTGAAGCAATACCGCTTGCCTCTCACATCCATCCCTCACAGAAATAATCAAAAACCTTGAGTCCCGTGGGATAATTCGTCCAGTCCACAGCACCTTTAATAATCCGGCGCTTGGGATTTTAAAACCCAACAGCCAGTGGAGCCTCTGTGCTGACCTAAGGGAGCTGAACAAATGGGTCCACATGTCCCGATGGCCCCTCCCCTACATTGACAAAGGGCTGGCCCAGATCCAGGGTCAAAGGTATACACTGCCATTGACCTGACCGATGGGTACTGGTAATTGGCTGTACCTGTCAGTAGGGAGGACCAATACAAGCTGGCCTTTGCCTTCAGGGGGAAGCAGTACACACAGACCTGGACTCCCTTCAGATACATCAACTCTGGCAATGAATTTAACATATTCTTACACAAGGCCATGCCCAACTTGGATGAAAGGGGTAACCTGGCCTTTGTAGATGATGTCCTGATCAAAAGCTCAACTGTGGAGGAAGCATAGCGGAAATCTGTTATGTTCTGACACAGTTGAGGGTTGCCAGAGCAAAACTATCCTTCCAAATGGCACAGTGGTGCAGGACCCGTGTCAATTTCTTGGGGCATGAGATGAGTGCTGATGGTCTCTGTCCCCAGGAAAAGAGTTTGGAAGCACTCCTGAAACTAAAAGACCTCACAACTCTGCGTGAGCTAATGAGGCTCCTTGGACTGACTAATTACAGCAGGAAGCTCATTGAGGATTACACAAATATCACAAGACCCCTGATCCATCTGTTGAAGGGGGGGTCAAGTGGTAGTGGGGTCCAGAACAAGCCGAGGCAGTAAAGCAACTCAAAAGAAGCCTCTCACAAGCGCCTTGTCTAGCTTACCCTGTCAAAAACAAGGAGTTCTTCTTGGAGATAGGGTACTCAAATACATGCTTGACTGCAGCACTACACCAAAAGCATGACAAGGTCAATAAAGTAATCTCCTATGCAAGTAAGACTTTATCCTCTGTGGATGAAAAATTCAACAATTGTGAGAAGGCACTCCTGGCAACGGTGTGGGCATTGAAAAATGACCGCCCGTTCTTCCAGGGGGAACACATTCTAGTGGAGACTCCACACCATCCGTCGTAATATCTCCAAAGTGACAGAATCTGGGCCAGAAATGTGAGTAATTCCAGAATTACTTCCTGGATTGTGTCAATGCAAGGCTTTTCTGTGGAGGTCGGATATGGGCAAAACAAAAAGAGTCGCCTCGCGCAAGGTCTGGCTGACTTGCATGATTGTGCCAGAGAAAACTGTCTCAAGGACAAAAGTCTTAAAACCCAGGACAACATTGAGGCGTACCTGAATTCCCTGCACAAAGTCTATGAAGAAGACAAGTCTGAGGGAATGCCCACTGTTTATGTGGATGGGTTCTCCTACTATGTTGACAACAACAGGGAAAAGGAACTGGTGGCCGGCGTTGGGAATGCCTGGGTGAATGATGCCCCGGAACCCTCCACTGGGTACAAAATTGGTCCCCATAGTAGTCATGTGGCAGAGCTGATGACAATTCATCAAGCCATCCTCACTGCTGTCCAACACCAACTCAACAAACTGGTCATAATCACTGATTCAGATTATTTCCGGAACGGGTTCGTGGAGCACCAGGTTAATTGGAAAACCAGAGGCATGCTATGTGCTAACAACAAACCACTCAAACATGGCAAGCTAATACAAAATATTGATGATCTGGCCACCTCTAGTGGGATGACCATCTACTGGACAAAGATCAAGGGTCATTCCAGAATAAAAGGGCCAGACAAAACTGGAAATGACCTTGCTGATCAGTTGGCCAAAACCGGAGCAATCCAAGGGGATCTCCTTGAGATCAAGTCCCTGTTGGGGGAAATCCAGGTCACTGCTATCACTAGGTCCCAGACAAATGCTCATAATGAACTCTCAACTGCCCAGTGGAGTAAGGAGACCCCAGATGCTGATTTAATCACGGCTCAAAAAACGGATCCAATCATTGGTAAGTTTTATCAACACATTGAGGACCCTGAGAACTTTCCCCTTATGGATACCGATTGCATTGGGAAAGAGGACCTCAGAGTGTTGATAAAATGTCTAAAACATTTCCAAATCCAAGATCGTTTGTTGGTGAGGAGATCCATATCTGGCTTTGACCAGTATGTGGTCCCTACCTAATTCCAAAGCCTGATGCTAAGTCACGCCCATGATGTGGCCACATCGGGGGTTTCATACTACATTAGAAATCTTGAGAGAGGTTGCATACTGGCCACACATGGGGCAGGACCTCGACCAATACTTGAAGGGGTGTCTTGTGTTTGCACAATTTCAGCCAGCATCACTCACACACCGAGCTCCCCTTCAAAGAGGGGGATGACACTGCCTTGGTCAGATTTATAAGTAGATTTCTTCTAGCCCGTGATTCGCTCCTCTAGGGGGAACAAGTACATGTTAACCATAACATGCTTGTTTACTAAGTGGGTGGAATGTCTCCCAGCCCCAAATTGCAAGGCAGAAACAGCAGCTGCCCTGATGATCAATCACATCTTCTCGCATCTTGGACTACCCTAAAGGATTGAGTCAGACCGAGGTAGTCACTTCACCAGCGAAGTGATGACAAAGATGTGAGAGATACTTGGTGTAAAAAGGAAACTACATATTGCATGGCGCTTGTCCTCTAGTGGTGGAGTTGAGAAGTACAATAAAACCATTATGAGCATATTAAAAAGTGTGTGGCAGATTCTGGGCCAAGTTGGGATATTCAATTACCACTTGTACTGATGGCCATCAGATCTACCCCTTTTATAGATGTGCACTGATTACACCATCCTTACCAAGGAGGACCTCCTAGGGGACTCGGAAGGAGAAACCTAAGGAAATCCAGAGTGTCGCTCCAAACCAGAAAAGAAAACCTGAGCGAAGGCTGGGGGTATCGTTCCACATCCCAACCAGAGCGAGCGAGGAGAGCGTGTCACATCATTTGCTGATAGAAGAAGGACTCATACCCGACTGGACCTGCTTTTCAAGAAAAAGGAAATCCCACTTGTCCGACTCTCCCACGACTGGAAGTCAAGACGAAGTCGGGGGGATCTGTGGGATATTTTGACACACTCAGCTGTGCTATGCTACATTACTTTACTGTATTGGTGCAAGAAACAGCACAAAATGGCTGCGCTGACTCCTGGGCGCACTGAGATCTTTAAACTGTGTTTTATAACAACCAGAAAATGGCTGCACCCCCTGCCACACACATTTCAGGTGGGGTGAAACAGAGTACTCACTGCAGGAATGTGCCAGTGTGTTCTGCAACTTTTAACATGGAGTGAAGAAAAAGAAGCAGCATTCATTTGCTGAAAACCCCAAATGCCTCTTTAAAATGACACTTTCCCAACCATAAAAGTGCTGTTTGGTGCTAAATTCATCAAGCTCTCATGAACCACTGTGATTAAAAAGGCCCTGCAATGCCCAGGATAATTCATTGTGTCTCAGAGGAACCGGGCCTCATTTGAATGAAAGCTCCTGTCAAATGTATCCTTGAAAAATCAACCCAGGCTTTGTTTTCATTTTGCACGGGAAACACGTCTATTTTCTTTGCAACAGTATCAAGAATCAGCTGTCCAGAGAAAGACTCTAAATAGATGCCCGCAACTGTATTCATGCTGCAAAACAACTCCAGCCCTCAAGAAAAGATCTATAGCTGCACAAAGTGTATTTTTGCTGGAGATGAAAACTGAATTTAAAGAAATGGTAAAATATGCTTTTTCCTGACTGAAGGGGGAAAATCGCCTATTTAAAAGTACATTGTTGTGTAAAGGCCTGATTACTTAGCAATGTAAAAGGATTTGTTATTGTTAAAAATACACTTATAAAATATTTTAATTCTATAGGTTTAAAGTTAAGATTTAAAAGGAGAAAATCAAAGCTAAAACCCAGGCTGAGTTGGCAAACTGTAAAAAAAAAAAACTTGCTCTGCCACTTGCTAGCCCTGAGAAAGGGTGACACCTCATGACCGTCTGGAGCAGGAAATGCTAATTTCTATTCTGCAGGCTTTGAATACTCAGGAGAATGGGACTTCCCAAGTCACATCAGACATTCGTCTTTGTTCCAGGCTGGAACAATAGCAGGCTGAGAATCTCACCTGTCAAGTGTGAGGGGCAGTAAACTTCAATCAAAAGAGAGGCCCGTCATCCTGCTTCAAAGGAATTGACATTTGCTTGCAGTTGGGGAAAAGAAAAAACACTGATTAAGTTACAATAAACTTCCTTTTGATTTTAAAAAGCCTATTTTGTAACTGAACTTTCAAGACATTTAACTTTGCAGCAACAATGAGGAAAAGTATGAAAAGTTGGTAGTTTCAAAACTAATTTTATGCTCTTTCTTTGAAAACTTGGAAGAACTCATTACTGCATAAGGAACAGAATTTATAAAGAATAACAGTTGTGGAGAAAGTATTGATATTGTGCACATAAGATTTTGTACACACATGCCAGGGGTAAACACGCATCTGTGTGAAAAGTTGGGAAATTTTAAATCAAATCTTTCATGGTTAAAATTGCCAAAATGTAGCAGAAAGGCAAAACCAGGTCCCACAGACTTGGGATTGAAATCTGACCCACAAAATATGTAACCTGTGTGTCTGATTTTCTCAGAGGTTATAACGGTATAAATATGTAAATATAACCTGACATGGTCATTCAATAATTCACCTATCACAATAGTAAATAATTACACCTATTTGGGTATTGAATTTTCTGGTGAAGTTAAACCCAACAGCCAAATAGAACGAATGGAAATCAAATTAAAAACTGCAATTTCACAAACCAAAACGATTCTGTTCAAATTTGGGAAATTTACCATCCAACCTGCCCTGACCTTCTGGACAATGAAAGCCATACCAGCGATCTTATACGGGGCCGAAACATTACTAAATTGCAACATGCAATTTCTTGGGAGGCTTGAAGGAAAGTACTGGAGGTCGGTTCTATCCCTTCCCCAGTGTGTGCCGTGTACGTGGTTGCGCTTTGAATTGGGTCTGACCTCCTTGCGCGCAATTTACACCTGGCGATGTTGCATGTTACTCCGCAAATGCCTCATGGCAACGGACAACACCTACCTTTTAAAGGTAATCGCGGAATACATGCTGACAGCTGAGAAATATTTCACAAATTCATGGCTAAACTTATGTTTAGAAGCATTAGCATTAGCAAATATCACCATTCTCAATCTCATACATAACCCGGAAAGGGCCAAAAAAATATTCTATAATCTTGATTGGGCGAACACTATTGACAACTGTAACACCTATTGTCAACCCTGTAAATTTCGTTTTTGGCCAAAATCGAGGAAAAATCCTGAACCATACTTATTAAAATTTCCCTCACCTAAATTAAGAGCTGGGTATTTAAGGGCCCGTTTTGATCTATGGCCTACTTTTCAGGTCCAAGCACGGCGAAAATTAAGATCTGCCACGTTAATTGATTGTCGTTTTTGCATGCAAAGTACTCCCGAATCTCTTGAACATCTAGTCTGTCATTGCCCATGTTTAGCCGGCTTGAGAGTAACGCACTTTAAATATCTGATGTCGTCTATAGCCGCGGTTGCCCAGGAACTGCGGTGGTCATTTTTGCTCTGTGCCAATCAATACCCCCTACAGATTGCATTAACAAATTTCATTTATGCGTTAAAATTGGAGACTGGTAATCAGTTTTAGACGGCCGTTATGGCGCATTTTGTTGTTTATCCTTATTTTTGTCTTTTGTCTCCTTTTTTGTTTTTCTGTCTAAAAATGTAGGGGGTTTTGTATTGACTGGTTTTTACTACTTTGCAACTTAACTGTCTATGTAGATTGTTATGATGACTGCACTAAATATCATTTGTATATTGAAAAAGTTGTTTTTACAGCTGAACCAATAAAAAAAAAAAAAATAAAAATATGTATTTATGGCAAAATTTGATTTTGGTTCCAGTGGCTAGGTGTTCTGACTTGAGTGTCATGTAGACCGTTGAGACCTCCGTCCCCAAGTGACGCACAGGGGAACCAAAAGAAACCCGCTGTGCGACCTTTGGGGCCACAGTTGGGAGATGTCACTTCCCGGATCCACGGAACCTCTGGAACACTGATGCTGCTGCAAAAAGAACGAGGTTAAGTACCAGGCAATTACAATATATCACAAGAACCAAAGGATCTGAATAGTCTTACCTATCCGGTGTTTGGAAAACCCAGGAAACCTAGAAGGGAGGTTCGAGATTCAGATGAGGTGGTCCCTAGAACAACAGGACCGCAGACAAGCGTGGATACAGGATAAGCCACCTGTAGAGCTGAAGGCGTAACTTGAATCCCAAAAGGGAAATGGCGTAGAAGTTCAACAAAGTACCAAGGGATGATCCGAAGACAAGTGAGGGTCGTGTCCGATATCCAGCAATAGGTAAGCAGTTCCAAGCAAAGGTACAAAAGGGTAATCCGAAGGAGTCCAAGTGAGAGTTCCAAGATCAAGGTAAACCAGTAGTGTTATCAAAACGTAGCGCCAAACAGGGTCTGAGGACAGCTGAGAAGCGATGAGTGCTCCGTGGATCAGGCTTTATATACTGTGCGTTTCGGGGTCATGTGACGCCCACCAAGGTCACGTGGGAAACGCCGCTCTGAATCATGTAAGCAAGTGAACGATCGACGTGGAGGTGTTCCACCGCCCCTTCTGCTGTATGTTCTCCATGGCAACTGCCAATGCAGGAAGGGCTGCAACCGAGACTGTAAATTGTACCTTGTACGGAACTTTCGGTCCTTTGGGTAAACCGAATCACATGAGTCTCGAACCCTGGAGGGAGTCGTGTGGGAACCCGAGGAAGGTGTAGGGGAGATGTGAACAGTGTTCTGGTGTGCAGAGGATCGTCTAACATAGCCCCCCCCAACGGCCCACGACCTTGTGGGCAGGACGGGTGATCCTTATGGAACCGGGCTACCAACCGAGGAGCGTCAAGATCCAAGGTGGAAACCCAAGAATGCTCCTCCGGTCCATAACCCTTCCAATCCACCAAATACTGGAGCCTACCCCTAAACCAACGGGAACCCAAAATACCTGACACTTCAAAAACATCAGGGGAGGCCAGGGACACCGGGGCTGCTGGGGCCCGAAGGCGGGAAGAATCAGGACATGGCTTAAGGAGAGAGACATGAAAAACAGGATGGATTTGCCAAGAACTCGGGAGAACCAGACGAAAAGCCACTGGATTCACAACCTGAGAGATCACGTACGGGCCAACGAAGCGGGGCAGAAGTTTCCGACAACCCACCAGGCGAAGGTGACGGGAAGACAACCACACCCTGGAACCCACCGCAAGGGGAGGAGCAGCCAAGCGCTTGCTGTCAGCACGGGACTTCATAGAGGCCTTTGCTTCAGTAAGATGGACCAAAGTACTAGCATGAACAGCAGACAGATCCCTAAGACAGGCCGTGGCCGCAGGATTCAAAGAGACAGAGGCGTCAGGGACAGGCAAGACCTTGGGGTGTTGGCCATAGAGGGCGCAGAAGGGAGAAAAACCTGTAGCAGAGTGAGCCGCGTTATTGTATGCAAACTCGGCAAGCCGTAAAGCACTCAACCAGGAGGCCTGCTGCTGCAAGATAAGACACCGAAGATACTGCTCCATAGATTGATTCGTCCTTTCAGTCTGCCCATCAGTCTCAGGGTGATAGGCCGAAGAATACCTGGTATCGATGCCAAGTAGTTTAGTCAAAGATCTCCAAAAACGAGAGGTGAACTGTGACCCACGATCGGAAATAATGACAGCAGAAACCCAAACAACATGAACACAGATTCAAAAAACAACTCCGCCAAGACTGGGGCCGAAGGTATCCCCTTACAAGGAACAAAGCGAGCCATTTTTGTGAATGTGTCTACCACCACCCAGATGGTGTCAAAACCCCATACCTTGGGGAGATTGGTCACGAAATCCATCGTCAGTGTATGCCAAGGTCTTGGAGGTACCGGAAGCGGGAGCAGCAGGCCAACTGGACGACCTCTTCGATGTTTGGCCTGAGCGCAAACAGCGCAAGAGTTGACATAGCATTCCACGTCGCGCTTCATAGAGGGCCACCAGTACCAGCGCTTTAGGAGATCCATAGTGCGCTCCTGGCCGGGATGGCCATTAAAGGGAGCATCATGAGACCATTCAAGGGCCAGGTTACGGGTGTCAGGCGTGGGAAGGAATAGACGTTCATGCACGAAAGGCAAACCATCACAATATACGGGATCCCAATCCTGCAGTTGGTCAGAATGATTGCTCGTCCATGCTCGCACAGAATCCAACAGTGACAGAGAGGGAGTGCAGAGACAAATCGCATGACTTTTACCAAGAAAAGTATCGGGGAAGGTTGGGAAATCGACTCCACCTGGAGAGCGTGACAAGGCATCCGCTTTTCCATGAGTGATTCCAGGTCGATAAGTAATGTGAAAATCAAAGGCGGAAAAGAAGAGATGCCACCGGTCCTGTCTGCTATTGATGCACTTTAAGGAGGCCAGATCCTGTAGATTCCGATGATCTGAGTATACAGTGATTGGATGCTTAGCCCCCAGGAGATGATGGCGCCAGACACGAAAGGCGTCCATGACAGCCAGAAGTTCCTTCTCCGTTACAGTATAATGGGTCTCAGTATTGGAAAACTTGCGGGAGTGGTATGCCACCGGGTGCAACTTGCCTGTCGTAGGACATGTTTGAGACAACACCGCACCGAGGGCAAAAGAAGAGGCATCCGCCTCAACTATGAATGGAAGATCGGGATTGGGGTGCTGGAGAATCGGTGCGGTGGTGAAAGCGGTTTTCAAAGCCTCAAAAGATTCCTGATGTTCCTTTTGCCACCGATAGGGTACCTGAGGGCTGGTCAGGGCCGTAAGTGGAGCCACAATTGTGGAAAAGGATGAAATAAAGCGCCTGTAAAAATTGGCGAAACCCAAAAAGGCCTGCAAGGCCTTGAGTGTCTGAGGAACTGGCCAATCTAGGACTGCCTTAACCTTGGATTCGTTCATGGATAGTGCCCCAGGGGTAATGTGGAAGGCCATAAACTCAACAGACGTTTTATGGAATTGACATTTCTCGGGTTTGGCAAATAGGGAATGTTCCCTCAGACGGGATAAGACCTCCTGGACATGCTTTACATGGTCATCAAGATTCTGTGAAAAGATCAAGATGTCGTCCAAATAAACAACCATGTATACGTCCAGAATGTCCCTGAATATGTCATTCATAAAACGCTGGAATGTTGCCAGGGCGTTGCATAAACCGAAGGGCATGACTAGATATTCATACAAGCCGTAACGGGTGCAAAAGGCAGTTTTCCACTCATCGCCCTCGCGAACGCGCACTAGATTATATGCGCCGCGAAGATCCAGCTTGGTGAAAACGGAGGCATGGGATAAGTGGTCCAGAAGAGGTGTGATCAAAGGAATTGGATACCTATCCTTTTTCGTGATGGCGTTAAGACGCCGGTAATCCACACAGGGGCGTAAGTCCCCCTCTTTCTTAGGTACAAAGAAAATGGGACTTGCAGCTGGTGAAGTAGAGGGGCGGATATGTCCTAGTCGTAGGGCGTTCTGTACATACTGTTTCAATGCTTGTTCTTCCGAGGGGGACAGAGAATAAATCCTGCCCGAAGGAATGGTAGAATCCGGGATTAGTTCAATCGGGCAGTCATATGGTCTGTGTGGAGGAAGCACCTCGGAAGAACCGCGATCGAAAATTGATTTGAATGCTTTATACTCAGATGGAATCCCGGTAACTACCCCTCCGACGGTGTGGGAATTCACAACCTCTGATCCATCATCATTCAGCGTGAGTTGAGCAAGAGCTCCCAAGGCCGGTGAAGGAGTATCTGTTACTTGATGGGTTGGGAGACAATAGTTCTGACAGATATCAGACTCAAAGAGCACCGTGCCTGTTTGCCAATTAGTCAGAGGATTGTGTTCACGTAACCATGGTATTCCTAATATGATACCGAATTGAGGTGTGGTGATCAAGTCAAAACTTAGCGTCTCTGTGTGAATATTTTGTATGGTCAATAATAGAGGAGCAGTTTGGTGTCTAACGGGGCCAGAGACTAGTGCAGTGCCATCTACGGCCTGAACCGGTTCAGGTCGGGTTTTTACCACTAAAGGTAAATTGAGAGAATGGGCTAAAGCAATGTCTATGTAGTTCCCAGTGGCACCAGAGTCAATGATGATCGTGACTGCATGAGAGATATCCATAGAGGGACAAAGAGTGGCCTGTACAAAGATGGGCTGGACACGAGCAAACGCAAGAGTGGTACCCGGAGATGAAGACTGCAAACTCAACCTAGTCTCCGGATCTAAGGTCGAGCTGTCCGAAAAACCTGAGACTTCTTGGGACGTCGAGGGCATTCCTTCACATAATGTCCCATGGTGCCACAATAAAAGCATGCATTATCCACCCTCCTACGTTCTCTCTCGGATGTCGTGATAGGACTACGTAAACCTCCCACTTGCATAGGTTCCTCAGTGCTAGAAGCAGGGGTACTAACAACTGTAGGATGAGAAGAAAGACCCAAATCAGCTCTGCGCTCTGATCGACGTGCATCTACCTGCAGGGCAAGATCCACTAGTTCCTGATACTGAGTGGGCACGGAAGGAATCACTGCTAAGGCATCTTTCATTGCGTTATTCAACCCCCTATAGAATATGACCGCCCGCTTGCTTTCTGGCCATGATGTCTCAGCGACCAATTAGTTGAAACGGGTGATGTAATCTATCAAGGTCCCTCTACCCTGGGTTAGCTCTAACAACTCCAAATCCCTAGACTGTGCCTTGTGTCGGGTATCGAAGACTCGAGACATCTCTAGAACTAACAAATCAAAATCATAGAGAACCGGGCTATTGTTCTCCAGTAAAGGGTTAGCCCAAGCGGCAGCTGTCCCGGCCAGGTGGGAAAGGGCAAAGGCCGCTTTAGCAGTGGAATTAGGAAAGGCCAGAGGTCTACACAGGAAATGTAACTTGCGCTGATTGATGAAAGTCCTGAACTTCTTGGGATCACCTTGATAACGTTCAGGAGCGGCCAAAGGGGAAGGGGTTGGGAGGACCACCGGAGTTGGAGCTGGGGTACTTGCCAACGGAGGAGGTGTGGTTGAAGTGGTAGCATCCCCGAATTCAGAGTCTGCAGGAAGGGAATGCTGAACACTCTGTATGGAATCTAGCCTTTGGTGAATCACTGTATTAGCGGCGGCCATATCTGCCCTTAATACTGTAATTGCCTGAACTAAAGCAGCTATGGGTTCTTCCGTGGACCCCTGCATTATCTAACACGACTATACGGTTTCTCAGTCTGTTCTGACTTGAGTGTCGTGTAGACCGTTGAGACCTCCGTCCCCAAGTGACGCACAGGGGAACCAAAAGAAACCCGCTGTGCGACCTTTGGGGCCACAGGTGGGAGATGTCACTTCCCGGATCCACGGAACCTCTGGAACACTGATGCTGCTGCAAAAAGAACGAGGTTAAGTACCAGGCAATTACAATATATCACAAGAACCAAAGGGTCTGAATAGTCTTACCTATCCAGTGTTTGGAAAACCCAGGAAACCTAGGAGGGAGGTTCGAGACTCAGATGAGGCGGTGCCTAGAACAACAGGACCGCAGACAAGCATGGATACAGGATAAGCCCCCTGTAGAGCTGAAGGCGTAACTTGAATCCCAAAAGGGAAATGGCGTAGAAGTTCAACAAAGTACCAAGGGATGATCCGAAGACAAGTGAGGGTCGTGTCAGAAATCCAGCAATAGGTAAGCAGTTCCAAGCAAAGGTACAAAAGGGTAATCCGAAGGAGTCCAAGTGAGAGTTCCAAGATCAAGCTAAACCAGTAGTGTTATCAAAATGTAGTGCCAAACAGGGTCTGAGGACAGCTGAGAAGCGATGAGTGCTCCGTGCATCAGGCTTTATATACTGTGCGTTTCGGGGTCATGTGACGCCCACCAAGGTCACGTGGAAACGCCGCTCTGAATCACGTGAGCAAGTGACCGATCGACGTGGAGGTGTTCCACTGCCTCTTCTGCTGTATGTTCTCCATGGCAACTGCCAATGCAGGAAGGACTGCAACCGAGACCGTAAATTGTACCTGGTACGGAACTTTCGGTCCTTTGGGTAAACCGAATCACATGAGTCTCGAACCCTGGAGGGAGTCATGTGGGAACCCGAGGAAGGTGTAGGGGAGATGTGAGCAGTGTTCTGGTGTGCAGAGGATCGTCTAACACTAGGGGAGGTTTCTGGTCATTGTAAAAATCATCCCATAAACATGACATCCTTTCTGTGATCCAATCTGCGAAGAGCAAGGCGAAAACTATGCTCTTGCCCAATCCTAGCATTATGGGTGTGGGTAGTAAGCCTGCCCCTGTCATATACTGTAGTGATGTCATTTGGCATGATACCTAAGGGAACCTGACAGCACACAAACACACTGATTCCTGCCTTTCTTCTTGAATTTCTGCGTGGTGTCCTGTTCCTGATTTCTTCATCCTACTTGATCCTGATTCCAGATTTCATTGCAAAGCCAAAACCTATGCACTGCTGAACCCCTTTTCAGCTAGGTCTCAAATTCTAAAAATCCCAAAAACCCAAGGGACGTATCCTGATCCAGTCTGGCTTGCTACTATTTGATGCCTGCCTGCAAACTAGCCATCCCACTGATCTCCAGTCTCTAGTAACAAGAAGGGCCAGTCCAGTGCAGTCTAGTGCAGTCCAGTGCAGTCCGGTGACCAGAACGGCCTAGATGATCCAGTCCCGCCTAATTTGCCCAGCTGTCCTTGGTTGGACCCGATCCGTGTGTGTGATGACCAGAGCCCTTGACGGTCCAAAATCCTAAATTAAAGTGGACTGTAAGTATTAATACTTATTTATCTTGTTAAGCGCCATTTCTTTATTCATTTTATCTTGTGTAAATCTTAAACTATCCATCCTACTTCGAGTGATCCGTCTGGTTCCGACGTAGAGGACCCTGGGGATCTGGTATTGAAGTCATGAGTCAACTCTAGAGCTTACTGTGTCCCTCCTTGGTATTCTGGCCGGAATGCTCTAGTATAGAGTAAAACTGTAGTAAACCTTTTATTGTCCAAACTGAGTTTCTTTTCTATTTTCACTACCGGATTGTTCTAAAAACTCCTCTCATTCAATCTTGAATATCTTCATCAGTTTAATAGCTAGAGACTATTATTTCAACTCTGCATTATGCCTAAGACCTATAGCTACATCCTGCACTGCAAATCAGTGTATTTTACCTGTTTTTCATAAAAACCATTTGCTTAATTTTAGGCGGGAATGCACAAATTTGCAAAGTTTTACCTGTGTGATTTTTATCCTGAATTATTTTCAACCTTCCATTCAGATTCAAAGTGTTTACCTTTCCTCAAACTATAGCTCATGATTGTTAGTATCTTTCCAAAGTTGCTCCCATAGAGATTTGTACTGATTATGGATTTTTGCACACATTCATTGTTTTACCCAGCCATTTGTGAATGTCATTTTAAAGTGTAAGATTTCAAATCTGTTTTTCTCTGTTTTTTGGGGAGGGAAGGTAGGATTTTAATTTTGTCTTCCATTCCTTAATCCTGATTACCTGCGGCTTCCTTATATCTATTTAGAATTGTTTGTTTGTGGGTTGAGGAATATTGCAGGGGGAAATTCTAACTTAAGTGCTATCTTTCCACACAAGCCAAAAGTGTTCTTTTCTCAGGTGTTTTATATTTGTGTTGCTAAAAAGTGAATTTCAGTGCATTAAATACCTTCCTAACTGTTATTGTCACCACATTGGTGACTGCTGCTCCCTATACAAAAGTATATGTTTGATTTGAATTTTAAATGAATAAATAAATATTACCTTTACCAACCAGCCTGATTCCTGGTCCATTGTGACCTGGGGTATTTGCATAAGGGGTGTGATATGAGTGGCATATCACTCAGAATATTGAACTTGTAGATATAATAAAATATGCATTTCAGCTGTGCTCTGCATTCTAGGCAGGGACCGGGGTGTATCACCTGATTGAAATACTTAAAACCGTCACATTAACCTTTGGTTCCTCTTTGGGTTTAGTGTTACTGATCATTCTGAGCACATTAAGTCGTCCGGTGAGCTAACTTATTGTGGGTGCATGCTTCCTCCTACCACAGTGGCACCTCATTATCTGGGCATCAATACCTGTCCTGTTTTTGCATATTGCTGAATCTACATGGGGGCTATCTAGAAATGCCCCTCTAGTGAATTAATTTTGCACTTGTTCTAGCTGTTGTATCTGTTGTACTCTCAGTGCTCATGTCTGATACAATGTCTGATCCTGGGCAAACCCTTCCCTAATTTGTGCACTATAAACTGGAGGATAAATTGTCCCCACTCTTGGGAACTGTCCATCTTGTACATATCCTTGGCTCCTGTATGTGAACACAAGGTGCTCTGTCATCCGACATTTTCAATAGACAGGAGGAGCCCCTTCTAACTAGTCCCCCTTGGTTAGATGGACCTTGCACATTCTGATTGTCATTCTGCATAGTCTGAAAACTGTCTTGATCATTCTGCGAACCACCTCTTCCTTTATTTCCCATTCCTCTGCCTTGTAGCACAAATCCATTCCCTTCTTGGTCCATTTGGCGCTGATTATTCACATGCAATGTACCCAATGCTTGCTGTATCCCCAATCCTTCTCCACTCATCCATACTGCCCTTTCCTGTATTTCTCCTGCAACCAGCTGACAGTGATGCACCATAGTCAACTTTACCCCAGGTTACGGTTTCACTTTCATTCCCATTTGCATCCCAAGTGCCTCTGTTCCTGCTCAAGCAATCCCTGACATAAAATGTTGAATAATACTGCCACTGCTTTCACCCCCGCTTGCATGCTTCAAACTTTTAGTGCTCCTACACATAAGCAATAGGATCTCCATCCTCCCTAAAAAGGAAATCTAACTTCCTTCACATAATATATTTAGCAAAACATACTATCACTAACTAGTGTTTTCAATGTAAAACAAAAGCATCCCGTGTGTGTGTGTGTTCTCATTGCAATATTGACTTCTTTCTTCTGACTACCTTTGTGTGTTTTATGTGCATTGCCTGTAATCTATTGATTGCCAGTACTTCCATAAGATCATGTGTTTATGCATCAGCATGTGTGTGTATGCATGTGTGTGCACGTGCATGCAAGTGTGTGCATGCATCTGTCATGCCCCCTCTCCTCATAATGATATCCCGACAGAGATTCTATCCTTAATCATCTCTATTTCTTTTTCCCCAGTAGATCAATTCATCACATAATACTAGTAATCTATGCTGTGCTCAATAGTTGTGCCAAGCTTGCCTCATTCTTCCTTGTCAGTGCCTGAATCTGCTTGTACTTTTTTCATAAATATATTTTCATTTAACAAAACCTCTGCAGGAACCCCTAAATAGTGGCTTCCTTAGCGACCAAATTACTCATGTTCTTTTGGAAGAATTATTCTTTATTATCAGACCATCAGAGTGTGTGCTTCTATAAAAACACATTTTAACCTAATGTTTTCTCAATATAACTGTTTAACTACATCATGCCTCTTTGTCCATATTGTGTGTGACCTTAGCCCCAGTGTGCTTTGCGAGCCCTTGCCCTCATTGCCCACTACTTTCTCATTCTAAATATACATTTTACATCAATACATGCACTTCCAATATTTTCAACAAAAAAGGTGCTTTTATCTTATTTTTTCTTGTTATTTCCTATAAAATGTCACTGTGCTTGGTTCAATATCATCCACTAATACATGAACCTACTTTTTACTGTAATTTACACTCATAATTACATTTCTACTTTCGGCGACCCCTTTTCACAATTTGTGTGATCCTGTGCACATGTTTTCCTTTTCTTCTCCAAATGCCCCTATTTTGCATAGTTATACTATACAATAAGGGAAACATTGCACCCCCCCTCTTGACACCCCTCCAATGTGCTCTAGTATTGGACTAGATATAAACCTGCATATAAACTACCCCTATGATACTACATTGTATTGTAGTGTATATTCCATGCCTTCACTCTGTCCCCAACTACCAATATTTTTACCATTATGGTTACCTATAGCACTCCTGTGCTTTCATTTTACAATCTGTCTTTTTTCTTCATAGCATACTGAAAATCGTTTAATAAGCCATTGTTCATCTTTCCTTCTCATTTATATATACCAATGCATGCCCCAGCACCCATATCCTTTCCAAATGTCCCATCCCTCCTCAACAAGGGACAGCTATTTGCCCAACATAAAATCAACAAATCAGAGGCCCACCAAGGAAGCATCCATTACCACCCCACTAAATAACCAACCACCCCCTAAAAATGGGAATTCATTTGCGTAGCCCTAAACAATTACTCAATGGGCCCCCAGCTCACACATATACAATTACCTGGAATATCCTCTAATACAAAAGCAATATATTCAAAACAAGGTTCAACCACATATAGCTCTTCTGTTAGAAACAAACATTTTTTAAAAAAATATATATCTTGCTTTACTAAACAACTAGGGGTTAAGTTACTTCACAACATAGCAATTAAATCCAGTGCTTCTCTCAATACCTGGCTTCAACAGTTATACACTAATGCAATGACAAAATGCTGTTTCTCAAAACCTACTTATTTGTAATTTTCCTCAGTGGATATCAGGCATTTTGACCCCTAACTGACCGTCCCCACTAAGGAACACAAACAATATACATTTGCAACTTAAAACCCCCAAAATACAAAAGTAAAATTAATGTGTTCTGGTTCAAATCTACATTTCCATATGAGTCCGGGCGAGCCCCAGGCCACTTCCAGCCTGGCACCAAAAAACATTTTTTTAATAAAAACTAAACAATGAAATCTCTAAACATGTCACTTTTCACACTTACTACACATATTAGATGTATCCCTACTAATTGTTACTTGTTTCAATCACATTCATACAATTCTTTATATATTCTCTTGTTACAATATAAATACAAATGCATAGGTTTTCTCCATTCCTTGCCAATACAAGCAGCAGACTGAACTTTTTTTATATACAGCTTAGCTCACAGCTGTTTTCACTTTAAAAGCTATCTTTTTTCCAAAGTCCACGTAGCTTTGAATTCCTACAACCATCAATTATTCCACAGACTCAGCAAACTGTTATCTCTTAAACATTGAACAGACATTCTCACTGCTACCAGCAGCGCAGATTTGAAAATATTTTACTGTGTGTGTCGGCACAGTCTTTCCGCCAGCTATGCACATCGCATAAAAAAGTGGTAATTTCTCTATGAAGTTTCACTTTCAAAATATGTAATATATCTTATTCTCTTCGCTTTGTGCTGGGGAGAAAGAACCTAATGTTGGATTTGATGTCAATTTGATTTAAAACCCCTAAATTCCTTTCTTTGTAACTTTGTAGTTCCCTGTTTAAAGCAAGATTAATTCCTCTCAGATGTCCTATCTTCTGTGCTCTTCATTTACATGAAGCGATTTGCAGATTTTTATTGTTCAAAACTTCTTGGCTTCAAAAAGCTGTCAAGTATGTAGGTATATAATAATGAACCCTCTAGCTACCATCACTCGCCCCCTGCAAAGTTGCAAATTAACCACACTTTTTCTTTTGGGACTTCACTTAATTTTTTGCCTTGCTCTTCCTCCATAGCATATTAAATAAAGCACATCAGCACGCTCAATAATGGTTTGCTCACACCTATCTTTTTCACTGATCCCTGCCTATTGTTGGATTGGTGCAAATCATCTTTCTTAAATAAATAATGTCTTTTCTTAACTTTGTCTCAACTTTTTACACTTCATTTGTCACTCTTCGACACCTTTGATTTCAAAACAAACACATAACAAACAGACAGACAAACCAGTCGACTTTACATATATCTGCTCAGAGCTCTTCGCTCTATCTCTTTCTCCTAAAATACTCTGAATGGAGTTTGAATCATTTCCTCTCATAGATCTATATGTGGGCTACCAACATACCCCTTGGGTTTTGAAATGATTCATTCTAAAGCTCCTTGAGCTTATGACTCTGGGCTTTGCAGACGCTCCTTGTCTAGATGCTCCTCGATATATTATCATATATTAACCAACCCCCTGTTACAACAAACCCCTTAATTCTATACATAATACATGTGTTTATTATTCCCCCTTTACCCCTGTCTCTCATAATATATACCACAATCCACAGGTGTCAAAGTGCACCATCAACATATGCTGACAGTCATAGGAGACCTCCCCCAACAAATGAGGGCACACTGCAGATTCACTTACCCTTTCACTCCTCTTGGGCATCTCCTATCTCTGTCAGCACAGATCTGAGTTCTTTGTCCCTGGAAGATCTTCATGGTCCTTTCAAAGTGGTCGCCAAGTGAACAGGAGGACCCTTCTCCCTCCATGAACTTTGACATCTGTAGACGCAGGTACTGGTGACTAGACAATGATGGAGCAGGACGCGGCTACCCGGGCACTTGGTTCAAAGTCATCTTTAATACAGATTCAAAAGACACCAGAAGCAGCAGCAGCAGCAGCAACTCCTACAATCACCTTGGCTTTTATACACGTTTGATCCATGACATAATGCTTTAAAACAAGCCCTCCTCATCTTTGATTGGTTTACTTTCCTATCAATCACAAAACCCACATGACTTAATTTTGGCAAGCATGGTTTGACTGACATATAATCTGATAGGCTTGCGTGAGATCCAGCCGGACCTCATTATAAATCCTTAGATGCCTGCCAAGAAGCAGCCCTTATCTGATCACTGAGGCGTGGCAAATCTACTTGGCAGCTAAATGCTGTGAAAGCCTCCATGAGCTAATCTTTATTTGTTGCCAAGTAAGCAACTGCTTGCTCTAATTGGTAACTTTCCCAGGCCTTTATCTGATCTACTATCAATCACTGTCTGCTTTTCTTGCCAAGATTTCTAAATATACCAATCCCAGCCATGCTTAGCTACAGTGGACTGCTGCCAAAGAATATTCCAGATCAGAATGAGTCAGGGCTTTTGACATTTGCACCCAAGACACCATTTTGTTTTTGGCATCCATCTTAGAATCTCTCCCAGCAATCCTTAGCCTAGAGACTCAGACATGCTACCAAACGGCGAACCAATCTACTTTTATGCATACATTATTTTCTATCCAGTTTTCAGGCTACATTTTATATATTCATGGTGTGCGTGTAATATCTGTGACACCCTCCAACTTCTGACCCCAAAAATATATGTCGCCCTATATGTACTTTTTGTCTCCAAAAAGTACTATCATTCTGATTTTTTCTATACTGGAACTATTGATCAGCCTGGCATGTTACCTGTATTCAGTTTGATGGAGGCGGAGGGGTCTATGACCTCCTCTACACCTGTATGTGCATACTTTGTAATATACTAACTTAAACAAAAGATGACTGAATTTACACAGTGTATTTGCTGTGTGGAAATTCAGTTGCGAAATATTCAGCCTTCTTCTGGGCAAAGATAGCATTCCTGAGTGTGGCTTTTTTGGGCACAGCAGACAGATAAGATAATAGGCTGCATTCTTTAAAGAAGGGAAGGAGAAAGGCTTATACAGGAGCAGTGCTCAGTCAGTGAAAGCACTGGTTGTTAAGCTCCCCACATTGTTGCAGTAATATGCACTTGGAGGGCAGAAGAGTTTGGTTGGGAAGTTTGTGTTAGAAATGCCAGCAGGACTGAATCAGACAACCATCACCTCCAAACTGAACAAGACAGCCAGCACCTTAAAGTTGAATCAGATGCCCAGCACCTCCAAGCTGTGCCAGATGCCCAGCACTAGCAAGGTGAAGCAGATGCCTAGCTCCTACAGGTTAAATCAGATGCCCAACACCAGCAAGATGTATTAAATACCAAGCACCTCCAAACTGAACCACACACCCAGCACCTCAAAGCTGAATCAGATGACGAGCAGCAGCAAACTGAACCAGACTCGTAGATCCTCCAAGCGGATCTAGATTCCCAGTAGCAGAAAGGTCAACCAGACTCCAGATGTCTACCACCTCCATGCTGAGTCAGATACCCAGTACTAGAACGTTGGACCAGATGTCCAGCACCTCCATGTTAAACCAGATGCCCAGCACTAGCAATAAGAAGCAGACACCCATCACCTCCAAAGTGTACCAGACATCCAGCACCATCAAGCTGAAACAGATGCTGAGCCGCAAGCTGAACAAGTTGTCCAGCCCCTCCAAGCTGAGCCAGATGCCCAGCACCAGCAAGATAAACCAGACACCCAGCACCTCAAACCTGAATCGGATGCCAAGCATCCACAAGACTAACTAAATGCCTAGCTCCTCCAAGTTTAACCTGGTGCTGAACTCCAGCCAGATGACTCAGACATGCTGCACCAACAAAGTGAACCAGACGTCCATCACCTTCAACCCGAAACAGATGCACAGGAACAAGCAGAACCAGATTCCCAGTACCTTACAGCTAAGCCAAATGCCTAGCACTAGTAAGATCAACCGCATGCCTAGCTCCTCCAAGTCAAATCAGAAGCCCAGCAATGGCAAACAGTACCAGACACCCAGCATCTCCAAAATGAACCAGATAACCAGCACCCTAAAGCTGAATCAGATGCCCAGGATCAGCAAACAAAACCAGATGCTGAGCATCTCCAAGCTGATCCAAATTCCCAGTACCAGCAAGCTGAACCAGACAGCCAACATCTTCAAACGGAACCAGGTCCCCAGCACCGTCAAGCGGAACCAGATGCCCAGTCCCAGCAAGGTGAACCAAATACATAGTTTCTCCAAGTTAAACCAGATGCCCAGCACCAGCAATTTGAACCAGACACTCATCACCTCAAAACTGAACCAGACGCCCAGCACCTTCAAGCTTAAACAGATGCCCAGCAGCAGGTTGAACCCAATGACCAGCACATTCAAGCTGAGCCAGATGCTAAGCATCAGCGAGATGAACCAGTGAACTACTGCTTCCAAACTGAAATGGACACACAGCACCTCAAAGATGAATCAGATGCTCAGCAGCAGAAAGCTTAACCCGACAATCATCATCTCCAAACTGAATCAGACAACCAGCACTTTCAATTTGAATCAGATGCCCAGAAGCAAACTGAAACTGATGCCCAGCACCACCAAACCAGCACCAGAAAGATGAACCAGATGCTTAGTTCCTCCAAGTTAAAACAGATGACCAGCACCAGCAAGATGAACCAGACACCCAGCACCTCCAAACTGAATCAGATATCCAGCACCTTCAAGCGGAAACAGATGCCCAGCTGTAAGCTGAACAAGATGTTCACAACCTCCAAGCTGAGCCAGATGCCCAGCACCAGAAAGATGAACCAGATGCTTATGTCCTCCAAGTTAAACCTGTTGCCCAGCAACAGCAAGATGAACCAGACATCCATCAACAATAAACTGAACCAGACACCAAGCACCTCAAAGCTGAATCAGGTGCCAATCACCCACAAAGTGAACTAGATGCCTAGCTCCTCGAAACTGCATCAGGTGTCCAGCAGCAGCAAGCTTAACCAAACACTCCTCACCTTCAAACCGAACCAGACACCCAGCACCTTCAAGCTGAATCAGATGCCCAGCAGCAGGCTGAACCAGATGCCTGGCACCTCAAAGCTGATCCAGATGCCCAGCACCAGCAAGTTGAACCAGATGACTAGCTCTTCCAAGTTAAACGAGTTGGCCAACACCAGCAAAATAAACCAGACAAGCAGAACCTCCAAACTGAGCAAGAGTCCCAACACCTTCCCACTTAAGCCACATGCCTAGCACCTTCAAGGGGAACCAGATGCCCAAACCCAGCAAGGTGAACCAAATGCCTAGTTTCTCCAAGCTAAACCAGATGCCCAGTAGCAGCAATATGAACCAGACACCCATCACCTCCAACAGAACCAGACACCCAGCACCTTCAAGCGTAAACAGATTCCCATCACCAAGCTGAACTCAATGACTAGCATGTTCAAGCTGTGCCAGATGCTACGCACCAGCGAGATGAACCAGACAACTACCGCCTCCAAACTGAAATGGACCCAAAGCACCTCAAAGCTGAATCAGATGTTCAGCAGCAGAAAGCTTAACCAGACAATCATCTTCTCCAAACTGACCAGACTCCCACACTTTCAAGTTGAATCAGATGCCCAGCAGCAAACTGAAACTGATGCCAAGCACTTCCAAACCAGCACCAGAAAGATGAACCAGATGCTTGGGTCCGTCAAGTTAAATCAGATGGCCAGCACCAGCAAAATGAACCAGACACCCAGGACCTCCAAACTGAACCAGACATTCAGCACCTTCAAGCGGAAACAGATGCCCAGCTGTAAGCTGAACAAGATGTCCACCACCTCCAAGCTGAGCTAGATGCCCAGCATCAAAAGGATGAACCAGATGCTTAGGTCTCCAAGTTAAACCAGATGCCCAGCACCAGCAAGATTAACCGGAAACCCAGCACCTCTAAACTGAACCAGACACCCAGCGCCTCAAAGCTGAATCAGATGCCAAACACCCACAAGGTGAACTAGATGCCTAGTTCCTCCGAACTGCATCAGATGTCCAGCAGCAGCAAGCTTAACCAAACAGTCATCACCTCCAAACTGAACCAGATACCCAGCACCTTCAAGCTGAATCAGATGCCCAGCAGCGGGCTGAACCAGATGCCCAGTTCCTCAAAGCTGATCCAGACGCCCAGCACCAGCAAGATGAACCAGATGCTTAGCTCTTCCAAGTTAAACCAGATGTCCAACACCAGCAAAATGAACCAGACAAGCAGCACTTCCAAACTGAGCAAGACACCCATCACCTTCAAGCTTGAACCAGATGCGCAGCAGTAGGCTTGACCAGATGCCCAGCACCTCCAAACTAATCCAGATGCCCACTACCAGCAAGATGAACCAGATGCCTAGCTCTTCCAAGTTAAACTAGATGTTGGACACCAGCAAAATGAACCAATCAGCACCTCCAAACTGAATAAGACGTCCAGCACCTTCAAGCTGATCCAGATGCCCAGCATCAGCAAGATTAACCAGATTCCTAGCTCCTCCAAGTTAAATCAGATGCCCAGAACCAACAAGTTGCGCCAGGCACTCATCACCTCAAAGTTGAATCAGATGTTCAGCAGCAAGCAGAATCAGATGCCCTGCACCTCCAAGCTGAGCCAGATGCCCAGCACTAGCAAGATGAAGCTGGTGCCTAGCTCCTACAAGTTAAATCAGATGTCCAGCATCAGCAAGATGCACCAGACACCCAGCACCTCCAAACTGAACTAGACCCCAAGCACCCTCATCCTGAATCAGCTGCACAGCAACTGGCTGAACCAGATGTTGAGCACCTCAAAGCTGAGGTACTCCTCATTAATATTCATGAGCTAAATTTGCATACAATGATTCTAAATGTATCCACATTTCTTCTTATCAAAAGTAATGAGGGATATCTCAAAATACCATCAGGATTCACACTCTCGAGGCCTTGGAGCTGGGCAACCCTGAGCTAGATGAACCAGATGCTTAGCTTCCTCAAGTTAAATCAGATGCCCGGCATCAGCATGATGAACCATATGCCCAGGACCTGAACGTTTAACCAGACACCCAGCACCTCAAAGCTAAATGAGATGCCCAGCAGCAGCAAGATAAACCGGACTCCCAGCACCTCCAAACTGCTGATCCAGATACCCAGCACCAACTATCTGAACCAGACACCCAGCATCTCCAACCTGATCCAGATGCATAGCACCTTCAAGCTAAATCAGACACCCAGAATCTCCAAACTAAACCAGGCACCCAGAACTTTCAAGCTATATTAGATGCCCAGTAGCATGCTGAACCAGATGCCCTGCACCAGATGCATAGCTCCTCCAAGTGAACCCAGATTCCTAGCACAAGCAAGATGAACCAGACACCCATCACCTTCAAATTGCTGCAGACACCCATTAGCTTCAAGTTGAATTAGAGGTCCAGCAGCAAGCTGAAACAGATGCCTATCACCTTCAACTTGAGCCAGATGTATAGCACCAGCAAGATGAACTAGATGCCTATCTTCATTTAGTTCAATCAGATGCCCAGCACCAGCAAGATGAAACAAACATCCAGCACCTCCAAACTGAACCAGACACCAAGCACCTCAAAGCTGAATCAGATGCCTGGCAGCAGCAAGCTGAACCAGACTCCCAACACCTTTAAGCTGATCCAGATGCCCAGCACCAGCAAGCTAAACCAGACACCAGCAACTCCAAACTGAGCCAGCCATCCAGTGCCTTCACACTGAATCAGATGCCTAGCAGCAGCAAGCTGACCCAGACACCCAGCTCCTCTAAGTTAAAATAGACACTCAACACCTTCAAGCTGAATCAGATTCCCAGCAGCAATCCGGACCAGATAGCCAGCACCTCCAAGCTGAACCAGAAGCCCAGCACAAGGAAGATCAACCAGGTGCCTAGCTCCTCCATGATAAACCAGATACCCAGCACCAGCAATATGAACCAGGCATCCATCACCGCCAAACTGAACCAGACACCCAGCACCTCAAAGCATAATCAGATGTCTGACAGCAGCAAGCTGGACCAGACTCCCAGAACCTCCAAGCTGATCTAGATGCCCAGCACCAGCAAGTTGAATCCGACACCCAGCATCTCCAAACTGAACCAGGCGCCCAGTACCTTTGCTCTGAATCAGATGCCTAGCAGCAGCAAGCTGAACCAGATGCCCAGCTCCTCCAAGTTGAACCAGACAACCAACACCTTCAAGCTGATTCAGATTCCCAGCAGCAGGCTGAACCAGATGCCCAGCACCTCCAAGTTAAACCAGATGCCCAGTTCCAGGTAGATGAACTAGGTGTCTGGCTCCTTCAGGTTAAACCAGATGCCCAGCACCAGCAATATGAACCAGGCACCCATCATCTTCAAACTGAACCAGACACACATCACGTTCAAGCTCAATCAGATGCCCAGCAGCATGCTGAACCAGAGGCCCAGCACCTCCATGCTGAGCCAGATGCCCATCACCAAGAGGATGAACCAGGCACCCAATACCTCCAAACTGAAGCAGACTCCCAGCACCTCCAAGCTGAAACAGTCACTCAGGACCACCAAGCTGATCCAGAGGCCCAGCACTTGCAAGCTGAATCGGAAACCCAGCATCTCCAAAATGAACCAGGCACCCAACACCTTCAAGCCAAATCAGATGCCCAACCGCAGCAAGCTGAACCAGATTCCCAGCACCTCCAAGTTACATCAGATGCCCAGCACCAGCAAGCTGAACCAGACACGTAGCATCTCCACATTGAACCAGACACCCAGCACCTCAAAGCTGATTCAGATGCCCAGTACCAGCAAGTTGAACAAGGCGCCCAACACCTCCAAACCCAATCAGACACCCAGCACCATCAAGCTGGATGGAACAGATGCTCAGCACCTGCCAGCTGAACCTGATTCCCAGCCCCAGCAAGCTGAACTAGACGTCAAGACCATCAAACTGAACCAGAGGACAGCACCTCCTAGCTGAACCAGATGCCCAGCACCAGCAAGCAGACTGTGGGACCTAAAGGGAAATCCTTGTTTACCCAATTGTTTTGTCCCCATGAGTTCCCATCTGAGACTTTCTTAAGGAGGACAATAGGAACACGGTAGGGTGGATGTAGGGCCCTGCAAACTGATTTACTACCTGCAATAATAGAGTTGGACCATGATAGCTGGGGACATGTTGCGAACATGAGCTCCACAGCTTAGTCTCTTTGTCCCTTCATTATTATATTTGAAAGATCATTTTGCAGAAGATATTGCAGGGTGTGCAATCAGAAGTCACAACACACAGTGCTCCTATATGCTGCAAAACAGACAACTCAATGAAGCCAAGCTCAGAAGTGCCACAGGTCAAAAGGCAACAACGTATGGTCCTTTCTGAAACAATTCTTGTTTACTGTAAATTCATAACATAAACAGGGAGTGCCCATGGCAGACTTCCACCTACCTATTGACTTCTTACTTCTATGGTTCCTATTCCCACTCTCTCCCTTCCTTTCTTCCTCCCTTGTCTCCCCTCCCTCAGTCCCTCTCCCTTTGATAAATCTTCTGTGTTCCTAGGCGCTCTGAGACTACTATGGTGGTGATTTGTCGCAGTAATTAATATTAACATAACATAACTTCTCCTCTCCGCAGCTTGCAGAGCGTCTGTCGCTGTCCTTCTCTCAGCACCCTCAGGGTCCAATTCATGGAAAGTTTTGCATGGGGAAAAGTCACTTTGAACCGCTCAAAAAATTCCTTGAATCGGGCACTTAATTCCCAGAGCATTTTCCAATGGGATTGCGCCATTATAAAAGGCTTCTGTGAATCAGGTTAGCCTTTTCCCCTCACCCTCCGCACAGGGCAGCCTATGAGATTGGGACCCGGCCAGTAAGGAGGGGAGCGTGGAAGGGGTTGCACATTAGAGGCCGTCGCAGTTCACCAAGGACAGCTCTTTAATGACTGCCCGTAACATTCTTGAGACGATTAATGGGCCCCGCGAGCGGGAAGTTCACCCAAAGTGCAAAGATGGACAGATTGGGAGGCCTGGTCAGACCACTGGAACAGGCGTGGCAGCGTGTGCGCGGCTAGCATGAAAATGACAGCGTTACTTTAATGCGCAAAGTGTGTCCGCTGCCTGCTTCACAATTGGAAATGTGCGGCGGCCCTGATAGCCAGTGCAATTTCCTCCTGTCACGTGTGTGTGTGTGTGTTCTATGCTTTGTCTGGCTCTTCCGTTTCTTCGTGACTGATCAGGGCCTGACAGTTCTCTGCTCTTGGGGGAATGACTACCAGTGTGCAGGGGTGCAGCTTAGTCATTCAAATAGGGAGTTCCGCAGCAAATCGAGAACACGCCCATGATCATGTACATTTTGTTTATTTCTCACTAGAATTACTGTTTCTTCATGTCGTCCGTCGGTTGCCACACAATCGCACAATGTATCTCAGTCATGAGAAGTTATTCCCAAACCAGTTTGAAGGGATTTCGACTGACTCCATTTTTGGGTGGCTCGAAGTTTCTGGTACTTTCATACTGTTTTGTGGTTTTACTAAAAAGGGTTCTGGGCTCAGGGGAGAGAGAGAGCGCAGTCTAGTGTCCCCGGTTGGGGAGTGCGGCCTAGAGAGCAGTTGCCTATGTGTCCCAGCAAAAAAGGCGCAATCACTGAGCCAAGGTCAACACATCTTTATTCCTTGCCTTACAACATGACACTGCCTCTTCCCTTTCCTGCGCGTCACTCCCCCCCTGGTCCCCATGCCCCGCCCCCCACAAATTAAACAGTTGGGACTTCCTTTACTGTATTTCCTCTACGAAACGCCTTGGTGGTATTTGTGCTCGTTGAGGCCGTGTTTGCTGTCTCTCTGCTGTTTGTACCATGCCATTTCAAAAGGTTCACCTCCTTCAGAGTCTTCCTCGTCTCCTTGATATGAGTCATCTGATGAGCAGCTCTCTATGTTTCCTGAGTGATACGCCTCCCTTGTAGGCCAGTCTCTGATACTCTCTTGAAATCTGACGAATTATCGTTATTTGTTTTTGATCGCCTTCAGCTGTGATCATGGACCTTTCTTTGTGCCGTTATGATGAGGGGATCCTTGTGGTATGCATCTGTGTGCTTGTTGGTGAGTGGCTGTTTTACTACCACTATTTCTCCAACCTCCAACTACGATATCTGAGTCATCTGCATATTCTTTCTTCTTGTCTTTTGCTCGTCCATCATTCTCCCACAGGTCATTATCCTCTGGGTATTGGTGGGCCTCTCCTTGTTTGTGGCAGCCTTGTGTGAAGGTTCTGACCGAACATCACTTCTGCGGGGCACTTTCCCGGTGAGCTGTGTGGTGTGCTTCTATAGTCCCGTAACAACTGGTGGAGAACCTGTTCATATGGTTGCCCCATTAGATGTGAAATTTGTACAGCGATTCTCAAGTTTGACATAAAACCTTCAATATTTTCGCTTGCCTGCAGCCATAATGGTGTTATCTTGCGACGATGAAATTGCATGTATTCACTGAAGTGTTTGAAGTTGTGGCTCGTAAAAGAGGGCAAATTGTCTATCTTGACTTGTAACTCCGTATGTTGTGAAGATCCTGTCTAGCACCAGGAGGACATGATAAGCCGACATGGAGGCCACCAACTATGCCTCTGGGAATCTGAAAAATTCATCCATGATTACGAGTGCATATTTCTGGCCCTCAATAAGACCAAAGAAATATGCTGCAACCACCACTCATACACCACTTGGGAGTTCTGACATGTTCAGCGGTTCAGGGTGTCGAGTGGAAGTGATTAGATAACATTTGGGGCACTCATGCAATTGCTCCTCCACCACTGAGTGAAGACCAGGGAACCACACTTTTTGTCTCAACATCCACTTGGTGGAGATGATACCTCTGTGGCCCTCATGGGCTATGTCCAGTATCGCCTTCTGCAGTCATGGGGGTACTACTCATTTGTGGCCTTTGAGCAGTAATTTCTGCTCCGACAAGGCTAGTTCCTCTGTGACATGAAGCATGCCCTCGATATCTTTCCTCACCACTTTCGTTTCAAGGCGACTCCCTTGCTTCGTCTTTCTACATTTTCCTGACCGTAATCCTTCAATTATTATTTGGCATACTCTGTCCACATCAACTTCTTGGTTGAGTAGAATAGGGTCAATCCTTGGAGGAATGACCCGTTGAATCAGGTACCTGATGTATGTATATTCCACGGATGGTTCTAGTGTGTCATCTACGATCGGGTGTCTTGATAAGAAGTCTGCAGGGTTTTCATCCTTTCCTGCCCTGTGTATGATTTCAAAAGCATAGTCCTGTAATCTCAGGCCCCACCAGGCAATCCGTGTGGGCATTCTGGACTGTGATTTGCCATAGAGAAAAAATAGTGCTTGGTGATCTGTGTTGATTTTTGAAAGGTTTTCCATATAATAATAGATGAAAATATTCACAGGCCCAAACGACCGCCAGGTTCTCCTTCTCCGCCTGTGAGTATGCCTGTTCGGTTTTGGACAGGCTCCTACTGGTGTAGTAGATGATGTGTATTTGCTTGGAGTTGTCTTTGTCCTTTTGCGCCAATATCGCTCCCAGTCTCACCCGGCTAGCATCTACAATTAATTCAGATTCCCGGTCTGCATCAAAGTATGCTATGTTTTCAGCTTGAGCGATGCGTTGTCCGATGTCCATGAATCTCTGCTGGCACTCTGTTATCTAATTGAAAGGTGCATGTTATTTGGTGAGATTACGTAACTTTGGAAGCAGAATTGATCCTGTGGAGCCCCTGATTCCCTCAGTAGCTGATGGAACATCTCTGTGTTGTTGTGGGACCCTTTTGAGCTATTGAAACATTCTACTTGAGCTTCTACCGCCAGTTCTGTTCTTGCCAACATTAGGATGTCTTCTAGTGACCTTGATTATTGTAGCAACTTGATTTGAAATTACTGGGAACCACACTCTGCAATGATCTGGGACCTCTTGCATAGCCTCATGACAAAAGCATCCATGGATACCCATTTTGACTGCCTGGTATTGTTAAATACGTCCCTTTCATAGTCCACATTCGTAAGTGGCGTGAAACATATGGCATGAAATATATGGCGTGAAATATGTGGCCAATGCATCCTTGAGGTCTTGAATGATGTCGATGGCGTCTGTGTGCAACTCATCTATGATATCCCTTTTGGTTGACCCCACTGATAATTTTAGCAAGCATTGCTGTTGAGCATCTTCCAGAGGTCCTGTGGCCCAAACATACAGATCAAAGTCCCTGATTCACCTTGCCCATCGCGGACCCATATTACTTGTGTCAGACACATGAAATGCCCCTGGCAATTGCACTGCGAGTGAGTCATGGATTTTTGGTGGGCCTTGTGCCCGCGGTGTTATTGGGACTGTGTCAGGAATGTCTGGATCCGACATGATGATACTATGTTGTTCCTCCAAGGAGATGCAACACATCGCTCTTCCTCCCACTGTCTACCAGCCTGGATCTTTTACAGATGGACTGTGTGTGAGGGTCTTCCTAATTAAATATGTAAGGCCTTCCAGCATGCAAAGGCAGTAGCTGAAGGCACCCCACCGGCGACACCTGGCCACGTTGTGCAGCCACCCGTTCTGGGCACGAGCATCACTGCATTTGTTAAGCTGGGGAGCGGCCGCCTCCATGAGGCATGAGCACCGCCTGCTTGATCCCCGGGACACCACCCACATTTTGACTCACTGCTGCGGCACAAGGATGTAGATCACAAAGCCCCGTAGCCAAGGGTTTCTTCCTCATGATCGCTGACAGGGGACTCACCATTGAGCCGAGTTGTGCATGCCTGCAGTCGAGGGAGTAGCTGGCCATACGGGCCGGTACCTCCTCGTCGCCACTGTAGTGTCCCCGGTTGGGAAGAGTGGCCTCGAGAGCCGTTGCCTATGTGTCCCAGCAAATAAGGCGCAAACACAGAGCCAAAGTTAACACATCTTTATTCCTTGCCGTACAACATGACACTGCCTCCTGCCTTTCCTGCGTGTCACTTCCCCACCACGCTCCTCAGTCCCCGCTCTCTCCTGAACTACAACACCTGACATGACAGGCAGCAGGCCAGCTGAAGCTGCAAATAGAAAACTTTATTTATATTTCTAGAGTGGGCTTATTTTCTATTCGCAATGAGAGCAGGCAGAGAAAAAGTGCCTTCCTATTTCTAGTATGGGGCAAGGGCACCAATGCCAGAAAGCAAACAAATGGGTAAAGTCATTGTGTACCGCAGGCAGCACCACCCCCACCCACAGGGCACCAAATTGAGGGTGGATAAAAGAAAATAAGTGTTAGAAAGGAAGTTTAGGCTGGTTTGTACACCCATTAATTTCTGAAGTGGTGCCATTGAAAATGGATGGGCCACTTGGAGGGTGGTCTGAGCGCACAAGTGTTAGCCACTTACTTTCGAAACACCCTTTGCCCCTATACAAGACCCTTTACATCTACTAGGGACATATGGTTGCTTTATTTATCTTTTCCTGTGAAGGGGTAGATAAAAAGATACTGCCCCTCCTCCTGTTAATGGACAGATGAACATGTCACTCAGAGTTCTTTCCCCTTCCCTGGGCCAATATTGTAAATAGGAGAAGCATTAATCACTTAAACAACTGTGTCGCCCATACTCTAAGCAGGCGCAGTAACATAACCATGGGGTGAACCATAGATGGCAAGAATGACCACACAGACTGTAGAAACATACATGCCTCCCATAGTCATGAAACACATATGCATTCACCATAAAGATACACATACATTAGGTCAAATGTGCACTTAAACAAGAAGACCATCTGTGTAACTACACATGTAAAAGAAACATAACACGAGTGATGCCCACGTTGAAGTGTAACACAAAGAATATCTGCTTGTAGTTTGCTAACATATAAACATGACAGTACCAAACAGCCATCTTATCCAAAATCGACACAATGAAATGGTTAAGCTTAACAAGGTAGCATTCACAAACACAGGCACATTAGAAAAGCTTGCTTAGCACATAAGATAATGCAGTCTCTTCCAAGGAAGAGACTGGCCTCGAGGGAGGGGGATTTTGCTCAGGAAGCAAGGTGCTGACTCTGACATTAAAAAATAATATTAAATAGAATCACATAGTAGGGAATGCAGATTTTAGCAGTGCCTTCGCAAAAGGTTTTGTAACTAAAACTTGACACAAAGCAGGGAACAGATAGAGAAAACAGAACAAGCCAATCAGAAGTGAGGAGAGACAAAGGTTTGCTGTAAAATGACCATGGTACTTAACATTGTCTCCTTTCGTTCTCTAGGCAAACAGCATCTGGTGGGAATCAGCATTTTCCCAAAAGCTAATTGTGCTGATCTGGAAATACTGATGTCAGGGAGAGGAAGGTTCCCAAAGGATGATGCTAGAAAATCAGTGGTATGGGTGTTCAATGCAAAGTACTCAGCCAATGTCTAATGTATCAGTAATGCATGCAGGCCTACACAAGTTTCTTCTTGTAAAAGTTGAGCTGAGGTCTCCTCTGTCAGATCTGTATGTCTCTACCTAGTGGTGATGGGGGGTTTGTTAATAAGTCTCCTTGTTGCCTGCATGATGCCCACTCGCCTGCAAAGCTTATTAAAATATATTTTGGGGCATGTCTGAAAAATGGGTCATTTTCAAGTTTCCCCATCACTGATAGGCCTAAAGAACAACTAAGGACATCCTCCATCCTCTTCATTGTGTGACACTATGCAGAAACTGCCCTGTCCAGATACAGGAATTTGTCTATGCTCAGTGCAAGGTGGTGTATGATCATGTGTTCCTTTAGCTGTGCTTCTATGAGCTTCAAAGTTAGGACATTGGTTGGGGAGTAGTTTTGATACTTGCCCCTAGGACAAGATAAGGCAATATGAGCTAGGTTTGTCTCTCGCCTCTGCCGATGCCTTATTGAATTGTGCTGTTTTGGCAAATACAGTAGTACTAAAAAAAATACTAATAGCTTGGATTGGAAATTTGCAAGCTTTTTATTTTTTATTTTTTGGCAGCAAATGGCCTCCTCTCTTGGTGGCTGGGGGATATGCTGCAGCTTGTTCAATGATACTGCCGAGGTCTAGATAGTGCTGCCATGGAGAAACGTGCACAGGGTTGGAACCCCTTGACATCATAAGTCTTTTAATTCCCTCTCCAAACAGTAATCGTTTTACATTACCATAGAAATGGATGAAAAGCTTTTTTTTTAAATACGTGCCGCTGTTTTCAGAAATCTTTTTTATTTCGTTCATTTGAATTGGTTTTGGCCACCTGTTTAACCCATTACACTTCTGAATATATTACTGGTGTCTATTTATTAAAATGCACCTTATGGTTTGGGCAGCCTTTTTTAATTCCCTTTGAATTTTGCTTTGAGTTCCTGTGGGTTGAGGGCCCCGCAATGATAAAGAAATGTTAACCCCTTGCAGAGTGTCAGATTCCGCCTCTGTACTATTGCAAGGTGTTCACACCTTTTCACATTGGTGATTTCTGTCTACCTGAGAGAAAAAATGTGAACAGGCACTTTTCAAGGGGCCACGCATTGATGGCTGTAGTTGAGACGGTACTCTATGAAACAATTACTCAACAGCATCTTGAGCACCCTTCCCTCTCCCATCCTATTCTATTGATAGGACTCTGTTTTGAAGATGACTGTACAGTTATTCATTAGGCATGGAAACTTGTGAGCCACATCATCTTCTGTACCTGCAATGCATAAAGTCATTGGCTCAAAGATGAGTGCCAATCTGAGGGAGCTCTCCTGCAGTCTGCCATCTACTACCACACCACTGGGAAGGGACAGCCACAGAAGAGGGCTAAAACATGACACGTTAGTGTTGTGCTTTACATTGTAGCAGGTGGGGGGTGCTGTTCTATGCACTCTCTTAGGTGCAGGTGCAAATGCATGCTAACCATTCCTATGCAGTCTAGATTCTCCCATTTTCTCTCTCAAAATCTCCAAAAAGGTTTAAATGCTTCTGAACACTATTATTACTTTACAGTAATTTATTGTGTACTTTTGGGTGGTCTGTGTGAGAGAACTGAGTCATTGATTAAGGAAGATGACAAACCTTAATCCAGCACACATCTCTGCTGTCCTCTCATCACAGGAACAAAGTGACAGATGAAGTGATCTGCAAGATCTCAGTTGTGTATGGTGGACTGGGACATGATTTAGACATCATAGTTGCTCTGGGCTGAAGGGGGTGGTAACAGCTTGTGATGTGTTTTTACAGTACGCGTAGCGTACCGTACTTGCCTAATTCCAATCGGTAGCTGTTTATCGAGTCCTGGCAACAATCCTGGCTCTTGCTTCGCCTCCTACGACTTTGAGTCGTAGATTTACAATAAGAAGACACGTATTAGACCTATCCAAAAATGTGTAACCTGGATGGTAGAGCTGTAATATGAGGGAATGCAAAAGTAGCATTTCGTTTTCCCACCGTGTCCCGGTGCATTGTTTCTGTGTACAGTGCAGTCATGGTGTATTGCAATTACATTCTAGCCAGTCACCCATAATTCATGATGACAAGAAGAACCTGGAGCTTCACAGAAAACAGTGGTTTGAGACAGTCGAGGACTTCAAAGACAAACTGTTCACACACAAGACTTGAAGAAGATTGAATCTTGGAAGAGAAGGCACCTGTCCAGTAAAGCACGGAAAAAGCACCCAGTGAAACTCCATGTCTTGTGGAGAGGGGCCAGCTCCAAGAAAGACCCAAGTCCCATAGTCTTCTCTGAAGGAATAATGGGCATGTTTTCTGTGGGACGCAGAGACCAAATGTGCAGTTGTTTTTTCCCGAAGACACCAGAAAAGTATAGACAATGCAAGAGAATGATCGAAAACATTAATTTTCGGCAGGATTAATTTGAGTCTGGATCTTGTTTGGATACACACACCAGCTCAGTTGCCAGATTTAAACCTTATCGGAATGGTGTGGGTGCACCTTAAGAGATATTTAAATTGGGTTTGCAAACCCTTGAACAAGGCAGAGCTAATTGTTGGCGTGTACTCGTTTTGTTCTCAAGTACTTAGACGAGACATTTGCTTCAGGTCAATTTCCCATATTAAAAAGGTCCTACCAGTTGATGTTGAAAAGAATAGGGTAGATCAACATGTTATGTATGTGTATTTTGTGTTTATTTTAATACATGCTCTAGGAATTTCATTATTTTTCTTGGCTGCAACATTGTTAAATAAAATAAATATGTGATCCTGCATCGTTCTCACTTTGGAGCCATTTTGGTAGGAGGGAATGGTGCAACGGGTTAGTGAAGGGTTTGCGGTGGGGCTTTTAACCATGCAACGGTCAGAGATAACTATGGATGTGAAAGGTGTGTGTTCAAAGTGAAACAAGTCTAGTTGAAAAGCATAGACAGAGAGACAGTCTCAGTTAAGGGGTCCACATGGTCCTTAGGCTGCACAGTCCATTGAAGTGTATGCTGGCACATGGGGATGTGGACAGCACCAATAAGGTATTGCAGGCAAAGGTGAAGGTAATCATTTGGGCTGAGTTATGTCTTGTATCATTATCAGCCCAGTTTAAGATTTAAGATACAAGATACATGTATAGTGAAATCTCACTTTAAAATGTGCATACCAAAAAATAGCACTGATAAAATAAAATGTCTGCTCTCCAAATAAGTACATGTGGAAAGAGTGACACAGTCAAAAGGCACACTTTGAAAATCAGCCTGGAGCATGGAGTGGGGGGCAGAATAAAGTGTCTTTGATAGATGCCCTGAGTATTGCTGCATATGTAGTAAGTGAGGTAGAGGTGACTTAAGGTGTGCTCAAGGCACAGGAACACACATTCATTTAGGTGGTATGGGTGAGGAGGAAAGCAATGCAAAGGGATGATGGCAGCTTGAGCTCAGTAGAGGCTGTTGACGTTAGGGGAGGACATTTTGTCAAGAAGTTACAAAAGCATTGGTATTAATTGCAATGATTATAGAGTAGATTATCCACATGTGGAAAGGGAGTGTAACCATTTTATAAGACAATGAACACATTCATTACTTTATTTTTTTAATGTGTAGGTACAAGCTGAAGATGACGTTTTAACAATAAGTATGTTTTTGAAAATAATTGGGCAATGGTTATAAAAAAAAAACCTTAAGCACATGTATAGCAGACTTTACATTACAATGTTTTATAAAATACATTTACAGGGTAATTCATAGATTTCAGAGCAGAGGCAGCGCACGCGAGCAGCTCACAGAGGTAGCGTGCGCCAGCGTGCGCCAGCCGTGTGCGCTAAACAGCATTCTGGCGCACCGCGTATTCATGGAATATCAAAGCCATTTTGAGCGCTGGCGCAGAGAACATCCCGCAGCGCCAGTTACGCCCCCAAGAACACCCCTTGTGCAAGGATAAGGCATTGAAATCCCCAATGCAGCGCAAAGGGCCACGCTAACCCTGCATTAGTTCACAGGGCCGGGACAGTGCATTTGGTGGGTGCGCAGGAAGTTTCACACGCGATAGGCCTTGGGCGAGTGGGGTACGTGTATTCTGAGGGGTGCGCGGGGAGTATCACACGCGATAGGGCTTGTGCGAGCAGGGTACGTGTATTCTGAGGGGTGCGCGGGGAGTATCACATATGATAGGCCTTGTGCGAGTGGGGTATGTGTATTTTGTGGGTGCGCGGGGAGTATTACATGTGATTTCGCTGGGCGAGTGGGGTACGTGTATCTTGGGGATGCGCGGGGAGTATCACACACAATAGGCCTTGTGCGAGCAGGGTACATGTATCTTGGGGGTGCGCGGGGAGTATCACACGCGATAGGCCTTGTGCGAGCGGGGTACGTGTATTCTGAGTGGTGCGCGTGGAGTATCACACGCGATAGGCCTTGTGCGCACGGGGTACGTGTATTTTGGGGGTGCACGGGGAGTATTACATGTGATTTCGCTGGGCGAGTGGGGTACGTGTATCTTGGGGATGCACGGGGAGTATCACACACAATAGGCCTTGTGCGAGCAGGGTACATGTATCTTGGGGGTGCGCGGGGAGTATCACACGCGATAGGCCTTGTGCGAGCGGGGTATGTGTATCTTGGGGGTGCATGGTGAGTATCACACATGATAGGCCTTGTGCGAGCGGTGTAAGTGTATTCTGAGGGGTGCGCGGGGAGTATCACACATGATAGGCCTTGGGTGAGCGGGGTACGTGTATCTTGAGGGTACGCATGGAGTATCACACACGATAGGCCTTGTGCGAGCGGGGTATGTGTATTTTGGGGGTGCGCAGGGAGTATTATATGCGATTTCGCTGGGCAAGCAGGGTATGTGTATTCTGAGGGGTGCGTGTGCAGTTTCACACGTGATTTAGCTGGGCGAGCAGTGTACGTGTATTCCGAGGGGTGCGCGGGGAGAATCACACGCGATAGGTCTTGGGCGAGCAGGGTACGTGTATTCTGAGGGGTGCGCGGGGAGTATCACAAACGAAAGGCCTTGTGCGAGCGCGGTATGTGTATTCTGAGGGTTGCGCGGGGAGTATCATACACGATAGGCCTTGTGCGAGTGGAGCACGTGTATTTTGGGGGTGCGCAGGGAGTATTACACGCGATAGGCCTTGGCCGAGCGGGGTACGTGTAACTTGGGGGTGTGCAGGAAGTATCACATGCAAATTGGCAGTGTGGGTCCTCCCAGTGGTGCCCTCTCCCCCCTCCCCAGGCCCTGCAGGCAGCCCACACCACAGGGGACTACCCTGCACCCCAAGTCATGCCCCGCAGGCAGCCCATCCACCTTGGGCATGCCCCGCAGGTAGCTCATCCACCCTGGGTATGCCCCCCAGCCAGCCCACATGTCACCATGCACCAGTGAGCACCAACTCCTGTCCCCCTGCACCCCCACCCACCCGGCAGTGAGGGGCACCTGCCAGCAGTCCCCGACTCATGTCTCCCTGCACCCCCACCCACCCGGCAGTGACAGGCACCTGCCAGCAGGCCCTGATTCATGTCCCCCTGCACCCCCACCCACACGGCAGTGAGGGGCACCTGCCACCAGGCCCGACTCATGTCCCCCTCCACCCCCACCCACCCGGCAGTGAGGGGCACCTGCCAGCAGTCCCCGACTCATGTCTCCCTGCACCCCCACCCACCCGGCAGTGACAGGCACCTGCCAGCAGGCCCTGACTCATGTCCGCCTGCACCCCCACCCACCCGGCAGTGAGGGGCACCTGCCAGCAGGCTCCGACTCATGTGCCCCTGCACCTCCACCCACCCGACAGTGACAGGCACCTGCCAGCAGGCCCCGGCTCATGTCCCCTTGCACCCCCACCCACCCGGCAGTGAGGGCACCTGCCAGCAGGCCCAGACTCATGTCCCCCTGCACCCCCACCCACCCGGCAGTGACAGGCACCTGCCAGCAGGCCCCGACACATGTCCCCCTGCACCCCCACCCACCCAGCAGTGAGGGGCACCTGCCAGCAGGCCCCAACTCATGTCCCCTGCACCCCCACCCACCCGGCAGTGACAGGCACCTGCCAGCAGGCCCTGACTCATTTCCCCCTGCACCCCCACCCGCCCGGCAGTGACGGGCACCTGCCAGCAGGCCCTGACTCATGTCCCCCTGCATCCCCACCCACCCGGCAGTGAGGGGCACCTGCCAGCAGGCCCCGACTCATGTCCCCCTTCACCCCCACCCACCCTGCAGTGAGGGGCACCTGCCAGCAGGCCCCGACTCATGTCCCCCTGCACCCCAACCCACCCGGCAGTGAGGGGCACCTGCCAGCAGGCCCCGACTCATGTCCCCCTGCATCCCCACCCACCCAGCAGTGACAGGCACTTGCCAGCAGGCCCCGACTCATGTCCCCCTGCACCCCAACCCACCCGGCAGTGAGGGGCACCTGCCAGCAGGCCCCGACTCATGTCCCCCTGCACCCCCCACCCACCCAGCAGTGACAGGCACCTGCCAGCAGTCCCTGACTCATGGCCCACCCCAACACGTCATCATGATCCACAATCATGGCCCTCATGGCCACCCAATTCCCACCGCACGCCACCCCTGCCTAAAGAACCAAACAAGTATTACATCCACCCCACATTGAAATGCCCATTACATGAAACAACCCAAATGGCTTGTATGTACATCAACACATGTCCATCACACACACACAATGGGTGCAAGTGAATATGAAAACCCACATCGTGACATGCATGAAACCAATGAGAGAATACCACACAGTGAAGTATGAAACAAAAATGTATTCAACACAAAATGAAGTGAATGAAATGAAAACACACAAAAATGGAAATAAGAAATAAAAAGCAGCATGTTCCAAAATGAAAAAAAAATGAAATCAGAATCCAAATAAATCCAAATGAAAATGTGTCCAAAGTCACCGTCCAACAAAGCAAATCCAAAGGGAAAGAAATTAGTAAAATCCATTGCTCCATGGTGAAAAATAAAATAAAATGACGATAAATCCACTATTCAACAATATGCAAATAACAAATCCAGGGTCCATGAGCCCAACCATTGAAATGAAACCTACAAAAAAAACTACCTAATGAAGAAATATCTACAAAAAGGTGGGGCATAGTCCAAGCGCCCCAAATGAAAGAAAAACATAAATGAAACCTAACACTAACTAACTATATACAATGGCGGCGGGCAAGTCCTATCGCTCACTTGCCGATTTCCCGGGCCAGGGCATCATCGAACTCCTGTTCTATGTCCTGGAGGCGGGCCTGTTCCATGTCCCCAAGGTTTCGCAGGGATAACGCTATGTCCAACTCCAACTCCCTGCAAATTGCCTAGAGGCACTCGGCCCGCCTCAGCGCCCTGCGCATGGAGTTCTCCGCCCTGACCATAGTGAGCCATGCCTCTTACGCCCGCCGCCGCTCCACATCTATGTGTTGGCCCAACCGCTGCCACACGGAAGACACTCCCAATCCAGGGTCCTCCTGCCCTCCGGCCGATGCCTGCCCCTCTGATGTTGATGGCCTGAGCCATCTTCGCTCCCACCTTGAGCCTGCTGCTGCTGTGCCTGTGCCCTGGCTCTTGATGCCTGTACGTTCTCCTCCTGCTGGGGTGCAGTTGTTGGTGTGGCCACCCCTGCTGGACCTCTGACTTCCGACTGTGGCAGGGATGTGTCCTCCACCAGCCTGGCCACTGGGTCAGAGGCAGCTCCACAGGGTACCCAGGTGATACATGGGCCGGAAGATGGCACAGAGTACGACTGGTGCATAGGGGGTTCAAGTGAGGAGGGGGTCGGAAGAAGGTCCAGCAGACGGAGGAATCCAGTCCTGGTGACCCGTCCCAGTAGGTCGACGCGGTCAAAGTGTCATCCGAGATGACATGCAGTGTCTTCACAAAAACACTGCAGGTCACCTTGCATGCCCTGTTGGCGCAACGCCATCCCAGCCAGGACAAGCTCAACCCGGTCCCGGATTGCCACGTCCACAGGGAGAGGAAGGCCAGTGTAAAGACTGGTAGGGGGTGTCTGCACTTCCGCTCTCTATAAGGTAGAGGAGAGGCACAGAGGATCCCAGCCAAAATTCTCTATTTGGTAGCAATGGATGAGCAATCAAGGCCTAGCTTCTCAGGAGGTGATGCGGGCTGGTTCTTAAGTACAGTGTAGTCCCCGAACCCCCACAAAGGAATGTCCACACACTGTATTACTGAAAACACAGTCTTTATATAATTAATATTCAAAGGTATGTACACAATCACAATAACGCACTTTGTACTCGGAAGTCAACAATGATAAATATATACAATTCTAAAGTGGTACCACCAATGTTATCGAATCTCATTAAAGTGCATCAACTGTACGGTTAAAATGTCACACAGATCAATAATGAGGAAACAAGCAATAGAGATAGGCAGGAACGTAAGATGGTTGAAACGGTAGTCTTATTTCCTCCTATTAAGGTTTTACCCCCCCAATGTATCTGGTGGAGTACAGTTCTCCGAAAATGTGTCGACCAATCCTTCTTGAGTGACTCCCTTTAAAGCAGGAGCCACGGATCATGGAGAGGCGTTGAGGACCTCGGCGTTCGGTGTCGGGGAATCGACGGCCCTTCTTGAGTGACCTCCCTTTAAGGCAGGAGTCACAGGTCGTTGAACGTCCGACGGCGAACAAGTTGAACTACGGCCGTGAAGTGGCAGCTTCATTCCTAGCGGTGCTCGTCGATGACAGAGCGTTGGCGTCCTGCAAGGAAGAGGCGTGCGGGGCACCTCGGTGACGATAGTTCTGGACCGTAAAGAGATGATGAAGAAATGTGGCCCAGCAAGGGCGTCGAGTCGTCAGCGTCTCTGTGGTCCTTAGGTGGTGGGAAACCCACTTGCGGGTGCTCCTCGGCGCGTCGACGGTCGGGCCTTCTCCAGCGGGATAAAGCGGGCGATGATGCAGACGAGAGCGTCCGATGATCAAATGAAGTTCTTAGGCAAACGGGAGCATGGCGGCTCCGGTCGGCGACGGCGGTGGTCGACAGGGGCGGACAACAGTCCGGGTGCTTCTCTTTGAGATTCCGCAGCAGTCCCCATCTCGGGTCGGCAGCCTGTCGAAGGTCTGTCTAGCAGGGAGCTTTGGCAAAGATCAGCTGTGCACGATGGTCCCTCGTAGCTCAGGAAGAGGGCGCCTTACCAGGTCCTCTCTGGGTCAGTCCTTGGAGACACAGCAGCTTTCAGATTGTGAAGGAGAGCAACAGCACTTCTTCTCGTCCAGCAGGGCTTCAAGGTTAAGCTTCAGTTACTCCAGTTACTCGTCGTAGTGGACTTCAGCTTCTGAACACGATTCCTAGCAGTGAGAGATCCCCAGATATACTGTTGATCTCCCATTCATTCCGCTGGGTCACACTTAAGCATCCAATCATGACTAAGGGCATTCATGCAGGCAGGCAGCCAATCAGGCACACAAGGTATTCAGGCCATTCACTTCTCTCCAGACACTCACAACAAGTTATGTGTATTGGGACAAGTACCGAGCCATTCAACACTCCAAACTGCATTCATACCGGTTTCGGGCAGGGCTGTCTCAGTCATTGTGTCAACCACCAGATACTAGACATCCACAACACAGAATGCATATTTGTCACACACTCTATTCACCCGGGTCCCACCCACAGGAGGTACCCACAACATACATCACTGGGAAGGCTCCAGCTAGTCTGGCCGGGCCTTCACAACAACACCATATGTGGCACTTCCACCCAACAGCCAGTCAGGGGGAAGGGACAGAGTCAGGGTTTCCCAGGACTTTTGGAAAACAAGGTAATAGGTAATAGAAAGCAAGAGGCCACAGGGGCCATCTTGTTTTCCATCAGGAATCAACTGATCCCAATGGCAGGGCCGGGGTATCCCCAAAATGGCGGATACTCCGCGCACCTGTCAAATTCAGCATGGAGCTGCCACCAGCCCATACCCTGCTCTGCGGGCCACCCACAGGTGCCCAAAAACATACACTAGGGGCACAGGGTTGTACCTCCACCCACGGGTGCCATAAGGGTATCCCACGGGTCCGTTCACCAAACCAAAAGAGAGAGAGCTGCACCGCCAGGAGTCCCACATGAACTCCTGCGCGGAAAACACGACAGCACACATGATAAAAAGCAATAAAGGACAAGGATACGGAGGCCCTGTCCCTCCGATGCATTTCCAGCATCACAGTCAGTTGTTGTGCGCTCATCCCCTCCCTGAAAACGGGTCTGGATGTACGCATCCCTGCTAGTGAGGGATGATGCAGTCACAGGATCAGGGATAGGATTACACACAGGCACCTCCGCGGTGGCCTGTGCTGCCTCCTGTCCCTGCCCTTGGACTGCACCACTAGCGCCAGTGGAATCCCCCCTCCAGACCCTGTGTGTGTCCCTTCTACGTCCTCCTCCTCAACCAAACCCCCCACCAACCTGGATGACTCGGTGCCATCTTCCTCCATCGGACCCTGTGGGGTCTCAGCTGCCCCTTCTGCTTCTGAGGAGTCCACCTCCGACCTCCGCCTCTTGGACCGACCCTCGGCAGCTGCTGCCACGGGCGCGGCACCAGACTCCTCACTCCCCGATGAGATGACAACATGGGAGGGGAGCTGGGCCTTGCGTCTGTGGCTGGCGGTGCAATCCCTGCCGCTTTGCTCCACAGCACCGTCTCCGCCCTCTTCATCAGTTGACGCTGCAGACAGGAACAGATAGAACACAGGCATCAGTGCACTGTACAATGGTCTGATACACACATGAGTGGCAGTGTCAAACTTCAAACATGGCATCACACTCCCCAACACACATGTCATTTCAACTCACACACATGAGCACATCAACAGGAATGTTGCACCAGACAGCACCATTCATACACAAACAACAGCATGAGCAGCCGAAGGTGAGCCTGATGTCACATGCAACACGGGGAGTGCAGAACACATGCACACACGCCACCAGATATACGTGCATCTGTACATCACCACCACCTGTCGCTGTGATAACATCCCCATCCATGTCACATCTGGCAATCAGCCACCTACATGCCAGTGTCACATGCATCCATGGTGTATCATAGTTGCACACTTGTCAAATACACACACATGCAAATGTACATAGTGCAGATACATGCAGGTGGAAGCAGCATCCATGCGTGACACCACAACCATGCCACAGTACATACACAGAATTTCAAATGTGTGCACCCACACCTGCATTTGCCAAGCATGCTTACCAAAACATACACCATAGATGTGTCTCACACATGAGAGGACTCACATGCAGCAAGCTCATTTCCCTGTGCATACACATGCATACATGGCCCTACACAGACAAATGTACAACCTGCACACTCCTACCACACCTCAACATGCACAAGGTCCAATCAGTACACATGTACACTTACCGCTTGACTCCAGACGGGTCTGCCTCTCAAGGACCTGGAGGTGGAGCGCTGGGCGTATATGTTCCAGGACCCTCATTTGGTTGTTGGTTAGGCGGACCCGGCACCCCATGACATCCGCTGCTTTCAAGAGGCACCGGGCCTTGTTGAGGGTCCTGGACCTGAAGTCCTCCCAGCGCTTCCGGACTTGTTGAATGTTGTGGACTGCCACCCCCTCCTCGTTGATGGCAGTCACGATCTCCATCCAGATCCTCTTCCGCCCTTCATTGTCGGCGTGCAAACTTCCAAAGAGGGCATCACACTGCCCCAGGACTTGCTCCACCAGCATACCAATTTCACTGGCACTGAAGCTGGTAGCCTACTGGCTCTCTGGCTGGGGGTTGCCAGTGGTGCCAGATGGTGTTGTGTCCGACATGGCAAACCCCAGAGGCAGGTGTGGGTGGGCAACTGGGTCCTGGGGCTCGGCTGTGGAGCAATGGTATCCCAGTCGGGAGTCTTCTATTCCAGCAGGGGTGGTCACAGCAACTGCACCCCTGCAGATGGCTGACATGCAGGCACCAAACAGCAGGGCACGTGGGCAGCAGGCAGGCAGGCAGCAGCAGATGGCAGGTGGGAGCGTGCTCGGGGCTCTGGGGGGAAGGAAAATGGCCTTCTGGGCAAGAGCGTGGTCTTCCGTGTGTTGTTGCGTGGCCAGCTTGATACGGAGTGATTTGGCATGTGAAAAAATTGCACGTCTGCGTGTAATTCGAGGAAAGGCCCTTAGTGCATACGTGCATCTGTGACGTGACACGCAAGGGCGTTTCCCTCAACACAGGTGCATGTTGATTGTACACGTGCAAAAAATGCACGTGCGGGTGTCACTGCGTGCAATTGGAGGAAAGGGCCTTAGCGCGCACGTGCGTAAGTGACGTTGCACGTGTGGGCTGGCTTAAAAGGTACGCGTAGGACGCCATTTTCATGTATGTGCTTTGTGTGGAGAGCGAGCGGGTGATTCTTGTACTTCTTGTCGGTTCAGAGGCGATAACTTCACAACGGTTCCAGTTCATACTCCCTGTTTACGCGCGTCTTTTTCACATTCTTTTTCCAGGCAGACGGTGAGTTGCGCACGTACTTTTCCAACTGTAGTTGCCCCCGTGTGTCGCGTACCCATTGAGAGGTCATTGTAGGATACGTGTATCACGCGTATGCTTATTTTTGTGTTTCTGTGTGCCACAGCGTAGTGCGGGTTAATTATTCCACGCATGTGGTCTACCAGGGGTTGCCTGTACATTAAATATTGTTTTTGGGGTGCCTGTGCATTGCGTGACCTGTCATCTTCCCCCAGGGGTCACAGACAGCCTTGCTAGAGCACTAGGGTACGAATTCCATCTAGTACCCTGCCCCTTTCACCCCAATTGCCCAGGACAATTGTTTACTGCAACTCCCATACGCACAACAACATCAGTGCCATGGTTGGGAGGCGAACAAGCAGTAAGGGAGGCAAAGGTGATCGAGCTCAAAGAGGTGGGCGCGGTAGGGGACGTGGCCAGGATGTGCACGGTGGCCCAAGAGGCCAGTGTGTGGACGACCAACCAGGGACACCTATGCCCCCCCCAATGGTTCGGGGAGATGTAGCTGGCACCATCCCAGCTCAGCCCTTGTTAAACCAGCCCATATTGTCAACAGAACCAGCACAGGATGACTCCCAGGCTGACTTCTGTGTCACCAAGTCTAAACCACGTGTGGCGGTGAAAGTTGCTGTCACCAGGCCACGTGGATCTGGGGCAGCAATGTCATCTGCTGCCCCAAGTAGCCTGGGTGAGGAGGCTGCAGGGACAGTTGCAGCTCAATCCACCACAGCTCTGAGTCTTCCAGCCGGGACAGTGTCGGTCAAAGTCCATCACACCGAGGTTGGTCCTGCCAACATCACCCAGCAGCCAATGCCTGCAGTGAGACGTTTGGTTATTGTGCCTTTGGCAACTTCCAGTGCCCAGTCCACCTGCGCTTCAGCCCCTACCAACCAGAGCGGCGTAAGCCACTCAGGGTCCGCACCACCTCCCAAGAGGAAGAAGGGTGCTCTTGCAATACAGGCTGGGACCCCAGGCACGGCTACCCACTCCGGCACGTCAAGGAAGCCTAGTTTCAATGATGCAGAACTAGATGCACTTGTGGGGTATGTGTCGGCCCATGTCCGCGAAATGGTGGTGACTGCAGGGTGCAAGACTACGACTGCTCAATGTAGGGCCCACTGGCAGACCATCGCGGACCACATTAGTTCCCTTGGATTTGTGAGGCGCACAGCTGATGATTGCTCTAAGCTCTGGAATGACCTGAAACGCAGCGCAAAGAACAAGCTGCCTTCAAATCATGCCTCTACTCTGGTGACTGGTTGTGGGTCTCCGCCAGAGGAGGAACAACTCACTGAACATGAGTCTGTTGCTGGGACATTCATCACAGAGGATAAAATCCAAGGCGTGGGAAACCTACCAGATCTTGAAGCAATGTCCGGTGAGTGACCATGTATGTGTGTGCAATCCATGTGTATGTTGCTTGGGTGATGTGTTCTGATTGAGTGCCAGGTGAGGCTGTCTAGTCATGACTGCTATGGGTCACCCATGTGGTCCCTCAAAACCATTCCCCGGCCTTGTGTTTCCATTTCACAGTATCCCTTCTGACCACAGTTCACTTTTTGCACATGATGAATCCACTTGGCCTTCAGCTGTCCTCTTGCCACAACATTGTTCATATTGTTTTCCTCCTCATTCAGCCTGATTAATGTGGCCTACTGTCCCAAATGTGACATACTTCTGTCATAGATTACTCCACACAATGGCCCACATTTATTGACTTATTAGGGGAAAGATTTGTACAATCAGGCTGATTGAGTAATGTGCACCTACACATGGCCTGCGCACTATCATTTTGGGGCCCTGTTTGAATGTTGAACATGACAATTGTATCCATTGATGTATCCATGTGACTGCCATCACTGCATCAGTGAACACTGGCTTTGTTGAAGCATGTTGCACATGCATGTTTTCTCACTCTTTTTAACATGTTTTATTTCATGATGTCCATCTCACATGGATGGGTCACAGTACTGATTTGGTACCATCTGGGTGTCCTTGTCAAATCTGCCATGGCTATGGTATGTGCCGTCTGTGTGCTGGCATGTGTGATGTATGTGGATTGTCCAGGCCACTCACAAGCTAATGTTTGATGCGACTGCTGTCCAGCATGCAGCACATGTGTTGGTTTCCCACCTTGTAGTCATCAGTGTGTGCTTTTTGCCTCCCCTTCCAACTCATTGACAGTGCAAGCATGCCAGAGTTATTGTCATGTGGGGCATGTGTCATTTATGTACTGGATCTCTGCCTCGTCATGCCTATGTGTGTGTGCTATGGTGCTCATGCCTGTTTCCATTTGTTATCTTTCATGTTTTTGCAGATGATGAGGCACTTGATGCTGTTGAGGAGATGGGGCAGACCCAGGAGGACTCACAGCCACAACCAGGCACCAGTGGAGGATGTGGGGTGGTGGTGGGTGAAAACCCATTACTCATACAGGCCATACTGTCCACGGGTGTCTCTGGGTACACCTCCGGAGACCTCTATGAATCAGTTGCTGAATCGGACATTGAGACATATGTGCCGTCGCAGTTGAGTGTTTCTCGCAGGGATGCTGTTCTGCCCAACCCACCTGCACCGGTGGTAGACCCCTCTATGGGGATTTCAGTGTTAGAAAGTCCGCCTTTGGTGGTTACGGATGCAGGGTCACACTCCGCAATATTTGCTCCTGTTCCTGGGCCAGCAGATCAAAGGAGGAATGCAGTCCTGCAGCCTCAGGCAGTGCCAGCACATCAAGGTGCACATCACCTTGCCCCAAACAGGTGTGGTGCCCGCCAACGTGGTGGCCGTGCGCCACCAGGCAACACTGTGTGGGAGAACTCCATGTACAGTATAGCAGCACAACAGGGGGCATCATGTGAAATGATGGCTCAGGCAATGGATAGGGTGGCCACTTCCATTCTCCCCCCTGAAAGGCATATGGAGCTCCAGCAGCAGGCAACAGACTCCATTTGCCACTCACACAGGGAGGACATGTTGGCGTCCGACAGGGACCGATGGGCTAGACTAGAGACTCTACGCACAGCCATATCTGTAGAGTCACAGGCCCATAGGGAAGCCCTCAGGTTAGAACACAGGTCCCTCAGAGATACTCTGGGTGAACTTGAGGTATCCCAGAGTACAAGGGCAAAACAGCAGCTGGAGCAGCTGACATGTACACTCTCAGCTGACCTCCAGGCAACCCGGCAGGAGATCAGGAGATCCGGGCATCACGCGAGGCCATGCAGGCAGAAATGCGTGCTACCCGTGAGGTGCTGTATGGGGATCTCCGTACCATCATCCTGAAGAACCAAACCTTTCACACCCGCATGCTTCCTGCCATGGAGGAGCACGCCAGGGCTTTGCATGGTCTGCCTCCCATATCACGGCCACCTTCTGATGTACCACCACAGGGTGATGACAGCGACGGCAGTTCTCCTACTGTAGCGTAGCCGAGCCCATGGAGGTATTTTTGTTTTTTCTCAACATCCACGCATGTGGGTGTTGGGGTGCACCCTGTACCTCGTCCCTCCTGGGTGCCCCCCCGGTCCACACATGGCCATTTTTGATTTTTCTTTTTTTTTTAACAGTGTGGTGCTTTGTGTGGCTCCCGTATGTATCCACTGTGTATTCCGGCTTGCTTGTCCTGCAGGCTTGTCCTGTCTTTGGGTTAGATGCTTGGGTTCCTGACACACACACACAGACCCCTCCTGCTTCCCCTTTCCATGGACTTGCAAAGGGTGTGACCAAGTGACAGTAACTTACACAGTGACATTGGGCTCCCATAAGTTGTGTGGACTGTCTGTAGTCAAAACTGTGTATACATCCCTAGTGGGTATTGTTGTGGAAATCTCCACTGCATGGTGGATTTATGTATGGTTTTACATAAATGACTTTTTCATTATATACATGTACCTTCTTCATGTCTTAACAAGCCCATCTACTTTGCAGATGCAGTTCATGTTGTATGCAGTTCACTGATAAATGTGCCTTCCAGCAACAATCTGTAGTTGGAAGGGGTCGATGTGCTGCCTTAGTCAGGTTTTGACACTTGCACTACTTTTATTTTTTATTGTGATATATTGCCAATGTTTGACCATGTACTGATGTTTTCTCTTGCTGGTAAGTATTTGTTCATGTGTGTTGTTTTTGTATTAATTATTGAGAGCAAATTGTCTGTGGCCTGTTTCCATTTAGGACAGTGCACTGTGTGCCACTTGTGTCATGGGTTGTGCATTCATTTGGTTGTTTTCACATTGCATGCCATGCCATGGTGTGTTGGGGAGGTGTTGGGTGACATGCACTATTTTGATGTGGTATTTTGCAAAGGGGTAGTCCTTGATGCTGCATGTATTTGTGCCTTTTTGTGACACATCATTGGGTGTCTTTGAGTAGCTAGGGATGCACACAATGCACCACTTCCAGGTGAACAATCTCATGCTGGTATGGTTGTGACAGTTGACTGTCCCTTTTGTAATCATCATTGATTGCGAGCTGGTATGTTCCACGCCTGTGTGCACTCCGCAGTGGTGGGATTTTAGGTGATGAAAATTGCCATAAGCTGGGTCCGGGCTGCCTCACCACGTGCCCTTTCACCTCCCATGCGCAGCGGCCGTGCATGTGGTTGGGGATGTGGGGGCACCATCATGTCCACTGGCATGCCACGCCGGGTTGCAACATTGTGCAGGACACATGCTGCCACTATGATCCTGCACACTACTGGGGGTGCATATAGCAGCTGTCCACCAGAGCAGTCAAGGGAGCGAAAGCGTGACTTGAGTACTCCGAATGTGCGCTCCACTATACCCCGGTTTGCAATATGGGCTGTGTTGTATCTTACCTCAGGTGGTGTGGTGGGGTTCCGCATTGGCGTCATCATGTAGGCGCACAGAGGGTAGGCACTGTCCCCTGGGGAGGTGATAATGGTTGTCATTAGTGGGCTTTTCCCATTTCTCAGTTTGTGACATGCATGCATGTGCCGAGGCATTTATACTCACCAATTACCCATGTGTCGCCATGCCGGCCAGCTTCCAGGTCCCGGTTTAGGGGTGACATTCTGAATATGAAACTATCATGGCTGGAGCCTGGATAGTTGGCATATACTGAGGTGATGATTCCTTTGACATCACATAGAACCTGCACGTTGATGGACTGCCAGTGCTTGCGGTTCCGATAGATATGCTCAGTGGCCCCGGGTGGAGCCACATGGGTGCAATCAATGGCACCTAGGACTTTGCGGAAGTGTGTCACCCCGTTAAATTGCTGGACACCAGCCTGCCTTTCTGCAGGTGTTCGGGGCATGTATATGTGCATGCGGACTGAGGGGCGTGCAGTCATGATGGCCAACACCTGGTGTAGGCAGCATGACTGCGTGGCCTCTGACACACTCCCCACTATGGCACTTGTCTGCTGAATTGAACCAGTAGCCAAGAAGTGCAGTACATTGAGCACCTTTGCCAAGGGGCTCAGTGCTTGCGAGCACAGGGTGGGTGATGTGAGGTCATCCTCCCACTCCCTCACCAGGTCTAAGATTATGTGTGGTGGAAACCTGTACCTCCCATTCACCTGGTCATCAGGCATCCCAAAAAGGCTGGTCCTGGGTAAAAAAATGCGGGACCTGGCTATCCTCCTCCTCCTGCAGTGTTGCACGACCACTGTTGCGAGGAACGATATATTCATCGTAGCGTCTGAGCTTGTTTGTTTTTTGCATGCATTTTTATGCTGCGCGGGGCCGCTTATGCCTGCTTCCTGATGCCGTACATGTTTCCGGATTAGCGCGTCTTTTTTGGCGCACGTCTTTCCCCTGTTCGATTCCATGAATACGGGCTGATAGCATGCGTGTGGGCGTTGCGAGCATTTACCTCCTGTACTTCCCCCGTAACGCCCACATTTTCCCCATTCCGCGTGTTACGCCCCGTATTCCGCCCACTTTTCTTGTGTGCGCTACGTTATGTGCGCTTTCCCTGTGCATGTAGCGCACTCCGTTTAGTGACGTGTGCGCCCGCATGCGCCACCCACGGATTTGGCGCACGTCCCAGCTTTTAGTAGCGCAGCACATTCCATGAATCGATCAACGGCTGCATGCGCAGCTTTGGCACGCGTGTGCTGCGATTTTCACGCTTGCGCTCCCCTTTTCGGCGCACATTTATTCCATGAATTACCCCGTTAATCTTCAGCTACATGAAAACTGTTAATACAATTCATAGTTGCTAAGAGACAGAATCACTGGCTAAAATAAATATTACACACTAAAACTCATACAACATATAAATGATCAATTGATTTCATGGCAATCAACTGCACTGCTTCCTTCCAGATATAAAAAGCTGCTCCCGTAACTATAATAGACCTGGCACAATATATATTATTCCAAACTTGGTCAGAATGGATAAAATCTTCATGATTTTTATCACAGGAAAAGCTCTTATTATATGTTTCAGACATGATTATATGTTTCACTATATATATTGATATACTGTTTATCATTCTTTGTTGTCAATATCTGTTGACTTTTGAATTTATGGTATAGCTAAGACCTGAGGACGACCAGTGTCAAAGGGTTGAAACACGTGTCGGCAGCATAGCAGTACAATAAGACTTCATGTTTTGAAATCTGATAAAGAGTTTTGTCTGTTTCTTTGGACTAACTACTATAGCAGGCATATATGATTTAAGGGTGTAGCGCACATGGTCGATGGATCATTCTTTACTTCTTTTGATAAATTGATGACTCAGGGTTAGGGTCACATTCCAATGACTAGTGCCTGCAGAACACCCACCCAGATACAATCGATTGTTATGGATATGTGGACACATCTCCTCTGCTATATTAAAGAGGTATACAACTCGACGATGGAATAACCCACCTTTCTTTTTCATGTTTCAGACCTAATCGGACAGCTTGTAAGGACGTGCCAGGAAGTTTCTACAGTCAAATTACATAACCTACACAATCTGTCTTCACAAGGTATACCAACGCATTGATCAAGCTTTGCAGCCCAATGGGTGTGATATCCGACAAAATGATGTTGTCCACATAGCTTAGCCATGCGATGGATTCACCACCAATAGAGGGATGAGCACTTACACCAGACTATTGGCCTGCACCATACGCAAGATATATAAATTAAATAGGTGAACGTGCACATCCTGGCTTTCAACCTACATTAGTAGCAATTGATTAGGTCAAATGACCCTCTTGGCTAGTGCAAATTTTAACTGAGGTGTCAGAATATAAAGAGATAATAAAATACAGCAATTGAGGGTCAATGTCCCAATCCTGCAGTTTCGACCAAAGTCACAAATGATTGACAGTGTCGAAAGCCTTGGAAAAATCAATGAAACACACATACAAATACTTGTCATCCTTACCTGAAGCTTTTGACATACTATTTAGTAAAGCACTGATGTTGTGGGGGGTAGAAAAAGCCTTATGAAAGCCTGTTTGGCATTTGTGCAACAGGTGTCTTCTTTCTATCCAAGAATTATGTTTTTTTAATAGCAGCAAAGCAAATATCTTTGAGCTGCTTTCCAATATAGCCAAAAGCGATAATTGGATGGATTACTTTTTGTGTCCCTCTTAAAAACTGCTATCAATATGGATGTTCTCCAACTAGGGGGCATGTTACCAGACTTCCATATTCCAACAAACATATCATAAAGAATGCACGATCACAGTTGACTTAATGACTGCATGACTGCATTGGCTAACCCATCCGGTCAAGGTGCTCTAGAATTTTTGAGAGCTTTAATAGTAAGCAAAATATCCAGCCAATCAAAAATAAGGGCTCTGCCATATTGGTAGGTAAGTGTCAAGCAATTTGTGGTTGGAGCAGTGACTTCATAATAGAGGGACGAGATAAATGTCACCCATTCAACTTCCAAGACCGTATCTTTGTCACACTTAGTAACCCCAGAGGAGTACTTTCTAATAAGTGACCAAAACCTTTTATTGTCGTTGCTCATAAGTAAATTAATTACAGACATACAATTAGCATTGGACAGCGTGCCTTATGCATTCTTACCCAGTTTTTGTATTTAGTGGATGAATTGCTTAGCTGATTGCGTCTATCTATGTCAGTTAAATCACGGTCATGTTGAATAGCAGCTCTAGATCTCCGGTGCACCCTTTTCTTTTTTTGTATTGCCACATCAATTAGGCCCATACTGTGATCTGAGGAGCGTTCTACTTTCTGACACAGGGATAGATGTTTCCCCAAAATATTCATAAGAATCTGGAAATTCCACTTGTTCCTCCTTAGGCAATTGAGGGTGGCAGTACCACGAGTGGAGAAAAAAACAAGATAACGTTTTAATGTTACAATCAAACCACACAATGAGATTAAGCTGATTATTAATGGTGATCTTATTGCCCATATGCACTAAAGAAATAGGCTTTACTAAAATCATAGACCATCTTAGTATTGCATGATGACTTAACAAATTGTGACTTATGTCCAAAACACCACAACGCTTGCAGAGCAACTGGTCCATAAAAACATAATCCAAACGTGACGAAAAAGAATTATTAGACCATGTGGTTCGTCGAGAAGATACATTTTGCTCTTTGGCATTCAGACATAGCAAGTCGTGTACTTGGACAAAAACACCCCATTTCAGGCAACGAGTCGAATAAACTCCCTTATTCCCTTGCTCCCTCATAGGACAATCGGGAGTGGCCCTGGTTATAGGATGATGCTTTACAGAGGGAGTATTACAATCTCCAGCTATGATTAATAAACCCTTAGGACACAAAACCTCCCAATCAATTATAAATTGATCCATAATATGGTAGATATTAGCAAATTCAGAAACATAATCTGCCATTGGTATATAAACATTTATAACACGTATGGGTTGACTTGCTTTCTCTGGTAGCCATATAACCGCTGGCAAAACATACAATGGTTTCGGATGAGAAGAAAAAGGCTTAATGTATATATATGTTCTGGCACCAATTGCTAAACCACCCTTCTGCCGACCTCTGGCAGATTGGGTGGCAGCCCGGCTCAAAGTCCTGAATCCATCCAAGTGAAGAAATGTTGTGAGCCACGTCTGTTGCAATAAAAATATATCACAATTATTAAGAATTATTCCCTTCAGGATGTTTTAGCAAAGAGCTGTTACCTCTGGCTGGAGTTCCAGCACAACTAATTTATGTGGGTCTGCTTTGAGGTAGGTCAATTATCGTATACCTTCAACGTGTCTGGGAACCACTGAACCATGCCTAATTACAGCAATGAAAGCAATTTATGATGAGCCAATGATGCTCTAAGACTAGACCTTTCAGTGCCAGAGGCTCCCAAAGACATTGAAAGGGGCCGATTCATAGTGATAGCATTATGGCCAACAACATTATCCAGTTTTGTCATATGTTTCCTGCACACTGTAATTTCAAATCCCAGACCAAAAAGTTCAGCAATACAGGAGCATAACAGCGAGACTACCACCGGAAAGACACATTCTATCAAAGCCCAATTATAAGAGTCTCCCATTGGTGGAGGTTCTAAGTGCCTCATGTCCGTAGTACTTAAATGAGTGAGCTTTGGAATCAAAGACAATAGAGTTGTTAAATTTGAATGATTAAGAAATGGGCTCTCATATACAGGATTCATTTCAGATAATTTGACCCATTTGCCAATGGGGAGTTGTATTGGGTTACCATTAATTGGAAACGTTTGAGTTAATAAACAAGTGTTCGTTTGATGGATTCCTTCATTAGCATGGACCTGCAGAGACCAAGATGGTAAAGAAGGGCCAGGTAAATCTGGAACACTGGGATGACCAGTGCCCGAATGAGTATGACCCAAAGAAGTACTCAGGTCAGAGCTGATTGATATTGGCATGGTATTAAAAGTCTCTAGTGACGGGAGCAATCTTCCCCCAGGGACACTTCCATTGGTTGACAACATCCATTCAATGGGCCCCGCAAGAGAACTTTCCTTGTGGTGCAATCACCTTGGTTTTTAATTTTCCTAACACTCTTGGAGGGCTCGACTTTCCTGCTAGAGGCCAATGGTTCGTGTTGCTGTGTCTCAATAATGTTGGGCACCATTTCCACCCCAGATTGCTCTTCAAAATGCGTAAGAAAACTTGTCAGCCATTTCATCCTCTTCGGTTTCCGTGAGCAATGTCACACCTCAGATGACACCTCTACTGAAGCCGAGGGTTGCACTTCAACGACCAATAGAGAAACCTTTCCAGATCGTGCAATGGAGGAGATAGTTTGTACAGCTTAATTTCTTTTAATCCTGATGGTGGGCTCAAGAGGTATGTCAGTGTTGACGATGCTAACGCCCTTGGTATTAATTGTTCCTGATATAATGTCATTAGGTATGTCAGTGTTCTGAAAATCCAAGATGATATCTACCATCTTGGACAGAATAACTTTAAGTCACATTGTTCTTCCGCAATGCCCAAACATAATGTGTACTGCATCCAGTTTGTTCATGTACTTATCAGCAGAAAACGTAGGAGTGTGCTCAACCTCCATAGCTTTGGCATGGCATAAGGCTTTCCTTAGTAAAGTGCTCTCATCATCACTAGAGGAGTCAGTGAAATCTGTGGTCAAGGCAAGTCTCTAGAAAACCAGGGTTGCAGATAGATTTGTACCAATAATATTGTCAAACCCTGAAGCCCCATCACTAATTGCTACTCCACCCATAAGCGAGTCCTGCCGAAGATCAAAACACATATTCAAAGTGACTGATTGTTCTCAATAGTAGAGGATCCCGGACAAATTGTTTCGTGATTTGGGATGCCAACTTTAACTGGTAAGTCAATAGAGCTGGGTACTTGGTCCCCTACTTTTAGTGCTGGGAAGAGAAAACCGGATATGTTAGTTTCTTGTGCATTGGCTCCCATCGGTTTCTCTTTTTTTGATACAGTTAAAGAGCCTATTGAATTAGGGCTGTGCCTCCCTTCTTCGTAGTATTGGCAAGGTACATTTTTGCTGCTTGTTAATTTTCATGCTCTTGACCATATGAAAGCCGATAGCAAATTATAATTAAATTGCTCCATTTCTGAGGCTCCACATAGCTACGTATGGGGTAGCTCACTCCTGCCCACAGCCAAGCACAGCAAACACTTTGTCACGCTTTGTGTGATGAGGTGGTTTAAAAAGGAGTTCCTTAAAGGTATAGAGCACAATTCCAGCAGTAGTCAGCAAAGCCATAAGCGTAGAACCTTTCAGTCAGCGGTCCAGGATCAAATAAACACAGCAAACACTTTGACGTACTTCACCAAGTATGTTTACACAAACCAACAGCCCCCAATAATGTAATCTATACACAGAGTTTTAATCCTCATTTTTCAATTCATGGTGTGACAGAATGCAATCTGCCAGGGTTTGCTATGAGAAAGGACTGTGGTGTTCACTCTCAGAAGGTGGGCTTTGCAAAGCAGGCCCCCCACTTTCAAAATAATCCATGCTGAAAAATATAGTGCCCATGTGTATACCCTAGAGAGTAGTGCGATTTGGCAACATAGCAGCTACAGAGAAACAGCATTGGTTCGCACCTGGGATGTCTTTAAATGCGATGGCACCCTTGCTCAAAATACCTTTAACTGCACCTCCTCATTACCTGGTGGGAGTTCTTTGATTAAATAGAAATATAAGGTATGTCTTTTGGATATAGTGGCAAAAGAGGAAATACAATTGCAAACCCAATCAGATTTCATTTTTACTATCCACTTGGTGCCCAATATGACCTGTAGCTGCAGAGATATTTGGTATTGCATCTGACCTTGCACGGTCCACTCACAACAAATGGTGGTTTGCCCGGGAAGCTCGATGCTCTCTGCTGAGAGTGTTTGACACCTATGAAACAAAGGTGCCCAGTGTATGGACACTCCTGTGCCCTGTACACCATAAGGCTGAACAATCAGCTCACTATATTAAAGAAAATACAAAGAAATACATTCATCTATATGTTTATGTTGTTCCTCTGACACACACTACATTTTCAGAAGGTCTATGCTCAAAACTACTTTATTATTCAGAGGTCAAACCAGTTGCTCAATGCTTTTCGAGGGCCCTTTCCCCTTCCTCGGGAGCTTAACTGGATATATAAACATAAACAAATGGGGTATCTTGCATCCCATAATACACAATTTATACAATCATAATACATCTTGTGTTGTTCATAGTAGGTTTATCATAGTGATCAATCTAGCATTAGTAACACTCTCACCTCAGTGTCAAAAAACAACCGGCACCATCTATATAAGTGATGTGAAACTCCATGTCAAATAAACCTCTACCAGTGTACTGACTGCACACATCTGCACTCTACGTAGCACACATATGTGACAGGTATTCCATACCTGGTTTTAAGAATACCCAGCTTCATATAACGTCAGGGTTATCTTCCAGATTGCATTTGGATAATTCTATAACCTCCGCTGATCATATACAGTATAACCCCTTAGACCAGTCGCACTGAGTTGAGAACCCTCCACCTCTTTACTGAAAACACTGTACACCAGAACTTCTACAAGCCAGGGCACGAGACGGAATCTGTGGAAACAGATGTAACGGTCCTGTGTTCAAATACCGGTATATATTTATCTGTGCCATTAAAACCAGAGCCCGACTCACCTTAAAGAGATCTAGCATGTGTGTACTATTGTTCTGTCCTGCCTTTCTGCAGTCGCAAACACTGACTGTAAGGACAGATTTCCACAATAGTCTTGTGTTTATAAAACACATTGGCATGCGCAGTCAGTCACCTGAAACTAAAGGGTCCCAACACCAAGGGAATACAGATGGAACGCACCCCTGGCAGCCATCTTACAGTGATTGCTTGCTCTATAAAGTCACCATTCTACGGTATCTGATGCCTAATATCTGTGGGATTCGTACTGCATTCTAGACTGACAAAGAGAAAAAACTATATTATTCCAATATATTTCTCATGGTGAAAAAAAGTATTGTCAAACAGCATGTTTTAAAAGAAAGATAAACTCTGTGACAAATCTAACTCAGTTGCATGCTCATGTGAAAATATATTAAAATAAATACCAAAGAAAAAAAGTAAAAGTGAACATGCCAGTGAACATTGGGACCAGGGGTGACGTAGTATGGATTACAAAGTCAGACAGTATGTCACATTTCAAAAGTTCCATTGTTTCAGTCTGTTCCAAGACGTGTATCTCCAAATCTATCACTATATATTCATGTTGACAGCATTGTAAACCTAGTCACAATTTATCAATTATCCTCACAGTGACCCCAGAGCCTGTGGGATTTCATACTGAATGTTCTAGACAATTAATGTAACTCAAATGTCTGAAACTCATTCACCAACTGTACACAGAGCACTAACAACAGAGAGATTATGTCTCCCAAATATTCACACCATGCACTGTAACAGTTTCTAATATTCTGTCTTTGTTATACAATTCTTTTCAATGCAACATATTTGGAAATAAAACAAGAATGTTTGTCATCCACCAAATCGTGGGGCACCCTTCATATGTGTACAACTGTGGTCTGTACTAATCACATTAATATACAAATAAATCAAATGAAACAATTCAGACTAAACTCCTCGTTCAAACCTTTTGGATAGAACTTGTCCAACAAATGTATCCAATACATCTCTCCATGTAGGAGGTGTGTATTGTAAGGAAGGCATGTTATCAAAGGCATGGTGAAGACAGACACAAGTGATCACAGTTCAAGGGTGTTTATTGAACTTCAAATGGGTTGGTTTAACACCTATCTAAACCTAAATCTAAGGATGGGAGCGAGCTACGACCATTAAATAATAATAACTCAGTTCTAGTGGAGTCTCTGTCAAAATAAAAGGGCCTACGCTTATAAACCTATTGCCAATCCTTACTTCTAAATATAAAAGGGTGTGGGACAATGGTGTATACAAAAGAAAAGTGTTCAAGAAATAATATGGCAGGACAATTGAGCAGTTGGCTTCCCTTCCCACGTTTTTAGCACGTGGCAAGGCGGCAGGTGCAAGCGTCACACACACTCTGGCTTCTTGGCTATGAGGTAACAGTTCAAAACATAGGCATCAGAGCCTTCTGCCACAGTCTCCCTCCCAATGACATTCTTTTATTGCAGAGGGGCTGATGTAACAAACAAAACACAAAAGTTCCTTTGCTTTGTCAGGGTTTTCACATTCACAATTTTACAACTGGCCTCCTTCTTCAGGCTCGGACCACGGGTCCTCCTCATTCATGCTCGGATCCTCTTGATATGGATCTCCCTCATTCAGGCTCAGATCCTTCACTCTTAATATCAAGACTTTCGAAAGTGCGATGGGTTTTGATTAACTGGTCGCAGGATGACTTCGACTCACTTCACACAATTGTATTTCACATCAATCTTCTACTTTCATTTCTCTTGGCGGGATAACTTGCAGGGACTTTTGATTCAGCACATTCGCAGTGCTGGACCACTCTGTCAATGGTATCGTATTTTTCTTCTTTCATCAGTTTCCCCAACTCACCAGCTGTGTTGATCTGTCTGTCGCTTCTTTTTTCTTGGAATCAGGACGATAGTACAGCTTCTGTTGCTCCTGCTGCCTTGGTAAGTTAAGTGGGAGGGCCCTTGGTATCTTCGACAGACAATGCAGGATTCTTCAGTCTAGTTTCCTGGCTTTATACTTTCTGCCATAAAGGTTTCTTGAAAGTAACAGCGAATTGCCGAAAAGGTCAAGGGTGCTTCCCTTCTTACAAACCCTTCTTGGTTTGCTGTATTTCTCCCCTTCTTCAGCTGCTGACTCGAAACTGCTGTACCTTCGTTTGCTTTGCCTCGCTCAGAGTGTGCTCTCATGCTTCGCCTTTTATCTGTGTGGGGAAGTGTAATGGAAGACAGGTGTGAGTGATTGCCAGTAATTGCCTGACCTTGCCTGACCATAGTATTGGGACATTTCCGGTACAGGGATCGTGTGTGAGTCTGTTTTCTCCCAGAGTGGGCTGTCTGTGTGAAAGTGTTTGTGCAGGAAAAGGGGGCGGGGGTAAAAGTTCCATATATCCTACAAGGTAGGATGGTGTAAAGGTGTTATAGGGAAGAGAGGGATACCGCGTCTCACCATCCGGTGTCCCACTCCACTCCCCGAATACCCCTCACCAAGGTGATCCTCCTTCAGTGGTTCAGCCCCAGGGTCTGGATCCAAATGCGATGACCGTGCCTTGTCCACTTGCTAGAGAGATCCACTGGGACTAGCAGGTGAGACACCTTGTGATTTATCGCAGTATTAAAATGCTTTAAGTGGGGCCAGACCAGAGGAAGGAAACCCAATTAGTTCCCAAAATTGATCCAGGAAAGTACAAGTGTTTGAACTAATAAATGAAAATGAGCAGAAGAGTGTGACAAATTAACTTCCTGGGCACCAGTGGTCCAGGGATGAACATTGGTTTCCAAACCATCAATCAGCCCACAGCTCTAGCACACCAGAAGGGATCCAAACAGATTGGAAAGACAAGCAGCTTATAAACCTCCTTGTCCAATTTTGGTAATGTGGTCAGAATGTCAGGCTTATCTGTGAAAGGTTGTGGATTAGTTGCAACACAGCGAAAATACAATTGTTACCCAAAGATAAAAGAGATTGTCTAGTCAATGTTGTATAAAAAAATCTACTTTAATATTTTCACAACAGACAGTTTTAGTACACTTCAAAATACAACCCACCCTGTAAAGAAATGCAGAGGACAGACAGTTTCAAAGAAGGAGAGCAGATGCACTTTGGATACTGATAGGAGGGTGGTCAATATAATAATTAATCACAATAGTTCAAGTATACTTGGTTTCAAGACACAGGGTGCAATGGGCCATAAAATGTCCCTAGGGGCCTTTGGAGAAGGACCAGGGGGGCAGAACCACAATGTACCTTGTGCTTGTAGGTGTTCTTGGTGCTCAACAGGGTTGAGTCAGTTTCAGGGCGCTTTGCAGCTTCTGCGACAGAGTTCAAGATGGGAGACAGCTGTGGTTATCAGGCGGCAGGCAGTTCGGTTAGCAAGGCTGGACGTATGGCTGCAGGCCGGTCTACACAGTGACTCCAGGTCAGCAATCGCTGCCTCAGTGATTGTCGGCATTTCTGAAGTACCAGTCGGCATTTCTGAAGCACTGGTTGAGGCGTATTGGATGGTTTTAAGCGACTGCGATGTAACAACGGTCAGTGTTGCAGTAGGTTGGAGCTCGAGGAACTCGACTGGCTCGGAAATGTCCTGTAAGGCAGATATTGGTAGATGTTCTTCGAGGCATTTATCCTAGCTTCTTCACTGGGCTTGTGCATCCTTTAAGGCAGACGGCCCAAAGCTGAGGAGGGTGTTGCAGGCAGCTGCTTGTCCTTGGTTTAGAGTTCAGAGACTCTCTGCCAATTCCCACCTAGGAAACCTGCTGCAGAGCCTAGCAAGGAATGCTGTGTGCGGGATGGGTACTGGTACTGGAGTTACTGGAGGCTCCTCTGGGTTGGGTATCTCCCCCTTTTCCCTGGAATATATTTAGGGGAGGGTTCTTGCTTCCCTCTTGGAGGTCCTGACCTTCCTTCACTGGCGGAAGATGCAACGCAGACTGCACCGTCAGCCAGGGTCCAATAATGAGTTCTTTCTTCTGCTTATGGTGAAGCCTGCATATAATCTGCCAAAAGAGCAGCTCAGCCTCCTTTTAAAGCCACATGGACCACAGGGATTGGTGTAGGCTAAGCCTACCTTAATGAACCAATCCTGGGTCCCCACCAACAATCTCCTGTATGTGTGAGGTCATAACCAGAGTGCTTTGCAGCAAAAAAGGTAAAGCGGTGAAACCATGTAATACTAAGTCCCACCCATCTTCCTGTCCATTGAGGTTCAAAGGGTCCCTCTGGTTATGGAGTTCTCTGTGGTTCCTGATTAAACCGACAAGTCCTACTTGCAGCTGTGGTGAGACCAGACTTCCTGGCTCCGTCAAACCACATACTCGTACCTTCTGAATGGTGTCCCCCTGAGGGGATGACTACTGTAAACACGCAGTCCCAGACATGACATTTCACTTTCAATTGATACTGAGGGCGGGAGCTGGCTTCATGTTGACATGGGGCATATGAAAGTGTGTTGGGGTTTCGTGTCTCCTTTGTTAGCCTGTTTGAATTAAGCCCTGAGTAGTATTTGAATGTTTCCACCAGCTACAGGGCTCCATAAAAGGACAGGGTGGATCCATGGAGCCTTTGATAGTTAATTAGGCTGGCCATGGCAGGGTGAAGGTTTTGCCCTCCCCTTCTGGAGATACATCGTATACTCCACCTGTCAGATCGCTACTAAATATGATAGCGGTAGGACTGCGCCTGTAGGCTGTGTCCACCCAGAGTACACCAGTCTGTGCGTATGTCGTGTGGTGAGCATTGGAAAATGTGTGCGAATTAACCCCACACATTTTCCACAGGTTGATCTACCATCATTCAATTTCATTTAAAATTTATAAAAAAGCTCCCCGAGCGCACACCCATCATTTGGATGGTCGAATTCCTCACAAAGAGACAAAGAATTTTACAGATCTTAAAGTGAAAAGATGATATTGTGCAGCTTTAACCAAATAATTAATATAAGGCACTACAGTTAATCTTGAATCCAACATAAAGCCAAGGAAGTTAGCCCCATCTGAGAACTCAATTGAGGACCCCAGAACATGATCCTCTTTAAAGCTACTGGACAGATGAAAAATACAGAGGCAGTGAGAAAAAACTGATTGAGTTTTAAAAAATTGTTTAAAGAAATGACTAGACATCCAGATCTCAATATCGGATAAGCAATCTCGCAATATGAACATATTTTCAGAAGTGATTTTCAAATAAATTTGGGTGTTAACAGCATATTGGTGCATTGCCACTCGGTGTATAATAGCAAGATGTCCCTGCATTTGCATTTATAGATTAAACTGCAAAGTAGTCAGAATCGACCCTTGGGGGACACCGAATGGAATACTGATACAAGAAATGTTCCTCTATTACACAGAAAAGAGTGAAACTACTACAGGACCTGGCCTTGAATCCACATACGCGTTGACAAGATTCCGAAGAGCTTTTCGCGGTCGATCGCATCAAATGCTGCCAAAAGGTTGAGAAGGATCACGAGCCGCCATCATTCTGAATTGTATAAATATCATTTAAGATCTGAAGAGTGGCGGTTTCCGTGCTACCCCCTCAACCAAAACCCATATTGGAAAGATGCTAGAGGTATTTGATCAGTAATGCAAGTGTTCAGCTGATTCAAAACCACAAACACAAGGATGATGTGGTGCTCTCTGTTTAGGTAGCTTATAGCTACGTTTAAGTCGAGAAGCGTGGGTTGTTTTTCCAGCTGCTTCGAGTTATTTCTTAGCTTTCACATTAATTGATATTGAGTTGAGACGACGTTGTGGTAAGGATTGTTCACCTGGTGCAATCGGTGTGCCTCTTTCTGGGTAAAGGCAGTGAGTGACTTTGGGACCTGTGGTAAACTTCAGGTGTATTCATGTTAGGGTAATGTCTTCCTGTTCTTCTTGGTTACTTTGATCTGTGTGCAGTTTCTCATTTGAGGATTTCTTCTGGCGATTGGTGTTTGGGGATGATCTTGTATATTTGCATGTGGAAGCTTTGAATGTGTTTAAAAGCAGTTTCAACTGAAACAGTTGATTAGTTAGTATCTTTAATCACCGCCATCATATTTGCATAGCTGTTTATCTTGTTTTTCAATGAATGCAGACTCAGCAGCAGTGAGCCCTGCTCCCTGCAGCGGTACTGATTGAGATTACATTGTGACATTAAAGTGGCAATGCCACTACGAATGGCAAATGTTTTGATGAATAAATATGTACTCTCCTTTTTTATGGCTATATATTTGAATCTAACTTGCACAGATTACCAGTTTGCATTCTGCCTAGTTAGCACATCATTACCGGTTTCCCGAAAAACCTGTTAGCACATCAATACCACTTTAAAATATGCCCATATGCCAAATGTCGACTTGCTAGATCACTATCAATTTCCATTATGCTCAGTTGACAGATTTTGAGTATATCATTTTGGCACACTAGGGCTAATTTGCATTATGCTTACTTTACACATAATTTCAATTTTCTTTTAGCAGCATATCATTTTGCAAGGCATGACAGTTGGTTTAAAGGGTCTCAACGGAATGATAGAAAGAATAAAAACAAATAGACATAGAATGGAAATAATAGAAAGAATGGGTACCATGTGCTGCACCCAAACGCATCAAAACCAATACTGCGAAGGCATGTATGTAGGAAAAGTAGAAAGGTCATGCTCAAGTGTGCACACTTCCCATGAAAAGTGAATACATCTCACTGTAGGCAGTTTTTATGATAGTGTTTTCTCTTAGATTTTAAAAACAAGTGTGTTAATTCTTTTACGTGATTTGACATTTGTGTGAAACCTTAGTATTGCTTGTAAAACATTATGCCTCTTAATGCTCCTCATGCTTATACATCTTTAGCAGTCCTTCATGATATATTAGAACTGTATGGATCTCGTTCTATATCTGTATAATTCCTATATACAGTTATGCATTCGCATGAATCCTCGACACATGTTTCACTGTTTATATAGCTTCATCAAGAGGAAAGGAAATGATACTTAGTACGGGTGGTCAGGATGGGCATGTCCTTCTAAAATGGCTGCCACTGGTCTCTCCCTTATCACAAGGAGTTTGACCCACTGCTCAATTCTCTTGCTTTCTTTATTTTCCTCAAAACTTGTTTTTACAGATCCTCCATATTGATGTAGAATGAGCTGTCCTTGCTGACTGTCTATATACAATATGCATTATCACTTCCTTTCTCCCTGATGAAGCTGTGAAAACATTGAAACACATGTCGATATTTCATAAGAATGTATAGCATTAAACAAGGAATTATACTGATCCAAACTAGAGCAATACCGTTATATTACAACACGGGGACTCATGTGGATTCATTACATGATGATGTATAATCATTTACAAGCGTTATAGTCAATTTTCACAAAGGTTCAATCCCACACAAGATGTAATGTACATTTATGAAAACATATGAAATGAACTGAACAGCATCTTAAACTTGCATTGACAAAGCAAACATTTTGGGCTTTTCTGTAGGTATGGGGAAGGCGTTTGCCACTGATACAATGTACTATCTGGCCATAAGATTGCAACAGCTGGACAATTGAATGATTACCTGGGCATATAATGTCAGTACCTGGCAAACTCTTATCTAATACCTCAAGTTAAAACTGTTGGCTTTGTCAGAGATATGAATCAACTGGCTGAAGGCATGCTCGGTTAAGACATTTACACCAGTAGCCAGTTACAGCTTAAATTAAGCCATTAGCTCTCATGAAACTGCTTAGAAAAAATACAGTCTGAGTAAAGTTGCGTGTCACTGCTTGATAGAGCAAGCTCAAAGAGTTCACAAGAGGCTGTGTTTAGGGAGGGGCAGGTAGCGGTTGGTAATGGCCATAGGGATTAGCATGGCCATGGGAAGTCAATGAGTGCGTAAATTAAAACACCCACAAGCTGTGTTTCCTTCCTCACATGTCATCTCCCTTCTACCTGTACTCCAATGCAATAGGTGTGGCTTACAGCTGGCACTGAAGCGCCACCTAATAGCCCAAACTGGATGTGTCTATAGTGTGACTTGTTAATTCAACATGGAAACCAAGCATAGGTGAACATAACCTTTTTACACTCCATACCATCTTGTTCTGTTTCCATTATGTTAATGTAAACCATTACTAGCTGTTGCCAACCACCCTCTCACAACAGGTTTCACCTTTTAATACCGGTGCAGAAGGGAGGCCAATGATTCACATTTTGATCTAGGGCCTTGATGGGCAGTGAGGCTGAAACCAATGATTAGCATATTAGTCAAGCCTCTGTCCTTCAGAAAGTGTCCACTATTGGTTTGCAGGCAGTCTGGGGTGGGCTGAAAGCCCGGGTGGCACTCCTGATTGCACTTCATGCAGAGAATGTCTTGATGGCACATATGGTACTTGTTATATTACTGGGGAAACTATCCCTTTTCCATTGGTCACATTAAAGGAGCAGTGACCGGATTTGTGTTGGTTACTAAATATGTCAGGATTTCCCACTGGTCCAATGTCAGGATTTGCATCGTTGGAAATACAAGCACAATTTGCATCTTCGTGCCAGGACTAAGGGTCTCATCACAAGTTGGGCAGTAATCTGGCGCAATTTCCTGCTGAGAGGAAATAGCTTTACTGCTGGGTCGTGCAGCAGTATTAGTGCTGGTTCGCAACCTGGCATGAACGTGTGCCTCGCTCTGGTGGTAACGCTCTTACTGCCCGGCAGAAACTGTGCCGAAATAAGGGTTACCGCTGACATATCGGCTCAAATAGCGGTACCACCGGCAATCCCGCCGCTAATAGTGCCGGTGTAAATTGTGTCGCCGCCAGAGGGGAAGCATTGTGGCAGCCATTTTGAAAAACACAATCCATCCAAATTCTCCACTTTTTGTAGCCAACTGGACCTGGAAACACGCCAGAATGTCACAGGAGAGGACCAGAGGCAAGGTGCCTGAAAATCAGCTGAAAAAACTCAAATTCAGTGAGGGGGAGCTGGTGGTCCTCACTGATGAGGTAATTGCCCACTGTGAGGAGCTATATGGCAGCCCAAGACCACAGGACAGAGCAGGACAGCCATGTGGCATGCTATCAGCCAGTTGACTGCTGTGACGAGCATACCCCATGGTGGAGAGGAGTGCCGGAAACATTGAAATTACCTGAGGGTCAGGGTGCATGGACTGCTGTCGCAACACTGCCAGGAGTGCCTGACGACTGGAGGAGGCACCGTGAAACCACTGGTCCTCACCCCCTGGGAGGAATAGTGCAGCATGGTCCTGGATATGGAGGGAATAGAGGGAGTTGGAGGTGCAGAGACGGGTGCCAGCAGCCAGGAAGCAGGAGCTGCCCCAGTGGACAGGAACACGTGTCAGCAGACCCAGAAGCTGGGCATACCAACAGGGTGAAGTGACGGGTGGCACACCAGCCACCCTCCACAGCAGCCATGGGGCAGGGCACCAAGGGCACCTCTGAGCGTTACAACAGCGATAAGGGCTGGCAAGTGACCTATCCAAGTGCCATGCACACCACAAACCTGCTGGTGCACCCTCTGCCAGTGGGATTGTGGTGCATGATCAACCACACCCCGTGCAGCAGTCACACCAGCATTTTGCGGGCCCAGTTGGCCTGCACCATGTTGGCATGGCAGACAAGCCACATGGAAGTACACGTCCCCCTACACCGACATGGGCTCAGCTAGCTAATCGATGTACACCACAGCGCAACTCTGATGGCTGCACAGCAGTGGCCCATAGAGCCATGCCAGTGCCATGGAGTAGGCCACCACACCCACTCCACCTGGGAAGGGGAAATGGGTGCATGAAGGACCACACGCATGCAAACCATACATCAACTGCCCCAACATGGACACCCTGCCCTCCCCACACACAGGACAAAGACCAACTGGGCATGTGTCACACACTCATTGCTGCAACCATCCCCACAATGCTGGGCCCACATGCAATCTCCCCTGACCAACCATGCCCATCTGCCCGAATGTGTGGGGTCCCACTCTGTACCATAGCATGCCAGCACACCATACCTGACAACATTTCATATATATATATTTTTTTATTGAAACTTCAGTTCAATGAACCTTCGATGCGAGCAACCAAGGAGATTGAACTTTTGTTACAACCGAACAAATCACTGACATCCAATCCTTCCAAATTAACAACCAAAACAAAGCACAGAAACAAATTAAACATCCCCTTAATGGAATACCACCGGCAAGGAAAGGAAAAAATCAAAAACCAAAACAGGCATCCTTTTGTGTCCTTTGCAACTAATTTTCCAAAATTATCATTAATTTACAATTTTTTCATTCAACTGTAGCGAATCCATATAGTCCACCACGGCACAGCTCATTTTTACATTATGTCCCGCAGATGAATACGCCCACCAATTACGCATGTTCATATCAGCAGGTATGGGTCCCCCAAGATGACATGTCCGCAGTGCAGTAGTGGCAGAGCAACCTGTCAATAGATGTTGTGTTGTTTCAGTTTCAAGCTTACAGAATAGACAGAGATTGTCATTTATTTCATTATTGTGGCAAAACCATGACATCTCCTTGGTCTTCAACGCATTTAAGCGTAACCTCAAAAATTACTCCCGATGATGACGAGACCAGCAATTTGTCAGGTAACGACACTGCACATTTAATTTATGAGCTCCTATGCCCGACTTCAAGGTTGAAGGCATTTTTTGACGATGTTCCTGATTCTGGATCCAGCACCAAGTTTCAAACTTCTTTTTCACAAGTTGCGGTTGAGTGATCAAGTCAGATGGCTTTTGGTCAGCATTTGACAAGATTTCATCCAAGAGCTGTCTCCATTTTTCTAAAGACCTGGCGTGCCACGTCCTGATTTAGCCAGGAATATTTGATACGCCGGAATCGAAGGATTCAGATTCATCTTGCGCATCACCATCAATGATTTCCACATGACCCAGGAATGCAAAGAATTCAAGGATAGTTCATATCGTAAAGATGTCATCGAGATGTAAGAGGGTAACTTCAATACCCGTCGCCAGAATTGACCCTCTAGTTTCTGCCAAAACTGAGCATCGATGTTCCAGCTAGCTTCAGACCCGAAGGTAAATGCCAGAACTACTTTTGTAAATAAAAGATAAGAACCGGTGCGAGAGTGAATTTCTCATAGTTCTTGTTTATCTTTACTCCTTGAATGCTGAATTGGGTCATTCAATTGGCCAGGTCCTGCTTCCAGTGATGTTCATTTAACGACGTATTAAACATTATACCAAGATATCTAATGGAAGTAACCAAACTTAATGGTTTAACATCGATTTTTCACCTGAAGGCGTTCTGTTTTTTTGTGCCAATTGCCCTAATGGTCATTATTTTAGTCTTTTCAGTATTTATTTCCAAGTCGTTAAGGTTTAAATAATCATGTAATTTGTTTAATAACCGTTGTAGGCCGATCTGCGTGGAGTCCATTAAGACAAGATCGTCGGCATAAGTTATGCATCTAATATAGGTGTTGTTTAGTTTTGGAGGAAAGCAACGCACCTCTTCAAGATGTTTTGGCAAGTCAGAGATGAATAATTTAAACAGTTCCGTGGCTAGAGGGCACCCCTGTTTAACGCCTTTTTTGGTTGGTATTTTTTCTGATAATTCACCCTGATGGTTGAGGCGTATCCGGATAATGGTATCAGAGTGTAAGGCTTTCACTGGTTCAAATAACTTTGGGGGGCACTTCCAGTTCAACATTTTCTGCCAAAGCTTTCCTCGATTTATACTATCAAATGCATGACGCATGTCGATAAAGGCCAGAAACATTTTTTTTTGCCTTTAAAGTTTTAATATATTCAATATCAAAAGGTTGACTTCCACACCGATCCCTTGTGTGAAACCAGTTTGACGAATATCGCCAATCTGTTCTCGGCTCGCCCACAGGGCTAATTTCTGTTGCAGGAAAGAGGCAAAGATTTTCGAATTGTGTCCAGCAGGGCAATCGGGCGATAGTTGTTAGGTTCAGCCCGATTGCCCTTCTTGTATATTGGCACTATGATTGCTTCACGCCAAGACTCCGGGAGATAGAAAGTGACGAGAACAGGGCTTCGATGAAGATCGGCCATTGAGATGCATTTTTTTTCAACATCACATTTGTGATCAAGTCCGGGCCTGCAGCATGAGAGTTTTTCAAGCCACGCATTAAGGATTCGATGTCGTGCAAGGCTATATTCAAGTCCCATGTAATTAGACCATTCTTTAACAAAATCGTTGGTTCACTCAACGGTTTGCTATAGATGTGCGCAAAGTGTGATTCCCATTTGGCAGCTTCAATTTCAAGAGAAACCAGATGTTTCCTTATAGCCTCAGCTTTATCTTGTTCGATTATTATTTTTTGAGGTTTCAGCCAGTTCCTATACACTTGCCGTCGTAGTCGAATTGCAGATTTAATTGCCGCCCAAAGCCTTTAGTCTTTTTCAGCGATCTTATGTCTCGTCACATCACTCTCTTGGCATTTGTGAGGATCTTACTTGATAAATGCTTGTGCGTGATGCCCATAGCTCGCTCAGAGACTCGAACAGTGATAAAGTCTGTAAGCAAGGGAGCATAGTCTACCGACTGAGCAACATTCTGATTGAGAAACCGCTGACTCAGATTTTGAATTTGTGGGCCGCTGATTCGAAGACGATTTCTGCCGACATTAACCAAGAGTGGAATTTCATGCATCTTAGAAAACTGTGTCCATTCGATCATGCAGGTTAGTCATAGTAAATCATAGTCGCTATTAATCATCTGACACACTTTTAGAGTCATCTCTTGTTCAAAGAGATTGCGAGACGCCCAAAAGTAGTCTATGATTGTCTGTGATTTTGGATTTGACCAAGTTGCATTAGGTGGTTGATCTCCTCTCACACTTCTGTTAACCATTTGACAGTTTCGATTTCGCAGTGTAGACCACCACAACTGTCCTCTTACAGATACCTTGTCAACTGGTAATGTTGTAAATACTTGTTTTTCATAATCGAAATTTAAACCATGTGCAGTTTCGGTTCCCACAGCAAATAATCAAAAGATTCTTGAATGTGATTGGAACCTTGTCAATATGCTGTGTGATTATGTTCAGAAACATCCTGGTACTGATTTTTTCTGGGTTCCAGTACCAATTTATGATAAGAAGGTGTTCCCGTGTTGAGATGTTTACGTCGTTTGTATGCAGAAGGACTCTTTGGATAAAAGGGTTCCATTTCATATGCCCCCTTCAGGCACACACACATCGCCAGAGGCATCAGAGGAGGACGAGGGGGCAGGTCCATTTGGAGATGGTGACTCCAGGCCGTCAAGGTGAGCCACCACCACCCCACAAAGGCGCAGACAGGCTACGCTGAGGCGGTTGTCCCGCTGTGCGACACGACAACCCAGCAGGGCCAAGCCCACGTCAACCGCATTATTCACCAGGGCCACCTCATGACCCACTCACGCGGCCGGAGGGTCTGACACTGAGGCCACACCTCAAGGCAGGGTGACTGTGGAGACACAGGGGGACACCAGCTTAGTGGCACTGCCTACAGAAGGGTGACAAACTCCTGAGAGAACACACCGCCGCCAGCTTGCACAGACTTCTGAGTCGGACATTGACACACCTTTCTAAGGCTACCCTGACAACAGCCCAGAGCTACAGCACAGACCCCCCCCCATACAGCACACACCACCAAGCAACACCATGCTGCAGAGGCTGGAGGAGATGAGCAGGTGACAGAGGGTGATGGAGGCAACCACACTCTGAACACCTGCAGGTGATCCGTGACTGCCTCCAAGGGGAAACCCATAGAATTGTGTGGGCCATGATGAGGAACCAGGCGGAGGCAGTTGCCGGTATGTCCGCACTGATAGTGTATGGCCAGAGGGTCAGAGAGCTGACTGAAGGGGCCTCGGCACTCGCAGAGGCCATCTGCCAGAGCACAGAGGTCACACTCCAGCATATCCGGGGGCCAGGCTCGATAGCCTCCAGTTTGATGATTTCCACTGAAGAGTTGCAGCAGAGCACACCAAGGTGCCAATCCCAGCGCCATTTGGTCTCAAGATCACTGGGGGCTAGCATGGGGGGAAAGAGGCCACAGTAATAATTAACATTGAGACACTTATTTCCCTGAGTGGCCATGCTGGGAAGTTAGTGGTAGGAGGTGGGAGGAGGGATAGTGTGCTGGGGAGTTGGTGGTGGGAGGGAGAATAGTGTGTGGGGAGTTGGTAGTGGGAGGAGGGGATAGTGTACTGAGGAGTTCGTGGTGGGGGGAGGGGGATAGTGTGCTGGAAAGTTGGTGGTGGGAGCAGGGAGGGGGATAGTGTGCTGGGGAGTTGGTAGTGGAAGGAGGGATGGGATAGTTTGCTGGGGAGTTGGTGGTGGGGTGGGGGATAGTGTGCTGGGTAGTTGGTGGTTGCCGGAGGGAGGGGGATAGTGTTCTGGGGAGTTGATGGTGGGAGGAGGTCGGGAGGATAGTGTGCTGGGGAGTTGGTGGCGGGAGGAGGGGGTAGTGTGCTGGGTAGTTGGTGGTGGGAGGAGGGAGGGAGACAGTTGGGGCACATCATATCATTAAAACTGTTAAACTTCATCAATGTGAGGACATTCCTGATTGTGCCATTGTGTTTATTGATAGAGGTGAGTGTCACAGAGTCATGCATGGCTTGTGCCATGTGAATGTGTCAGAAGAAATTGTCTATCAGTCCCTGGCAAGCCAGTCTCTCATCCCTCATATCGTCTCTGGCAATGCGTGCATTTGCCTCTGCCACAGGCACTGCATCCTCATCCACTGGGGGTGGCATGTCCACATCAGGGGGCAGCAGAACATTTCTCTTCAGGCAGATATTGTGCAGCATGGCACTCACAAGCACAATGTGACCCACTTTCTCTGGAGTGTACATCTGGGCTCCGCCGGTATCGTCGAGGCAGCGAAAAGGCGTCTTGAGGAGGCTGAAGGTACACTCTATGCACAAACAGGTCCTGCTGTGAGTGGGGTTGTAATCAATATCCTACAGTGTTTGCGGATCACACACAGGGATCATTAGCCAGGGCAGCTGTGCGTATCCAGAGACACTGGCATGGGGGGAGGGGTACAGCCATTAGTCACATTGTAAAGTATGGCGGTAACCTTATACAATATCAGGGCAATGGACATCTTGTGCATGCATGTGGGCCTCCATTTCGCGGCGTGTGTTTATTCTGTCTGTGCATGCTGTGTCACGCGTATCATGCATTGTTTTTGCTTCACATGCACCCTGTTCCCCTGCAGCATATATTATGTAAGGTGTCTGTTTTTGACATGTGCAACTGACATGAATAGTAGGTAGAGAGTGTAAATGTCAGAAAGCATCAGAAGAGCCCATGTTCTGCTAGAGGGTATGTCTCTAGGTGATTTGTGTTGTTGTATCTTAAGGTATCTGCATCCAAGAGGGAGCTGTGTGTGCCTACAGTGGGATGGTGAGAAGGATAGCTTAGGGGCAAGACACTGCAGTGCAACACAGGTTCGAATCTTGATCCTGCCCTTAGAAACCACTCACTGGTATTAAGCTCGTTATACAAGAACAATTATGATATAATGGTGCGCTGGTTGGAACGATGGCAAAGAGATATAGAGTTCTGGTGATTTCATTGTGTGTTTTCAGCGTTGTTAAACAGTCATACGTGGGGGCGGGGCTTAGTTGACGTGCATAGTATAAGGTAGCAAGTAGAATGTGAGCTCAATAGTGAGGAAGAGGCAGTCAGGGACCCCAATGAGCATTTGAAGAACCCTACCTGGAACGTGCATCGTAATGGGGGGAAACCCTCGGGCGCATCCTAGCGAGCAGCACACATGAGCAAATCACAGTAGTGTGAACCCAAGGAGCACATGAAGAGCTTTGTGTTCAGCCTAGAGGAGGTCTGCTTTGGAGAAAAGTCAGAGTGGAGAGCACCCAGGAGCAATAACGGCGGGGGAGTACCTAGATGCAAGTCACGGTGGCAGCAGTCAGTGGTGAGGCACTATTGTACAAGAACTCAGAGGGGAGACCAATTAAAATTACCTTAGGAGGCTGCCAGGTAGAACATCACTGGGTCACAACTGGGACTGATCACAGTGGGGAACATGTAGAAGCAAGCTGACCATGGGGAGCACCTCACAATGGGCTCCTTAGGATGTGAGGGGGTTCCTTCAGTGCCCCTGTCCCCCCTATGCTTGTGTCTCAGTATGTCCTTGGAGTGGCCAACATGCTTGTGTCTGGACTTTTTTTTAAAAAACTTTTTTTTGTTTAACTTTTTAAAAAAAAATATAAGCTGCTGGGCTGTGGCGGTGTCATGTGGCTCTTTATTTTTGGAGTGGCTGACTTTCTTGTTCAGGCCTCTCAATAAAAAATGGGGTTCCACAAGTGTATCACTTTGAGCAGTGACGCTAAATAAGAAAGAATAGGAATACCACATAATGTGTCTTTCTGGAATTCTATACAATAATTGCCAGACTCATAAAGGTTGATTTCCAGGCACGCTTCAGGGGTTGAGTCACTGATGTAGCCCGTTTGTAAACACCTCAACTCAGCCTTTCACCCTTCTGAGGTCGATAAAGTTAGAACCAACACAGGTTGGGTGATATTGTATGTATAAGCGCTTAAGCGTAAGTGCAATATAATAAAATATCATTATCATTTGGCCTTGAACGTCTGCTAGCATTCACAGTAATTTGGTAATATGGTCATATACACACTGATATTAACGATACATATGGTGATCCATTCTGCTATGAAATGTATATAACATTATAGTGATATCGCAACCATATTTCTTGTAGTGTACATAGGAACAATATGTGATGTCCCTTCCTTTTTTGTCAAGGGGTGGAAGGTTGTGTTCCATCGCTTCTCATGATGTGACTCCATGGTGGGTGGTCAAATTATATCACTTCATGTGATGTCATCAGAGGTCAAAGGTTATGTGATGTCACTTCCACTACCCTTGGCATTTTGGTGAAATGACGTCCCTGAATCTGGGTTTGTTTCCAGCCACCCCCACTCCTCAGCCCGGCTCATCTGGGCCTTTATTCTCCTGCCACTAGCATGGCAATTTCTGTTTCCAGTGCATTCCATATTGGTCTGCACAAGCAGGATTTCTCCAACTACATTGTGCACACCGCAATAATGTGGGTTCATTTGGGATTTGTCAGTTCAGTATAATGGGAATGTCACTCTTGGGGCTTTCTACGAATGTCAAAATAAGTCCTTACTGGGAATGTAAAACTCTGGGTTTACTGGAAATGTCAAGCTCTGTGTTTATCTCACAGTAGAACTAACATCACAGGGACTGGTTACCAATCTGTTTCGGAAACCAACTGATCGTAACAATGTAATACATCACCTGAGTTTCCATCCCCCAAAAAGAATTGTCATAGATGAAAAAGAATGGTCTAATCAACTTGACAAGATGACAACATGTTTCTAGGATGTTGTTACAGACTGGAAGAGATTGGAGGGATTGGAGAAGCTAAAAAAAGAGTAGAACAACAGACCAGACAGGACTTACTATATAAAGTGCAAGGAGGGACACCACCTGGAAACTCAGCTGATGTATTAATTTGTTACCATCAGTTGGTTTCTGAAACAGATTGGTAACCAGTCCCTGTGATGTTAGATCTACTGTAAGATCCAGGTATATCACGTGGTTGCCTCCTATCTCAGATGTAAATGTAAATTGTATACGTTAATCTATGGGATTCATTTTAGTCTGAAAGAGGTTGAGGTGCTCCATTGTGTCAAATCTGTCCCTCCGGGGCGCCTATGGAGCCGATGGACCTTGCGCCATTAATGGCCCATCCCGTCTTTCCCGAACGCGCTGCAACACGCTAGTTGTTTTCAACATGGTTGCCGCCTGAATTAATATCTTCATTCAGGTTTGCATTTGCAGCGTGTTGCAAACCTCTGTTCATCCTTAGCGGTAAGACGCTGTTCTAGGTCCTTTGCCCTGTGTTTATTCTTCCGTTCTTGCTACCATATGATTTTCCCTCTGCTGTTCCTACCCTTTGTTAGACTTCTTCACGTTGGCTTTCTCCCCATGTCTCCCGAGTGCGTTTGTCCTGCTCCTCTGTGCTTGTTTGCCTTTCTCCAGTTCGCTGGGGTTCCCTGCCCACTATTGCCTTTCTAGTCCTCTGTCCTGTCTACTCGGGTCCAGGTTCTCCACTCTCTTGGATCTCTGCATGTTGGTATTCAGCCCACGCCAGCAGCTGTTTCCTATTTTTCTGCACACGTTGGTCTCAGTTCTGTGTTTGAGTTGGTAGGGATCTGCATTCCACTCTTCAAGGATGTAATTTCAGTCTCTTGGCCTAACTCTGATTCAGAGTCCTTTCAGAGCTGTTCCTTGGATCCCTTCTTCACGGCATACTCAAGGGGTTTTTCTGCCTGTTCAGGCTTTCCCCCTGTCTGGTTGTCTCGGGGAAGGGACCGCTAGTCTGCCATTTTCCAGGCAGACACAGTGGCTTCCCTCCATGACAGGCCATACATATTCAAGGAACGGAAGACCACAAAGAAGAAGAAGAAGGGAAAGAAAGGAAGAACAAACGGACCTCATCATCAAGTCAAGAAGAAACAGGTGAGGAGTTAGGAGACCTCTCGGATACTACAACCAAGCATGACAGATTGCAATGCCCAGAAGTCATCATGGACACCGCTGAACAAGTAAGGAGCTTGTAGCTGTGGTTCAAGGACTTACTTTAGAGGTTATGTGATGTCACTTCCACTACCCTTGGCATTTTGGTGAAATGACGTCCCTGAATCTGGGTTTGTTTCCAGCTGTGCCACGGCAATTAGTAACCTCCCAGGAGCAGCATACCGCCCATCTCCCTACCATGGGGTGAAGAAACTCAAAGAATTCATAGAGGCTTTATGGTTCAATTTACCTTCCGTGCCAGTACTTATTCCTCTGACCATGCTTGAGTGGGGTTTATGGTGTAAAACATGGTGGACAACGCGCTAGCTTGAGCGACTCCTTTGATTACCTCAGTCATTCAAGTCTTGCAAGATTATGGCGCCTTCCTAAACCTGCTGAAACAAACCTTCGAAAGCCCAAAAGTGGTCTATTCTGCCTGCAAGGATTTGCTAGACAACAAGCAAGGGTCGATGGACCTTCTCTCGTACATGACCACATTCAAGTGCATTGCAGCTGATGCAGGGTGGCCAGAGTCAGCCCAGTACTCCATCTTCAGAAGGGGTCTAAGGGAAGAGATCAAAGATGAACTGACCTGAACTCCCCAACCAACCACGTTTTTCGACCTACTTTCAGCAGTTCTGCAAATTGACTACCGATTTGCTGAGAGGCGTGCTGAAAGGTGGAAGGGAAATAATCAATTTCTACAGGTTTCTGAATCCACCTCTTATGCTCCTCTTCCGCCCAGACCTCTTAGGGATGAACCCATGCAAATAGGGGTGGCTAGAGGACCCCTGACTCGTGAAGAAAGAAAGCAGAGACAGGAGAAGGGGTTGTGTTTGTACTGCGGATCTGAACCCCATCTTTTGAGGGACTGTCCCGAGGTACCTCCTTGTAGGTCGGGAAATGACCGACCTCGGTCCTAAAGGGGACGGGTAACCGAGGTTCTCTTTCAAGCCCCTTCACAACCCTGTCAGTAACTGCACCAGCAGATGATAACCACCTTATGGTGGTATGCATTCAGATAACCATCAACCAGAGAAAGATCAACGCCCTAGCTTTGATAGATTGCGGAGCTGCAGGAAATTTCAATGATACGATCTGGGCAAGTAAAGAAAGAATCCCAAGAATTGAGAGAAAAGAGGACCAAAAGGTCAAAGGTGTGGATGGAAAGCCGCTCAGCTCGGATCGCATCATGCACACTACGGAAGAACTTCAGGTATCTGTCTTCCAACATCATGAGACACTGCAATTCAACATCATAAGAGCAGCCCACTTCCTCATCGTATTGGGGATCTCTTGGTTAAGAAATCACAATCCGACCATAGACTGGGCAAAAAACCTCCTAGAGTTCAATACTACCTACTGCATCAAGCACTGTCTTCTGGGGACAGCGCAGGGACCTGTGAAGACTGTACCCTCCTTGCCTGCCGATACCGTCAGCATCCATTGTATCCCACCGGATCTCTCAGAATTACAGATGTTTTTTATGACAAGGTTCCCCAGGATCTCCCACCTCACCATCTGAAAGGCTGTGCCATTTAACTCACCCCAGAGGCTTTGGTTCCTTTCGGACTTATGTACCCCCTTTCCATGCCAGAAAAGAAGATGCTCAGGGAGTACTTGCACTCCAATTTGCAGAATGGACTTATTGATCCTTCCCATTCACCCGCATTCATTCTATGGCAAGACGGAGGCGAGCATTAAGCTTTCATCTTCTTTATTCTCTACTCTCCAGCAGTTTCAACAAATATAACTTTGTAAACTTTCAATTTAAACATTTATTTATTTATTTATTTATTTATTTATTTATTTATTTATGTATTTATTTAAACAAACTTCAAATCCCATCAATCCTGTAGTCCCCTAGGTTCTGGCCATGTGACCTAGTCCTTCCTGTTCCTCTGTCCTTCCTCTTCTTTTGCTGCTCTCCACAAGATAAGTACCTCTTTATCTTAGCTCCGTAATATTCGCTTGACAAAACGTGTTTTATGCCATTAACGTAATTGGAATTGTACACCATGGACAATAATAGAATAAACATGTACAGTACAGTGCACGAGTGTTAGTGTTTTAGTGTTTAAAAGGGATTCGGAGGCCCTGTGTCGTAATGCACGACACCTCAGGAGCCTGCCGTACCCCCTAGCAGAGCGCAAGTTCGCAGCCCCAACCTTGGAAGGGCGGAGCTCTACGCAGGTCGGAAACTTCCTGCGAGCCGAGCAGAATCGGCCACGCACAGCGAATGCACCAATAGCAAACGCCTCCTACGCGGGGGCGTGGCTTTAGACAGAGGAGACACATGATTATAGAGTATTACCAGGCAAATAGGAAAGCTATATCCTGCAAACATACATACTGTATAAGGAAGGTGCAGCCTCGAGCTAAGTGAATCTGTGGACGCGCCACTACACCTACACAGGTATTGATGCAGGCACCGGCCAGCACAATGTTGAACTTCGAGTGGAGCGAAGAGGAGCAGGAGGCAGTCTACCAAGAAGACATAGCCTATAGCTTCAAAGAAGTGCTGGGAGATTCAATGACAGATGCAGTGGCCCAAGGAGTGCGGCCTTTACAAGAAAGCCTAGATACCATAGAACTATTCCTGAGCCAGAAGGAAGAACGCACCAAGCAGGAAGAAAGCGCGTCCACAAAGGCAACGTTTAACGACCCTAAGGGGTGTAACAAGGCCTGGAAGAGCAAAGACTCTTCTGACCCCTGGGCCAACCGACAGGGGCGAGTACAGGAGCCCCAGAGGCTACGGACGCGTTCCTCAGACTAAAGGAAGCGTTCATGAAAGATTCCCAGGTGCCGAGCCTCCGGACCCCCTACCCAGGGGAAGACAATATGGGTTGTACAGAGGAGGAACCCCCAGAAGCCTTCCCAGACGAGGAACCGCCGATATCCCCCACATCCACTCAAGCGGATGCAGATAACGAAGGGGATGAGGGGAGCCAACCTCCGCCTAAGAAAAGGCAACGAAAACTCCACCACCTAGAAGAGGACGAAACGGCGGACATCTTCCAACCGGAAGAAATCAGAAATCCGAGATCCTCGGAGTGGGTGCCATCACAGAGAGTGGCGAAATACATGACGCAGAGATTGAGGAAAGCTCTCGAAAAAGAGGTCAGACAAAGACTGAGGGCTGAATGCCCAAGACCAGACCTGCCGGGCAAAGTCGGTGTAAGCCCCGGAATTGGACCCTAAAATGTTGTTGTTCGTCTCCAAATCGAACAGAGACCCGAGGAACGGCATAGACCGCTCCTGGAGAAGCTGCCAAGAAAAACTCCTTGACCTGGCAGGTCCGCTAGCTAAAATAATGGACCTAGCTGAATGAGCCAGAGATACAGACGAGGAGGTAGACCCAGGAGTGCTAGCGAACTGGGCCCAATGGGCTGTATGTATACTAGGAAACGCGAACTGCACGATTTCATCGGAGCGCAGGAGAGGCCTCCTCTTGAAAATCGACCAGAAACTAGGAGATCTGTCGTCATACGAAGCCGGTGAGGCAGCGCAGGGCCTATTGTTCGGAGAGAATTTTGGCGAGGAGATGGGGAGGTTCGTAGGGACCTACACCTCCCTGGAGAAAGCACAGGCTTCGATGAAGAAAATTTTCCCAGGGAGAGTTTTTGGCGGGACCGGTCGCTACAGAGGTCGCTCGACCGGTCGATACCAAGCATCCAGAAGGCCTCAGTACAACAGAAACCAATACTGGGAATCCAGGCAGCCTGATACCCTCTTTCCCCCAAGAGGCCGCTTCCCTAGAGGAAGACGAAGCAGAGGACAGGGAAGAGGACAAAACTTCCCGACAGGTAAGAGACTTTACATATCCACCAGTAGGGGGGAGGACAGCTATATTCTGGGAAAACTGGCGCTTGCTTTCCAGCGACACTTGGGTCCTTCAAACAGTGAAAGGCATGTGTATAGAATTCACAGAAACCCCCGTTCATGACCAAGTGCCACGGCCCGTAGTCACGACACTGACCGAAAAAGGGATGCTAGACTCGGAATTGCAAAGCCTAGCAGAGAAACGGGCGATCGAACCATGCATAGCGCCGCCAAGATTTGTGAGCAATATGTTCCTGGTTCACCGAAAAAACAAAGTGAGACCAGTGATAAATCTAAGGCACATGAACAGCTGGGTGGCCTACAACCACTTCAAAATGGAAGGAATCCACCAGCTCAGAGATACGCTCAGACAGAACGACTGGCTGGCGAGGATAGACTTGAAAGATGCCTATCTTATGATTCCTGTACAGAGGGATTTCCGTCCATTCCTTATTATATTATATATCTAGATGACATCCTACTGATGGCCGACAGCAGAGAGACTCTAGTCTACCAGACCGACTGGGTAGTACACCTCTAAACTTCGTTAGGTTTCCTAGTGAACTGGGAGAAGTCGGAGATGGCTCCGGCGAGGAGGATAGAATTCCTGGGGTTTGTTATAAACACCAGGTCGGCGACACTGGAACTCCCAAACAAAAAGATCAGAGACATAAAGACAGAAATAAGAGCATGTCTCGGCAAAACAAGCATATTACTCCGCACCATAGCGAGAGTAGTCGGCTTCCTAGCGGCATCAATACAAGCAATCTTCCCAGGGCCATTACACAACCGAGCCCCTCAGAGGCTGAAGATACGGCATCTTCAGCAAGGCCTACACTACCACCAACTGGTACTCTTAGATCAAGAGTCCAGGACAGAGTTGGAATGGTGGTTAGCGAACATGGAGGCCTGGAACGGCAGAGTCATCTTCAGCGACAGCCCAGACCTGATAATAGAACCAGATGCCAGCAGAGCAGGCTGGGGAGCCCGGTGCAGGGATCTCCAGACAGGAGGGAGATGGAGCGCATCGGAACTCCAATTACACATAAACTGCCTAGAGTTACTAACCGGATCTTTTGCGATCAGGGCATTTACGAAAGGGAAAGTGAACTCCTGTATCCTGCTAAAATGGACAACATTTCGGCAGTCAAATACATCAACCATTTAGGAGGGACAAGGTCCAAATTGCTGGCGGAAATAGCCAAGGATTTCTGGCATTCCTGCCTAGAATCAGGGATCTCGGTGGTAGCCGAATACTTACCAGGTTTGTTGAATGTAGTAGCGGACTGGAACTCCAGACATCTCTCAGACTCCAGCGACTGGATGCTGGACCGGATGATTTTTCAGAAACTGGAAAAGATCTGGGGCCCTATATACACAGATCTGTTTGCGTCCAGGCTGAACGCTCAGAAAGAGAGGTTCTTCAGTTGGAGATTGGACCCAGCGGCAGCCGGAGTGGACGCTTTCCTACAAGATTGGAGGGAGCACACGCTTTACGCTTTTCCCCCATTCATAATGATGAACCGAGTACTAGCAAAGGTACGCAGAGAGACAGCGGACCTGATAGTGGTAGCTCCGATCTGGAAATCCCAAGTATGGTTCCCAGCACTCATGGAACTATTGGTAGATTACCCGAGAATATTGCCCCAAGGAGAACACCTCTTCACGGACCCAGCTGGGTCATCTCACCCTCTGAGAGTGAAGGGGACCCTGCCATTGATGGCGTGCAGGATAGCAGGAGATGCTGGAATCTCCCGGGTATTTTATCACAAGCTGCAAGTCTCATCGCAGAATCATGGGCTCTATCAACTCGAAGGAGCTACGACGCAGCTTGGAACAAGTGGTCGACATGGTGCAGAAGGAGAAATATTCATCCCATTTCTGCCCCTCTGGTTGAGATCTTGAATTTTCCAGCAGAACTCCTCCAGGACGGCAAAGCATACAGAACAATAGGGGTATACAGATCTGTGATATCAGCAGGTCAACTACCTGTGGAAAGAGTACTGGTGGGAGAGAACGTAGCAGTAATTCGTCTACTAAGAGGAATAAGATTCAGGAAACCACCGCACCTGAAATATGAATCGTTATGAGACGTAGCAATAGTATTGAAACTATTTGCGGACTGGCCCGACAACAAGTATCTGTCCCTAAGACAGCTATCCGAAAAACTAGCCATGCTACTATGCTTGGTGTCATGCAGGAGAGTAGCAGACGTGAGAGTCTTAGAAGTGAATAGGAGAACGTACGGGCCGGAAGGCGTGACGTTCAGCTTAGCCAGAAGAACTAAAATGGATTCTAGTACCATCACATACCCCTACATGCAGGAGCACCCGAAATGGTGCGTAGCGACATGTATAAAGGAATACGAAAATAAGACAGCCGAACTAAGACCGGCAGGGACGACTCAATTATTAATTGCGCGCAGAAAGCCACACAGAGGAGTAGCAACAGCCACCATAGCACGGTGGGTCAGAAACATTATGAGTTTAGCAGGCGTAGACATGACAAGATTCGGGGCACACTCAGTCAGAGGAGCGATGGCCTCGAAAGCACTAGGACTAGGCGCAACATTACAAGACATCATGAAAGCCGCAGACTGGGCTAGTGATACGACATTCAGAACGTTTTACTACTGACCTATTAATGCAATGGCAGGAGTAGTAGTAAGAAGCTTTGAACAAGCTTAATGCTCGCCTCTGCCTTGACATAGAATGAAGATTCCCCCTGCTAATAGCGCTGGGAGCTCTTGATTCTATTAAAGACAAGGAGGCGAGCATTAAATTCCCATCCCGAATACACAATGAATGCAATGATGAAATACATGTTGTGAAGTACTGTTGATAATTAACATGGCTATTTCTTCCAGTATAGGGTGTGTATTCCCGCCCTAACGTATACTATTTTGTTTCTTATTGACTGTAGGGGATGAGCAAAAGAACAGCTGAAAGCCCGAATCAGAGCAGGTCGCTTGGAACAGCTTCGAAAGCTTGTATGTGAGAGATCGAACTGGTACAAAGCAGGAAGTTCAGCACAAGTTCAACAGTTGAGTGCGCAGTTAAAGAGAAAGGACAAGTTCAAGCAGTCAAAGAAGAGGAAGGACAGAGGAACAGGAAGGACTAGGTCACATGACCAGAGACTAGGGCACTACCGGATTGATGGGATTTGAAGTTTGTTTGAAAAAAAAAAAAAAATTAATTGAAAGTTTACAAAGTTATAATTGTTGAAACTGCTGGAGAGTAGAGAATAAAGAAGATGAAAGCTTAATACTCGCCTCCTTGTCTTTAATAGAATCAAGAGCTCCCTGCGCTATTAGCAGGGGGAATCTTCATTGTTCTTTATAACTAAAAGGGACACACAGGAGCTCAGGCCTTGCATCGACTACAGGAGACTCAACAGAGTCTCAGTTCATAACCGTTACCCCATGCCATTCATCAGGGACATCCTGGAGGCCGTTCATCGAGCCACAATATTCTCAAAGTTGGACTTACGAAGAGCTTACCATCGTCTTTGTGTTAGAAAGGGCGACAAATGGAAAATTGCCTTGAGGAGCCCTTTCGGACATTTTGAGTACCGAGTGATGCCTTTCGGCCTCGTCAACGCCCTGGCTGTCTTCCAAAGGTTAATGGACAGGCTTTTCTCCGATTTGTTGTTCCACTTAGTGATCGTATATCTCAATGACATCCTCGTCTTTTTTTCCTCTTACCATGAACATCAGAAATACCTCAGGGAAGTCTTGTACGCTTGCGAAACTACCAGATCCTAGTAAAGTCAGAGAAGTGTGAGTTCAGAGTCCCCATTGTACCCTACTTTGGATACATATTGTCCGGTCAAGAAATCGAGATGGATCACAAAATGGTATCAGCTATGCTCAAATGGCCTGCCCATGCGTCAGTAAAAGACGTTCAGCATTTCTTAGGACTCGCATACTTTTATCAAAAGTTAATCCCTGGTTTTTCTGGAGTGGTTCTTCCGATCAAATTTCTCTTAAAGAAAAATTCAGTTTTCCAGTGGAATGGACAGGCTGATGCCGCCTTCAAACGCCTCAAAACTTTGTTCTGTTCAGCTCCGGTCTTGCACCAGCCGAACCAGACTCGCCCCTTCATAATTGCATCTGATGATTCGCTGGCAGCGGTGGGAGTAGTACTATTACAAGAAGTAGATGGGATTGAACATCCTGTGGACTATCTATTGAAGGCTTTGTCGCCAAGCGAGTTAAACTACTCATTTATTGAGAAGGAGCTCCTGGCGATGAAGTTGGCATGTGAAGAGTGGCATCATCTGCTGCAAGGAGGTTCTCATCCGTTTATCATCTGTACCAATCATGGGAATGTAAGGCTCCAATTTCTTCTTCTTGTAAAATATACCCATCAACAGTGTTTTGTCTGAGGTCATGGGGAATTGAGGTGTATAAGTTCTTAAAGTCCCAGTGGCTGTAAAATACCGTGAGAAGCGGAAACCGGGTTGAACTGCTGACTTGTGAAATTTTGGCAAAGCATAAAAAATGTGAGTGGTCTGGAGTTTGTTGTTAAGAAATGATTTGGTTGTGTTACTAGTCCATTCTTTGTCCATTGCTTTATTAAGGAACTCAGTGTATTTCAACTGAATGTCATGTAACAGATCTTTATCCAAAGGTGCACATACCTTTCTGTCACTCAATTGGCACTTACATTCACTGTCATAGTCAGATGTATTCAGTATGCCTAATGCACTTCCCTTATCGGCAGGGAGTATTGTAATCTTTTCATCTGAGCACAAGGATTTGACTAAAGCCATTTTTTGACAACTACAATTAGTGTACGAAGGACACTTAAAATACAATGTTTAGGGGCCTTTCAGTACAGATCACTGAAAAGATGATAAATGCGAGTCATAGATGTGATTTTAGGTATACATTTTATATATCGTAGTATCATCAACCTCTTCCTCAATCTCTGTAAAAATGCTCTTGGTTGTAACCTCCTCACAAATTTATGTATATCTATTTTATTCTCAAAATAGAATGAGCTATATGTGGTAACAAAACTTAAACCTTTCTGCAAAATATTCTCTTCTATGGAAGGCAAGAGCCTATCAGACAGGTTGTCCATTAAGGTATCTTGTATTGTCAAGTTTGTGGTCTTGGAGTTTGATCTTTTGTACTCATGTTTTTAAAACAGATCCCCATTCTTCCTAAATCAGTCAGAGAAGCACCAACTGGGTAATAGTAACACGTGTCAGATTACTTACAAGTGGGAAAATCCGTTGTGAAGGAACTATTTGAATTTTGTTTTGCTGTTATTGTGTGGGTAGATGAATTGGCCACATTGCGGGTGTCTACTAGAGGAAGAGATCATCCTGATCCGTTGCGTTTAGGCAAAAGAAGTTCTACTTGCTCAGAGTCTTCTGTTGTTCCTGTTTCTGTGAAATGCTACATTTAAATTATTTTTTTCGATAAGCAAATTAGCTCACGGCCACTGGGTTTGTTGGTCAGCCTTTTGGATCAGCAGATCTGCTTATGAGTCTTGTTTCTTCGTTTTAGGGTGTATGTTGCTCAAATTAGTTTGCACAACATCCCTGTCCATTCATAGTGATTATTCTGTCCTTGGTTGCGATGGTCTACCTTTCATCTGATTGGCGAGTCTCCTTCACTGATGAACATTTATGGTGGTCTAAGGAGACCTGTCCTTCTGCTATGTTTCCAAAAGGTCATGAGGAGAAAATCTGTATTCCTTTCTAGTTCTTTAACTCACCAGTTTTCCAGCACAGCAAGAGTGTCTTTTTGGCCTTTTAATTAGTGTGGACAAAGAGGTTAGTCTGTCTGATTCAATTATTAGTGATATGAGACAAAATGCACTATTGGTTTTTTACTGCCTTTTGTATTTGTCCTTAAGTCTGCTTTCTGATGTATGTATTACTTTATTTTACATTATTCCTCCATTCTATTTGATATTTTTATGTATAAAAGCATCCCAAAGATTCAAGCTCCTTGTGTGTGGGTACAGAGGAGGCTGAGCTACACACCACGCACGAGGGATCCAGAATAGCATAGAGACGTGTACAGCCTCTCTGCTGCTGGCCTCCTGTGTGGCCTTGTTCCAGGCAACTGCTTTGTTGTTTGGTCATCAAGACTCCAGGGCAGAGGGAGAGAGGCTTGTGTATTGACTGAGCCATTATGAACTTTCAGCCTGGAGCAGCAGTACTAAGATCTGTGGGATGGAGAACAAAGAGGGCTAGAGTAAGAGGGTTGGAGAATCACAGCTGCCAGAAAGTGAGACCATGAATGCTGGCAGGGCTTGAGACCTCAATGGGTGGCAGAATCAGATGGTGTCAGATAGGATAAATGTGTCACTGTATTGAGAGGGATTGGCATGGATGTGGTTCATGGGATAAACTTATAACTAAGGGTACAAGGGCATGCACTCATGGCTAGGGATTGGGAATTTAGCTGAGGGGTGAAGTGGGAAAATGGAAAAACAGGCTCCCATCTTCCCCCTCTCGCGCCTGGCCTAAAGGTTCACGGCCCAAGCACCCGCCACGAGAAGAGTTTGCCCACCTACCAGACGACCAAATACCCTGGTACAGGAACATACGGATGTGTCCATCTGCCTGCCCAGCAGCCCGCCCTGCCCATGCCGATGCCTGCGGCATGGATCAACTAGACTAAAACCTATAAATCGTTAGAGATGCCATGACGACCTAGCCAACGGATAGCACACCTGTGCCAATATACATACTGGACACTCCCGCACCAATTTACACGAAGCATATACTCAGTGCTATGACGTAGGCGACAGACATACTCACGGACGTGCATCTTTATTATTTTCCACATAGGCTCTCAAAATGCAGAAACGCAAGACGCACCATGAACTCATTTAAAGAGCTTGCTTACGCTTCTTCTAAACCTAGGTGCCATAATGAGAATTACAACGAAGACACGATACTGGTCATAAGATAATATGAGACTATAACCTAAAGCGCCTGTGCACCAAACGGTTCCACCTATACACCAGGCCTAAGTAGGCCGCAAGCAAGAGCTCCCGTGGACATTAACAAAACAAGAGTCAGGTTGCTGATCCTGCAGAATGAGCCTGGCGAAAGCAGACAGCCAAGGTCGTAATGTTGCAAACCCACATTCCAAAAGCAGACCATCAAGGGCACGATGTTGCAACCTCGCACGCCGTGCACCAACATCAAAGTCGCACCTGTAAATTAAACCAGGCACACAGTGGAAAAACAATATTAATTGTGCAGAATTCTGCCTCAAACACGGTCCCACCTCACGTGACCAAGCCGAACCTGACAAGATGCCAAGCCCAGGAGGAAGGAGGCGTCTGGATCCCTCGTTACAAGACACTGGCAGATACACTTGAAAGGATCAATGGACATCTGCGACAGTGGGAGTAGTCGGCCGTCCAGCTCATGAATAAGCCTTCACATTGTCTGCCTGTACCCATAGTGAAACATTGTTGCAACTTGCAGGTACACCGAGAGCTGGGAACAGCGATGGTCCCAGGCTGGGAAGCTCACGGGCGCACCAATCAGAACATGGGGCTCTTATCACTGACGCCATTAATATTAACCAATCATTAGGAGTCTTCATGTAACAATTCTCATGTATCTAATTGTAGGGACATCCCAGATATATCACCTGACTAACCCTCGTCCACTGATATTATTCTCTATACGTATGCTATACTAACTCTACCACTCGAGCAACCAATTAAGAGTGGCGATAGGTTTTTTTTGTCAACTTTCGAAGTGACGCAAGTAGCGCGTCATACTACAGTAAAAAGGGCCTGCGAGCCCCACGATTGTGTGTGTGTCAGGTCAGACGCGTATGATCCTTGACCCATCCCTGCCGTTTGTGTTTAATAAACAGCAGAGTCACCTTGCTTCTTGTGCGTGTCTCATACTCTATCTCTTTTGGGATATACGGGAGGAGTTGGGGCCTCCCTGCCCGGAGGTCTGCGGACGGCCCGGCCGACCCCGGCAGGATTTCCCCCGACAAGTTGGAGGCACTGCTGAGATTTGTTTAAGACCGGCATTTTTATTTTTACTTTTCCCAAGCACTCCAGTTGCGAGGAGGCCCGGCGGCGCGGCCCCCTCTGCCGTCGCCCCCTTCTTAGGACTACAGGGCCATCGCGGAACTGCGAGAAGACCGGACAGCGCAATCCGGATATTGGCCCTCGGGAGCCGGTTGAGAAGTATCCCGCCCGCGGTTGGCGAATGTCCAGACGTGGTCCAGATGAGGGGAGGTGGCGAGCCGCTCGGAGGGGTGCACGCAGTCGAGCGGCCCCGCATCAAGAGAACTTGGTGAGCATGCCACGCACAACAAACAATGTGAAATTGTGAGGGAGGGGGGAGGAATTAAAAACAGGAGGCGGGAGGTGTTGCACAGGTGAACGGCGAAGGTTCGAGAATTTAGTGTTAGAAATAGAATGAATGGTAGTTGAACAAGCGCGAGAGCAGTTGGCTACGTAACGCGAGAGAAGGAGGCGGAGCACGAAAACATCACGTGCGGCCGCTCGTAGAACCTGATTGGCCTAGGTCGCGACTACGTGTAAGGGTGTGTGTGTGTGTGTGGTTTCCTACGATTTGGCATTTATTGATCAATGAGTAGATGAGGATCCCTATTGTTCGAGCAAGACACTCGATAGGTAGATGACGTTTCCCTGTAGGCGGTAGCTAGTTAGTTGCCCAATACGGAAGATAATTGGCTGGTTAAGCCCTCCTGTCGAGGGGCGTATCACACGCGAGGCGACGCAGCGTGCGCAGTCCGATTATATTGTTGATTTGATTACCTTGTTCCGGGAGTGACGGGAAGACAGCTGTGGGCTTAACGGGGGTAGATTGCAGGTGTATTTTGGATTTAAAGAATATACGAAGAACTTACCAGTAGCTCTACGAGATCGGTGACGTCACCAGTAGGGTTTTCATAGGTAAACGAGTTGATCAAGGAAAGGCGAAACGGGGAACGTGGCTGCGCACGGAGAACGCCGGCCACGGCAGGTGTAGAAGGGGAGGAGCACGTGGAAACAGGACGATTGTATAAGAACGCAATAAAGGGTACGCAGCCGCAGGGGGCTACATACGCCTTGGCCGCAGGGGGCCATAAGGGTGTTGTATAAAGGAAGAAAAGGTAGAGGAAAATCTACAGATGTAACATACTATATTTTTATAATTTTTCCTTAAGCGGACTATCGCAAGCCCCCAAACCTACGGGGCCAGGTAATGATATAAGGCTGTATATTGTAAACTACTAGTGGGATAAACTGATACCAGATTAGGGGAGGGTAGCAAGTGGAGCGCTACTATGTCATACGGAACAGGATCGGGAGGGTGGGGGAACACCCTCACCACGCCACTACAATACATATGCACAACACTGCCACCCCATAGGGAGAAACTGATTAAGTATAGCATAGAATGGACCCAAGGGACGGATAACAAAATGTTAACACCGTGGCCGCCTAACGGCAGCTTCGACCCATATGTCCAACATTCACTATTAAATCATCTGCACAATACGTATAAAGGGAAGAAGTTGGCAAACCACGTGGAGGTGTTTAACTTATGGAGGATGTTCCAGGGGTCCCGACCAGGACCAAATGGAATATTCACTATGGGGGAAATACCAGAAGCAACAGAGATTAAGGAGGAAGGAGAGGATGGGACACAGGGGAATGAGGACCCAAAAGAACACGGGAAACAGAGGTGAGGGAGGAGGAAAGAATAATAAAGCATATGAAATAAAAAAAGGAACCGAGCAATGATATACCCATAGCAACGGGAATAAAAACAGAGGGAGGAGGGTTGTACCCTTTAAGAGAATTGGGAGAAATAGAAAGAGGACAGTTAAGGGCGGCTGAGGGATACTCGAATCCGGCATACAGCCCTCCACCATATGTGGCTCACGGGAAAATGCCAGCAGGGGAGGGGAGAAGAGAAGGAGATAGTAAAGAAAACAGACGAGGATAATGCCAGAGAGAGTGAATTGAGGGGGGAAGAGCTGTTAAGACAAAAAGAAGAGGTTTTGGAGGAACGATTAGCAAAATTAAGGGATGAACAGAATGAATTGATCAAGCAGCTTGAGAGGGAGGAGAGAGAGAGAGTGAGGAAAAGGAGAGAAGGTAAGAACGAATAGGAAAAAATAAGGGAACGAACTGAGGAGCAAAGGAGAGAAGCTGACAGGGTAAAAGCAGCAGCAGAAAGGGTATCAAGAGTAGTACTGCGGGAAAAGAAAAGGGAAGAAGAAGAAAAAGAAAAAGAAATGGCAATGTGGAGGAGGAGGTTACTATCAGAATCAACTAAGAAATACGAAGAAGGGAGGGTGATGGAGAATATAGTAGAAAAAGAAAGGGCGAAATGGGAAAGGAAGAAAGAGGATGAAAGAATATTAGAACAGATGAGAAGTGAAGTGATGGAGGAATTGAAAAGGAAAAGGGAGGAAACTAGTAAGGAGATGGAGAAAAGATATGAAGGAGAAAGAGGAGATAGGGGAAAGGAGAGTGGAGCATGGAGGGATGTATATGATGACACAGAAGTAGCAACAACATCAGCACAAAGGGGAGCGGTTGATAAAGGAGGAAGAGGAGAACTGGACCTAATAGATTTGCATACAGTAACGATAAAGGGGAAAAAGACCGAGTGGGGGGTGCCGTTTATGACTAGCTTTTGTAGTGAGGAAGAGGGAGCGGAAAATGAAGGAAGAAACAGCGAAAGGGAAAGCTTAGATAAACTATACATCACCCGGACCAACCTAGACTCACCATGGATCAGTAGGAGAAAGGGTGAGATGGAGAGAAGTGAGGAGGGAAAGAAAGGAATAGAGGAAAGACAGGCACATGAGGACGCAACATCCCCATCCCCATCATCCCCATCAGGCCCTCCCCTATCGCACCCTACATGCTCAACCACCTCACGTTCGTTACGCAAAATAAAACTAGCGCCCTTCACCGACGAACTGACACCCTATACATGGCGGCTTAGAGACCTCCCTAGTCGCAGGCAGGAAAGAGGTATACACATGCCCACATTAAATACAGAGGAAGATGGAAGAAGGGGAAAAGATGGAGAAGAAAGAGGTATGAGCAGGGGAAATACAAACGAAAGTGAAAATGTGGAAGAAAGGGAAGAGGAGGAAGGGCGTGAGGACTCAATATTATGGAATACAAAGGGTGAAACAAGACATAATTTAATGCCACTTTTGGAGAGAGGTGGGGTTAGACCACAGTATGTTCCTTCGAAGCATACCGATAAAGAAAATATAAAATGTAGGCTCCCATCATTAAGTGGAGGTACGGGTAAGTGGATATATGAAATGGAAAAACACACCGCAGGACAGAAGCTGGCAGTAGGAGATGTAAAGGGCCTTTTAATATCAATATTAGGGGATAGAGCGGATGACATCTGGAAGAGAGCGGGTTTCATGGGGTAACAATAACAAATACATCACACGATGGGGCACCATTCGCAAACTGCAGACATGCACTATGGCAGGCACTGAGGGTACAGTACCCGGAAACATCAGATATAGGAGCAATCACATCCCGCAAGATGCATGAGAATGAAGATCCTGTTGATTATATCCAGGAAATCCAAGAGAAGTGGCGCATGGAAACTAGAGAACAATGGGATAAAACACCAGCAATATTTTACCATATACTGGTACAAGGGCTCCCAGAAGGAGTTCAGAAACAACTAAAGAAAGTAGTGGGAATGGAAGCAAAACCATGGCCCAAAATACAACTGACTATAGTGCATCATTGTAGGACATGGCAAGGAAAAATGAAACAAAAGGAAGAGGACAGGAAAACGGAAGAGGCTAAATTAGTACAGAAAAAGCTTACTAAATACACAATGGAAGGAGCACTAATAACTACACCTACAACAATGACTCAAAGCCCCACACAAGTAGTGGCTGCACAAGATTCCTCCCAAATACCACCTTCACAGACTACATCACAACAGGTGCCGCCACTCCAACCATACACGCCCAACATGCGAGGAGGATACCCAATGCAAGGAGCTGGGTATTATAATTAGACAGGGGGAGAGGAGGAATTATGAGAGGGAGGGGGTACGGATATGGCACCCAACCGCAGGTGGGAGGATTTAGAAATCCCTACCCCTTAGGGCAACCAGTATACCAGGACAACACAGGGAGCATTCCATGGCAGAATAGGGAACCACCAGTGTGTTGGAGCTGTGGACTATTGGGGCACATGTCACGCACGTGTAGAGTTAGACCAGGAACACCATCATGGAATGATCAGGGACAATCAAGGCCCTCACAGGTACAGCAGGGCATTCCACAACAGCAAATGTTGCAACAAGGAAATGAACAACAACAACAATTAACACAACAACAGCCCCAAACACTGCCACAACAACAGGTAGCGATGACACAACAACCACAAATACCACAAACACAACTGGGTAGGGTGACGGTTTTGGGACATAACCCTTATACCGGAAATGGCCAGTCGTTGTACCCCCAATAGGACAGCCCACAGACAGCCTTGGTGTGTCCCATCCTGTCAGTAACACCTAATAGTGCGGAGGAACCACGCATAGAGGTAACGATAGGTGACAAAAAATTATCATTCCTTGTTGACACCGGGGCGACCCGGTCCTGCATAAAGGAAGGTAAATTTAAGATGTCAGGCGAGACCATGAACACCCAAGGATTCGCTGGGGCTAGAGGGTTGGTTCCCTTTACTGATAACATTCCCTTATCTATTGGAGATTACGATCTGTCAGTTCCACTTTTATATTATAGTGCCTCACCAGTAAATATACTGGGGAGATATATAATGAATAGGTTGAATATGACGATCTCCTTCACCGAGGACGGCATAATTTGCTCTACTCCGGGGATTAACATGCTCAAGGCACGACAGATTATGCAAGCATACTGTGGACAGACAGCGATTAGGGCGGAGCCAGTAGATGGTGAGCTCTTCCAGTATGGAACGGACATGGAAATTGCATGGATGCCAGGGATAGAAGGGAAAATATGGAGAAGGCCAGCAGCCTATCTGTTCAGACCAGAAACACCTGTTAATGAGCAAGAAGGGAAGGTGGTTTCAATGGATATTGAAAGCATTATTGCAACAGCTGATTATATTGCTGTACATGCCCAAGACAGAGAAGGAAGAGCATGGAGGGCAGTGATAGCATTAGCAGAAGGATGTAGGCTCACCCAGGTGTCAGATGAGGAGCTGTTTTCAGATGAAAAGGAGGAAGGTGAAATGGTGTTTATGATGAGTGTGGAAATATGGCTAAGAGTGGCCTACAAACAAGTAGCACAGAAAATTGCAATGGCACTTGAGGCACCCGCATGCACACCGGTCCCTTTCTTTAAGGACGATATGTCAAAAGTACCCAAATCATTGTGGACTACTGGCCCCTATGACGTGGGCTGCATAAAAAGTATAGGGGGAGTAAAAATAAAATTGAAAAAAGGTGCAATACTCCCCAGAGTAAAACAGTACCCACTATCAAAAGAGGCGGATGAGGGCATATATGAAACCATAACGGCCCTTATAAATAATGGTATATTGGTCCCCGCAGAATCACCATGTAATACGGCTGTGTACCCAGTGCGTAAGGCTAAAGGGGGATCTTGGCGCTTTATACAGGATCTCAGGCCCTTGAACAACATAGTAGAAGCGGAATATCCCGTAGCTGCAAACCCGGCCACAATATTGTGTGGCATTCCAGCAGAAGCATCACGATTTACAGTGATTGACCTTAAAAATGCTTTTTTCTCAATACCATTACACCCAGACTCACAAGATCTGACGAGCTTCACTTACAGAAACGCTAAGTGGAAACACACCAGATTGCCACAAGGGTATTGTGAATCACCTTCAATTTTCAATAGAGTAATACAGATGGATTTGGGTAACATTGAAGTAGAAAGCACGGTGTTGCAGTATGTGGATGATATAATTATTTGCAGTAAAAACGAAAAAACATGCAGAGAAGACTCATTAAAGATGCTGACAATATTGGCTGACAAAGGTTACAAGGTAGACATGGAGAAAATACAGTACTGTCAAGAACAGGTACTGAACATTGGTCAGCTTATATCCCAACATGGAAGAAAGATCGCACCACAAAGAGCACAAGCTATATCGACCACTCCAATGCCACAAACCGTAAGGGAACTGCAGCAGTTCCTGGGGCTCTGCAACTACTGTAGAGCTTGGGTATTTGATTACAGTTCGTACATAGGACCTCTGCTTGAGGCGTTACGGGAAGCTAATAAAGGGGAGAAAAAACTGGGGTGGACGATGGAAATGAAAGAAGCTTTTGATGAATTAAAAGATGCGATATCAACTGCTCCAGTACTGGCACCCCCAGACTATGAGCGGCAATGTTTTATATTTTCACATTGCGACTCAGCAATAATGAAAGCAGGGTTGGCTCAGAAAACAAGCATGGGCTACACACCAGTAGCATTTTACAGTGGCCACTTAGATCCTGTAATGTTAGGTCACTTCCCCTGCGAACAAGGTCTCGCCGCAGCTGCTTTTGCGGTAGAAAAAGCATCAACAATCACCATGGGGTGCTCAACTACACTATTTGTAGAACATGCACTTTTTGCGATATTAAATAAACCTAAATCCACCCTAACAACGCAAAGAGCATCAGGTTATGAGATCATTCTATCCAGAGCCGAACTATCAATTGTTAGATGCAGCACGGTCAACCCTGCAAGGTTCCTAGCAGAAGTAATTGAGGAGGGAGATTATGCCCATGACTGTACACAAACAACTGAAATGTACTCATGTACTAGAAAAGTTGAGGAAAACGCACTAGAGGGGGGTGAGCTCTTATTTATTGATGGGTCATCAACTATCGATCAGAGGGATGGTGTGAGGAGAACTGGGGCTGCGGTGGTAAAAATGATGGAGGTACCAGTGTGTGTGGCAATGAAATGTGTACAATTACCACAGCATTACTCCGCTCAAGCAGCTGAACTGGTCGCACTGATCTTGGCGTTGAAGGAAAGCTTTGACAAACGGGTGACCATATATTCCGACAGTGCATATGTTACATCAACTGTCCACTCAGGGCTGTCGAAATGGAGAAGAAGAGGGTTTAGGAGAGCTGATGGCACTCCAGTGCAACATGCCCTCTTATTGGCTGAACTAATTGAAGTAATTAATGACCCCCAAGAATTAGCTTTAGTGAAATGCACCGCACACACCAATGGTGAAGACCACGTCTCGAAGGGAAACGCAGCAGCGGACACACATGCGAAGTATGCTGCATACTTTGGTGAGATATGGAACCCCCCAGAGTCACAGAGAGGGAGAGGAAGGGGAATGGCTAAGGAGATGTTGATAAGAGAAGGGTACACCCATCTCCCAGCCACACAGATTATGGAGTTACAAGCGGCTGCACCAATGGCCGAAAAAGAAATATGGGTAAAAAGAGGGTGTACAATGTCACCAACCGACGCACAATGGCGCCAGGGTGGCACTGGAAAGGTTGTAATGCCATTGGCACTTTTGAACACTGCCCTGAACCAACTACATCATCCAGCCCACACAGGCAAGGAAGTAATTGCAGCACGAATTAGGGAAGACTGGTTCTGCCCCGAGTTAAATTCGCATGTGTCAAATATTATCAGTAATTGTCTCACATGTCAACAGTTTACGGCCGGCCACACCCTAAAGGTGATAAGAGGTACTATACCCCGGCCAGAGGGACCTTTCCGGCATCTCCATATTGACTATGTTGATATGATCAATATATGTCAAGGAAATAGGTATATGATTGTAGTAGTATGCCCATTTTCTAGGTGGATTGAGGCAGGGCCCTGTTCACACCCAGATGTATTTAGAGCAGCCAAATTCATAGTGAGGGAGGTCTTCCCCTGGTGGGGAGTGTGCAAGGTGTTAAGGTCAGACAATGGCCCACATTTCGCAAACGAGATGTTTCAGCACATTACATCACTGCTGAACATTCAACATAAATTTGCATGTGCATACCACCCACAGGCCAACGGTGTATGTGAACAACTGAATGGCCTATTAAAGGAGGCAATTGCAAAGATACAACAAACAACAAAGAGGAGTTGGTTATATTGTCTTCCATTAGCTTTATTTGAGCTAAGGAATAGGCCAGGGTCCGACCACCACCTCACTCCCCATGAGGTGGTTACCGGAGGTCAAATGCGCCTTCCCCTAACGCCAACGTCAAGAGCATTTACCGACCACGAAAGTACTGCAAGTGTTCTGGGTGATGAAATGTACCAATATGTGTCTTCTTTGATTACTAGTGTAGTGTTTGTGTCTCAACAGCTTGAGCGCACACGGGGCGGGTCTAATAGAAGCCAACAAGAAGACACGGATAAAGAACTGGAAAAGGAAAGACTGTGTAAGATTGCTAAAGGTGACCACGTACTACTTCGCAACTTCAAAAGGAAATGGAATAGCCCACGTTTTACTGGTCCCCATCTGGTAGAGGAGGTATCAACAAGAGCAGTAAAGCTACAAGACAAGCGTGCCTGGAACCACCTACACGACATAAAGATCTACAGACAACAGACCCGCTCCAGTGCCACCGACAGGTCCATTGAGAGAACAGCGACAACATCGACAACGGAAGAAGAAAGTCCTACCACAGCCAGCGGCCCAAGTATTCCCATACCTTGTCACTCCCCAGACTCCCCAGAGACAATAACTGAAGAAGGAAGGGGTGATCCCCATACGGCCCACCCCATGATCACACGCTCAAAGAGTAAAAGCCACGCCCACCAGTTGAACCCAAAAACCCCTTGCCCATCATCGACTGACCCCTGTCCCCATTACAGTAGTAACTGAACTGAAAGACATTGTCTTGCACAACTACACATGTAAACACGTGAATGCTCTCTTTTCTTTTCTCTCGCACATGCAGGAATTGCGTATTATTGTATTGCTAAGAAAGTAGATAACTAACAAATTCACTGCCCAGGAGTAGATGGTACCCTCAGACGATAACTACCCAGAAGAATTGTCACACCAATTTGTATATGAAATAAAAAGGCCAACGTACCTGAAAAGGAAAAGGGTACGTGTCTACTACACAGCGTTCCTTTTGGCCATAGAATATTCGATGCCCCACCTCCACCCATACTTACCTGCCCTAAGAGATAGATCGCTTAGAGTAGCGTGGGAACAGCTCTTCGCCTGGGCACTGAATGATTATTTGATAGGGAGAGCTTAAATAACAACAACTAACATTTAATAACCAGCATATTGAGAACTTTCAGGCGGGCAACTATAACGTCGCAAGAATACGCTGCCGGACTGCAGCAAGGTAAGAGCAAAATCCCGGTGAAATTAGCGTATGTAATAAAAGTAATAGGGATTTTGGTAATCACCGGGTTCGTAGCTGCCTCTGTATGGCAGTACAGCTGTGCTATAAATATTATTGCTGTACCCAAACCTAACACACCCCCATCCCCAGCTGCAACAGGTGTTACGTCAGGTGATATTAGTAAAATTGCGCACAAGCAAAATAGAGTTCAACGCAGCACATACTCAGATAATAAAGGTATTGACAATTACATACAAGATTCAGCACACATCTCAAACAACATATGGTATCAACACATGACCCGCATTGGTAAGCAGACAACAGAAGACAGCTGCTACGTTTGCTCATTAATACCATACGCCATGAGTGCTTCTTGAACATTTGTTGCCACAGAGATAGACGAGAAAACAGCACGATGCATAATATACTTGGCACTGTTCCAAACGAAAGGAAGATTTCAAGGGACAGTGGTGCATATGACGTGGAAAACACGAGACTCATACCCATACGAAAACAACTTCCTCAAGACTTATTTGAGTTACCACAAGAGCAGTTTACATGCTGAAGCATTCAGATATATAACAAGTGGTCCTGCAAAAGGAGAAACAAAGAAAGTAACACTGCAGTATTTATCATGTGATTGGTACGCCACTGAAGTTCCTGGTAAACTAGGATGCTGGGAGAGGCCACTGGTGACGATAACGGGGAAAGTGTACTTGGACAACAAATGGGAGATAGGAGTGGTTGGCAGCAACATGGTAACAAAAGAAACTATTTCAACTATCGATGAACACAACCACAGATGTTGGACTACTTGGATCAAATACGTGCCTATGCTCACGTGGATAGAAACGGATGAAGACCCGATAACAATTCTGCCGCTGACTGCGCCTAAAGTATGCTACCAACATAAAGGAGAGGTGGACGTAGGATACAACACCAATTGTGGAAGCGTGATGGAGTTACCTGAGGGGGGAGCAGGAACAGCAGTGATAATGGACCATTACTGGGCCTGTGGAGAAAAGGCATATCACACACTGCCCCCTCTGTGGAATGGTGTATGCACGATGGTGCACGTCAATGTACCATCACTAGTGGTACCCCAGAAGCATGTGAATGTGGCAAACTTTCCCAAGATGGATGAAGGGGATAAGAGAAATAAGAGATCTGCACCACCTCAGGAGGAGCCAGGGAACAGGACCAGCGGCAATGATACTGTCCTAAATAGACGGAAAAGACAAGAACCTCTGACAGGAAATTACCTATGGGGAAGATCGGAAACGGCACTCACTTCAATCCCGCCAGAACACAGACTATTCAGCAGAGCAGCAATGTTCTTCTCCTCAATAATACATCCGGGACTACAGGCTTACGCAAACGCAAAATGGCTCCAGATAACTAGATGGGAACTTATGATGACCATCAATTCTACAGTAAACGGATTCAACGCGATAAAAGAGGAGCTGCGAGCAATAAGGATGGTAGCACTCCAGAACAGATATGTATTGGACCTCCTCACTGCCATGGAAGGAGGAGTTTGCGCAAAGATAGGACAATCATGCTGCACATTCATTCCTGCCAACGATGCTGACAACGGTACACTGACAGATGCAGTTTCACAATTGGCCCAGTTGCACTCCAAAATGGTGGATGAAAGTAAAGGTGTGAAAAAGGATGAGAGCTGGTTTTCGCTATTATGGTCATGGATGCCATCTTGGCTGTCAGATGGACTGAAAATTATAGTTGGTTGTATTATTTTTGCTGGAGCCACACTGATCATAATAAGATTTTGGAAAGCCCGGAAGGCACGCACCACTGACGAGTTGCTGAAATGGTCGGTATGCACCCGCTGATGCCAGCAGATGACGGCCAACACACAGGCATAATAATACAAGAGAGAGAGAAATTGCGCAATCAGATCATTACCAACCACCTGGACCCACCATCGGTGAAGGTCGAGAACCCAAGAAACCCCAGGACTTACATAGGGAAATGGGTATACTGTACTCCTGGAGGAACCTGTGAATATATGTATTGGTCATTTGAAGATCATGTTAACCATTATGGACATTTAGGAGGAATAACTAAAATATGGAGAGTAAGAGGAGATAACGAAAAGGATATGTTTGTGGTCGACAAGTCGACCAGAGGGGGGACTGAAGTGGGAAAATGGAAAAACAGGCTCCCATCTTCCCCCTCTCGCGCCTGGCCTAAAGGTTCACGGCCCAAGCACCCGCCACGAGAAGAGTTTGCCCACCTACCAGACGACCAAATACCCTGGTACAGGAACATACGGATGTGTCCATCTGCCTGCCCAGCAGCCCGCCCTGCCCATGCCGATGCCTGCGGCATGGATCAACTAGACTAAAACCTATAAGTCGTTAGAGATGCCATGACGACCTAGCCAACGGATAGCACACCTGTGCCAATATACATACTGGACACTCCCGCACCAATTTACACGAAGCATATACTCAGTGCTATGACGTAGGCGACAGACATACTCACGGACGTGCATCTTTATTATTTTCCACATAGGCTCTCAAAATGCAGAAACGCAAGACGCACCATGAACTCATTTAAAGAGCTTGCTTACGCTTCTTCTAAACCTAGGTGCCATAATGAGAATTATAACGAAGACACGATACTGGTCATAAGATAATATGACACTATAACCTAAAGCGCCTGTGCACCAAACGGTTCCACCTATACACCAGGCCTAAGTAGGCCGCAAGCAAGAGCTCCCGTGGACATTAACAAAACAAGAGTCAGGTTGCTGATCCTGCAGAATGAGCCTGGCGAAAGCAGACAGCCAAGGTTGTAATGTTGCAAACCCACATTCCAAAAGCAGACCATCAAGGGCACGATGTTGCAACCTCGCACGCCGTGCACCAACATCAAAGTCGCACCTGTAAATTAAACCAGGCACACAGTGGAAAAACAATATTAATTGTGCAGAATTCTGCCTCAAACACGGTCCCACCTCACGTGACCAAGCCGAACCTGACAAGATGCCAAGCCCAGGAGGAAGGAGGTGTCTGGATCCCTCGTTACAAGACACTGGCAGATACACTTGAAAGGATCAATGGACATCTGCGACAGTGGGAGTAGTCGGCCGTCCAGCTCATGAATAAGCCTTCACATTGTCTGCATGTACCCATAGTGAAACATTGTTGCAACTTGCAGGTACACCGAGAGCTGGGAACAGCGATGGTCCCAGGCTGGGAAGCTCACGGGCGCACCAATCAGAACATGGGGCTCTTATCACTGACGCCATTAATATTAACCAATCATTAGGAGTCTTCATGTAACAATTCTCATGTATCTAATTGTAGGGACATCCCAGATATATCACCTGACTAACCCTCGTCCACTGATATTATTCTCTATACGTATGCTATACTAACTCTACCACTCGAGCAACCAATTAAGAGTGGCGATAGGTTTTTTTTGTCAACTTTCGAAGTGACGCAAGTAGCGCGTCATACTACAGTAAAAAGGGCCTGCGAGCCCCACGATTGTGTGTGTGTCAGGTCAGACGCGTATGATCCTTGACCCATCCCTGCCGTTTGTGTTTAATAAACAGCAGAGTCACCTTGCTTCTTGTGCGTGTCTCATACTCTATCTCTTTTGGGATATACGGGAGGAGTTGGGGCCTCCCTGCCCGGAGGTCTGCGGATGGCCCGGCCGACCCCAGCAGAATTTCCCCCCGACAGGGGCATGGCAAGGACATCCACCCAATCATAGCTGATGGGTATAGCAATGGCGTACATACATAGCTGAGGGGCATACGTAGAGCAAATACACATAGCTTGTGGAATAGTAGGGCCATACACACAAAGATGGGGACTTGGCATGACATGTATATACATATTTGTGAAAATGTGTTTGTATGTTCAGGGTTGGGTCCAGCCCCATAACAGTTGGTGGGCTGAAATGTTGGCCCAAGGTCGGCATACCAGTCTGAGGTGTACTGCCGATAGTAAAATTTGACCAACCCCACCCATTCGCCCTGCACAGGCATGGAGTGGGGACCGGCCCTTTGCTATGAGTATAGGCGTTTTCGTGAGATTGCTGATTTTTGCGATTTTTGGAAAATAGGGAATTATGACCCAATAAAACATACAAAAGGCTATAGTACACCCCCACGTGCATGTCAGCTACAGATGCGTGCAACGCCGGGTGGTACCTCTAGTATACACATATCTTGGTAGCGTAGCAAGGAGATATACACTTAGCTTGGGCTACAGGTGTATGGAGCAGAGTACTAGCAGTGTGTGCCTCAGCACTGAGATGGGGGTTAGTCCATGAATGCCTGAGTTGTAGTGGTACAGCCCACATGGAATAAAGATAATTCTAGGGTTGCTAACCTTTGAGTAAATGCATTTTACGCTTAGGGAGGAATTCTCCTGTATGCACATTTTGGCTCATGAAAGAATGCTGTACTGGTTATGCGTGAAAGCTGGTTTGAAAGATTGACAGCTTCTGTGAGTCTGAGGAGAGCACAGGCGGCACATATGAGTGAGAGAGTTAAGGCTGCGCAGTAATTGGTTGGAATGCCGGGAAGACTGGTAGCTAGTTCAGTATGCTGTGCGTGTCTGTTTGTGGGAGGGCTGCTGGCAGTGGTAGATTGAATAGGTCACTATCCCTGTAAGAATATGCATTATAGGCACTCTTTTGGGGTTGTATCTTTGGGGTCTTGACTCCTACTAGAGAGGGGCCCAAAATGCTCTCTGCAGTTGCACATCCTTGGGGCTCTTTTTGAGCCCCACTTAACGGTAATCAACAGCTTAAAAGCCTTGCATAAGGCTTTTAAGCTGTTGATACCAGTCACAGCCCATTATCATGAATTTGTATGGGGTGGAGGAGGGGCGAGAAGTGACTTTCATTTCTGCCGCCTCCCTTCCTCTGCTCCTTACCACTACTCTAGCAATTGTGCCGGCATGGATTTTCATGCTGGTGCAAATGTTGGGGATCCCTAAGGAGTATGCCTGCTTTTTGCACCACAGAGACCCATTGTAAACGCTGCCTTACACAGTTTGCAGGGGGGAGCAAATGGTGAGGGAGCGAAAGGCGGCGTTGATGGTTGTATACTGCCTTTTGCCCTTCCTTTTTGCACTCCACTGTGCAAATGACAAAAATGTGGCAGCATGACCCATTTCCATTACATTGTAAACATAACGGGTCCCCTACGTCAAATACCACGGAACTCAAAAATGAACTCCCTTTTATTTTGCCTGAAAGACTGGTGGAAGGATAATAGACATCACAATGGGTGGTGACTGAGTCGGTGATGACTGGACTTGACAGATAGGCAGTTTCGCAGATGTTAATTTAGCGTTGACTACGGCTTCGTACACGGCCAGTAACAAACCACTAGACACAAGGTCTTAGGGTTTAGTTGCTGGTCATGTGCACCCCCTTCCCCAGAACTTAATGCTTTTATTGTCTTTTACCAGTGGTGGAAATGGAAAAAATGTGGTGGGGGATCCCACAACACAAGGGCCGGGGTGGGGGAGGAGTTTGGGGGGGTGGTGCCCGAGGGCATGGTCTAGAGGGGACGGGGCTCGTAGTGGACATCCAGCAATGCTGGAATACGTAAAAAAAAAAAAAGAAAAACACCTACGATGGCAGCATTGCTTTTTACCACCGGCTTTGGCACTGGTGTGTAATGCACAATGCTCGCTACATGTACAACTGAAAGGAATCAGTGATTCCCTCTATCCTGACATTGTAGTGAATTAACTACAACTTTTAAGAGACAGCGGCAGGCATGGAGCATTGTCTATCCCTGCCACTGTCCCTTCATTCCAGGTGAAGGGTAAACCTACATCTGTTAGTTTTAGTTGGATTAAAGAAACTTGTACTCATTTCTGGTTTCTTTCTTCCTTTCTTAGGCTCAAGGGAACTGCTCCCAAGTCTTTCCAGGACTAAAGGGGTGTGTCCCGTTGCGCTTCTGCCTCGGGGGAGTCACTGAACATTGTGTTCCTAAAAGACAGGTGGGGTGGATCCTCACAGCTAGTGGAGTACTTCCATCATAGTCCTGACAGTGTCCCAGACTAGTTAAGGTTCTGGAACCATCTCAAGCCTCCAATTGCATCACTACACTCGCTCCCCACTGGCTGAATATCGTCAACTCCTGTGTCTCACATGGTACAATCTCCTCTGCTCTCAAAACCACACACATTTCACCCTTCCTCAAAAAACAATCTCTTGACTTCACAACCCTCCAAAATTACCACCCCATCCCTATCATGCCACTCATCGCCAGAATCATGGACCACCACTACCCGTCTGCAAAAATACATCTCCACATACAGCCTACTGAACCCCATCCAATCTGGCTTTCGACCTCTACAAAGCACTGATCCCACTGCACCTCACATCCTCAATGACCTCCACAACATCACTGAAAACGGACACACAGTACTACTCGTACTTCTCCACCGCTGTGCTGCCTTCAATACCATCGCCCACACCCTTCTAGTCAACATCCTGTCTCATAGCATGACACTCTCAGGCATGGTGCTCGACTGGTTCAGCTCCTTCCTTACCAATAGGATACAGTTTGTCTCCATGTCCCTTTTTGATCTAACCACACTCCGCTCATGGGGTCCTGCATTGCTCATATCTGTCTTCACTCCTCTTGATGCTATATGTTGAATCCCTTGAACAGACCCATAGCAAACACAACATCCATTTCCACCAATATACAGATGACACAGAAATATACTTCCAAATCTCATCACCCCAACAGCCCCACATCCCCAAAAGCTGTCTGTTCACCATCACCCCCTAAATGGCCACCCTCTTCTTCAAGCTCAAGCCTTCCAAAATGGAATTCCTTCTCATCTTCTCCCCAGACACAAACCCAAACTCACCTCGTGGATAAAAGAGCTCACCACTGACAGCCCACACATATCCCTATCGACACCTGTCAAATCCCTTCGCTTCACCATCATCCCCTAACTTTCCTTCACACACCACAAAGCTGCTGTCAGCAAAACATGCAATATACAACTACACCTCCTTCGAAAGATCAGACACATACTTCCTTCTGATGACTTTTGCACCGCATCCAAGTGCTGGTTATGTCCAAGCTGGACTATGGCAATGCTCTCCTCGCTCAACTCCCAAGCAGCAGCCTTGCCCCCTGCAAGCTATACAAAATGTGGGCAACCAGACTCATTCTCCAACTACGAAAACATTCCCACATCACCCCAGCTCTTACCCAGCTCAACTGGCTCCTGCACCACAAAGAATTGTCTTCAAAGGGCTATGCATTGTTTTCAAAGTCATCCACCACAAAACCCCATCTTACCTTCATGACAAACTTAAACCCATCATGCACACAAACACTGTACATGCAAGCCAGCATCTCCTACACATTCCACTCTGCAAACTAACATGAAAACAAAAGCAAACATTCACCCACTTGGCAACAAGGGCATGGAACACCCTACCTCTTCACATTGACACTGCACCCACAAAAACCACTTTCAGAGCCTCCAGACATACCCATTTTCCCTATTTCTCAACAGATAACCCTGCCTCTCCACCTCATCTCCTACCACTTGTTTATCCTAATATTTCTATCCTATCGTGAAAACATTTTGGAACTTCTGCTTCACCTCTCAGTATTGAATCAGTACTACTGCAACCATCTATGAGTCTTGCTGATTAACAATGTCCAATTGTTCTGATTGAGCCATATAAAAATATGAAACAGAGTCCAAATGTCCTTAGTGCTATAGGCTGCAATTACCATAGCAACAAAGATCTCCTCCCTCTTGTTGGTATAGGAAAGTTCCTTAACCACTCTGCACAGGTTGGGGCCGATTTCGATTTCCAGTGTTGAAAGATACATGGTTTATCCATAATACAGGCAAGGTTAAAAAAAATGTCTGGTAACTATTGACACTACCAATATCCGCCATCAGATATTTTATAGGGGACATAGTACGAGGAATATCAACAATATCCCTTAATGTTTTGGCAACACTTTGCCGTTATTGAGTGGGAAATTCCAGAACATATCCATTGAATTTGCTCGAGACCTACAACATTTCACCCATGCATCATCTATTTCAGGGGAAAACGTAGCAATTCTGCCCAGCGTGTAGTGCAGTAGATTAAGTATTTTGAACTGCATCAACTGGTAACCAGCATTCATAGACACTTCCTTTGTTAAAGGATTTCTCTTCCACTGTATTTCTGAGAATTCAGTGTCTAGGTCCCGCTCCCATTTCAGATGCACACTGTTTTTGCCATCTTGCCCAATTTGGACTATATTATAAAGTTTCAAGATCATACGTCTATTAACTCTGCCATCAATTATTGGTCTAATACATTCATGGGTTTCATGTTCCTGCGGGAAGGATGGCCACAAGCAATGGACAGCTGCCGTAACATAGTATTGCAATACCTTTTTAAAATGGTTGCCCATTTTAGCCTTAAATGCATCCATTGTCACAAATTGACCTTCAGGGAATAAGTCGGCAAGTACCAGATGCTCTTCCCGATCCTCAGATTTACATACTTCCGCATCATACGTTGGAAGGAGACCTGGGAAATTCCAAAATGGAACCCTTCTGCTATAAATTGTTGTAAGATCTAACCCACAAAATATTCTTGCCCAAGCATTCACAGTAGTGTGCAAAGGGTCGAAAGAGCCGCAGTCAACATATCTGTTGCTAAATATTACCGATTTAATAGTTGTAGGCAGCGCCCCATATTTCTCTAGCATCAGATGAGCCACTTTCGACACTGACGAGTAACAGTACCCTGAAATATGTGCCTGCACTACAAGATAGTAAAGTTCAAAATCTGGTGTAGCCAGAACTCAGTTTTCGTAAATTGTTCCCAGCTAATCCTACTCTACTCTCAAAATAGTGGTTTGAAATGGGGGCGGGGGGCTAAGGAATGTGAAGCTGTGACATTGTTCAATGGGTTGTGCCCCAAGTGGTCATCGTTATCCCCAGATAGGTCCTCCCACATTAAATAACCCCTAGGGGGACTATTGGATAGCGGCTGCACCTCCCTATTCTCATGGGAAAGGGATCCACCCTTGGGTGGAGTGACGACACCTGGTGAATCATCACATATCCTAGCAACAAAACTCAAAGCGGCTACTCTTCCTCAATTATGTAATTTGGCAGCAGGGAGCTGGTACGTGTTGACATACAGGTAGGCAGCGCCCCTTCAAAATTATCTTCCTTTTGCATGGCGGAGTGCTAAATTGCAGGACAAAAGGCATCGTAGATGTGTGAACGCTTCCTTTTGCCCAACACTTTTGGCCTCTGCTGTGCAAAGTGCCACACAGTGTTTACTTTTAATTGTGAGCGCTGGTTGCCTTGTGAGCATGGCAAGCAGCGCTCACTATTACAATTCATTGCAGCGTTGAATTTTAATTGTAAATGCTGCCTGCTATGTGAGCATGGCATGCAGCATTTACAATGGGTCCCTATAGGGTCTGCCTGCTTTATTCTGGTGCAGAAAGTTGGCGGACGCCATAGGGATCTCCAACATCTGTGCAAGCATGAAAATCCATGCCGGTGCAAATGCTCCAGCATTTCTATAGTAGAGAGAAAGGAAAGCGCAGACATACAAGTTGCTTTCCGTCCCTCGTCTCCGCAATACAAATGATTGAACATGTGGGGTGGAGTGGCGGGAAATGGAAGGCATTAAAGGCTTACTCACGGCTTTTACACCTTTCATTCATGTTACACCACATATGAACATGAGCGCCAAAGAGTATTTGTTTAAAATTGTGAACATTCCAGGATGCAGAACAGCCAGGCTTAGTGACTGTCAATGCTTCCCTTACGTGAGGGCAAAGATAACATGTTCCTGATTGGGGAGTGTATCGTTACCTTAATTGCTGATACAAGTACTGATACAGATAAAACCCTTTCTGAACAAGAGTGGAGGAAAGCCATGCTCCATGACAAATGCATAATAACATGGGATAAAAGTGGATGCCCAGATAAGCAGATTCTACCAGCTGCAGTACAACCTTATGAACATTGCCCCTGAATTAAGCATAGTTATTGACATCTTATCTGGGAAGAAAAGGGCCGTACAGACACCAATACTTTACATCAGTCATAGAAAAGGCACATCAAGGTCACTTGAATATTTCACTGATAAGAATGGACTAAGACATAAAACAGGCCTTATCTAGATGTCACATCTGTGCATACAGGGACAAGAAACTGAAAACCCATCCTGCACCACTAACCAACATAGAAGTACTAGCACACATTGGAAGAAGATAGGGTTATTACGATACATGTTCCACAAAACAGGTATGGCATATCCCTGGTGGATTATCTCTCTAAGTAGACCAAGTTGCACTTTGTGGCAACTATAACTACTCGCACATTGATAGAACATGAAGTAAGCCTTTCATTGAGATGGCATTCTACAGCAAATAGCTAGTAACAATGGAGTAAAACTTGTTTCAAATAAAATTGAAAGATTCTTACAGATCAACAATATTTGAATAGTGCAAAGTTCCACTATACCACCCCCAGGCCAACAGTTTAGTTGAAAGGGCAAGTAGATATGTTAAAGGAAGTTTGCAGCTAGATTTGGCTGTGTTAATTGAATCAATGAGAGCCGGCCTGGAAGCTATAGTGGCACACCGTATACCTCAAAACTCCAACACAGGAATATCTGCTGTTCAAACGATGAAGGGAAGGTAGGCACTCTCAAAACTTTTGTCTCCCTGGTTATGAGACATACGAGAAAACATTTTTTTAGATGTTAGTTCGATAAGGTGGTGCATTTCCAAAGCTCAAAAGAAACAGGCACAATAGCATGGCAACCTCCTCGAACTCACAGATCTTTATGTGCTCGCCATCACAGAGACTTGTTTCAAGGAGAGCTCTGTCATGAGCTTTGACACACTCCTCCCTGAAGGCTACACAATTCTCTGTCTGCCCGACCCTAAGAAGACAGGTGCGGGAGTAGGGCTACTGAGTCCTAGTCCTCCCTCAAGTGCCTAGTTTGTAGACTCTTACTATCCCCAAAATCTTCTCTCATTATGGCCACAGTCTATCGGCCATCAGGTCAGTCCACTGTCTTCCTCTCAGAATGGGTTAATCTGGCCTCCTCCCTACCCTCCTCCTCCACTCAACTCCTCCTAATGGGTGATCTGAACATCCATCTGGACTCTCCTGTCTTATCTGGCCCTTTCTGCAACCTTTGCAGCTCTCTCTCCCTTTCTATCCTTCCCTCTGGCCCTATGCACACCACGGGCCACATCTTGGATTCTCCCATCTCTACTGACATCTCGCTCTCTATACCTCTCACTACCTCCCTCTCTTGGACGGACCACTTTCTTCTCTCTACACACCTCAAGCTCTCCTCTCCTCTTGCAGCAATATATCTGGCACAGCCTCTGGGCTTCAAAGTCACCAGACCCCTGAGGAAAGTGACAGTGGCTGGTTTTGCCTCCTCTTACTGTCCTCCTCCCACTCCTTCGGCTGACTCCCACCCGGACACAGACCTCACTAACCTCAATCTCTCTCCAACACCCTTGACACTCTTGCCCCTGTCATGACGGTTCGACGAAAGCTTTCCAAAAAGTGAAACTCTTGGTATGACTATGACCTGGCTGCCCTTAAACGCAAGTGTAGGGCAGCTGAGGGGAAATGGTATGCGTATTCTGACAGACTGGCCTACCGCCTCCTTCCGAGGCATTATCGACTCTGCATCCACAACAAAAAAATATTTTTTATTCAAGCCTGCATCTCTGCGGCATTAAACAACACGGCCAAACTCTTCAAAGTCTGCAAGGAGCTGGACCATCCTGTAGCTGCCTCTTCCTCTGTCACACCCACCTAGGTCCTTTGCTCGGCCCTGGCTGCAAAATTCACCACAAAAACCCAACACATCCTTTCCACCCTTTCTTCCACACCACAGCATAAACCAACACCGGAGCCTTCCTTGGCCCCCCTCCACACACCCTCTCCTCTCTCTCACCCATCACACTGAATGAGGTTACCAAACAAGTCTGATCTATGAAGGCTTCATCCAAACAGGTTGACCCCTGCCCCTCCAAAACCATTAAAGACAATATCGACTCCCTTGCCCCAGCCTTGGCTGAACTCTGCAATCTCTCCTTTTCCACTGGAGCTTTCCCTACTGCCCTGAAGCACTCCCTTGTGCACCCTCTGCTAAAAAGACTCTGCCAACCCCTCCATTCCGGAAAACTACCACCCTATCTTCATTACTCCTTTCCTGGGCAAACTCTTGGAGAAACTCTCAGCTGTCTCTCAATACCGAATCTATTGATTGCTTTCTTGACCATCAATCTGGCTTTAGAGCATCCAGGGGCATGGAAACTGCTCTTCTGAACACCCAAGAAGCCCTGCTCTCAAATCTTGACACTAACACCCCATCTATCCTCATTCTCCTGGACCTCTCCTCTGCCTTCGTCGCGGTTAACCACAAGATCCTCATTGCACGTCTTCATGATGCCCTGGGAATCACAGGTCAGGCTTTGGGGTGGTTAATCTTCTTCCACTATGACCGCCTATCCCAGGTGGAACTCAAAGCCTTTCGCTCGACTATCAGTCTCTAAACCTGTGGTGTTCCACAGGGATCTAACCTATCCACCTGGTTCTTCAAAGTCTATATGGCCGCCCTGTCAAGGGTGATTGCCAACTTATCCTCTGATTTCCAGTGTTATGCGGATGACACGCAACTATGTTTCAGGCTACCCTAAGCCGCCTCCTCCTCCTCGCTTATATCTGACTTTCTGTCCGATATTCAGTCATTGTGTGCTGCAAACAACCTCTGTCTAAACGCCACTAAGATGGAGATTGTTGGCATTGGGACCTCTGCTCCAGCTTTCCCACTTTCACTCTGGCTGGTTTCCCTGGGCCCTGCATCCCCACCCACCTGCGAAGCAAGAAACCCTGGGGTCACCTTTGATTCCACTCTCTCCTTCTCCTCTCACATTTCAGCCATCTCTAGAGGCGCACTGTCTTCAGAGCCCTAGTTCTCTCCCTGCTTGACTATTGCAACATCCTCATCTTCAACCTCCCTTCTTCTGCCCTGCGCCCTCTGCAACTCATCCAGAACAGAACAGCAAGACTTATTCTTGGTCTCAAGACCAGTGACAGCATCTCTCCGGCACTGAAATCCCTTCACATGGTGGCAAGGATCAAATTCAAGACCCTTGGCATTGTTCAAAAGGCTTTCTGGGGGCTGGGACCCACCTACCTTCAAAGCTGTCTACCTTCATACTGTCCGTCACGAGGCCTCCGCTCATCTACCTCCAAACTTCTGCGAGTGAGCCGGTTCTCCAAGCAGAGATTTGGTGGGAGATCCTTATCCTCAGCAGGTGCCTCTCTCTGGACTAGCCTACTTGCCACCCTACGTCTTGAGCTGGATCTCCTGAAATTCTGGAAACTCCTCAAGACCTTCCTCATCTCCTCTTCCTTTTCTCTCACTCTACCCTGTTAACCTAGTTCTCTGTTCTTTCCCTTTCTCCCTCCTATTCCTTACAGCATGCTGACTGGCTGCCTGGTGTATCTCAGAGTCTCAGTGGTCCCCGGTACTCCTGCCAGTCGTCTCTCTCGCACTTGCCTCAGGGCCCTACACCCCACATACACTCAATGCACTGAGAAATTAACCCAAGAGAGTGTCTCTCTCTGCACTTACCCCAGTCTCAACCAACTGGGTGTACTTGATCCTCCCCCTTCCTGTGATGCCCTCCCAGTGACCCTCTGTGCACTTGCATGATCCCTCATCACCCCCAATTGCACTGTTAAACTGCAGAATCACTGTCAGGCCTATTTGCTGTATCCCATACTGTTAAATATACTTTTTGTGCACTTACTCTGTCTGTGTAGACTATTATCATCTCAGGGGCCCTGAGTCACTTTTGTTTTTTTTCCCCAATGTACCCACCCTCCTTGAGCACTTTGAAACACTTGCTTGTATATAGGCACTATATAAACAATACAATACAGTAGTACAACCACACAAATTGATTCGTACGGACCCCTTACCAGATCTTGATATATTCACCCCCTTCAAGTCATAAGGGGTGACTACAGCGATGTAACAAATAAAGTTGGGGAAACCTGGAATGTTGAACGATTAGCTAGGTATCTCCATCCCAGGGAACATCAAGAACTCTACAAGACACTTGGACTAGTAGAGAAGAAGAAAGAGGGAGCACTCTTAAGAGAACAGGCAAAGTCAAAGCACCTGAGTAACAACCTGTCACACTGTTCTAAGCTCGTGGGTAACCCAGAGGCGCAGGAGTCCTTCCGCAAGGCGAGAAACAGGAAGGGTGTACCTGGGCACAAGAGTGCTTATTCAAGAGAGAGAGAAGCTGGTGGATGAGGAGGTGGGCATGGGTGCTCACATGGAGACAAACTCCAATGTGAGTTCATGCATTCCAGGCAGGGCCTGAAGGAAGAAACCTCATCAGCAAATAATGTAAGAAATGATAGGCTTAAATATTTTGATTATGGAAGTGTTCTTTCTGGCTCGGCTGCACCACTGCTTGTTGCAGTTACGCTTACCAACTGATAAATAATTTTCACATCATGACAAACTGATAGGAAGAACGTGGACCTGTTTTGTCACATAGAATAGAATGGACTGGAGATAAAGCGTGTTAGGCATGCCAGAAGTCGGGGCGTAGCTCAATTTAAAATATACATTTAAACGCTCTTTAAAAATTACAAAAGTCTTTATTCAGAGAAAATCTTCTAAATGAGCTGACGTGAACCTGTTTATTTTTCTTTTTAAAACATGGTTTTTGCATGCTTCGATCGTGCAGGTTTTCCTTTTCGATACCTGAGTGAGCCACTGAACTTGACAGTTGAGGCAGAGAGGCAACCGCACTGTTCAGTCTGGCCACCTCTCTCCATGAGTTCAATATTATTTTAATAAAAGTACCTAAATACCTCTATTTGTGGCCTTTATTTCGCCCACAAGTTGCAACAGAGCTACGAGATTGCATATCGGCAGAGCTGTGTGTTCTGCACTTGCTCTGCACGTCGACGTGTTCAAACTCCACCTCTTCATTGGGACTGTGAACTGAAGGGAAAATTAACCCTGTGTCTCACAATTAATTAGGTGGTCACTCTCAACTCAGGGAGTCCACACCCCAAGCAAGGTGATGTGCATCCAAAGCACTTATACAGATTAAACTTTAGTGAGAACTCCAACTTATTTCCCACCACCCCGGCAAATACCCTCTGTACCACCAATGAGCAAGGAACCAGGCTTCTGTATAGTAAGAATATATATTTATTTAAGGTTTGACACATTTTAATAGCAACCAAAACATCAGCCACCAATGCTGTGGCACAACACAATAGGCCTCCTTACACGGAATGTGGTAAACCATGGTGCTATTAGCACCATGGTTGCCGCCGGTACCATACCGGTACCACCATGGAGGAAAGGGAATTACCACCCCATTCCAAGGTTGGCAGGGCGGTAATTCCCCCTTTCTCCATGGCCCTTCCCCATTCCCATTTTTGCCCCATAGGGCTCAATGGGAATGGGGAAGGAGCTAATTACGGTACCGCAAATTGCGGTACCATAATTAGCACCAAGGTCCCTTTGAGGGTCCCAACTTTAACGGCTGGTCTACACCAGCCGTTAAGGTCGGGTCCCGCAAAGGGACCTCGTAGTAAGGTGGTAAGGGTTTACTGGTACCGGTGCCCTTACCATTACCGGTAAACCCTTACCACCTACCATGTAATGAGGCCCAATGTCACAATTTCAAATTATTTGCACCAGTTGACTGACTTATATTTCTAATGAATATACAGATACTACACATCGGTAACATTTAGAGATGGACTGTTATCACTTTAAATCAGATTTCTTGCAATTTCACCCACAAACAATGTAATTCACCCAATGATTTCGTAGTCTGTTATCAAGCTCCTTTCTCCGAGCATCCATCCAAAGGCATCAGTTATATATGACCCCTTAAGTTGAAGGCAAGGTAAAGGGAGTGGGAATACAGTAGCAAAATCATTTGGCTTTTTATTAGCAGGGTTTGAGAAACAGACACAATGAAAATAAATTGTTTGGGTTTTGAAAGGCAACGTTTTGGAAAATTGTTTAGGTCTTTTTATTTGCATCAAATGCAGGGCTTTGGGAAAATCGTTTTGGGATGCAAGTAAATAAATGGGAAATTTAGTATTGCACCCTCTACATTCACTTGAATAGCAGCGTTTTTGGGTTACTTATTTTGGGATTATGGACACCCATTCGGTACAGAAGACAGGGGTTTTAGAAAGGTAGAGTCACCCAAGTACTTTATTGTCTATACCGGCTCTAACACACTGGGCATATGTTTTTGTAAGTTCGAACTCTAACAACACACATCCCATGATTTTCTATATGGGAATTAATTGATTTAACTTCAATTCAGTGAACTAAGAATCTACACTGCTTCCCCCTCTCCACAAATTAATGGAAAGGATTAAGGCAGACAGTTGCCAACACAATTCTATTTAAATGGATAGGGTGATTTTCTATAGTGAAATTAATTTGAGTTGGATTTAATAAAATGTGCCAATGGTCTTCCCAGTTCAACACCTCTACCCGGTATGTGAGATGGAGATCAAGGCTGGCAGATTGCCTCACCACACTTTTGTTGGCTTTTGGATTAATCTACTTACATGGGAGGCCTTGGTTATGGGGCATCCAGGGAAACAGCAGGGCTCCTCAAAGGACAGCACTGATCTGGTCAAAGGCTTCAGGTCAAGGGTAGTCCACAGCACTCAGGCTTCCTCTGGCTCCTCAAATGACAGGCCGAGCTAGCTTCTAGATTTCCCAGTCTCTGTCTCCCACACAATGTTTAAGGCCCAGCAATAGAGTGGGAAAGTCAAGACAAAAATCAAAGTCCAAAGAAAGGTCCAAAGAGTCGAAAAGTCAAAGAAAGAACCCTCTCAGGTTGAAAACTGATCTCTTATAGGGCTGGGGACACTCCATTAGTATCATATTTCCCAGGGTTCTGATTGGCTAGCTCTCTGCCTCTCCCCCCTCCCACAATACACCCACTGCCTGTTAATTGGATAAGGAGTTAGACGCTGTGAATGATGGAGGCTGAGGGAGGAGAAAGATTCATCATCCCAAAATGACAAGTGGGTTTAACTTCTTCTGTGTCCTTAAAATCTAACAACATGCAGCTATCCTAATTTTTCAGATAATTGCCGGCACATATATATTTTTGAATTCTATATTTTATGGCAAGTCAGAAAATACTAATCATATCTCGGCACGCCCTTTATGGGAGGAGCTACAATTTTTATCGATTTACTCCTGAGCCTAAATAATCACAAATCTGCTCCTTCCTGTTTCAAACCTTACATCTATAACTTACATCCCACCACCTTTCTATTCTGTCGGAATTATGGGAAGGCCGGAATCCTACTTTTTCTCATAACTCAAGTTGCAGCCATCACACAACATTCATTTATAAATGGTCCCGATGGGCTTCTGATCCCCATTCAAGAAAATGTATTCAATGTTAGTCAATAGCAAGGCACCACATGTGTTTCACATCAGCCCCCACAAATTCTTAGGTTGCATTTCTCAATCGTTACCTGAACCGGACATCTATTTATCAGCAATATGTTACATACACAATGTCTGATCATCCATCAGTGGCTCTGATGCCATTTCTTGAGGTTGAGTTAGCCCTAAATAGGTAATTTCTGCTGGCCACTAATGCACAGCTAATTGGGAGACCTGACCTTACAGGTTATTTCTGCTTGCTGTGTTGTCTGCAAATCCTGCAATTCTGATCTAATTCATTGTATATTCTTTGTATTTATGAATGAAAACCAGATATAACACTTTGAGAGACTAGAGGGAATATTTTTCTGGACCTCTTTAAGACAACTCTCAACACATAAAGAATCTAGAGTAAACCACACTAATGCTTAAAGGGTCCCTTGCTTCTCCAGTACCTTTTTTTGACTCATTTATACATGCTGTTTAGTTCATTATATCACAACATACTAATTCCAAACAATTTCTTATCAAAAATATCAATGTATTTATTATCAATAAAAACATCACTAAACAAACATTCACAATTTCCGCTAATACAAATTATTACACTTTTATCTAAGATCAATTATTGCATATTTTTCTCTATTTTTGGCCTCGTTGACCACGAAAAAGAGACCTGCATAACATTCTGTTACCTAATACCTGTTCTTGCTCACAAATAGTTCATCAAATGAGGACAGATTTTTCAGTTCTTAGTTTGTTTTTTGTGTCCTCTCGTTTCTTCACTGGGTACTCGAATATCCCCACATTAGATGTTCTATTCATTCACATTCATGTCATCCATACATCCTTTCATTCTACAATCCACACTACCCAACATGTTTCTTTCCTATATCGATTTACAGAGTTTAAGGAAATTCTTCAGGGGTTAATTTTTGTATAGCAACATTCTGTTATGTAGTGACCATTTGGTCTTCTTATATTCTTTAGACTTCTTGGTCGGGACTAATGTATTCCACTGACGTCTATTTCATTTCTGGGCCAGAATTCCAGAAAATGGTATCTGCAAGAAGCAAGTATATGAAGAATGGAATTAATTATTAGTCCAACTTCTCTGTAGTCTTTATTACTACAATTAGGATATTAATTTACTATGAGTAGGATTAAATTCCTTCATTCATTTGGCACTGACATGCACGAATTGATGGAGGACAACATCACAGCACAGCATCATTTCATAAGGAGGTGTACCATTAATCTGGTAGCCTACCCTCTCTATATTCAACAGTAGTTCCCCTGTTCTTCAATTGGCTATTTATCAGAGTTTTACAGTTTTCTCAAGAATCATACCAAAATAGAAGTACATTATTTACCTTCTTATTTTAGTATCTTGGTTGTTTATTTCCATCCGTTCAGATGTCTATCTCTGAATATTCTTTCATTCCCAATTCTTGTATGTTATCTTTTCTGTGGTCACCTATTTCAAAACATATAAGTACCGGGATATGGCTTAAAAGTGCTCCCGAATGGACTAATACTTTATGTCTTTTTTATGTTGATCACAATATAGCTGTTAACATTGCTCTGGGAGATGTACCTTAGTTCGGTGTTCCCATTTTTCTGAGAACACTCAGCTACGACAGTAGTTTATAGTTCCTTCCAACTCCTCTGGGATTTTCATACGAGGTAGATACCTCCTTGTACTCTAATAGAGTCAGGGTGAGAAATATAGACTGTTTCATGTTTTATATCCCATATTCTGTTTGGGGCTAAATTTAATTTTAGGGCTATTAGATATTTGAGCCATACTCACTGATTGTAATCTCACTTGTCCTGAATTCCCACGTGGCTTTCCTTCAGTTCCATAAGATTTTCTAAGCGTGGGCACCTACCAAAGTAAAGTGTTTATTTGTTTTAAATTAGATTAACCCGGGCTATATTGTTACCCTCCTCTAGTCTACCGTTCATTACTCCCACTATTTTTCTTACCTTTCATCTTCATGGCTGGGTCCCTCTATCTCGCGGGTCACTGCCGGTATTCCCTCGTCCCTGAAGAGCTCTGCCGTCTCTTCTTTCTCAGTCGAAGCGGACCGTCCGCATCCAGCTGGTTCCGAATTGTGGCCATTTCCATATTTCTTTGGACGTTCCTGTTGGTAGGCGCGCTCCCCTTCATCCAATCGGATGCCTTCGCGCCATCATCTTGGAACAGAAGGTCCTTTTTTCTGCCTTTGTTAATCCGTCTCTGTTACCGCCGATCCTGCATCGCTCATAAGGCTCTTATTTCTTAATCCTGCAATGTTCAAATTCACCATATGTTTGTCCATGTCCTCTCCCCATATTCTCATATTGTATCCGCCAGGGGAGGAAAGCGAATTAGTTCTATTAGCATTTTATCATCGGTTGTTTTTTGGATAGAGACTTTCCACATTTGTGCACGTTTCTGTGTTGTATAGATTGCAACTTCCATTTAGTGCACCTATCTGTGTAAAGCGACATCCGCATCCATTCCCATTGCATTTGTATTTTCTCATCGGTTGCTTTTAGGACAGATACTTTCTACATATGTGTACATTTCTGTGTTATATACATTATAACTTCCATTTAGTGTGCATCTCTGTGTAAAGGACCATATACAGCATCCATTCCAATTGGTCCATGAGGTATCACTCCACTTGTTCATTGAGTCCCGTCTCGCAACATTTAGTAAGAAAAATGAGTTCATTTTCTTTTATTAGTAATTTCCTCCTATCGATGTTCGTATCATTACTCTATTTTACCTGATACACCACGGACCACTTTAATTCTTCTGCTTTATAGATCATTTATATGAAGTGTCCTACTATTGGCGCAGAATGAATTCTGTTCCTTATGCAACTCTTATGCTCCGTTATCCTGGTTTTTATTTTTCTTTCAGTCTTCCCTATATGGATTTTTTTACAGGGGCACCATATCACGTAACCAACAAATTTGGAGTTGCAATAAGTTAATGTTTTCTGTTTCCAATCGCTCCTAAGGCCTAGATCTATTTGAGTTGATTTCTTTGTTTGTGGGCAGCACATACAGCTGCCGCATAGGCACATGTCCCTCCGGTGCTCTCATTCCCCAGCTCTCTTTAAGTGTTGGTTGGATTTTATATTGCTTTGTGATATCATTGTGCATTATTTGATCCTTCATGGTCTTGCTTCTTCTGAAGGCTATTAGTGGTTTTTCCAATGGGCTTTTTCCTTTTTCCATAATCGTCCAGTTCCGGTATATGATTTTTCTAATCCGATTTGACAGATTACTGTACGTGTTGACAAAGACCAATTTTTCATTCTTTTTTTTCTTTTTTAGATACCGGTTGTTGTTCAAGTATCGCTTCCCGATGGTTATTGTCAGCCCTCTTCATAGCTCGGTTTGTCAATTTCTTAGGGTAGCCTCTTTCTTGTAGATTTGTTCTCAATTTGTTGGCCCCTTCTATATAATCTTCTCTGTTTGTGCTGTTTTTCTTAAGCCGTAAAAACTGCCCAAAAGGCAAGTTGTCCCGCGTATGGTTAGGGTGGAAGCTAGTATAATGCAATAATGCATTGCGGTCAGTAGGCTTTTTATATGGTTTCACAGAAAGTTCTCCTTTGTTGATGTCAACTTTTATTGTAATGTCCAGGAAATTCACTTCCTCTCTGCTGTAATTTTCTGTGAAATTTAGATGTTGATTTTGCTCATTCAGCCATTTGAAGAACGAGATTGCTTCAATCTCATCGCCCTTCCAAATTAGTAAAATATCATCTATGTACCTCTTCCAGACCTGGATCTTATCTCTGAAGGGGTTGTTGTCACCATAGATCGTACTTATTTCGAAGGCCTCCATATAGAGGTTTGTGATGCTCGGGGCTAGTGTCGCCCCCATAGCCGTTCCCTGTGTCTGTTTAAAGTAGCATCCATTAAAATGGAAATAATTTTCCATTAGTGCTACTTCCGCGCACCAAAGGATGAACGAGGCTGGGGTTTCGGTGTTTCTGTTCCCCATGAGTAGTCTTTCTTCCAAAACCTCAAGTGAGGCCCTCTGTGGTATGTTATTATACAATGATACCACATCAAGACATATCAGAATTTCTTCGGCTGGGTTGAATGGTCTCCCTTCTACTTCATTTATGATCTGTGTCGTATCCTTGATAAAGAAGGACATCTCTCTGACCATTGGTTGCATGAAATGGTCCGCAAACCTGGATAAGGGTTCTAACACCAAGTCACAACCTGACACTATTTGTCTCCCTGGAGGTCTAGTTAGGGCTTTGTGAATTTTCGGGAGGATATAAAATTGCGGTATCCTTGGTCTGTCTGCTCGTAGGAATTCTGCTTCTTTCTTTGTAATCCATTTCCTTTCCTCTGCTTTCGTCACCTTCAGATGGATAATTTCTTCCAATTTTTGTGTGGGATTCTCGTCTAGTCTCTGATAACTCTGGCCCTCTCCTAATTGTCTCATACTTTCCTCGATGTAGTCTTTGCTATTGAGAATGACGGTGGCTCCTCCCTTATCAGCTTTTCGTATTATAATGGATTCATTGAAAAGCAGTCCCTTTAGTGTGGTTTTCTCTTCTTGACTTAGATTTTGGAAGATTTTCTCTTTTTCTGTGTCTTTCTCTAATGCAGTGAGTTCTTGTAACACCCTATTCTCGAAGATTCTGGCTTCTGCAGTCTGCAAATGTGTTGGAGGACAAAAATTTGATTTATTGTGTAATCCACTATCTGGTTCAGTGGAATCCACTTTGTCTTCAAAGTATTGTTTGAGGTGTATTTTCCTCATAAATTCTGTTAGTTCTTCTCTAAACTTGAAGCGGTTATGTTTGTTATTTGTCACAAAACCAAGCCCCTTTTCCAATATTTTGGTCTCTATTTGGCTAAGGTGGTAATCAGAAAGGTTTACCACAGTGCTTTCATGCTCCGGGTGACTCTTTGTTCCGGGTCCCATTCCTGTTGGTCCCGTCCTAAAAAATGTTGTTGTGTATTAGGGTTTCCTCGGTTGCTATTTCTTCTCGCACTGCCTTGTGCTCCTCTGTAACCCCGTTTGCCTGAGTTAAATTCGGAATTACGTCCTCTTCTTCCAGTGATAGTTCCTTCTCCTGCACCATCTTCGCTTGAACTATACGATGTACCTCTGAACCTTACTCTCCTTTTGCCTTTGTTTAAATTTAGAGATGCTCCTAAGTCATCCTTTTCTTTGGTGAAATAGTTTTCTTGCGTATATGCAAAGGCTTTTTCATGTGTAAACTGTTGAATATCATTTTTCAACCTTCTGATTCGTTCTTTCGTAAGGTCTTCTTTAAACATTTTCATTTAATTCATGAGTTCATCTAGTCTCTTTTTGTATTGTTCAATGGGGACTATCTTTTTGATCTCTTCTTCCAATTTCTGCAGGTCTATCGCTATTTTTTCTGTTGTCTGGCATGCGGTATCACCCAGTCCCTGCCACATCTATTTCCAATGTAGCTCCACTGGATCAGAAAGTCTTTGTTGTCTAGAAGGATTCTTGGCTCGTTGCTTGCCACGAGTCCTTGTGGTAGAATTCCATTTCTCAGGTATTCTAGCATAATACTCCCATGTAGTTCAGACCTAATTAATCTTTTCTTTATCTGGGTTAACTCATCCCAGCTTGTCAAATTTGAGGTATCCCCCAGTTCTCCACCAAACAGTGTGGAGTTGCTAAGTAGTTTGGTGATGTATCCATCATCGTAGCTCTTGCACCTTTCAGCTGACATGTTACCTAATGTGTTGTGTGTGATCTCTTCCTCCCAAGTCAAATGCAATGTCATCTACCACAATCTCAAGCAAGCCTCACGGTCCACCGGCCGTTCAACCATGTATAACACTTTGAGAGACTAGAGGGAATATTTTTCTGGACCTCTTTAAGACAACCCTCAACACATAAAGAATCTAGAGTAAACCACAGTAATGCTGAAAGGATAGTTCCGGGACTTTTTTTTTATTGTTCCTACGGTTCGGCCATGTGTTTTTAAGCATAAATCGGTAGATCGTAGAAAACTTTCCTATGGACCTTACCCGACTTTTCGTCCATTAACGCACTCGAAATCAGCCGCCATTTTGTGATAATCCTATCATTTCCCCCCATCGACCTGGCTCACCTGCGTTTGCGGCACTAAATCAAATCCCCCGCCCCTGAGCCTGACATCAGCAGACGCGTACCGCCCATTTCCCAACGCCAAAGCACGTTTCGTGTCAACAATCGCTGCGCCTCAGCTAATGAAGTGTCGCCAATAAGTATAAACACACCGTTTCACAACACGCAGCAGCAGATTTTCGATTCCATTACTCTCTCTGTGTTACTTTGAGTATTCTGTGACTCGTTTCTGTGCTCTGGTCAGCTACCTTCGCCGCTTCTAGGCCTTGTGAACACCTGTACCATCTCTGTAAATTATTTTACTTTCTTTACCACACAATGGCTACAATAATGCCGTATATGTACGAGCCCGAGTACACCGAGGAGGAACTACTGGAAAGGCAAGCACGCGAAAACGATGGGGATTCGGACGGCAGTTGGGAGGACCAGTCAACGGATGAAGAGCCTGGACCATGTCGCATGGACGGCGTCTCCACCTGGTGCACATGCAATCGGTGCGAGCTAATGCCAACTGAGGAGGAGAACTGCTGCTGCCGTGAAAATTCCGGGTGCTTGGCCTACATTTCGGAAGGCGAGCCAAGTCCGCAATGCATCACCGAGCTGCCAGAGTTCAGGGAAGCCTGCCTCTCACGGACCGTGTTGAGGATGATGATGGTGCTTATGCACGAGCTTCGCGGCACTGTTCGTCCGCGTAATCCGAGTAACGAGTAAGTATACTCTGGTTGTGATGTCAGTGATGCCACTACTATTTCATGGTCGTCTCCCACATATAAAATTACACCTACATATCATTCGAACGCATGTAAATTGGTTCCATATTGTGCATTTTCTAGATAGAATTTTTTTCAAAGCAGAATGACATTTTTTACCTGAATCGACATTGATAAGAAAGTTTTGTCATTTTAATACAGTTTGCATCTTTCTTTTTCACAGGTGGTACAGGCTGGTGGCCTATCGTTGCTTCACTTGGTGGCTTCACGGGAGGCTCGGACACCGCGTTCGGAGAGTAATACCTGCCTGTGCGGTACTTGCCATTAGACAACATTTCCCCAGCGACAGTGGACAATACCGCAGATTTTCCCTGCAACCGGAACTTTACAATGTGTAATGTTTATTATTTATGTTCAATTGAAATTAAGATCTAAAATAAAACCCAACATATATTTTAACAATGGTTGTTTTGATTTTTTAAATGAATCTAGTGTGTCTCCATTGAATAGTCTTCCTGTGCCTTGTCTTGTCACACCACATGTCTCCGGCCAGCATCCTCCCTCACGCTGGCCGCCCACCTTCAATCCACATAACCGTTGAACCATTTATGCAGCAGACATACATATGTTATTTTGCGGGTTGGCATCAAGCCTCCCGGCCTTGCCTCCTCCCCCAAAAATACTTACCACACCACTTTGTTCAAGCGTTGGCAATAAAAGGCCGTTGGATTTTATTGATACAAAACATGGTTATAGGTAAATAATCAATATGGTTGATCATAATAAATCATCCTTTTGGGCACCGGGTACAGAGATGACCCCCTCTGGTCCGTGCCGCCTTGCCACCACAGGCCAGCCTGCTGCTGACTAACTGCCTAGGCATCCAGGGTCTCCAGGGTGAACTGCACCCATATATTCTCCTGGGAGGGTGAGGTATTTATAAACTCACCCCCCTGCCTTCCATGTACTAGATCCTGCAGCCTGCCTCTTACATGCAGTTAGATGGCCTCTCCTTGGTGAGGCCCTGCGGCAAACGAGTCTTGTCTGCACGACCACCGCCCCAATCCACCCCCGCCCTATCAAAGGCAGTTCGCACCGGGGTACTTGCGCTGGCAAGTGGAGCTGTCAGGGAGCGATAAAGGCCAAGAGGTGCCAAAGACCATGTACACTTCAAAGTGGTCTATAGAGCATGGGTTGTTGTTCCCATGTCTACCTCCAGACCCTGTGTCTCCTGCCAAGCATCCCCCCTCACGCTGGACGCCCCCCCTGCAATCCACATAAGTGTGTCTCCATTCACGAGTCTTCCTGTGTCTTGTCTGCACGACCACCGCCCCAATCCACCCCCCACTATCAAAGGCAGTTCGCACCGGGGTACTTGCGCTGGCAAGTGGAGCTGTCAGGGAGCGATAAAGGCCAAGAGGTGCCAAAGACCATGTACACTTCAAAGTGGTCTATAGAGCATGGGTTGTTGTTCCCATGTCTACCTCCAGACCCCGTGTCTCCTGCCAAGCATCCCCCCTCACGCTGGACGCCCCCCTGCAAACCGCATAATGCCACGACATATTCACGTCATTCATTCACAAACACACCCCTCTTTCGAATTCTTTATAACCCACTTCATATTTCTTATGAGAACTTCTTTGTGCTTTGCTAGTCAACCCGTGAAGGTGCTGGTTATCTGCTCTTCGTCTCTGTGAACTTCCGTGACCACTTCGAGCAAACTCGTCAGTTTGCAACCTGTGAACTGCTCCCTGTTCTACGACAAGAAACTACTCTGATCCCTGCATCTAACTGATTTGTTCGTCAAGGTAAGGCCATGTACCATAATCATTTTGCGTCCAATTTTTTAATTTATATCTATTTGCTAGTAGTCATCAAATTGCATCCATGTTTTCTTTTCGTTCAAGACAGTACATGCAAGGAACTAGTCACATGTTCTGAGTTTAGTCAAATTATTTTTCTATTTTTTTAAAGTTATTCAAATACTTATCCGCATGTGAATAACGTGTAGTTCCAAGAACCAAAACGAACCTTGCATTGAACCTTTTATGTGTCATTTAATTTTTTAACACATTGGTATTCATAGAGAATTGTTGATCTTTACTTTTCAGAACTTTCCACAATGCCTGCCTGTTCCATTGGCGGTTGCCCTTCGAAGACCCATTAAAAAATCTGAAGGTACTATAATGCATGTTTTCCCTAAGACAATAGATCAGATAAGAGAATGGGTCCGATATTGCGGATATCCACCCTCTGAGCTTGAAAGTAGAGTCCTAGAAGTCTTTGCGGACAAGAGGGGTGATCGATACCGCATCTGCAGCAGGCACTTTAGCTCAGACATGTACTCCACATCATTGCTAATAAAGAAGAACACACCGCGAGCGAAGCGAAAATTGCTCTCAACCGCTATTCCCACTCTATTCGTCCACATCCCTCCACTGGTGAGTCAAGTTTACGGATTTAGCTCTCGGCCTTGCGGTAGTGTGTAGCATTAGCTAACAATAATTTCCCCATTTATGTATCCACTCAATATGAAGGCGGAAGATTGTCCATCCGTGTCGTTATTGCAGTCATCAGCCACTTCAAGCGCCTATCGGGTAATCTTACTTAGCTATTCTGCCACTGACTTGTTTTAGGCATGTAAATCAATAGTTTTAATTTATCGTGTAATTATTTTACCTAATGGTACACCCTAGTACTCGTCCTCTAGTCTTTGTTTTCATTTATAATTATTGTTATCCAAAATAATGCAAGTACTGTCTTTCAGGGAGATGCTGAGGAGTCCAACGCATTGAAGACAACCGTTGATGTCACTCAGATGCTCGAGGTACGTTTCCGGACAGTTCCATCGATGGAGATCATCAGATCTTGCATTCTTGTAGCGTGATTGTTACACACGTTTCTTTCGTTTTTAGCCATTGATATGTCCTTCTGTCGTCGCCCTCCTCTGTGTCTTCTTTTTTCAATATTGTGTTCATTACTAATGAAAGTCCTATGTTTCAGGGAGTCGATGGAGCATTAGTCCAAGAAGAAGGGGGAGCATGCAGTTACGGGTCGGCACAATGTTCTACAAGAACATCACCCCTAGTAGTTGATGCAGATCTCTGGGTGGTGACACTTCCAACGATCGAGCAAATCGAATCATATTTAGATATCCATTACTTATTTTAGACAACTGATCATTTGTGCAGGTCTATTTAGATGAGCCGTTGACGCCTGCACAAAGTTTATGTTCTTTTTAACAAAATAGAAAACCATACTAATGCAATTACTGTGTTTCAGGGAGTTGCTGAAGCGTTATCTTCAATGATATCATCAATGGAAGTCTATGAGGAGCCCGAGGTATGGATCTTGACAGTTCCATCTAACTAGATCAACAATGCGTGAATAATTGTCGTTTGAATGTTCTACACAATGCGTTCATTCGTGTTTTGCTATTGAGATGTACGTGGGTATTGGTCCCCAAGTACATTTTGTGTTTTCAATATTATTATACATACTAATGAAAGTTCTATGTTTCAGGGAGTCGATGGAGCGTCAGTGCGTGATGGATGTGCTTATCATGAAAATATAGTCGTTGCAGCGCAAGAGGAAGTGGAGACATGCACACACGAGTCGGAGCAACAGCGTCCTGATGTTGAAGTTCGAGGCAAGAAAGTTTCAAAGAAAAGAAAGCAAAAGAAGGTTAGTGTCCTGGTCACTATATTATGTTGTTTTTCACTGTTAATAGTTCAATACTGTAAGTTGTGTTTGAACTGAACATCCCTTTTCCAATCTGTCCTCTAGTTGCGAGTGGGTGTACGAACTAGATCTACACAGACAGTGAAGCGAACGAGAGATGTTGCTTGTCAAACCTTTTGGCAGGGACTTGAGACTGGAGATGCATCGTGCCAATGGGAAGAATATGAAGTGATTGACAACGGAGCTATACCACCACCAGCCATTGATAGTGAATGTCCTCCTGGTAGTTCGGATGCAGTCGGAGATCAATTCACAGAATCCACACCCGCAAAACCTAAGACCGCGAGAAAGTTGAAGAAATTGTTTTATTCACCCATCGCCGGAGAAGGAACAGATGTTGCAATGGAAGAGAATGAAGTGGACGACAATGAAACACCATCAATATCACTGAACATAGCGGAAGACGATATCAGAGATTCTACCTTTCATGTGAGTGACATGTCCTCAAAGTTACAGGCCAAACCAGCTGGGATGCAGAGTGACAGTATAAGGAAAGAGGCCAAATTCATTGTATTCGATAGTTGTTTGATTGATATTATTATTAGGATGAAATGTGGGCATTCGGTTGGTGGGGAAGTATGTGGGGAGCCATTGATTAATGTGACTCGTGCAATTCGAGGCACTAACCTTAAAATACATGCCACCTGTACAAAATATCATCCTTTCTCATGGTCTGCACAACCCATGCTGGGGCAACTGCCAGCAGGCAATCTACTTTGTGCAGCGGCTGCACTTTTTAGTGGTTCAAGTTTTAAAAAGTTAGAGTATTTCTTTCAGTTTGTGGGAATCCATTTCATTGCGAAAACTCAGTTCTACAAATACCAAATCGATTATCTATTTCCAGCCATTAGCGAAGCTTGGAGAATGGAAAAAATGTCTATTGATAGTACATTCGCGGGCAAACGGTTCAGGCTAGCCGGTGATGGACAGTGCGACAGCCCAGGATTTTCAGCCAAGTACTGCACCTACCACTTTCAGGACATGGAAAGTAAGAAAATTGTGAGTTCGGTGGTCGTGCAGGTGTCACAAAGTACATCCTCAGTGGCCATGGAGAAAGTTGGCTTTGTAGCATCATTGCAAGAACTACAATCGCGGGGAATGGTGATCGACCTGATAGCCACGGACAGACACGTTTCAATTGCCAAGACAATGAGAGAAGAGTACAAAAATATAAATCACCAATTTGACGTATGGCATCTTGCAAAAACAATCAATAAAAAAATGTCGGCTGCAGGTAAAAAAAAAAGATATGGAAGGTATTTCACAGTGGTCCAAGTCAATCAGCAACCATCTTTGGTGGAGCTCAAAAACATGTGGAGGGTCGTTGGAAATTCTACTGGAAAAATGGCGGTCAGTAATGCTACACTGTAGCAACGTTCACCGCTGGACCACAAACCAACATTTCCACAATTGTGAACATGGCCATTTGCCCACAGAGGAGGCACGGAAGAAGAAGTGGTTGATTCCTTCATCACCCACTCACAAAGCCATTGAAAAGATTGTATTTGATAAAACTATAACAAGAGATTTGAGGGGACTCGCGGAATTCTGCCACACAGGAGATTTGGAGGTGTTCCACAATATGTGCCTAAAGTACAGGCCAAAACGATTGCATTTTGGCATGGAGGGCATGATGAATCGGACTCTTCTAGCGGTCTTGGCACATAACCATAATGTTGGCCCTCAACAAAGTAGGACGACCGGAACTTTAGGGACGCTTCGCTACAATAAGGCCTTCACTAAAAGAAGTAAACAATGGGTGATCAAACCAGTGTTTCAGGATATGCAATATGAGTTTATTGAGAGACTTATTGTTGATGTCCTAGATAGGCACATACATGGAGTTGTGAACGAACCTGTGCAGGGGACAACTGCATTGCCACCCAACATTGCCTCTGTTCCATGTCCACCTAAAGCAGAGCTCATTGAGAAATACACATCACGGTTTAAATGATTGTAATTTGATTGTCTGTTCTCTCGAGTCTCCTCATGTTGCAGGCCCATTGAATATGTGTATCTATGTAATGTGTAAATAAAAGTGATTGCTCAGTGTACATGCAATGTGTCTCTCCACCGTTGCCCCTCCCTTCACCGTGCAGTTGTGCGAACCACCCGGGTGTCACCTGTGACTTTGCTCTGGAGTCTCCTCATGTCGCAGGCCCATTGAATATGTGTAGCTATGTATTGTGTAAATAAAAGTGATTGCTCAGTGTACATGCAATGTGTCTATCCAACCTTGTTCATTTGCGCATTAAATTAAACCAAACAGTAATATAAATCATTTTTCAAAAAATATAGAATGTCTCCGTATTTATGGTTCTCTGGGGCTGCAAATGCACACAGACAAAATGCAAAGATGGAGTGTAAATTTCAAGTCCTGTGAGATGGCCTTACACTGAATGTAGCTAACTAGGAATGTGTGCTCGTTCAAAGTGAAGGTCAGCTGCTTTGATTTTTTGCTCGGGTGCCGGAATGGCCCACGACTCAGTATAAGGTTCTATTGTTATTTGACCTTGACAGGCCGGGACCATCCCGAAAGACTTCTTTTTGGGGGTGTGGTGCAATAACGTAAACGATAATGAATATAATTTCAGAAACGAAAGCCATTTAATGTTCGTTCATTAGAAGAAATAACGTCGGCATAGAAGGAGTGGTATTTCGGGGCTGCCCTACGCACAGACACAATGGAAAATGCAAATATAATGTAAGTAACTCTTTAGATGAGTTTATACCGCAATTTAATTACTATACAGTAGCTTTAAAGACGGGTTATGTTGTACTTGTTCGTTCTATGTGGCATATTGTTTTGTACCGCGAACCATCTCCTTTTACGGAAGCACCTCAAAACCTTCCTCTTTGCTTCTGCTTTCTCTCTCCCTCTCCCCTGCTACAACTGGTCCACTGTCTGCGACCTCGGTCCTGGGCCCTTCCACTCTCCACCTGCACTGCCTCCCTGTCAACCCCTGTTGTGTATAGGCGCGTTGCAAATGCCATATTATATCATATCAGTGACGAAGTGGTCCACTGGCGCTCAGGCGGCTCTGAAAAAGGCGGAGGAGAGGGGGTGGGTTACTGGAAATGACGTATAATACCCAGTTGCACTGTCCTAGCTATGAAATAATTTCCCGACCTAATATATAAAATGAATAATTTTAATAAAGATCTGATGGTTAGACTAATTTCATTTTTTATGTTTTTAAAACAGGTACATCCTTCATTATTGTATGTGTCACGAGTACCAGACACCGGCGGATGGCTTTTACAACCGCCAGTTGCTTCTCCGCGTGAACAACGTTACCACCCTGACCATTTTATGGGACGATCGCCAAGTACAAGTATGCCCTTACGCGGTACTAATGGCTAGATGCAACATACATACCGTTGTGGTGGCCTAGTGCCTCGTTGTTGGAACAGCCATGCGATTATCAGTGCGACCGAAGAGCTTATTTTATCGTAAACCAACACCCTGTGTACTGCACATGAACATCGCTTGCCTCAAGAAGAACTATTTTGGATCGAGAGCAAAGAAAAATGCAAATCGCTGAATATTCTCTAAACATTTGATGTCAAATAAATGTACTTTACCAAATTTACAATCTTGCGGTTTGATTTAAAAGTACAGTTTCATATTCCGAATTGTGGCGCGCTGTGTTGTGAGCTGATCTGTGTTGGTTTCCGGGTTCTGTGTGGAGTCGCGTAGAAGACGCCTGGGCGCGTTTGCCTACGCAGCACAGTCACGTCACGGATAGAGGCGGGGAATAGGAATGTTTTGATAAAGTCTGTTTCAGGGGCGGGGGATATGATTTAGTGCCGCAAACGCAGGTGAGCCAGGTCGATGGGGGGAAATGATAGGATTATCACAAAATGGCGGCTGATTTCGAGTGCGTCAATGGACGAAAAGTCGGGTAAGGTCCATAGGAAAGTTTTCTACGATCTACCGATTTATGCTTAAAAACACATGGCCGAACCGTAGGGACAATAAAAAAAAAGTCCCGGAACTTGCCTTTAAAGGGTCCCTTGCTTCTCCAGTACCTTTTTTTGACTCATTTATGCATGCTGTTTAGTTCATTATATCACAACATACTAATTCCAAACAATTTTTTATCAAAAATATCAATGTATTTATTCTCAATAAAAACATCACTAAAAATACATTCACAATTTCCTCTAATACAAATTATTAAACTTTTATCTAAAATCAATTATTGCACATTTTTCTCTATTTTTGGCCTCGTTGACCATGAAAAAGAGACCTACATAACATTCTGTTACCTAACACCTATTCTTGCTCAAAAATAGTTAATCAAATGAGGACAGATTTTTCAGTTATTAGTTTGTTTTTTGTGTCCTCTCGTTTCTTCACTGGGTGCTCGAATATCCCCACATTAGATGTTCTATTCATTCATACTCATGTCATCCATACATCCTCTCATTCTACAATCCACACTACCCAACATGTTTCTTTCCTATATCGATTTACACAATTTAAGGAAATCCTTCAGGGGTAATTTTCATATAGCAACATTCTGTTATGTAGTGACCATTTGGTCTTCTTATATTCTTTAGACTTCTTGGTCGGGATTTATGTATTCCACTGACGTCTATTTCATTTCTTGGCCAGAATTCCAGAAAACGGTATCTGCGAGAAGCAAGTATATGAAGAATGGAATTAATTATTAGTCCAACTTCTCTGTAGTGTTTATTACTACATTTAGGGTCTTAATTTACCATGAGTAGGATTAACTTCCTTCATTCATTTGGCACTGACATGCACAACTTGGTGGAGGACAACATCACAGCACAGCATCATTTCATAAGGAGGTGTAACATTAAACTGGTAGCCTACCCTCTCTATATTCAACAGTAGTTCCCCTGTTCTTCAATGGGCTATTTATCAGAGTTTTACAGTTTTCTCAAGAATCATACCAAAATAGAAGTACATTATTCACCTTCTTATTTTAGTATCCTGGTTGTTTATTTCCATCCGTTCAGATGTCTATCTCTGAATATTCTTTTATTCCCAATTCTGGTACGTTATCTTTTCTGTGGTCACCTATTTCAAAACATATAATTACCGGGATATGGCTTACAAGTGCTCCCGAATGGACTAATACTTTATGTCTTTTTTATGTTGTTCACAATATAGCTGTTAACATTGCTCTGGGAGATGTACCTTAGTTCGGTGTTCCCATTTTTCTGAGAACACTCAGCTAAGACAGTAGTTTATAGTTCCTTCCGACTCCTCCGGTGTTTTCATATGAGGTAGATACCTCCTTGTACTTTAATAGAGTAAGGGTGAGAAATATAGACGGTTTCATGTCTTATATCCCATATTCTGTTTGGGGCTAAATTTAATTTTAGGGCTATTAGATATTTGAGCCATACGCACTGATTGTAATCTCACTCGTCCCAAATTCCCACGTGGCTTTCCTTCAGTTCCATAGGATTTTCTAAGCGTGGGCACCTACCAAAGTAAAGTGTTTATTTGTTTTAAATTAGAGTAACCCACGCTATATTGTGACCCTCCTCTAGTCTACCGTTCATTACTCCCTCTATTTTTCTTACCTTTCATCTTCATGGCTGGGTCCCTCTATCTCGCGGGTCACTGCCGGCGTTCCCTCGGCCCTGAAGAGCTCTGCCGTCTCTTCTTTCTCAGTCGAAGGGGACCGTCCGCATCCAGCTGGTTCCTCTTTCCGAATTGTGGCCATTTTCGTATTCTTTTGTACGTTCCTGTTGTAGGCGTGCTCCCCTTCATCCAATCGGATGCCTTCGCGTCATCGTCTTGGAATAGAAGGTCCTTTTTTCTGCCTTCGTTAATCCGTCTCTGTTACCGCCGATCTTGCATCGCTCGTAAGGCTCTTATTTCTTAATCCTGCAATGTTCAAATTCACCATATGTTTGTCCATGTCCTCTCCCCATATTCTCATATTGTATCCGCCAGGGGAGGAAAGCGAATTAGTTCTATTAGCATTTTATCATGGGTTGTTTTTTGGACAGATACTTTCCACATTCGTGCACGTTTCTGTGTTGTATAGATTGCAACTTCCATTTAGTGCACCTAGCTGTGTAAAGCGACAACCGGCATCCATTCCTATTGCATTTGTATTTTCTCATCGGTTGCTTTTAGGACAGATACTTTCTACATAAGTGTACATTTCTGTGTTATATACATTTTAACTTCCATTTAGTGTGCATCTCTGTGTAAAGGACCATGCAGCATCCATTCCCATTGGTCCATGAGGTATCACTCCACTCGTTCATTGAGACCCGTCTCGCAACATTTAGTAAGAAAAATGTGTTCCTTTTCTTTTATTAGTAAATTCCTCCTATCGATGTTTGTATCATTACTCTCCTTTACCTTATATACCACGGACCACTTTAATTCTTCTGCCTTATGGATCATTTCTCTGAAGTGTCCTACCGTTGGTGCAGAATTATTTCTGTTCCTTATGCAACTCTTATGCTCCGTTATCCTGGTTTTTATTTTTCTTTCAGTCTTCCCTATATAGATTTTTTTACAAGGGCACCATATCACGTAAACAACAAATTTGGAGTTGCAATTCGTGAATGTTTTCTGTTTCCAATCGCTCCTAAGGCCTAGATCTATTTAAGTTGATTTATTTGTTTGTGGGCAGCACGTACAGCTGCCGCATGGCACATGTCCCTCCGGTGCTCTCATTCCCCAGCTCTCTGTAAGTGTTGGTTGGATTTTATATTCCTTTGTGATATCATTGCGCATTATTTGATCCTTCACGGTCTTGCTTCTTCTGAAGGCTATTAGTGGTTTTTCCAATGGGCTTTTTCCTTTTTCCATAATCGTCCAGTTTCGGTATATGATTTTTCTAATCCGATTTGACAGATTACTGTACGTGTTGACAAAGACCAATTTTTCATTCTTTTTTTCTTTTTTAGATACCAGTTGTTGTTCAAGTATCGCTTCCCTATGGTTACTGTCAGCCCTCTTCATAGCTCGGTTTGTCAATTATTTAGGGTAGCCTCTTTCTTGTAGATTTGTTCTCAATTTGTTGGCCCCTTCTATATAATCTTCTCTGTGTGTGCTGTTTTTCTTAAGCCGTAAAAACTGCCCAAAGGCAAGTTGTCCCGCGTATGGTTAGGGTGGAAGCTAGTATAATGCAATAATGCATTGCGGTCAGTAGGCTTTTTATATGGTTTCACGAAAAACTTTCCTTTGTTGATGTCAACTTTTATTATAATGTCCAGGAAATTCACTTTCTCTCTGCTGTAATCTTCAGTGAACTTTAGATGTTGATTTTTCTCATTCAGCCATTTCAAGAACGAGATTGCTTCACTCTCATCGCCCTTCCAAATTAGTAAAATATCATCTATGTACCTCTTCCAGACCTGGATCTTATCTCTGAAGGGGTTGTTGTCACCATAGATCGTACTTATTTCGAAGGCCTCCATATAGAGGTTTGCGATGCTCGGGGCTAGTGTCGCCCCCATAGCCGATCCCTGTGTCTGTTTATAGTAGCATCCATTAAAATGGAAATAATTTTTCATTAGTGCTACTTCCGCACACCAGAGGATGGACAAGCCTGGGGTTTTGGGGTTTCTGTTCCCCATGGGTAGTCTTTCTTCCAAAACCTCAAGTGAGGCCCTCTGTGGTATGTTAGTATACAATGATACCACATCAAGGCATATCAGAATTTCTTCGGCTGGGTTGAATGGTCCCCCTTCTACTTCATTTATGATCTGTGTGGTATCCTTGATAAAGGAGGACATCTCTCTGACCATTGGTTGCATGAAATGGTCCGCGAACCTGGATAAGGGTTCTCACACCGAGTCACAACCTGACACTATTGGTCTCCCTGGAGGCCTAGTTAGGGCTTTGTGAATTTTCGGGAGGATATAAAATTGCGGTATCCTTGGTCTGTCTGCTGTTAGGAATTCTGCTTCTTTCTTTGTAATCCATTTCCTTTCCTCTGCTTTCGTCACCTTCAGATGGATAATTTCTTCCAATTTTTGTGTGGGATTCTCGTCTAATCTCTGATAACTTTGGCCCTCTCCTAATCGTCTCATACATTCCTCGATGTAGTCTTTTCTATTTAGAATGACAGTGGCTCCTCCCTTATCAGCTTTATAATGAAAACCAGGCCTGCTTCTCCTGGGATGGCCAATGAGAGGTCTGAGTTCAAATTATCAAAGGCACAGACCTTACAATTCACTGGGGAGAAACACCAGCTGCATCCATAATTCAGAAAATAAAGCTTTACATCGACAGGATGTGCTTACATGCAACATTTTAGCATTAATTCTGGGCTAGTGGTTTAAAATAAAATCTTTCTTGACATACGGTTTGGACAGAAATAAGTTCACTTTAGGTATAATTCACACATAGGCCAATGTTACAGAGAAAAATCCAACAAGTGGGCCTTTACATTTGAATATCAGTTTATTTGTGAAAAGTAAGTGTCTTTCTCCACAATATGCCACTTGGCTCCACTTTTTAAATATAAGGCGCAATTCCTCCCTGTTATTTTTCACATGTCTATCCTTTCCATGTGTACTGCTGCAGTTTTGAATCTGTCAAAAGGTGGCTTTTCTCAGTTTACACAAAGTCAGCCTATGCATCACCAGATGTTATTACCCATTCATTGGGTATATCCATCAGTTTTAAGCTCTCAGGTTGATTCCTCTTCACTTGCGCACCTGTCTGTCCATTTTAGTGGAGTTGACTAGGCCCATTTCTTTCCATTTTACTAGGCCTTATGTCGAAAACCACTGTTTTGTACTGTCTTTTATATTTCAATGGAACTCCACATTAGCCAGCTTCACTCTCACAATAGGGGTCTAGCATGTCATCTCCACCTCTGTCAATCTGGGGATGTCTTTTAGCACCACATGTCCCCCCACTATGGGTCTTTGACTCAGTTGACCTGTAGAAAACCGCAAGGATGAGTGTGGTTTTTGTCTTTCCTTTGCTCTGGCTTATTCCATGAATTTCGTGGTTGGAGCACGCCCGCTCTTTTCCTGTCCTGAGGGAGGGGTGCTCTGGTCTGTATTCAACTCTTTTAAGATTTTAGGGTTTGGTCCTGGAACCCCTCCCTTTTTGGAACCTCCTAACCTCAGGTTGTGAAGGTAAGGAGTTATTGAGTCTGCAGAGAGTAAAAGAGAGGTTAGGTATTTGATATAGTACTTCTTCCGCTGATAAATAGGCATACAAATTGAACACCAAAACAACATTGCATAAAACATTGACATTTCTTTCCTCTACATGATCATTTCTAAATATATTATTTATATATTTCTGATTTTTATACATTCTTTGTTAGTATACTCCATTTAATTGTGCGTTATTCTCCATGTGGGATTTCATCCTTTTCCGTCATTCTTCAGATGATTCCTGTGCTCTACCCTCACTGGGCTCTTCAATCAGTCATAAAGTCTGTCTGGGGTGACATCTCTTCAACTGATTGATATGGATGCATTTCTCTTTTTTATGCTCTCCTTTAGGAATGCGGATCTTATAGTCGACAAGTGAGATTTTATTGACAATTTAAAAGACACAACGCCAGTCATAAGAGCTCAAATGGAGACATTTTGGTTTTAGAAGAAAGCGTGGACCTAATGGCCATTAGGACAAGCGGTAATCAAATATCCCAACTAGGTCCAGAATCCGTCACTAACTTCTTCAAGTTACCCACAATTGCTCTTTATTGTCCCTCTCAACCACCGCCCCCCCCAGCTTGAGGCTGGGTGGTAGGCAATGTGGAGTTTTCTCTTTACCCCTAGTATCTCCTAAATCATGGTCATCACCTTGTTGGTAAAATGACTTCCTCAGTCCGACTCGATCCTTTGGGGAAGGCTGAAATGAGAGAAGGTGGGATTGATCATTAGTGCAGCAGCTGTCTCTGCCTTATAATTTTGGGCTGCAGTTCCTGATGGTGTGAGAGAAGCTGGCAAGAATATTGAGTGGGATATGGCATATGGAGAAGTGCAGGACTATCTGAATCCACAGTTGCTTTCCATCCAGGAGGATGTCTTGCATGGCAGCGGGCCAACACTGTTAAAAAATGATTAGAGAGTTCCAGAACATTTTCGGCCATGCAGAAACTTCTTGTAGTACAGCAGCTGGTATTCTGAAACCAAATACTGTTCCTACAACGCACAAGGGCCTATCAGAGGATAGAGGGTGCTGGTGAGTTGAATACTGCCTGGTCCATGGGTACGGTGCAACTGGTAGTGGATGACCCATCATGGAGTTTGGGAGGTCAAGCCACCCCACAGTGCCTCCCGTTAACTCATTTCAGCCCAAGGGATGACCCCTAATTTGTGGTTCCAAATGTGTTCAAATTGGAAATTGTGGCCTTTACAGCCCCCAGTTAAAATGCTTGAACAAGTTAAATAAGGGACAGAGTATACTTGTGGGAAATAGGGTATGTTGGGAAGGATAAGGTGCAGGATATAGCCTAGTCGGAAGAAGATTGTTTTGAGGAAAGGACAGATGTGTGGAACTTGTGTCATCTCCTAAAAACAATGTTAATTTCATAGTGCATATTGCGAGCAGGCAGCGCACGGTCTTATGGCGAGCAAAAGAAAGGAAAACAGTGAAGGTATACGTAGAAGGTTTGGCCCATGTCAGTGCCACACAGGTTTGAAGTACTCGAAAGGGTTGAGGAAGAGATTAGGAAGGTAACTGACTTTAGTAGAAGTTTGAAAATATTGGAGGTTGTATATAATGAAGAAAAGCATGCCTTTGAAAATGAACTCCCGGACTGCTACTATATGTGTTGCCAGGGATGTTTTATGTGCAGTTCACCAGGAAGTGTCTGGGCAATGTTACAATACCACCACTGTATGCCTGACTGTCTTCTTTTTCATCTGGCAGGGGTAGTGTTGTGCTGCAAGTGGTGCTGTCACCGAAAAATAATCCATAGTCATTACAACTGGGCCCTCCAGCTGACTTCGCCGCCATCCGCCCCAAGACAATTTCTCGTCCTTCACAAGTCAAGCAAGAGATGCAAATGCTGGGGCAAGAACTGAATCAACTGTTGAAGCATAATAGAGGCACTAATGAAGTTTGTTCATATTGCACTAAATCATATACTATTGATTCCTAACATCATGTAGATGTTGATGGTTAGCCAGCATAAAGAAAAAGCTGGTGAGATCTATGGTGAGGGAAATGGATTATAATTGCCTGTGCAAAGGAAACACAGGCAAATAGGGGTTTGAAATGTGTAGGGAGAGAAGAGTTAGTTTAGTTGCACAATATGCGCAAAAGTGGGACCCATGTATGGAGACCAACCCTGGGCAATGGTATGATTGTATGTATGAGACATCAGGAGAGTTTGCACCATCAATGAATGATGGTAAATGAATATAATGGGATGATGAGAATATCCTTCATTAATTGGTGTCCCAATTATTGAATATAGGAATGATGTCAAGTACAAATAGGATACCAAGATTTCTTAATTTTCATTAAATCCTAGCTGACTATGGTTAGGGAACTCCCCACCTACTGGCTGAAGCCCATTTTCAACCCTGAGAGTCCAATGGTGGGACATGCACAGTGTAGAGGGCAGAGATCAGTACTTTCTGAGACTCTAGGGGTTAGTGGGTGAAGGCCCTTGGGCCTCCATATTTGGATTAAGCCAGTTGGAACGTGTGGACACAAAGGACTTTCTTCCCTATCGCAACTGCATCAGGAGGCTGTGGCCCAACACCCCTCGCCTGAGAAGGAGGGAGACAGAAGTTGTCAGGTGGAGTTGAGTGAGCCGGAAGGAGATCAGCAAGTGACCATTCCCAAGCTGCTGGAGATTGAGGATGACTAAGAATGGTTGTATATTAGCCCATTGTGTCAAACGGGGGCAGGAGAGGTCAGCCAGATGTGTCCTGACAAATGCGGGGATGGACCACAGGCATTGTCTAAGGGAAGGTGAGGTGGAGGGTGGTTGGGGTTGGCTCGGGAGGAAGGTTAGATGGGATACTGTCAGTTTTGGCTAGCACGCTAAAATAAATGGAACCTGACTCGTCCATTCTGATTTGAGTTAATTGTGGAGTGCCCTTCAAAACCCAGGGCACTGCAGACAGCAACAGATGTGCTTTCTTGCACTTGTGTGTCTAATAATAGTTGTTTGGGCTGAGTTCTTGGGCTCAAGTATCTTACAAGTCTTCCGGTCTTCTCATTGGTTCCCTACAGAATTGGAATCAAAGGGGTTTCCCCGACAGGGTTTGGTCACTCCTTTTTAGGGGTAGATCTCTCTGGTATGTGCCCTCCCATTCTTTGTTTCTGTGGGCATCTGGTTACAGTTTGGCTCCCATTTTGGCGACGTACCATCCTAAGTGGGTAATCATAAAACTATACCTGCAGATTGTGCATTTCTTTAATCATTGGTGCAATGGTGATCATTCTGGCGATCCCCGACACAAGCACCTGGCTTGCACTGCCCGCCAATACTACACCTTTGAAATTACTTATTATGTATTTTTGGAAATGCACTTTGAAGAAGTTTCAGTCTACATTTATCAATGCATGAACACTTCATCAATTCCTCAGTTACTTAACCCTGTCGATAGGATCTTGTGTTTTTCCTACCAGGAGTCATTGACCCTTGGAGTGGTCTTCCTACTCTGTGTGAAACACTACTTCCCTTGGAGGATGGACAAATACACTTCCTGTCCATCAGCTACACTTCTGGACATTTCCTGTCTGCACACTCTCTACTGGCTGGCATAAACTCTGCCTTTATGGACAGAGTACCAAACGGCTTAAATGCTGGACCTTCCCCCTCTGAGCTTATAGAGAGTCACCTTGCAAGGTGGGGTGAAGTAGGTTGGCTGTAAGACGGGATGAGGATGTAAATGCCTCACGCAGGGCTGGGTACCTGTGAGCCTGCCACAATCACCAAGATTTTTCCCAGGCCTTCACAAAGCATAAACAACTGCAGTTGAAATATTGCACTACTGAAGCCAAGAGGCAGGGACGTTGTTTCACCAAAATGCCAAGGGTAGCGGAAGTGACATCACACGAGCCTTGGCCGCTGATGACATCACAGGAAGTGATGTAATTTGACCCCGCCCCAAAGTGACATCACAAGAAGCGATGGAACACAACCTTTCACCCCTTTTCAAAACAGGAAGTGGCCTCAGATAGCATTGGTCCTAAGTGCACTACGACAAATATGCTTACCATATCTCTGTACTGTGCTATACATTTCATACGAGAATGAATCACCATATGTATCATTAATACCAGTGTGTATAGGTCCACATTACCAAATCACTGTGAATTCAAGCAGACGTACAGGGCCAAATGATAAAGATGTGTCATTATATAGCACTTACGCTTAAGCACTTTATATTGAACAAATATACATACAATATCACCCAACCTGTGTTGGTACTTATTTATAGACCTCAGAAGAATGAAAGGCTGAGTTGACCTTGTAGATATTCGAAACTGCAACCTGCAAATCACACACACATTGCAGCAGAGAGCGCTGAACCTACTGAGCTATTTTACCAGCTGTAGCTATTTTACAGACTGTAGTAAAATAAGTAATTACATGTCTGAATGTTCTCAAAGTCAGAAAGCAAATTACACTCTGTAGTGGATATCAACAAACTGATAACAGATTTAACAGCAGGCCAGTTCATCTGCAGGTCTGGTGCAAAGTTGACCACATGTCAACACTGTGTGTATCTACTTTTCAGGCTTCAGAGGTTGGCAAAATACATACCATTGGGAGGGTTCACAACTGTGTATTAAAGAATTTAGAGTAGTGGATGGAAAGCAGAGCACTCACACAGCATCCCGTACTCTGGGCACTCGTTACCTCATACATGCAAACGAACATCCTGAACAGCATGCCATGGAGATAGGGAAGATAGACACATTACAACAAAGCATTAATTGTGGCACAATGAAATCAAGGGCAACTTCATGTGCTATGGTCAAACAATTCTGCACTGTACACAAGCCTTTAGGCACAAGGATTTTGTCAAGTGACCAAGGACACTGAGATGGAATGTCTTGTGATGATCGCAAAAGAGACATGGCAAAAAAAAAACATGCTATAATTAGAACTTGCGAAAAACAAAATACATATAGTTTTTGTGTGCATTGTGAATTTGAGTTTTTTAAGAACAGACTAAATCAGTGACTGACCCCCTTCCCCCCCGAAGTGTGCCTAAAATAAACCTTTAAAGAGTCTAGCAATTATTGTAAAGAATTCCAGAAAGACTATTTGTAATTACTTTTCTTTCTTATTTAGGGTCACTGTTCAAAGTGTTACACTTGTGGACCACCCTATTTTTTTTTAAGAGGCCTGAACAAGAAGGCCAGCCACTCCAGAAATAAAATCCCCATGGTTCTGGAAACAGCCCAAGAGCTTCCATTTAAAAAGAAAAAAAAAAACAAAATTGTAATTTATTTTTTTACAGGTAGCAAGGCAGACCACAGGGGTAGTAAGGGAGACCTCATGGGTCACAAATGCGACCCCTGGCGACCCCGAGCAATGTCCCTTCCAAGAGGTCAAATAACACTATTATATAAAGTCTGTAAGCTCCTATTTGGCCACCTAAAATGAATTTACCCAGGGAGAAAACCAGAGCCGAGTTATTAGGTAATTAATTCTGAATCTTTAGGCCAGGAAGGAGGGCGCCATACGCATTCAAAAGTTGGAACAGGGGATTCACCCCACAAATGTTAAAACACCATACTTCCTTTGAGGCAATGGTGTAACGGGGGCCCCCGCTAGCACATGTCCTGGAGGGGGCCACACTTTGCTAAAAAAAAAAATGAAGAAAAAAAATTTCAAATATTTTTTGTTGTTTTTTTTTACATTTTCTTTTTGAATTCACTCTGCCTTGATAAAGACATTATTTCTGTAACCGAAATAATGTCTTTATGAAGGCAGAGTGAATTAAAAAAGAAACGTTCTTTTTGAAGTCCGAGGGGTCCCCTCACCCCATGACATGGTAGACCCCAGGCTGGAGGCCTCCATGTTATGGGGTGGGGAGCGCCCTATGACTTCAAAAATAAATAGTTTATTTTTGAATTCACAGTGCCTTCATAAAGAAATGATTTCCGTTATGGTTCGGTCCTTAACGTAAATAATGTCTTTATGAAGTCAGAGTGACTTCAAAAAGAAACAATGGGCTTCATTATAAGTACGGGGGTCCGGAAACAGCAGTGCCGGTAGGCTTAAAGGCACCGTTTCCAGACCAGCATACTACAGATCTGCCTCCCGGAGCTGCTGTGCCCGACAGGGTGGACCCTGCCGGGCACACCGGCCATGGTAGGCAGACCGTCACAGAAGCACCTGCACCATTAACAATGGTGCCAGTGCTTCTGTGTTCCCCAGTCCCATAGAGTCCTATGGAATTCTATGTGAATGGGGAATTACAATTTACTGGCGCCTGACTTTCAGGGACGCCAAGGCACCGGGAAGTCAGGCGCTGGTAAATCATTCCGAGTCAGGCGGCAACCTGTTGGTAGCACCGGCAGGGTTACCGCCGGACTCGGAATGAGGCCCAATTTCTTTTTGAAGTAATAGGGCTCCCCTCAACCTCATGACATGTGCATGTGTGAGTGTATTGTTAAAGAGTGTACACTTAAATGTGTAGGTGGCTGCCTTTGTGAGTGTATGGGGAAAGGGTGCACACAAATATATGGGTGGCTGGGTGTGCATGTGTGTGTGTATGGTGAAAGGCTGCACACTTTAATGTATGGGTGGGTGCCTGAGTTTGTGTTTCTATGGTGAAAGGGTGCACACTTAAATGTACGGGCGGCTGCTCGGGTGTGCCAGTATGGAAAAAACGGTGCACACCTAAATGCATGGATGGCTGCATGGGTGTGCCTGTATGGTGAAACAGTGCACACTTAAATGTATGGATGGCTGGGTGGTGGCAAGTGTGTATATGGTGAATGGTGTGTGTGCTTGTGTTAAGGGGCACAACAAAACCTACATTTCGGGGGGCTAATCCTTCAAATGTTGGGAGATGAGCTAACTTCATGCACGTTGGGGGAGGGGCAAACTGATTTGTGTGGGGGCATCTAACTTCTTTACACATTTTAATAAGACTATTCTAGTGCAGCTTCAATGTTACAAGCAGTTAACTCTCTCCTTTAAGTCTGAAAGCACTCACTTATGCACTGCTGTGAGGTGAGTGGTCTCCTGTTCCCTCTCTACCCTTCCAGTCATTCCCCTGGCATGCAAGTACTAAACCCACATCACAATTTGAATTGCCTAAAAAATGTGGCATTTGAATGCAGGCACTAACAGTGAAATGCTTAAAGTTAGTAATTGCTGAGCCCTTGTTAACAGCGAAACCCAGGTGCCGTTTAACATCTGTGTCCTGTTCTGTCCAGTAACTGCTCTGAAGGTCAGCCAGGTTGAGTCAACATAGCCCAAAATTTCATGGGGGACCTGGGGGCGGGTGCTGAAGCCCTGTCAACTCAATGGTGTTATGCCACTACTTGTGTTTAATGCCTTGATTACTTAATGGTAATCAGCATTACTCCTAGCACTATTCCTCCTCGTCTCTGTACTTGTGTCTGAGGCAGTACTTGTGTATGAGGCACTCTGCCTCATACACAAGTACTGGGATGAGGTAGAGGTACATGGAGATAATTCCTGATTTAGCTACCTGTAATCTTCATTACTTCTAGTTCCACTCTTCCTCATCCTAGTACTTACCTATTAGGCAAGAAGCCTCCTGGACCATTGGTTTGCCCGTTGAAGCCCTGCTGCTGTGCTGAAGATCCGAATTCGCCTCTACTAGAGAAGACCTGCAAAGGATGACTCCTCCCCTTGGGTTGGTGGGATCAATCGACCCCAAGACAAACTCATCTGGACATCCTTTCGGAGCTGGCTAAACTTCCATTACTGCTGCAGCAACCGAGTGCCAGAGAGAGGAACACCAGAATCGAGTGAGTGTCTTTAAGTTGGACACAAGCTCCAGGAAGATCCTCCGGGCTCCCAAGAAGCAGGACTGACCAAGCCTTAGCCACCTCAACAGAGTGGTGGACCGCAGATGCAAGGAAAGTCCAGAGTGGCATGCGAGAACCGCAGTGGTGCTATTTGCGAGAGAAGCGAGGAGCTGAAACGGCAAAGTGCCACTGATCTGAAGTTTTCCCATTGCTGCCACTGACCTTCCATTTGTAGTGCAGGAGCCCCCAGACGTCCTCGCTCTTGTCTCCATGACTGAGGCCCAGGAACACCAGGATCTGCAGACCTACACAGGAACAAAAGCCAGTTGGAACCACTTTCTTGTAATCAAAGGTACTGTAAACTAAGGGGTTGCTACTTCTTGTCAGGTAGCCGTGAAGGAGTGTCGGGAGGATAGCTCAGGGGGCAATGTGCTTGCCTTGGAAGCAAGATGACACAGAGCAACACAGGTTTGATCACCGGGTCCGCGCTTAGAAACCTCTGGGTATGAAGAGCGTTATGAGTAACCTATCATATTATATCATACGTGAGCTCTGGGACAAGGAAGAGGGACATGAAGGTAATTCTGGCTCAAAGAGCAGATTTTGGAGTTTGGGGTAGGAGGGAAGAGGGGATCTGTGTGGGGCGGGATTGTGCGATAAACCATAATGGTTGCCCATGTACAGGCTAAGCATGCATGATATGTGCTATTAGTGGCTAGAGAGGCATTTTGGTGCAGCCAGTCTAGTCATTCCTCAGTTTAGTATGACTTTTTTTAACTGCACATTTCTGATAAAGCAGTCCTGCTTAGTGTAATTACCTGGCTAGACTGGCATTTGGGTGCTGCCAGTCTAGCTGTTTCTTACTGCTGCATTGTATATTTTTCTGGGCATCTGTGATAAAATGATATGATATGATATAAGTCATTTATAAAATGTTTGGACACAAGTGTTTCTAGGTGTGATAAAACAAGGGAGGGAAATGCGAGGGAGGACAAGACAAACAATCTTACTACGCCTTGTGTCATTCAGATTGTGTACGTGCAAGAACGAGAAATGCAAGGGAAAAGGGAGGGGAAAGTGCCAGGAAGAGGGGAGGGAATAACAGGGCAGCAATGCTCTGAGTAAATGCAGCCAGGGCAGCACGGCTCTGGGTAGTGCACGGAGAACAAGGGACTGTAGGGCTACAGTTACAGCACCTAAGTGCATGGTAGGCCCGGAGGCAGTGCAAGGGTGACTGATCAAGGAAGAGCCTAGGCTCAGTGAGACTTTGAAGGAAGCCAAGCAACTAGTCGGTACAGCAGACAGGTAGGTCATGTAGGTCAGCAGGGGAGGGAGAGAGAGAAAGCAGATGAGAAGAGGAAAGTTTTGAGCTGCTTCTGAAACTTCAGGTGGTCCGCTCAAGTTTGAGAAGGGCAGGGAGGCCATTCTAGAGGGAGGCACCTGCAGAAGAGAGAGATTTACCCCCACTCTCTGCCTGGAGAAGTGTCTAACCCTTAGAGAGCTGGAGGTAGCTGTGGCAAGGCCTCGAGAAGTAAGGTATTTTGAATGAAAGCACTGGATGTAGTGTGGGTACGACCCCAGAAAGCCTTGTGGACAATGCAAAGGGTCTTGAACTTGATCCTTGCAGCCACTTGGAGCCAGTGGAGAGATTTCAGGGCTAGAGAGAAACGATCCCTGGGCTTGAGGCCAAGGATAAGTCTTGCAGTCCTGTTCTGGATTAGTTGCAGAGGGCGGAGAGTAGAGGAAGGCAGATTGAGAAAGAGGCTGTTGCAGTAGTCCAGCCTAGAGAGAAACAGGGCTCTGGAGACAGTGAGCTTCTGGGGGAAAGTGAGAAAGGGAAGAGTCTCTTTGAGGAGGAGCAGCTGGTAGTGGGACTTCTTCGCGACATCAGAGATGTGAGGAGAAAAAGAGAGAGTGGAGTCGAAGATGACTCCAAGGTTTTTTGCCTTGCAGGAAGACGAAGGAAGAGGGCCCAAGGTGGGCAGCCAGAGTGAGAGGGAAAGCAGGGGCAGGGGTCCAAATAAGAAGGATCTCTGTCTTACTGGCATTAAGGCATAGATCGTTGTAGGTGCACCAATCCTGAATTGGGGATAGACAGTCAGTAATGAGCGAGACAGGAGAGGAGCCTGAAGGAAAGCTGAGTGTCATCTGCATAACACTGAAAGTTAGAGGAGAAGGTAGAGATCAGGTGGGCCAAAGGGGCCAAGTAGAGGTTGAAAAACCGGGGTGAGACGATAGAGCCCTGCGGAATTCCACAGGTAGAGAGAGAGGTGGTAGAGTGAAAGGGGCCCAGTTGGACCTGGCAGGGGCAGTCCAAGCGGAAGGCGGTCAGCCACTCCACGGCCTGATCCATGATGCTCAGCTTCTCATTTAGTCGACTGATCAGGATGCTGTGGTTGACTGTGTCAAAAGTAGAGGAAAGATCAAGGAGGATTAGGACAGAAGGAATGCTGTAATCAACATTAGAGAGCAGATCTTCACGGGTGTTCAGTAGAGCCGTTTCTATGCCTCCGGCAGCTCTGTAGCCAGGCTGATGGTAATGTAGACAACCGATTCAGTGTGGAGATTAAGCTGGGAGATGGCCAGTTTTTCCAAGAGTTTGCCCAGGAAAGGGATGATGAAGATTGGGCAATAGTTTGCTGGGCAAGTAGGATCGGCAGACGGCTTCTTGAAGAGTGGATGCACAAGGGAGTACTCAGGGGGAGAGGGGAACATTCCAATGGTTAAAGAGTGATTATAGAAATTGGCCAAGGCTGGGGCGAGGGTGTCAATATGGTCCTTGATGGTTCTGGAAGAGCAGGAAAGCACCTGTTTGGATGACACCTTCATAGATTGGACTTGACTAGAAAGCTTGTCAGGTGTTGTCAGAGAGAAAGAGGAGAAAGGAACAGGAGAGGTAGAGATGGCCAAAGGGGGGCCGAGAGAGGAAGAGGCAGAGGAGGAGGAGAGAGAGGACAGGATGTCCTGAGTTTTAGCAGAGAAGTGAGTGGCAGAGCCATTCAGAGGGCCTGGGAGAGCACAGGAGAGGTGAAGACTGCAACAGGATTGACCAGTTCCGTGGAGATATTAAATAGTTTGACCGTGTTGTTAGAGGCTGCTCTCTTTTTGATGAATGTTATTGCTTCGACTTGCATTTTGGTGCAACTAGTCTAGGTATGTCTAAATGTGACCTGGCATGCTTTACTGTAATGTTATTACGTGTCTACAGTGGTATACACTGTGCAGCCAGTGGGGCATGTTTTCAACGTGGCATGGCATTTTTAATAGTAAAGCATTAATGTTCCTGTGCAGTGTTGGTGACTTGCATGTATTAGATTGGTGTTACCCTACAAAACAATTGCAAACACTCTGTCTCTCAGAAAGTGTGCTGTATATTGCATTAAAATACTTATTTATATCTTTATCTTAGTACAGTGGGCGGCTTACCCCTTCAGCAGCACGTTTGTGCGTATTTTGCAAGCATGATAATCTAGGCCGGCCCAGAGTGTGGCACGACCTATGATTTGTTGCCGAGTTGGGGGGGGGGCCCTCCGCATGGCTTGCAGGGGGCCCCCCACATTTTGTGTTACGCCACTGCTTTGAGGTGGCCACCATTTTGGTGGCAAGTGAAAGCAGGTGTTCTCTTGAGAGGGAGACTTTCCTACTCCTATTAATTTGACCCTCTAACTTTAATTAGCACGCCATAGGGTGTTTCATGGGGCCTCGCAGCCAGTCAGGGAGCGCGAAATGTGGGCTTTACCTCATGGTATTGCCTGTGTTCAAGACCGCCATCTTCCCTTCCGGGCAACAGTTAAGTAATCCTGCTCCCCAATCCAACCACCAAACTCCCTATTTCCACTTCCCCCACATACTACCCCTACTCCAACCCCTGCCCCACTTACCTGCAGCTGCCTCGTCCCTCGCTGGCACCAAGAACACTGTGGGCCTGATTCACAGAGTGTGTTCCTATGGGATTGCGCAACTATAACACGCTTCTGTGAATCAGGCCCTTGGTGTTCTGGCACTTCCCCACCACTGCATTGGTCGCCATGTAAAAGAAGAAGGGAATGCATGCAGTTCCCTTCTCCTTTGTCCATGGTGGCCATCTTGTTTTGTAGGTTTTTTTTAAGTTGAAAAATGGCAATCGCCCCATTTACCAACTAAAAAAAAACTATTAGCACCCCGGACAGCATGCCTGGGTGTCAATAGCTATAAAGTTTGGAGGTGGGGGCGTTATTTACTGGGTCTGGTAATGCCCTGTGACTCACCTTAGGGCCCTTGCTTCACTCAGGCCTGTAACTTAGGCCCCGGGCTGTATCTGACCTGGTAAAGCCTCCCCCCACCAACACACAAATCTCGGGGTCTGTCACTTAATTATAACATGCGTGTTGCAGCCTTTTTGTACATTCTGGCTAAATTGTCGTGTCTTTCAATGAATACAAGTCAATTCTTTCTGTGCTTCGCTTTCTGTGAGCGCGAATGCCATGTGTGCCCACTGTGGCACTGAGGATGAAGGGGGGACTCGCCCGCCCTTCACACAAGAGGAAATGCTGATTCCCTCCACACACACCCATTGCCGACTGCCAGTTTCAGCTCTGACGAGCTCTGACAGAAAGAGAAAGTGTGCCGTTTGACTCCACGGCTGACTTTTAAACAAATGACCTACAAAATGCAACCCTGCTCCCCGAAACCAGCTGGGTACAATCTGTATGGAGCCCCAAATTCATTGGCATGCTTTTAAGTGACTTTCGGCAGCCCGCGTCCTCTCTTGTATTGGGCTCGGTCCTTCCTAGCCCTGCGGCTTGCCGTAGCAGGCAGGGCACGCGTGCGTGCGTTACTGACGTCAACAAGGGCCATTCATAACATAATCAAGTCCATCTGATGGCCAGGGATGATTATGGGTTAGGAATTAATTCGGCACTGACATATTAATAAGCCAGATTTCATCGGGCGCTCTCTGCTTCACCGGTCCGGTAACATCTCTCGCAGGAAGCAGCTGCTTTTTCTCTACAGTCTTCTTGCCAAATTATTGCCCCTGGTATTTCAGCGACAGGGTTAAGGCAGGGCACGTTCTTCAGAGACTGCAGTGCAGGTTTGTTCGCTGTCCCACGCCCCAGCAGCCGTGGAAATACAGGGCACAGTGCTCCTGTCCCCCTCCTTCCCTGCGCTTGCGCCCCCCTGCCAACCGGTGGAAGCTGCCGTTAGGGGTTTCTGACAATGCGATGCTGGTCCCACTACAAGCTTTCTCAAAAAGGAACTCCTTGTGTTTTGGTGGGAAAATGAGTGTGAATTCATCCAAGTGAATATTAACCACATGCAGGCTCAGACTGGGCTATACTCGGCACCAAAAAGAATAGTTATTAAACAACACTGGTCAAAACTATTAGCCGCATAGTCAAGCAACTCTTAAAACCGGCCCACATTGGCCAAAAAAGTGGCCCACTTTGACCAAAAAACGGTGCCATGGCAGCATTATGTATTTTTGGTTCGGCCCTGGGCCTATTGCCCTGTAGACCAGTCTGAGCCCGAGCACCTGTGTTCGCGCCTTGCTATTCTTTCCCCATGGAGGCCCTTGGCCATATCATGCCTTTCCTCCCATCTTCCTCCCGCCTTCTACAATGGCTTCAGTTTCCTTTTCCTTTGTCCCTCTTCTCAGAGCTCCCCTTCACCATATCTTTGTTCCTTGGGAAATCCCTATGACCCTGCTCTTTTGCCCCGGGGGCTGGGGAGGGGTAGTGGCCAGAGGCAAGATGACTCCCAGTCAAGCTCTTGTCTGTAGGGCTCAGAAAAGAGGCACAGGGCTGTTAAAGGGAATGTTGCGGTCGGGCTAATATAAGCAGCTCTTGGGCACAAGATCAAATCTCTGGGGTGCCACAAACCATGGGATGGCACCCAAAGTTGGTCTGAATCTGTTGCCACATTTGGCCAAAACCGCAGTGACCCATCATGGTCTTTGTGTTCTGGCCCACTTCTGTGGAACAGGCATCCATTGCACCTGCGGAGAACACCTAATTACCTACTTTACTGGGAAAAGCTGAAGAACCATCTATTCAAGTGCAAGGCCTCCAAGCCCATCTTCCATCTTCATTGGTGCAGTATAAGTTTGGCGGCACAAGACGGTTCTGTCTGCGGGACTTTTCAATGCCTTACAAATAAATGAATGAATCACTTAATGTGTTCACTTGCCTCTGAACTTTGACAGCAAACCCCATCTTAATGCCTTGGAGTTCATGCCCACTGCCAAGCTGTGAGCTAGAAAGAGTTTGAAACTTACTGAGAATGTCAGTGTACACGGTCGTTTTTTGGGAAAGCTCCAGGGCAGCTGGCTGCAGTGCAACGTCAGCGGGCCTGCAGCGCAGGGGCATGCCACGGGTAGGTGATGGCCACATACCTGTTAGGTCGAAGCTGAGAGTCAGAAGGGCAGTGGCAGCAGCCATCTTAGAGCAGTTCAGTATTGTGGTGCATTACAAAATGGTGGGTGACTGCAGGTGTGGAACCTGGGCATGCGCAGCAATAGTGGACGCGCAAGGCTTTATTAAAGTGCAGAAAACCCTCTGCTGAGCTGGTCCTGGCTTCCTCAGAGGGTCACTCTCTTGCAGCTCCTGGGCCTCTGCTGCTTATTGGCAGGCATGAACCGCTACTGACTCTATGTAAAGGTTCCTTTGTGTATGTATGTTACTTAGGGATAGAGTGCAGCTTTATTGACATGGGCAGCGCAGCTGCCTGGAGTCTGGTCCACGGTGGCCCTGATAGGTTCACAGCATCGGTCTGTGGCACGGCGGGTAGAGACTTCTCACTTGGTCATTCACAGAGGTGTGTCTGTGTGTACATGTCTATGGGAATCAGAGAGCAGTGAAGACCAAGTGTCTTCTATCCCATCTCAGCAGACACTCTGGACCCAACATCTCAGAGGAGGACCCACAGCTTTCACACTCGTGTGACCTGTGGCACTGCTGGGTGTGTTGTGATTTCCCAGAGCTCCGGATTGAGGCTGTGGAGTCCAATGCCACCAAGCATCTACAAGAAAGCTCCCCTTCCCTCCATTGTAACCTAGCTCCTAATTCAGGGATCTGCAACCTGTGGCTCTCCAGATGTTTTGGACTACAATTTCCATTATCACTTGTTATTGAATATGCTTGGTAGGGCTCACGGGATTTGTAGATCAAAACATCCGCAGAGCCAAAGGTTGCAGAACCCTGTCCTAATCCTTAGGAGCTCCCTCTCACTCTGCCCTTCTTTCCTAAGATTGTCCACTGCCCCTGCTTTCTTTTCCCCAGATCTAACCTTCGCCATGTTAAGATTCATCACTCCTTGTATGCCTTGCATATTACTGGGACCTGACTGGTTGTTGTGCACCACCAGACTGAACCTGGCCATGCTGCACCTGCGCAAAGAGGCAATCTGGGAGCCCTTGCTCATGAGTTCTTGCTGGGAGCCTTGGCCTGATGGGTCCCTGGCCTACGCTGCACGTTGTGCATGCACTGTTCTTTGGAGGCACCTGCGTGACGCCATGCTTTTTAGGCATGAGGTTCTCAGAAACATGTGTGCCTGAAGTAAAGGGCGCTGTTTTCCTCTCTATCTTCTCATGAGGAGGTGAAAAGAAAGAGGAAGCCGAGGCGTACGAAGAGACGTTTAGTGGCTACGTTATTAGTAGAGGGGCATGTGGATACCAATAGGCACACAAAACCACAAAAGCAGCTCCATGGCACACAAAAATAACAAAAAGGGTAATTCCAATCACAATAATAATGATGATCAAACAATTACAAAACATAAGACAATAAATAAACAGCAAATGTCAAAAGCAAAGCCCAACAAACATGAAATCCAGTGAAGCAGAAACCAATTAAATGGAACATTTAGCCGCAGTCAAATAGTTTAAATTGTACTAGCTGATACAATAAAATATTGTAATATGTCTCATGGAGAATATCAGCGCTCAAAAAGTTCCAGACTTTAACCCCAAAGACGCGTAATAATTTGTCACCTCATTTCTGAATGTGAGCCCAACCCAGAGTTAGCTTTTTATCATAATGGATACAGATCCTTCTCTCAGGTGAGACACAGCTTGTGCACACAGGTGTTGTGGGCCAGTGGACTGGTGAAATAAGTGAAGATGAAGTGTCAAGCACCATCCACACTCCAGCCACCCCCTTCGTAGTAACAGGTACGTTCATGCCAAGGTATGTGACATATGAAGAACAGATAAACCAGCAGAGAGCCGCAGTCGGAATCTGCCCAGTGCCTATCAGAGTAACAGCACCTATTGAAGTCCCGACAACTATGAAAACATGGACAGTAAGGTACCCATTGGGAAAAGCATATCTACAGGCAAGACAAAATGATGTTTGTCAGAATGGAGTAGCCGAAGAAGCCAAGAAGATACTAAAGTAAGACGAATGGTGACGTCATAAGAAATTGGACTGACACGCATATAGAAGATAGAATGACCTAAGAATACTGACAAAGAGACGAAATACCATGGATAAGTAACCTCTTGAGCCTAAGGTGAAACAGTTGATGTCAAGATGCAGAAACGTATGCCATATGCACAATGAAGATATTCAGTTAGTTTAAACGTGCACAGATGCAAGAAACCGCAAGAAGCAAAGAAATCGTGAAGCTTGCTTATGCTTATTAGTAAAATAGATTGCAGCAAGCACCAACTATACAAATATATACCTCAAAAGCACTTTATAGATGAGTGAAAACCCACTACGCACATGAGAAGAATTGAACAAAGGTGAGTTTTTCAGCAAATAAATTGAGAATTAAGACGCAGAGAAACCCAGCTGAAGGTAACCATGCCAAGAAGCCAGGGTCATATCGGGCTAGAAAAGGCCAACAGTTGATACAATCAAAGCGAAAAAGAACAGAGTATCCTGTTCGGAAAGGTCAAGATAAGCCACAGATAGTAGAAGACGGGCAGAATCAAATCAAATAGACAAAAATACATGAAGAGGTCGATTTCACAGTGTCGCAGACTCAAGGCCAAATTACAAAGCAGTAATTGACACATGACCACTGAGGTGATGATTGATTGTAACATAATTGGAGGGAAGCTGGGGTGCAGACAAATTCTGTGCACCTGGCTGGTTGTTCTGCATGCTGCTAGAAGTGAGTGGAAAGTATGAGTGGGATTGATGCCAACCCAATCATAGTGGAGCGTGTAATCTAGGGTCCTATAGTGAGTAGAACCAATGAGAAGTCATACTTTTAGTGACGTTTACAGTGGACATTTTGAAGGAAGGGCTTAGTTGCCCCACCTGACATTGATTATCCAATCCCCTCTCCCTGTTACCATATACAGTTATAGTACCTATGTTAAAGTTACCTTCCTATAACCAATCATGTTGCATATTAGGTTTTTAAGATTGCACGTCAATGATGATGAGTTTTTGATATAAATACTGTGGTTTTCTTTTTCTGAAATTAAGTGGAGTTTAAGCAAGAAGGAAGATCGAGCGGTTGCTGATGTTCATTGAACTCCCCATTTTTTGTACTTGTCATTAAACAGACTCCCTTTGCCAAACTATTGAGTTGTCATAATTATTTGGTGCAAGAGTCTGCAAATGCAAATCTGCATGCCCATCTATCTCGAGGGTGCTGCTACTCATCTTAAAGGGCTGTTTGGAGACACCCAGTCAAATGGACCGGCTGGGGCCCCTCCAGTTCACTTGGTAGCAGAGATTAGATGGTTTGATTAGATAAAACACCCATTGGCCGTCAACATAAATAACTTCGGGTCCTCGGCAATATCACTAGTCCTTTGCCATCCGGCTAGAAGACCGAGAAGCTCCCTGTAGATAGTGGTTAGGTTAATTTAAAACCCTGCAGGTTAGGTGTGAAGGGACCTTCGTTTTCCCCCAAGAACTCCTTACCACGTCTACGAGCAGCTGATCGAACAAGCGGCATGGAAAGGCGGTAATGAAGGCAGTGATCCCGAGCGTCCGGAGAGGAAAAACATGTGAACGGTGAGTGAAAAAGACTGAATGCTTTGGCAAAAAGTTGCATGCCTTAAAAACAAGTAAAGGGAAGGTAACGGAGGGAGGTGGGACAAAAAATAACGTCAGAGTAAGAGTATAATGTATATATAAGGGGAAAATATTGACTCAAGGGTGGCCAAGCAATATTGAGAGATACTGGGAGTGACCGAGATAAGAGTATACAGCCATTTCCTAGGTTTTAAAGAGTGCTAGAAGAAGCCTTCATTTAAGGTCCTGAATTGGTAGGATGACGAAGAAGACCAGATCGATTAAAGATGATCTGAAAGAAATGGGCTTAAATTCCATGTCAGAATACAAATTAGGGGCAGGATGCATCTGAGGAAGCAGATGGCATGACATTTGTGTGGCTGGCAGGAGTCTGTCTCTCTGTTTTATGTGTTTTTGGTAGATCTATGACATCATAAGATAACAAATGTAAAACAAAAAATAGTATGAAAATTGCACTATTGTAATGGTGATGTTGCATGGCATGGATTGATGGTTGTAGTTAACAAAAGTAAAAGTAAAATGATTGTTGATAAAACAGGATTGGAGCTTGCGACGATTGGTGCTCGATCATATTGTTGATCTTGTTTGTGAAACGTAAAGCATAACAAAGTGTTATACAAAGGTAAGATAAACAGGTTGAGCATGGAAGACATTACCCCATTGATACACATGCGCAAACAGCTACTGAAGCATGCACCCAAGCTTAAACAGTACAGTGCAGAATGGGTTAAAGGGAATGTTTATGCCATGTCCACAAGGCAGATCGCTATCTAAAACGGTCCTGCAGCACATGATGACATATTTGCAGACCAAGTATACTGGCAAAAAGTTAGACAAACGCCTAGCTAGTTTTGAACTTTGAAAATGTACTAATAAGAAAAAGAGGAGGAGCCACCATTTGATTGGATACTGAATATATGCACATAGGGGGGTCAGTCAAAAGGCCGAAAAAATAATATCGAATTACAAAAATCTCGAAAAAAAAATCTCGAAAAAAAAATGTCGAATTATTTATTTATTTATTTATATGTGTTTTTGGGGTCAGGTAAGTAAAAAAAAGGGGTAAAATAAAAAAAATAAATAAAAAAAGGTGGGTTGAGGGGGAACCCCCCCATTTCGAATAAAAAACGTCATAAAAAAAATTTGACACTTTTTTTTTCGGCCTTTTTTTTCGAGATTTTTTTTTTTGAGATTTTGAAATTCGGTATTATGACCATAAACCGGGTGAAAAGCCTTCTGCGCCACCTGCCCCGTCTGAAATAAAAAGTAAAGCTAGTAAAGATGAAGGACTATACCCACTGAGGGAACATAAATCAGCCACGGGATATAGCAATCCGTCATATGAGTCGGCGACGCAAAATAATGACGAAAGCCCAGAGAAGGACAGAGAAAGAGATATTACCTCCAAAGTCCCGAAAGACAAGGAGAGACACGAGAAGGAAAAAGAAGACCAAGCACAAGTAAGTACATCTCTAGATACGCGAAGAGAGATAAAGAGATGGAAAGGAGATGAGGATAGGGCTGATGAGATGGCATCCACACTGAACGAATGGATGGGAGGTCAGATTTTATTGAAACTCGATGGTAAAGGCATTGAGAATATGATACAAAAGGAAGACCAAGATGAATTGGAAAGGAAAGAGAAGGAAAAGGAAAAAGATTGAGAGATGATGGGGCTAAGAAAAAAGATAGGCAGAAACGAGAGCAGTTATATCGTGATGAGCTGGTCAGAAAACAGGAAAAGGCGAAGGAGCAAAGAAAACGTGATCATAAGCAGAGAACAGCTGATTATCAGGATAGAATAGAACAAAGAAGAATAGAAGAAGAAGAACAAAAATATGGGAGAAGAGAATAAAAAGACGAAGAGATGAGGAAATGCAAAGGGCAAATGAATGACGAGATGCGAGGAAGCAACAAGAAGACAGGGTCAGAGAGGAAGCGAGGAAGCGTAGAGAGTTTGATGACGACATAGAACGCAAGCAAAGACAGAGAGCACGGGATCTCAAATATCTGGAAAGAGAGGTTAGAAAGCCTGATCTAGTAGTAGACTGGGAAGAAATAGAAGAATTCTTTCCTGAGGACGATTCAGTACCCGGCAAGTGTAGAGCAAATATAGAAGATAACTTCGACACCAGAAGCATCGGAGAGACGATCGATAGAATATACGATGAGATGGGGCTAGAAAAGGTACCCCAAGAGAAAGGAGAGGATGAGCGTCTAGAGAGCACTCAGTTGTAGGATACTGACAACGCCTCCCGAAGTAGCAGAAATAGAGAGCTGTCCTTAGATACGCTGACTCTAAATAGAAATGAGGAGGATGAGAGAAGTTACGTGAGGTGGGCACAGACAATATTGGATGCAGAAAGAGAAGAATGGGAAGAAAGAGAAGACGAGAGAAGACGAGAAAGACGCTTCTCTAGGGGAAAGGGAATAAGATGATCAGATTTTAGTGGGTCTGCACCTAAGGCATCAGAGTTAGCCATACAATCAGATCGGCATGAAGGAGTATCATACGGTCGGAGGGGGGTGTCTCCACCACCCTATGTGAGCAGATTGCGCACATTGCCATGTAGACGGCGATGCAGGAATATTACCACTGCGGTAGACAGAAAAATGATGAGAGAGGAAAAGGAGTGCCATGTGTCAAAGTTCTCTTTACTAGAAAAAGGAGGAACGAGGCCACAATATATACCTTGGCCACAGATGGAAAGAGAAAACCTGAAAAATAATCTCCCAATGTTGACATCAGGAGCGAGAAAATGGATACATGAGTTAGAAAAAATGATGGGAGGGAACACATTAGCTATAGGGGATATTAAAGTTCTTTTAATCACCATACTTGGTGATAGAGCTGACGATGAGTGGACATGTGCAGGTTACCCTGGGGTGACTAAAGTTAATACCGCGCATGATGGAGCGCCGTTTAACAATTGCAGAACCGCGGTATGGAAAGCGCTTTCAGTGCTATAGCCAGACACTTCTGATATGGGAGCTATAATGACACGCAAGATGAAGGAGTCAGATGATCCATTGCTTTACATTCAGAATTTCCAAGACGCCTGGGTATTGGAAACTCAGGAATCGTGGGGGAAATCTATACCTGTGTTTTACCATATATTATGCCAAGGGCTGCCAGAACAGGTACAGATGCCGCTCAAGAAATAGGTAGGGATTGAGGCTAAGCCATGGTCCGAAATACAGCTGACCATTGCGCACTATTACAGATTGCTGCAAGAGAAGAATCGCAAAAAGGATGCTGCACGAAAAGGTGAAGAGGCTAAATTAGTGCAGAAAAAATTATCGAAGTATGCCATTGAGGGGGCAATGATATCTAATACAGATGGATCAAACATGCAGCAGGCCAATAGCCAAAGACAGGTTGATCAAATCAATAACAGGTTTTACCCAAGAGGAAGAGGCTTTTGAGGAAGAGGATGGCAGAGTAATCAGGGAGGTTTTCACAATAATCAAGGAAGTTTTAAAAATATGCAAGGCGGAAACCAGAATATGCAAAATGGACAAATAATCAGACTATCACCAACATGTTGGACGTGTGGGATAACAGGGCATCTAGCACGCACGTGCAGAAGTCAAGGAATGGTGCAAAATGACCAATTCACAAGAGGAAGGGATGGTGAATCCATCTGTGTTCTCGCAGTAGGGTGGAAATGGAGTTGCTCAGAATCAGACTGTGCAGCAGCAAGTAACACATTTTCCACTGGGACAGTCTCAACAGTCTCCAAAGCAACTGTCACAAACAATCTGGAATAAGAGATGCCACAAGTGATGGGGGAAATCCATTCATTCAGAATGGGAAAATATTATATATGGACTAGGACAGCTCACTGGGAGACCTGATGTGTTCTATCCTATCAGTGACACCAAACCGTCACAAGCAACGAAGCATAGATGTCTTTATAGGGGATAAGGAAAATTCTTTCTTAGTTGACATGGGTGCGACACGCTCGTGTATACGTGAAGGCAAGTTTTCTTTGTCCGGCGATGCCATAAATACTCAGGGCTTCACAGGAGCAACAAGTCGTGTTCCTTTTACAAAAGAACTTCCAGTTTCCATAGGAGATTGTGACATGTAAGTGCCACTGCTATATTCGAGGCAGACACCATTGAATATATTGGGACGAGATCTAATGGCAAAGTTAAACATGACAATCTCATTCACGGAGAAGGGCATAGTATGTTCAACTCCAGGAATGCATTATTTGAATGTGTGCAAAATGATTAGAGCATACGCAGGACAAATGGCTATGAGAGCTATTCCATTAGGACCCGAAATATTCGCATGTGAAGTGCTTATATTTATGTCATGGCTACCAGGCCTTGCAGACAAAACAAATAGAACCCCAGATGAGTTTTTGTTCAGACCAAGAATACCTATGCATGAAGAAAAGGGACAAGTGTTTCCCTTAACAATACGAGCAGCCATGGTGCGAGGAGAGATGGCTTTGCTTGATGGTTGTGATGATGAAGGCAGACAATGGTGTGCAGTAATCGCCATTGGGGAAGGTTACTGATTGACTGACGTCACTGATGACAATCTATTTGAAGAGCAAATAGGTGAAGATGAGATGGCAGTTGAGGTTAATCTAATTTATTGGGTGAAAATGATCAAAAGAGAGGTGCCTCAGAGAATGATGCTGACACAACCACGTCCTGAATATTTTGATGACGACATGGCAAAAGTGCCTGTCTCAGTATGGACTACAGGCCCTTATGACGTAGGCTTACTGAAAGGAGTCAGAGAAGTGAAGATTAAATTGAAACCAGGAGCAATTTTACCAAAAGCACAACAGTATCCCATGTCTAGGGAAGCAGATGAAGGGATTTTTAAGACAATTTCTGCCATGATGGAGCAGGGCATCTTAGTGATGTCAGAGTCGTGATGCAATACTTCGATTTACCCTGTGAAAAAAGGGAAGTGGGGTCTTGGAGGCTAGTGCAAGATCTTCGAACAATAAACCAGATAGTTGAGGCCGAGTTCCCTCTAGTCCCGAACCCGTCCACAATCCTATGTAATCTACCCATTGAAGCAACGTATTTTACAGAGATGGACTTAAAAAATGTATTTTTCTCAATCCCATTGCACAAAGATTTGCAAGATTTGACATCATTTACGTTCAGACAAGTTAGTCTGAAAAGCACAAGACTGCCTCAAGGATATTGTGAGTCTACTTAGATTTGCAACAGGCTACTGCAGATGGGCCTAAGCAATATTGCATTAGAGAGTGTTGTCTTGCAATATGTGGATGACATTCTAATTTGCAGCACAACAGAGGAAAAGTACAGACACGATTCTATTCAGCTATTAACTATATTGGCTGAGAAAGGATATAAAGTTAACAAAGAGAAGTAACAGTATTGTCAACAAGAAGAGCTGTACATAGGCCAGCTGATTTCACATCAAGGAAAAAAGGTTACCCCTGAAAGAGCTGAAGCCATTTCAAATACAGCCAAGCCACACACGATAAAACTAATGCAGAGTTTTCTAGGATTATGTAATTATGTCAGGGCATGGGTCATTGACTAAAGTTCTTATGCCAGGCCCTTGTTAAAAGCATTAACGATAGCACAAGCAACGAAAGAAAAATATGTGTAGACTGAGACCATTGAAGAAGATGTTGTTGAACTAAAAAAGGCCATTTGCACGGCACCAGTATTAGGGATCCCCAATTATGCAGAGGAATTTTACCTTTTTTCACACACGAATGGCTGTGTTATGACAGCAGTACTCACACAGAAAACCACATTGGGGTGCAAGCCCCTTGCATACTAGAGTGGGAATTTAGACCCAGTGATGAGGGGTCACTTCCGTGCGAACAAAGTTTGGCTGCCGCAGCGTTCGTCATAAAGGGATATGCGAGAAGCTCAACGTCTTGTTAAAGGAAAGGATAGCCAAGTTGAAGCTTACTCTGAAGAACAAATGGCTGCACTGTCTCCCACTGGCACTGTATGCACTCAAAAACCAGCCTGATTCTGACCACCATGTCACGCTGCATGAAATCATGACGGGCAGAAGGATGCGAGCACCATTAACACCTCGAAATAGAGCTTGATGTGATGCTCAGCCAACAGGAGAAGTGTCAGGATTGGAAATGCAAAACCACATGAATTGCATGACATCTTGTCTTACTGTAATTTCAAGACAGCTGCCGTGACGACAAGAAGGGTGTAGGGCAGTACAGAACACAGAAGGAGGTGCTGCAACAGACATAGTTTCAGAATTACATGATCCTCCAATATTCCCTGAGGACACAGTCCTGGTGGGAAATCACACAAGGAAAAAGTGGGACAAGCCAAGGGTCAATGGCCCGTTTAGAGTGGAGGACGTCACACCCTCTGCAGTCAAGTTACAGGGAAGAAGAGCTTTGATCTTCTTGGGCGACATCAAGCCATACATCGGAGGAATCCCTCTGCCTGCACCCCACCGCGAAGAGACTACAGACAACAGGGAAGAACCGCAGCATGTGCAGACAAGATTCATGACGAGGAAGAAGGATGCATGACCAGCCAAGTAAAAGACGAAGAACTTTTGTGCAAAGTTGTGGCTTAGTGCTGGACACCTCCTTTGAGCAAAATAAGGGAAGAAGGATATAAAAACACGTACACTCTGTGCATCCTAGTTGCAGGGTGAAGGAGAAGAATTGCACATATAAGCCACAAAATAGCTTGTTGACTTTGAACTTTGGACTGAGGCACACTGAAGCCTTGATAAGAAAAGATATGGCAAATTTTGATCGAGGATACATTAATTGGAAGAGAATACAGTATCCTGAGTCTTTCACCACAGAGTCTTTGTTTGGACTCAATTATGTTGTCACGCAATAGTGACCTCACCAAAGACATTCTGATCTATTTTGAATTAGTATTGAGGTCCTACCCGTCATTGGTGGGAAGAATCACAAGCATAACAGAGCTTCTTTAAGATCCTGAAAACGAAAGGATAATAAAGAGGCTGCTCACAGTGATTGCAGAACAGTTTCTTTTATTGCGAAATACAGCGAAGACAAAACAAATGTCCCTGTCACAAGAGAATAGCAGACTAGCCAGTAATGTATTTTTTCGCTTAATTGAAGACTTTCCAGGACTTGTGGGGAGACATGCCAATGTCGACGTCCTCACTTTCATCAGAGACCCAGCGAACACTACACATCTGAGTATGCTCCTGCATGGAATCGTAATGCAGGTCGAACTTTCTAGTCAGCATCAGAATCACAGGAGAAGAGTGTAAACTTTCCTTTGAGGGACAGATCCTGAAGGTGTTGCCAAGGACTTCACTTTTGTTTATGCTGACAAGGAACCAACATGTTGTCTGGAGTGAAACAGATTAGAGGCATAGATTGGGAATTGGTTTACATGGAACAGGCAAATTAAGACTTACTGAACTTATTGCCTCATTTGGAACTTTGGTTAATAGAAAAATAACTGTTTCTAGAGACAGTCTATTATTCTGACGAAAATGATAATCAGTTCAGCACTCGTGACCTGCAAACAGAAGCAGCAGAATCCATATAAAGTGGCAATGTTTAGCATGTATTAAAGAATTCGTTTTGTTTCCTTAGATGATCGATATGGGAAACCAGAACAGCAACATTGTCCTCCCTCATTAGGAGAGAAATTCATATTGGCCAACGAACAAATGCTGTAAATTAACCTACAAATGTATTATTTACATATACATTGTGTTCATTATCATATTACTGTAATTGATGATTAGAACTGCATTTTCATTGGTGCACAAAGCGTTCAGATTCCAGTGCACCCACCTAATGATGTGCGCATGAAACCTACAAAGGTACCCAGACCTTATATAGTCATTCCAGTTCTTAGAAACAATGAAAGAATGACTGAACTTGAGATGGATGTGATAAACAATGACACACCCGCGACACTTGTGGTAACAAATGAATTGAAACGCCGGAGACAGGGTCGGCGAAGTAAACCCCAGAGAGGGTTGATGAAAGGTACACGTACACACATAATGGGTACATACACACCTGGTCTAGTGTCAATGACTGCAGAATCACATTCCAGAAAATGGGGAGAGTTTGGACAGAGCTCAACAGGAAGTTTTTACCAAAGGGTGTTATAAAACACATGGAAAAGGAACTGCTAAGGAGACAAAAGACTCTAGAGAATGAACAAACAGAGACAGCACCGACGAGCACACCTGATCCAGTGATGAAAAGGTCAAGCTTAAATCCTGCAATACAATCACCTGCAGAGATAATGGCAGAATCAAAATGGACATTCATTAACAGAGCCAAAATGAGACAGGAGGACAAGGAAAGACTTGCTGGACCTTATTCTACAAGAATTATACATGTGGACATGCCATATCATTGATGGAGATACCTGAGAATCCTCCAGCAAGAAGAAGCTATACGGATGTGTTCAAAGATGTGGTTTTAGCAAACTACAGAAACACTTTAAGAATTAAAAGAAGCACACAAGAGGACAACAGCGAACTGAATAATTACCTGGACAGCACAACACACTTGGGAAACAACATATGGTACCAACATATGAAGGAAGTTGGAAGACAAACTTCAGAGGAAGAATGTTTTGTTTGAGCACTCCTACTCTACCACTTGGGGAAGTCAAAAATCTTTGTAGCTGTTTAAATAGATGTGCAGACAGCACACTGTCTGTCACATATAGCAATGTGCAAGACCAGAGGTCAGTTAATGGGAAGTGATGCTTCACTGAAATGGGCAACTGAAGCAACTGATCCAGCTGAAGATGATTATGGCCAAGACATAAAGACAAAAACAATGCCAAAACGAAGAACATAGTGATCAGATATGAGAAACCTGGAGTGAAAGGAGCAGAGATCAGAAGAGAAGAGAACAAGAAATTGGAGACTGCAGGAAAAACATCAGAAGAAGCTTGCAGATGTAAGAACAGAGGACAAACGCAGATCTGGGGAGCAGTGCTTTCACCAGACGGATGGGAAAAGGGAGTAGTGATCTGCAGAGCATGGTTAGTGATTGGTTGTTACCATGCTACCGTTGACATAGTGCAAAATGGATGCAAGCTATTATGGCCAAAGCTTGCTAAACTATTGACATGTTTGAGGACAGAGGAGGACCCTTGCAGAAAATACCATTGGAGAGCCCAAAATTCTGCTTCAGAAACAACGGTACAAGAAAGATGGGAGAACATCTGAACTGTAGTCGATTCTTTGACATTACATGAATGGTACATGGTACTGCAGTGATCATGGATCATTATTGGGCATCTGGATCCAAATCATACAAGAGATTGCCGAAGAATTGGGGAGGTATATGTACATTGGTGAATGTCCATGTTCCAGCGTTGGTGATTCCAAAAAGTGATCTGAATATTGACAGTTTCCCGAAAGCAGATTCTCACCTAAGAAGAATAGATCTATGGAGCTTATGAAGAGAATGAAGAGGGAAAATTATTTCTCTGCAAAATCCAATGAAGCTTTCGATGCTATCCCATATGAACATAGACTGTTCAGTCAGACTTTTTCAGTATTCACCTTGATCATGATGCCAAGAGTTCAGGTTGGAGCAAATACTAAATGGTTGCAGATAACCAGATGGGAGTTACTGCAGACCATCAACACAACCATAAAAGGATTCAATGCAATCAGATAAGAGTTGAGGGCAATTAGACTAATGACGCTCCAGAACAGATATGTCCTAGACATGATCACAGCTATGGATGGAGGTGAATCATTTTGCACATTTTTACTGTCACACGATGAAGAAAATGGAAAATTAACAGGAGCCATAGGTATGCTGACAAAACTACAGCATCAGATGATTGATGAAGTTGACGAAGTTGACGATGACAGTTGGTTTGGATCACTGTTTTCATGGGTTCCTCAATGGAAAGTAGATGCTTTCAAGTTCCTAGGAGCCGCCCTGTTGGTGATGATATTGCTTGGATTCTGTGTTATCAAGCTAATAATCTCTCAGTGCCAGAAAACTGCAGAAAAGGCCATAGGGATGAAAATCATGATTGATGTTGAGTCAGGATGGAAGCTTAAGGACCTGACTGACGAATAAATAAGAGACTTTGTGAAGGCCAGCATTTATACACCAGAAAGAGCGAAGTTACGGTATCCGAGGAAACATAGAAAATTTGTGGGAAAATGGATCTATTGCAATCCGAATGAAGAATGTCAACTAATGACATGGAACAAAGATGAACACGTAAGAACAGCAGGAAGTTTGATGGGAGTAATAAAGATATGCACCCCAAAGGAACATTTCTTCAAACCTAGATGTCTAGATCCAGAGGATAAAATAAAAGTGAAAGCAAAGAAAGAAGTGAGAGTGGTCGATGAATCGCCCAGAGGGGGGAATGAAGAGGAAGTGCCAAGCACCATCCACACTCCAGCCACCCCCTTCCTAGTAACAGGTACGTTCACGCCAAAGTATGTGACGTATGAAGAACAGATAAACCAGCAGAGAGCCGCAGTCGGGCATTGCCCAGTGCCTATCAGAGTAACAGCACCTATTGAAGTACAGACAAATAAGAAAACCTGGACAGTAAGGTACCCATTGAGAAAACCATATCTACAGGCAAGACAAAATGACGTTTGTCAGAATGGAATACCCGAAGAAGCCAAGAAGATACTAAAGTAAGACGAATGGTGACGTCATAAGATATCGGACTGACACACATAGAAGATATAAGGACCTAAGAATACTGACAAAGAGACACAATTCCATGGATAAGTGATATCTTGACCTTAAGGTGAAACAGTTGATGTCAATATGCAGAAACGTATGCCATATGCACGATGAAGATATTCAGTTAGTTTAAACGTGTACAGATGCTACAAACCTCAAGAAGCAAAGAAATCGTGAAGCTTGCTTATGCTTAGTGGTAAAATAGATTGCGTCAAGCGCCAACTATATATATATATATAGCTCAAAGCACTTTGTAGATAAGTGAAAATCCACTACGCAAATGAGCAGAATTGAACAAAGGTTACTAGAGGTCTCAAAGGGAGAGTGTTGCAGCAAATAAATCGAGAATTAAGACGGAGAGAAACACAGCTGAAGGTAACCATGCCAAGAAGCCAGGGTCATATCGGCTGGAAAAGGCCAACAGTGGATACAATCAAAGAGAAAAATAACAGAGTCCCCTTTTCAGAAAGGTTAAGATAAGCCACAGATGGTAGAAGACTGGCAGAATTAAATCAAATACACAAAAATACGTGAAGAAGAGGTCGATTTCACGGTGTCCAAATCACGTGACAATGCAGGCAGGAAGGGATGAGACTTTCACACCTACGCATGGATCCCTGCCATACCCATACTCCTTAAAAGTTCTCAGACCAAGAAGCAGACTCAAGGCCAAAATACAAAGCAGTAATTGACACATGACCACTGAGGTGATGATTGATTGTAAAATAATTGGAGGGAAGCTGGAGTACAGACAAACTCCTCGCACCAGGCTGGTTGTTCTGCATGCTGATAGACGTGAGTGGAAAAGTATGAGTGGAGTTGATGCCAACCCAATCACAGTGGACCGTGTAATCTAGGGTCCTATAGTGAGTAGAACCAATCAGACATTGTACTTTTAGTGATGTTTACAGTGGCCATTTTGACGGAAAGGCTTAGTTGCCCCACCTGACATTGATTATCCAATCTCCCCATTACCACATACAGTTATAGTACCTATGTTAAAGTTACCTTCCTATGACCAATCACGTAGCATATTAGGTTTTTAAGATTGTGCGTCGGTGATGACGAGTATTTGATATAAATACTGTATTTTTTCTGAAATTAAGTGGTGTTTAAGCGAGAAGGAAGATCGAGCGGTTGTTGATGTTCATTGAACTCCCCATTTTTTGTACTTGTCATTAAACAGACTCCCTTTGCCAGACTATTGAGTTGTCATAATTATTTGGTGCAAGAGTACAAATCTGCATCCCCATCTATCTCGAGGGTGCTGCTACTCATCTTAAAGGGCCGTTTGGAGACCCCCCAGTCAAATGGGCAGGCTGGGGTCCATCCAGTTCATAAGTAAGACTGGAGAGGGCCAGGGCTTAAATCAGAGGAGCCCGATAGACTGGCCTAAGTGTGGGCAAATATGAGCAATGAGCTCAAGATAGTGATGGCAACTATTTACCACGACATTCATTGAAGAGCACTGCCTACTAGAACAAGAACAAGTTGGTTTGAGACCACTGAGAGGAACGGAATCAGCTCTCCTCTCAATATGGGATTGCCTAAAAATAAACGCAGACTCGGACAACAGCACTGCCTTGATACTTTTAGACCTATCCGCAGCATTCGACACAGTTAATCACAACATCCTCATTACGAGATTAGAAGAACACAGAATAACAGACACCATCCTATTGTGGGTCAAACCTTCCTAACACACAGAACGGAAACCATTTGGATGAAACCTTTCAAATCCAACCCGAGAGACTCCACATGTGGAGAACCACAAGGATCATCCTTCTCCCCACTATTATTCAACATCTACCTATCTCTACTAATCAAAATCATCAAAGGTCATGGCCTCACCTGCTACAACTATGCCGACGATACACAAATAATCTTCAAAATACAAGGCAATCTAGAAATAAACTGAGCACTAGCTAACTACCTCAGAATCAACCCAGGCAAAACAGAAATAAAGATCGTCACAAAAAATGTAGGAGAAAACCACCTTATCCCTTGGCCATGGGAACTCGGGGCAACCCCAACACCTTCATCGATTGTAAAAAACCTGGGGATCCTGATGCTCAACAATCTCACCCTAGAGCCACAAGTAAACACTCTAGGCAAGGAATGCCTCTTTCTTCAGCGAGCGGCAAAGAGGATCCTCCTGTTCCTATCATTTTCCAACAAAACAACCACTATCATCGCTCTCGTCATGTCCAGGGTAGACTACGCCAATAGCCTATACTTGGGTATGCCTAAATGACTTCTAAAAAAACGACAACGCATATAAAATGCGGCAGCCAGAATGCTTCTGAAATGACCCCGAAGAGAACACATCACACCTGCGCTAAAAACACTACATTGGCTACCAATAAAACAACAAATAAAATTCAAAACAATGTGCATCGCGCACCGAGCAGTACACAACCAAGGCGCTAGTTCTTGAGAGACAAACTGTGCCTACATAAACCAACAACAATGCTCAGGTCAAGCAACAACATCCGCCTGGAACCGAAATCCTCATTACAAGTTGGGTGGTGTGGTAAAAATGCAGTGGTAAATCTGTTACTGCCAGATTACTGCAATACCCAACTATGAGTTTGGCGGAAAGGAGGAGGAATCATCTCCAGGTGAATGCTGGGGGTAAATCCACCACCTTTCTATCCAAAAAACTGCAGATTCGTCAAAATTCAAAACAATGTGCATCGCGCACCGAGCAGTACACAACCAAGGCGCTAAGTTCTTGAGAGACAAACTGTGCCTACATAAACCAACAACAACGCTCAGGTCAGGCAACGACATCCTCCTGGAACCGAAACCCTACAATAAAAGAAAACTCAGAGTTTCCTCTTTCTCTCACAGGCACCAAAAACCCTGGAACGACCTACCAAAGTACATACGCAACTCAAGAAATCACCTACTTAATATTCAGGAAACTACTCAAAACCTGGCTCTTCACTTCGTAACTAGAAGACCACACACAGGAACACACATACAACTAAAACAAGGATGAATGAAGAGACAGAGCCCAATTCACACTAAGCAATCGACTGGGAAAGGATTCTAAGGAAGATACTCCACAACACGCCAAATGACTAACTGAGAGACAGCCAGGATAGGACCCAATAGATCAAATACATAGCAAAACCAAGATGGAGGTACCAGGAAGAATCATCAATAGCACCCTGGCCCTAAACCATAGCCATGTTCCCACAGACCCATGTCGCGATAGATAGCAAGGTGATAGGGAACACCCATCCCACAGCTCCGAAACCAGAGAGTGAGAAATAGACATACCCACTCACATAATACAATATTCTTTAGGATACAGCTCGGAGCATGCCACACCATCACACACAAGCAACAACCAAACAATAGCTTTCAAGGAAGACACTCCATGACATACCGAACGACTAACTGAGAGCTAGCCATGACAGGAGGAAACAAAAGACTGAATACATAGGCTGACCAAGACAGAAGCACTAGGATGCTTCATTAACAGCACCCTGGCCCTGAACCACTATAAGCTCCAACAGACCAATGTCATTATAGATAGCACGGGAACAGGGAGCACCCAAGCTCAGCTCCCACCTCCCACACTGAGGGAGAGAAATTAGACATTCCTATCACACCATACAATGCTCATGAGGACATAGCTGGGACCGCACCGCACCATCACCCACTACAGTCAGACGGCCTATAAGGAATCAGCAACGACCCCACCCACAGGAATACAGTTCAAACGGAACAAGAAGAATTATAACCAGGATACAGACCCCTCTAACCCTACTTTCAAATCTCTGCATACTCAACCCAGCCAAAACTCACACAGCCATCTTTCACCTAGCAATCCGCACGCACTTTAACAACTGCATAAACAACGCATAAACAACACCTACAGCACATGAGGTCTCGCCCGATCCGATACTCGCACCAAAGCCCAGCGCACAGTGTATATCGAACTGAAGCCGCCAACAGCACACCACTTCTCCTACTTTCCTCCACCCCCTCCACCCGATTAACCCTATCCGCCCTCCTTCTTGTTTACAGATCTGCCAGAGCGCCTGGGGACCAATTCTGTTGGTGACAATTTGCTATATAAGTACCTTTAGTATACCATACCATACCATACCATACCATACCATACCATACCATACCATAACATAACATAACATTGCCCTGCTTTGCCTTTGTCATTATAGATAGCACGGGAACAGGGAGCACCCAACCTCAGCTCCCACCTCCCACACGGAGTGAGAGAAATTAGACATTCCTATCACACCATATAATGCTCATTAGGACACAGCTGGGACCGCACCGCACCATCACCCACTACAGTCAGACGGCCTATAAGGAATCAGCAACAACCCCACCCACAGGAATACAGCTCAAACGGAACAAGAATAATTATAACCAGGATACAGACCCCTCTAACCCTACTTTCAAATCTCTGCATACTCAACCCAGCCAAAACTCACACAGCCATCTTTCACCTAGCAATCCGCACGCACTTTACCACACTGCATAAACAACGCATAAACAACACCTACAGCACATGAGGTCTCGCCCGATCCGATGCTCGCACCAAAGCTCAGCGCACAGTGTATATCGAACTGAAGCCGCCAACAGCACACCACTTCTCCTACTCTCCTCCACCCCCTCCACCCCCTCCACCCGATTAACCCTATCCGCCCTCCTTCTTGTTTACAGATCTGCCAGAGCGCCTAGGGACCAATTCCGTTGGTGACAATGTGCTATATAAGTACCTTTAGCATACCATACCATACCATACCATACCATACCATACCATAACATAACATAACATTGCCCTGCTTTGCCTTAAGAAAAAGCATTGTTAAAAAGGACTCCCAAATTGCACCAGGGATCACCAGTGTGGGGTGGCAAGAGTCTCTGGCAATGCATAGGAGACCGTTTTGCCTGATCATCAGTCCAGACAGAAGAACCTCAGCTGTTCCAAGATTGGGATATAACCAAATATCTCTCGTCCAATTCTGGATCCAAAGCAAGCAATCCCCTGCCAGGACGGTTTACCCCAGACTTGGATCAATGTTGACCAGCAACTGAGCATCGCCAGCAAACACTTGAAACCCCATCCCAAACCCCTGAATCACCCCTGTAAGAGGACGCAGATAACCACTGAAGAGAAGAGAGTGCTAAACCCTGAGGGATGTTGCAGATGACATGGGCATGATCCTCAGCGCTGCGCTTAGAAGCTTGGGAAGTCTGATATTAGGCACAATGTAAGTGACCAATAAATATGAAACTCTGCCATGTTTAATGTTTAGTAATGTTTAGCCTTTGAATCATAGGCCTTTTACGGCAAGGCCAACTGCATTTTCATAGGTTTTATTGTGTTCTACAGAATCCTTGTCTGTTGGCTCTAAAGGACATGGCATTTTGCTTCAAGATAAATCCTCATTACAAGTTGGGTGGTGTGGTAAAAATGCAGTGGTAAATCTGTTACTGCCAGATTACTGCAATACCCAACTGTGAGTTTGGCGGAAAGGAGGAGGAATCATCTCCAGGTGAATGCTGGGGGTAAATCCACCACCTTTCTATCCAAAAAAATGCAGATTCGTCAGAATTACCGCTGGCAGTAATTCCGCCAAAATCACCATGGAATCCTATGGACGGCACTTAATGTGGACTAACACCACCTACCACCACTTGTAATCGGGCAGTGGTGTAATCCGGCAGTAAAGACCAAATGTCTGTAATAGTAATTCCGTTTGCCGGTATTCTGGCAGATTTACTGCCAGAATACTGCAAACTTGTAATGAGGCTAAATGTCCTTTTGCCTTTAAACTGGTTGATTATGGGATTAACTATGAATGAGCGATATGACAAGTGCTCCAATTGAGAGTTGGTCCAAGAGGGCAAATATCATCCTTGGTGTATGATATCGCCTCCAGCAGGGAGTTCAGAAGATCGTTAACTGCGTGCACTCCCCGAACCACTGAGTACAACAGTGGATTTATCAAATCATTTGAGAAACAATTATGGTGAAAGTGAGCTATAACTCTGATTGTGCAGACCGACGCCACTCGGAAAGGAGACACATGGCTGACCACCTTTCAAACCTGGCAAACTAAAAGCTACCAGTGGGTAATAAGATGACGGAAATGGAGTAATTGCTTACCAAGAACGGAATCTGTGTCTAACCACAATCTCAGGTGTGTCCTAATGCGTGCGATGGACCATCTAGCTAGTGAATAAAGCCTAACTTCTGCTGCATTATCAACACCATCCGTGTGATCGTTAAAATCACCACAACAAATTATGGACCCGGGTCTTCATACAGTACGTGAAAATCATCAAGAAATTCTCGTACAATTTATTGAGGAACTGTGTATCTTAAGAAACAGGCATCCATGGGTACATCATGTGTAGAACAAACACTGGCTAAAGGTCACCACTACTGTTTCTCCCATCCCCAAAAAATGGGGTTTCCTCAAAATAGGATAATCCTGGGGAACAAGATCATGTATTACTAGAGCTGGGGTGGGCGGGGACGGGGGTGGGGTCCTCCTTGAGATATCAATTCGGTCAAGAGAAGTTCATGCATGTCTTGCATCTGCTAAAGACCAGATCTAACATGTAACTGACCACATCTAGGGGTAATGCCTCTGGCTATACAGTGGATTCTCAAGCAGTAGTGCATTTGGGGCAGGTTTGAGGCCTGGCGACCAATTAGGCTGTGCATTGAGATAATACAGCTACCGGCATAAGTCACTATTTTCTTACCAACGTAGACCATCCAGGGCCAACAGGACTAACTGGTGTCACCCTTAAATGAAGCCCTCGGCTGACAGTCCGGCTGACAGCCTTGAGATTTAATAGCTGAATAATCATTTTCACTTAGCACCAATGATATTTTATCATTTTAATTTTTTAATTGAGGGGTTTTGTAGCACATACTTTACTGCCAGTGTCTGCTTTCATCTTGGAATACATTTGGAAGGAGGATTCTAGCAATGCCATAGTCGTCAGCTGAAAACTCTTTAATATTGTCTTCATAATTCTTTTAATCCATTTCCTATATGAAATTCATGGTGGAAACAAAAAATGTACAGATCAATTGGGGAAAAGCGGCCCGGTGTCCCTGCCTGCTAAGGGGCAGCAGACCCCGGATAGCCCTCCATGCCACCAGCGTCCACACTCCCCAGATAGCCCTCCAAGCCGCCAGCGTCCACAGGCCCAAGGCATCCCTGGCTGTCGCCGGCATGCACAGTCACCTGAGTCGGACGTTGACCCTACCTCATATGGCTCCCCTGAATTCAGCTCAGGGTCAGTGCAGAGCCCCTCTCCCACACAGCACACACTGACACACAACATGCTGTTGCGGAGGGTGTGGTCATGGAGCGTAGCCAGCGGGAGATGGAGGTAATTGGCCACATGCACTCCGAAAACCTGCAGGCCATTAGCGACAGCATTCAAGGGGCCACCCCCAGGATTGTGCAGGCCATCACGCAGAATAGGGTCAAGACAACTGCCAGCATGGCCACCTTCACACTGTACGCCCAGAGGTTCAGGGAGATGACTAAAAGCAACTCTACACTGGAGGAGGCCATCCGGCAAAGCATCAGGTGCAACACCAACAAAACCCGGGGCAGGCTCTGTCCCTCCCACTTCAACCACACCCACAGAGGGGTCACAGCAAGGCACATCGAGGCATCAATCACAATGCCTTCTGTGCCCAAAATCCCCAGGGGCTGGGTGGGGGAAATAGGCCACAGCTATGAAGGACTCTGAGACACTGATTGCCATGAGTAGCCATGCTGGAGAGTTGGTAGTGGGAGGGGGCCGTGGGGATAATGTGCTGGGAAGCTGGTGGGGGTGGCAGGAGAGGGGATAGTTGGGGCACTTCATTAAATTAAAACCGTTAAACTTCATCAATGTGAGGACATTCCTGATTGTGCCATTGTCGTGTTTACTCATATAGGCACACAGTCACGCATGGTTTGTGCCATGTTAACATGTCTGAAGAAAGTGTCTATCAGTTCCAATCTCCCATCCCTCACATCATCTCTGGCAAAGCGTGCATTTGCCTCTGCGACAGGCACTGCATCCCCATCTTCTCGGGATGGCATGTCCACATCATGGCGTAGCGGAACATTCCTCTTCAGGCAGATATTGTGCAGCATGGCACACACAAGCACTATTTTACGCACTTTCTCTGGAGCATACTTTAGGACTCCACCGGTATGGTTGAAGCAGTGGAAACGGGCCTTCAGGAGGCCAAAGGTACGATAAATACACGCATGGGTCCTGCTGCGAGCAGGGTTGTAGGCGTTATCCTGCATCTTTTGTGGATCATGCACAGGGGCCATTAGCCAGGGCAGCTGTGCATATCCAGAGTCACCTTCATGAGGGGAGGCACAGGCATTAGCCATGGTGTAAGGTGTGGAGGTGGGTTTACACAATATATGGGGAATGGGGAACTTTGGCATTCACATGGGCCTACCTATCATGTCATGTGTCGATGTCTTTGCATGCTGTGTCACTCATGTCATGCATTGTGTCTGATTCACATGCACCCTGCTGCCTTCTAGGTGTGTGTTGGTGTCATGTTCAGCTGACATGGTGGCTTTCATATGGCACTGTTTTTCCAATGTGCATGTGGCATGCTGGGTTTCCCATGTGCCCTCCCTGAGCATCTTGGTCTGCTGGGTCGCAATTGTGGGCTGCTGCACATGTGTGCATGGCTGTGGTATTGGCAGGGTCATGGTTGTGTGAGGCGATGTGGCCATTTGTCACTATTGCGGTGGTACCTGTAGTCATGCTGATGTTCATCGTTGCTACTTTATGTGTCCATCAGCTTCTCCATGCAGGACATGTGCATGCTCACTGGCCTGTACTGTGAGATTGGTGAAGGAGGTGGTCACATACGGAATTTGCATTCGCTTGTCATTCCAACCTCTGTGTATTTAATTGTACGTCCCCCCCATTTGTGCATGTGCTTCACAGCGCATGTGTGCTGGCTTTTCTACTCACCCACTATCCATGTCTGTTGTCTTCTGTGCCTCTCCATGTATCCTGTCAGTGTGCTGTTTGGTAGGAGTATGGCATTGTGGGTGGAACCAGGGTAGTGGGCACAGCATTGGATGATGTACAGGTTGCGGTCGCAGGTCACCTGTGCATTCAGGGAGTGGTAGGGCTTGTGGTTTCAGTACACTGCTACGTAGGCCTGGGAGGCCACCAGTGCAACATGGGTACAGTCCAGTGCAGCAATCACATTTGGCATTTGGGTAACTGCATAGAACAGTGCTTTCACAGCGTTGACCTGAGCTGGGGTGGTAGGCAGTGACAAGTGGCATTGCACTTGCCGCAGGAGGGCTTCAAACACCTGGCCCAACACTGCGCAGAATGTGGGCTGTGCCATGCTGTGCATCATGGCCACTGAGTGCTGGAAAGGGCCAGTTCCAAGGAATTGTCGGACATACACTAGCTTTAGTAGTGGGGGCACAGCTTTCCGGATGTTGATCCTGCTCCCTATGGCGTCCTGTATTGTGGTGAGCAGTTCTGTTATGGTCTCCTTGTTGAGGAGGTACAGGGTAACCAAATGGCTTTTGGTGAGGGCCCAGCCCCAAGGCTTAACCCTGGGGATCGGTGCATGCCTTGCCTGGGCTCTCCACCTCCTCCTCCCCTCAAACCCCCATGTACTTCCTGTGCCCTGGCCTGGTTGTCCTGCCTTTCTACTTCCAGTTGCAGCATGATGTTGGAAACAGTGTTTGGGGTAGGGGTGTGCCTTATGTAGCACTCTGGGTGGATTGGGATCACCTGTGGCTTCATTTCAGGCACCTGTGTTCATTTATCTCCAGCTGGAAGCTGGAGGTAACTTTGCTGTGTTTTCTGTGGTATTAGCGCCTGTTTTTGGACTAATACTGCCAATCACGGACTTGTGATGAGGCTGTGGTTGTGCCTTGTCTGGCCGGCTGTAATACGGCCGGTTGTAATATCACCGGCGGATATTACAGTCAGCAGCATTTGCACCGGCTCATGACCGGCGGAGTGGTATTGGCTGCGCTCATTCTTTTACCACAACTTTTAAGGGTTACCGCCTGACTTGTGATGAGGCCCAATGGGGGAACACCTATCAGTGTTCATGGAGAGTTTGGGGCCACACTGGGATTCAAGGGACGGGCGATCACTACTCCCATCTTTGTTGGGTAGGTGGAAGGGTGTGTATTGGGGTGGCCCCATCAAGGCATATTAAGGTTTAATTTGGGATCCTAACAACCCAGCACAGGTAGCTTTGGCTGAGTGTGTGCATATGTTTCTCACATAAATGAGGATATTGGGATCACAAAGAAAGATTTCCTCTGATCTTTGAGGTAAGGCTAGGGATTTAGAAAGATTTCTGTCATGACATTCAGTTTAAGTATGGTTCAGTATCCATGGCCTTGTAGAGGAGGAGCCAAGTACACCCACTCCAATTGCCCCACCTATATTACCTGAAAAATATGTGCCAAAGTATGTGACGTATACTGAACAATTAAACCAGCAAAGAGAAGAGCGTGGAATCTGTGCAGTACCCATAAGAATACCTATACCTAAGAGAATATGGGAGGTAAGGTACCCATTGAGGAAACCATACCGGCATACAAGACAACATGATGGCCATTTGAACAAGATTCTTGAAGAAACAGAGAAACTAAATGGTAAAGATGAATGGTGATGTCATACAAAGTTGAATCGACACACATATAGAAAGATAACCAGGCCAGAGAGGCAGACAATTTATAAAACAAAAAGAAGTACAAAGGATAAGTGACATCTTGGGATCAAGATGAAGATACTTAGGCCACAGATCTGATGAAGATAGTTAGTTTAAACATGTACAGATGCAAGAAAACAGAAGCAACAAAGCAATCATGAAGCTAGCCACATGCTTTTGAATAGTTAGATCTCAGCAAGCGCCAACATATACATATATAGAAACATATGAACACGTAAAGGATGGATGTTTCCACTACGCATATAAGCAGTACTGAACAAAGCAAGAAGGCCTCATTTCAGTGTCGCAGTTAAGAAAAGCAATTGGATTAAACAGAATAAAAGTTCAGCTACGGAATTAACTGAGCCTAGAAAGCCATGGTCTTATCAAACTGGAATTGGCTGACATTGGATACAATTAACGTGAAAGAACAGAAGCTCCTGTTCAGAAAGGTCAAGCAAAACAAAAGATGTCAGAGGACTATTGGAGAATTAAATCAAATACACGAAAAGGCTCAAATTCATGTTGTCTAGTCACGTGATATAAGGAAGTTGGACAAACGAGAGGATCAGACCTATGCACGAAGGCCGGCTGGTGCCCATACTCCTTAAAAATTCTCAGAGAACAGTACAAACTCAAGGCCAACTTCAAAGCACTAATTGACACTAGACCATTGAGGTGATGATGGATGATATGCTAATTGATGGGAAGCTGTTGCAAAGACTAGCTCACCCGCACCTGGTTGTTCAGTCTGCGTGCTGCTAGACGTAGGTGGAAAAGTACTGACGGGGTCGGTAGCTAACCAATTGTAGGGGACCACATAGTTTGGGGTGCTTTAGCTTGTGTAGCCAATGGGACGTTGTACATCTATTGACATTCATAGTGGCCATTTTAAGGGGAGGGCTTAGTTGCCCCACCTGATGTTAATTATCCGACCACCTACTTTGTTACTCCATACAGATATAAAGCTTATACTTAGAACTTCACTTAGACCCAATCACACCCTCCGTTAGGTTTGTGTAGTTTGCCACGTAGGATGGCGTTGGTAATGACGCAGGTCAAAATGTCAATGATGACTAATTTTGGGTACAAAAGCCCAGTTTTTGTATGAAGTAAGTAGAGTCAAAGTATGGAGCGATTGCTGATGTTCATTGTACTCCCTGTTTTAGATACTTGATATTAAAACAGACAAACTTTGCCAAGCTATTTGTGTCGTCTTGATTATTGATGTATGAATAAAATCTGCATCCCCCTCTATCTCCAGGGTATTGCTACTCATCTTAAAGGGCTGTCTGAGAAAACACCCAGCTCAGCCTCAAAGGTAAGGACCATTCCATCAGCATGAGAGGACAGGTGAGAGCTGATTTTGAGCATATGCTAAGGGCTGGTGTGATTTGAGGACATGGATGCCGCAGAGTGGGTTTCATCCATAGCTGTTGTCAGAAAGCTGAATGGCATGGTGAGGTCTGTGGACCTGTGGAACTTGAATAAGCAGGTGATTGAAGAATGCTTTCACCTTCCCATGATCTCAGAGTTGCTGTATGCACCAGGTAGAGCTAACTATTAACCTGGTCTCTACTTACCATCAGGTGACATTGCATGAGAACTCTGCATTTGACCATGTTCATCAAGTAATTTGATCTGTTTATTTTGAGGTGCATTCCATTTGAGCTGGTGTTGGGGCAATTGTTTTTGCATAAATTGATGTTAAGTTGTGATAAGGATGAAATAATTTTTTACCAGGACATCTTGCTGTTAATTGTAAAGGATGAAAGAGAACATAATGCAAAGGTGGGTGATGTGCTGCATGTATCGAGGGATGTTGAAGTGACACTCAGCTGTGAGAAGTGCAAGTTTACAAAGAACGAAAGAGAGCATTTATGACAAATTCTCTCCTCAGAGGGCATTCGACCAAGAAAGGGTTTGTTATGATTGTAGAAAGTTATGAATGCCAGAGATCAAACAGAAGCTTATGTCTGTTCTTGGGTTGACGGAATCCTACTCCAGGTTTTCCCCACAACTTGCAGATAAAACACATAGCACAAGTCTCCATCTATATAAAAAAAAAGTGTATTTCGAATGGACAGAGGGATGTGAGAATTCATGAATATAAAATATGAGATCTTGAGGTCAAAGGTATCAGCAAGGTTTGACCACAGATACAAAATCATTACCTACACAGATGACAGTAACACTGGTTTGGAAGCAATCTTTTGTCAGAAATAAGATGCTGATGATAAAAATATTGCTTTTGCCTCCAGATCCCTAAAGGGTCCAGGGTACCATTATTCTGCAACTTACAGGGAGGCATTGATCTGCATTTGGATGATTCAGCAGTGCTGAGTGTATGCTTGGGGACATCGTCTTTGTTAAGAACAGACCATAAACCACTCAAAGGGGTCTTTTAGGAAATCAGTTTGGATGGCATCTCGAGGAGAATTGTCAGATGAGTTTCATCTTTCCAAGGTCTGAACAAAAGGTCTGAACATGTTGATGGAGTTAACTAAAGGGAAATACAATGTAGTGGCAGACACACTGGGCCTCATTACACAGATGGCGGAGAACCATGGCGCTATTAGCCCCATGGTTCATGCTGGTAAAATACCGGCACCGCCTTGGCGGAAAGGGGAATTACCGCCCCATTCCAAGGTTGGTGGGGCGGTAATTCCCCCTTCCACCATTGCCCTCCCCCATTCCCATTTTTGCCCCATAGGGCTCAAGGGGAATGGCGAAGGCGCTAATTACGGTACTGCAAATTGGGGTACCGTAATTAGCTCCCTGGGTCCCTTTGCGGGTTGGTTTTTAACACCTGCAAAAAGCAGGCGTTAAATCCCCCAACCCGCAAAGGGACCTCGTAGTAAGGCGGTAAGGATTTACCGGTACCAGTATTTTGCAAATCTTGTAAGGAGAGTGACAGGATACTCCAGGTCAGGTCAGAACCAACAGGTTTACATGCTTTCCACAAAGGTCCCTTGCATGTGGTTGCCCTGAATATAGTTGGGCCCATTGTGAAACCTAGGGTGGGAACCTGTTTTCTATTAGCACTCAATGATCTTTACTCAAACTGGGCAGAAGTGGTGGATGATAAAGGGCATCACCGCTAAAACAGTTATATGCTTTTAAAGTACATATTTTAGGGTGAAGGGTTTCTGAGGAAGCACATTGTGGAAATGGGTTACAGCTGGCCTCGCAGGAGAAGGGGAGGTTTTTGATGTCTGCTGGCATTTGCCACACCCAGACACCACTATATCACCCTCAGGCAAATGGAGGGATTGGAAGGTTCAACAAAACATTGATCGATGGGGTGAGAATGGCTTTAGTTGGGATGGTGAATGGGAGCAAGAAGGGGTCAGAAGCGGAGAGTGTACAGGATGGCTCGCCACTGAGTTAAAGGTCTGGTGCCATTTGAGGTTTTGAGGGGTAGGAAGATGCACACTAAGCTTCGTCCTGAATGGATGAATCGTGCTAATTTGGCTAGCCACTCGGATGTGGTGCTGACTGAGAAGGTGGATGATAACCGTGGCATTAAGGAGCTGTATGATGTCAGTTGTGCGTGTGTGGAGAAGAACTTCAAAGTGGGTGAGGCTCTTGAGGTTACATTCCCTAGGCACATCAGAAAGGGGGCCTCATTGTTCTCTAAGCTGCTGAAAATAGTGTAATTCCACATGCAATGAAGCCAGGTGATGGGTCAGTTTCAAAAAGTTCCCAAGTGGTGCACTATTGTTCATAACCCCATACGTAGCTTTAGCCTTAATTAGTTTTACTTGGCTATATTATCAGTTCCCTCTGTGGTGGGGAAGGGGTGTTGTGCGTACTCTTGCTCTCTTTCCTCTCCCTTTCCAGTGCCCTTTCCCCTGCACGTGGGGCGTTCTGTATTTCCCTTTTCCTTCCTCTGCAACTTCCCGTCTCTTGTTCCATCCTCTTGCCATTCCGTTGTCACAAGAGCACTCTGATGCAATAATTTCCCTCAGCGACCAGGGAACATTTAAATTGGCATTTGAGAGGTTGGCAGGGAGTGGGGGTGGAGCAGTGGGGCCTTTCACTGAAATGTGGCTAAAGAAATGAAGGACTGCTGCCCCACCAGTTCAGATGACAAGCAAAGAGCTAGAGACATCAATTACAGTCATCATCATCAACAACATCGTGTTTATTCGAGTCAACAAAACCCATAAAACAGACAGTCACAACAAAAACACATCAATCAAAATCGATGCATAAAAGGCACTAACTACAAAGCCATAACAATACATTGAGGAACTGATTATACCATCAACATTAATAAAACTCTTGCTATATTAAAATCTTAGATCTACAACCAATGAAGATGAAATATAAACAAAGCCACAGAATTATAAAATGATTCTGTTTGAAATACCTTTTTTACAGCTAAAAATCCATAAGTATATAATCATGAATGCAAAGAGAGTGGCTCGTTTGTATGCATGCTTTTCTATCTCATATTTCAAGCCGACCAAGGAATTTGGCTATTGCCAACGCAACTACCAATGGACCAATGAGGGGCAGGTATGGGGGCTGTTTGGGGGGATGCCTGGCACCCTAGGTAAGGGGGCACCTGGTAACATAATGTGGCAGGAATGTCTTGATTGGAGACACTAAACGCTTGCTGGGGAATCTGTGTAACATTCAACTGTGTAGGAGTGCTTGGGCCTGAGACTATTTCAAGGATGTGTGACATTGTTATGGTAAGCATACCAGGCCAGCCACTGAGCTTCAGCTCATAAAGCTTAACTTTCTGTGGCAGATGGAAGTAGGGTAGTTGCCGAGCTAGAGAGGTGTCCTCGAATAACTAGAAACAACCATAAGGTATCAGTCTAGCAAGTCAGAGGCCCACTGCAAGGCACCAGAAGAAGACCTCTGTGCCGAGAACCTCTGGGTAAAGGAGGTGCCCTCTCCAGTAGAGGATCGGCACAGGAGTTTGGGGACTGTTTCTTAGCTGGTTTCTCACTCCTGAGAAGAACAGTGGCAGCATCCTTGTCCCAGGGTCCTTTACTTCTTTCCATTTTGTAGCGCATAGCCTGCTTGGTCTAATCTCTTCTAGCAGGGTCATGGTGTCCGCGTAAAAGGAATATGGTTGTGCATCTTAATCATTTTGCCCCCAGAGGCTCTTCTCACACACATGACTGCAGATAAGATATGGACGTGGAAGCATTTTACTCCCTATTGTTTGAAATTAGGAAGACAATTATTTTTTTTTAAGAGTAAAGTTCATTTCCATTCACATTGGGAGTATTTTTCAGGTGGATGAAACATATTCTGACTGTAAATCAGACACCTTTGTAAACTGTGCTTTTTGGACCCCAGTAATTCATGCATATTAAAAGTAGCATTTATACCTTGAAGTTCTGATCAAGCAGTAAAACCTCCTTCCGGTGATACCGGTCTGCTGATACCACCGAGCTGTTCATATATGTGGACCTGCATAGGTAGATGCAAAGCGCAGGTTCCTATGCGTGCTTCCAATTTTTGGTTGGAGTATTTTTTTCCCTGTTCTTTGTTGGTAGTAGTTACCTATTTTTAGGGAGTAAAAGTGGGCCTTGCAACGGTTATCTGTAGACCCAAAACATTTCTTATCTAAGTTTGAGCCAGATGTAGGAGGATTTAGGGCATCAAATTATAAATGCTGCCACATAACTAAGAGACGCAAGCCCTTTTAGGGGGGCCTGCCTTGCCTGCAACGACCGATGGTTGAAAACCAGCTGCCCTTGTATTTGCTGAATGCTGCTAGAAGAGGAAAAAAAGCATGAAAGAAAATAATAATTTGGGCTTTCGTATAGTGAAAATGTACCTCCATCATTACATGAATTCCCACCATTTACCAGAAGTTGCCAGCATTGGACATTGCCATCATCAGGAGGTGGCAACGTATGCCATTTGCCAGTTTTTGCCATTAGATACCAACCATTCTCATTGTTTGCAAAATATTGCAATCATTTGCCCAGGTACTCATGTCATATGACAAATGGAGCCACCATCAGCCAAATATTGGGCCTCATTCCTAGTCTGGCAGTAAATCTGCCAAATTATTGCCAACTCCGGTTAATGTTATCGCCACTTGGTTTTGTTGACTTGCCACGTGATTCTGAGTGGTGGTATGGCGGTGTAGTGCCCATTCTTGGAGTCCATGGGGATTCTGTCGATTAACCATGAGTGGTACTTCCGCCACGATAAATCTGCCGATTTTCAGCATTAAAGCGCAGGATTTACCTACAGCTCCATACTGGAGGTAAAGCCTCCACTTCAAGGCCAAACTCGTAGTTTGGTAGTGCGGTAAAAACGGCAGTAATTCCATTGCCCCAAAAAAGTGGTGGTAACAGAATTACCACCATTATTTTACTGCACTGCCAAACGTGCAATGAGGCCTTTTGTGTTTCAATGCCCAGACACAACCATTTGCTGGGATATTGCAAGCATATGCCTAGACACTCAGACTGGCGAATATTGCCATCATATGCCCTGGATCCCTATTTCCTGGTACTCACAACATAAGGCACCCTTTACCTTAATATGCCACTCTATTCATATTATGTACCAGACACTGTGATAATGTACTGCAGCACTCACATCACATGCCAGGTATTCTCACCATTTGCTAAACATTGGCAATTTATGCCAAGAATTTACTGTCAGTCCAGTGTGAGATGAAATATAACTTTTATTTCAATGCTTCTAATCACAATGATGATATTGTTTGTTCCTTTCTTAGTCCAGCTATCACAATCTTCTGATGACATCACTGTCAATTCACATTTAGAAAGATATAGGGCCTAATTACAAGTATGCCAGTAAAAAATCGTAATTACCAGCATGCCGGTGCTACCGTGTCCATGAGACACTGCTGCCGGAATCAACGATTGATTCTGTGTCAGCGTGCAAGCACATTCCGGCATGCCGGAAACAGTTGCACCGGCATGCCGGTAATACCACCAAACTCCCCCCAAAAAAGCCATACTGGCCCCCTCATTTCCGGTGATTCCAAATCAGGGTCCACGCTACCGAACTCATCAGCACCGTTGTTACCAGTGCCGTTATTACCGTGACTGGAAATAACGTGAACGCCGGAACAGGAAATGGATCAGCGGCCATTAACAAAACACAATCCATTTCAATCCTCAGTGACAGCCACATCCTGAGCACAGATAACCAACTGGAAACATGTCTGCCAGGGTACCTGCAGCACGGAGGGGCAAGCTGCGGTTCAGCGAGGCCGAATTAAACATGCTGGCTGACACCCTAGTCGAGCATGCTGCTGAGGTTTTCAGCAGCGACCTACGAAGACAGCCACAAATGTGCAATAAGGCAATCTGGGAGGAGGTTGCCCAGAAGGTCACAGCAGTCGGGACAACACCCCAAACAGTCTGGGACTACCACAAAAGGTGGGACATCCTTTGCCTGAGGGTGTAAATCCTACTGTCAGCCCAGCGTACCCACAGCATGGGCACAGTAGGTGGCCCTGCATCTCCCATCCATCTGCAGCCATGGGAGGAGACATGCAGCAGCGTACTGCTCCATAGAGCCATAGCGGGAGCAGGTGCAGCAGTGGCTGGAGGTGTGACATTGGATGAGGCTGCTGAGTACCCCTTGACCCAATGTCAGATCATACATCTTGTACCCTGTGCACAATTGAGTAGGCAACCAGGTCAAGTATGTAGTGCCCAACGCCAGTCCAGACCTGCTGGTGCCCTCTGCCTTCAACCTGGTTGCACACATCCACATAAACCTTGCACCCAAACCACATTCATACACCACTCACACATCACACAGGACCCCTGCATCGCCCTCACAAGATGCACCTGCTGGCACTCAGACACACATCCCCTTGACACAGCCGAACTTCTGTTGTCACCTCCGTGCTAGGACATGCCCGAAGTTACATGTCCATGACACAGAATTGTCATCTGAAAGTACTAGCAGTTGGTGTGGGGGTGTGTGGATAGTTGGGGTTGGGTTTGGGGATGGAAAGTTGGGCAGGATAGTACAGTGTGTTGAGTCTTTCCACAAATGTAAATATGTTTTTTCTCAAACAATATATTTGGTGTTGCAAAAGAAATCATGACTGGATATTGATCTTTCAGTGTGAGTGCATTTATTAATGTACAGGGCCCAGTGTGGTAGGTGTCATGTGCCGCGTGTGTAACAGGTGCTTAAATGTAGTGGTGTATGATGTCTTCACGTGTGACACGTCCATCCATGCCATCGCAGCGCTGTGCAATAGGCATCTTATTGTTACTGTCATCCTCATCCTCTGGTGGGTGCATGTCCATGTCAGGGGGTAGGGGAACATTGCGCCTGATGCACATGTTGTGCAACAGGCAAGCACAATTTTCCCAACCTTTTCAGGGCTGTACATCAGTGCTCCCCCCAATCTGCTCAGGCAGCAGAACCTGGCCTTCAACAAGCCAAAAGTCTGCTCTATGGTGCAGCGGGTACGTACATGGGCACGGTTGTATGCATGCTCATGGATATTTTGGGGTTGCCTGACGGGGGTCATCAACCATGGCATCAGGGGATACCCAGCATCACCTGCACGGGAGCAATAGAAAGTGTACATGTCAATTTCCTGGTAATTTCATGTTGGCACAGGCTGTATAGTGTTCTTTGAGAAGATTTACATGCTCAAGCAAAATTGAGTTTAGTTAGAATATGTTCATTTTCATTTACCAGAAGGGCACTTTGTCAGAATGCACATGGGGTGTGTGTTGTGCACTTGCATTCACATGGACCAGTCACAGACAACATGACTTCTAATGCGTTTCGTTCAACCGCCACACATGGAATGGATGTAAATGTCAGTAATGTGTTACACATGAATTCCAACGATATGTCCATGTACTACCGTACTTTTAGCATTCAAATGATATGCATGTGTGATTTAGTGGTACTAATGGTATGCAGTCTTTATTACGAATCCTTGACACTTCACAGGTCATCAAGATATGAGCCAGACAGAGTGTATAGGGAGAGAGGCTGATGGACTGCCCATTACGCAATTAAAAGTTACCATCCCCCGGAGAGGCCACCAGGGGGCGCACAGGCAATGGCTGCCTGATTCCCATGCTCCGCCAATGGCCAGGTCTTAACCGGGACTGAGCCCACCCCAAAGACCCCCCCGAGGCGAAAGAGAGGGCCGAAGAGCAGGGAGAACCCCTGGTGCCCCCGCGGAGCGAAACAGCGGGGTCGAAGGACCCAGGGAAAGCGGAGATCCGGGGCTGCAGATCCAGCAGCGGGAGCGCCGCAGAGGGCCCGGGCGGCGCGAAGCTGGAAGTCGGAGCCGAGGCCCATCGCACAGGAGAGCGGGAAGGGAGGGTCGCCCTCCTACGCCGCGGCGGACACCCGTCCCCCGCGGTGCTAACACAGAGCGGGAACCGGTGGGACCCACCCTGGGGAGAGGTCTGCCGACACCTCCCAAGCGGGAGACGCGCCCGACCCGGGGAGGGGAGCGCCGGCCTGAATAGGCCACTGTGAGGTGAGAGCTCTGGAGCGGACTCAGAGGCCCCCGGTGGGGGTCGGCGGGCTGGCCGCAGGGCGGGCGACGGCTTCTCCGCCCCCCCGCCCCCACAGCGGGGGAGGTGCCAACACGACTAGCACACACGGGCCATGTCCACGGCTGGGCACCCCACCCGCGGCAAGGAAGACACAAAGGGCAAGGAAGGCCCAGAGGACGCCGGGTGTGAGGCCCCCGCCGGGGAACGGCGGGGCGTGTGCCCGCCCAGAGGGGTCCCCCAGGCACAGCAGAGACCAGTGAAAGAAGAGAGAAGCGGCCTATCCCCTCGGGTCCCCAATCCCACCACCGGAGAGAGCCTCGGGCTCAAGCATCACGCTAACAGGGCACGCGGCCCACCAGCACAGAGTGATCAACGCGGTAAACGAGCACCCCTACCCCCCCAAGGAAGACACAAAGGGCGCGGAAGGCCCTGAGGATACCGGGTGTGAGGCCCCCGCCCGAGGCCGGCGGGGCGTGTGCCCGCCCTTCCACCAGTGGGGCACAGGTGGACCCGCAAAGTGACCCACCAGGAGCTCCCCCCCAGCCCAAGTACACCCAATGGAGAGCCCAGGGGGGGACTGAATGGACTGGCAGAGGAACTTGCAGAAATACCGCTACCGAGACCCAGGCCCCTACGGAAAAGACCCGGTCCGAGTCCGGGAGATGGCCCACTCGAAGGCCGCTGCCCCCGCAACGGAGGCAATGGAAAGGGGCTTTGCATCTATCTTGCAAGAAATTAGAGACATGCGCTCCGACATTGCCCAGAAGTTTGAGAAGATGGAGCAACGGGTTGACAAAGTTGAGGACAGACTCCTACAGGTTGAATCCAACCAATCCTCCTCAACAACCCTGGAGATAGAGACTAATATGAGGTTATCAGCCCTGGAGAAGAAGGAGGAAGAGAGGTCTAGACAAATGGACGATTTTGAGAATAGGGAACGGAGAAACAACCTCAGGTTTTTTGGGGTCCCGGAGGCAGAGGGGGAAACAGAGAGAGAGCTAACCCAAATGGAGAAGACACGGGTACTGGAAGCAGCCAGGAGAGCCCAAGAGATAACGTACAACAACTCACAGGTCTCCATCTTTCAAGACCTCTCCGCATACACACTATCCAAACGCAGGATGTGCCGCCCCCTCACACAGCTGCTGAAAGAAAAGGGAGTACGATATAGATGGGGCTTCCCCTTCTCCCTAACCTTCGAATACCAGGGCCAACGGACGGCGTTGATCACGGAGGAAGACATCAAAGGAGCCATCAGGACTAGGTGGTGGACCCACCCCCCCGAAGGGAGCCATCAGGACCGGCGACGGGCGGAGCAAGTGGCCCGGGCCCGGCGAGCGAAAGAAGGAAGAAATCTGGGGCACGGAAATTTAGGAAAATGAACACACCCTCACCAGCGAAAGAGGCAGAGCGGAATGACTCGGAGGGATGATTACCAAGGGGTTCCAGCCAGCACTGGCGCGAAAGAATGGTCTCCCGGGATGACCGGAGTTAGCCAACTACCTACAGGGCAGCAATCCGGGGATCATCGAAAGGCAAGAACGGTACCAGAATCAGGCTGAACAGCAAGTACAAAGGGGGTAATTACGGGAACGAAATCGGGGGGGGCTCACAAGAAGGAGGTTTTGCAATGATTGCCTGGCCGAGAGGGGCAGGCTGGTGGTCCGGCCAAAATGCCAGCAATGGCGGAACTATCTGGCTGGACGCCGGGGCAGGGGGTGGGGGTTCACGTCCAAGTTGGTGTTTGTTTGTTGGGGAAAGCGTTAGGGGGGCAGTTGGGGGTTCATTTCAATAGCGTCCAACCGGTGTATCAAGGGGGGCAAAAAGGGAGAACCGATGCGAAGTTTTTGACCAGTAGGGCAGGAAACATTGATTATGGCTGACAGCCATCCGGCCCTGGGAGTGGATACCCTGAATGCGCGGGGGCTGAACACCCTAACAAAAAGATCTCTGATTTGCAGAGAGTTTAAGCGGGCGAAATTAGACACACTGGGCAAGGGGGAAGGAGCCCAGGCTGCGGGGGGGGGAGGGGAATTGAGGAGGTCTTCCATGCATCCCACAGGACTAAGAAAAGGGGGGTGGCCATATTGATAGGAAGGAACGTAGGGTTTGAGAAGGAGGCGATCTTGAAAGATCCCAAAGGCTGTTACCTGCTGATACGGGGCGCCCTACAGGGGTCCCCCATTACCCTGGCGGTGGTGTATGGCCCGAATGAGAGCCAGGCCCAATTCTGGGAGGAAACCAGAGACAAGCTTAGTCTATTCACGCAGGGCCCACTGGTGGTTGGGGGTGACTTCAACATGGTCCTGGATCCCTCCATAGATAGGAAGCGGATGGGCCCCCTCAACCCCAGGCCCACAGAAGAGGCCATGGCACAGAGCTTTCGAAGAGTGAATGAGGACCTGGGCCTGATAGCTACTGTCCCGACCCCTAGGACAGGGATCCCCTCCTTTACTTACTACTCAGCCATACATAATTCATTTTCCAGGATAGACTACATCCTAACGGACGAAATTCTTCGTCCGTATGTAGCAGGCTACAGGATAGATCCAGTCCCCTGGTCGGACCACGACATGGCCCGAGTCACCATCACAATGGGCTGGAATAGGGAAAGCAGAGGGCGCTGGAAATGCAATGACGCCCTGCTAAAGGATGAGGTCATTGCTCAGGAGGTCTTGGACTCCATAACAGAGTTCTTTGAGCTTAATGACAACGGGGAGGTAAACACGCACACGCTCTGGGACGCCTTCAAGGCAACCCTAGGAGGAGTCCTTATAAAAATAGGCGCTCTAAAGAAGAGGGAGAGAGAGGCCCAGGAGAAAGCCCTGCGAGAAAAAATAGACCGTCTCCAACTGGGTGGATCCCTGACCCAACCCCTAGACCATGACTGGGTGGCAGCACTGGAGGACTATAGGCTCCAACTAAAAGACCTCCTCCTACACAAAACGGAGAGGAGTCTTCAAATGGTTAAGCAAAAATATTATGAGAAAGGGGACAAGGCGGACAGGATCCTTGCCTGGAAGTTAAGGGAGGTACAGAACAGTAGGAGGGTAAAGGAGGTGAGGGACGCCCGGGGACTCCTTGGCTGCGACTCTCCCCATATAGGAGAGGCTTTCTGACAATACTACAGAACCCTCTACTCTTCCGAATACAATGGGGACGACACCCAGATAGAAAACTTCCTGAACTCCATACAGATTCCATCCCTCTCCGGGGAAATGTCTGAGGGGTTGGAGGGCCCGATAACCGAGGATGAGGTGGACAAGGTGATTAGTGGGATGAAGGTGGGACCTACCCCGGGGGAGGACGGCTTCTCCGTCCTCTTTTACAAGAGATTTCGCTCCTCCCTGGCCCCTTACCTAGCAAGGGTCTTCAACGCGGTGCTAGAGGGGGACATCCTCCCAGAATCCATGATGGGAGCCATTATAGCGGTCTTGCCCAAAGAGGGAAGGGATCCAGCGGATTGTTCTTCCTATCGCCCCAAATCACTATTGAACATTGACGTCAAGATCTTGGACAAGGTGGTGGGGAGGAGGTTGGAAGGTATAATGCCGAAGTTAGTACACGGGGACCAGGTGGGCTTTATCAGAGGAAGGCAGGGGTCAGATAACATCCGCAAAACAATCGACCTTTTCCACTTCGCCCAATCGTCGGAATTGGACGCATGCGTCCTTTCCCTGGACTCGGAGAAGGCCTTCGACAGGGTGGAGTGGCGCTACATGGAACTCCTCCTCCGCAGGATGGGCTTTGGAACTCACATCATGCTTTGGATAACCGCCCTCTATCGACCCCCAACGGCAAGGGTACAGGTGAATGGGATATTATCCAAATCATTCCCCCTCTCCCGCGGGACAAGGCAGGGACAAGGCAGGGATTCCCACTTTCTCCCCTGATATACGTCCTCACGATGGAGGCGTTGGCAATAGCGGTCAGAGCCAACCCGGATATCAGGGGTACTAAAAGGGGTGAGGTAGAATTCAAGCTCTCCCTGTTTGCGGACGATGTCCTGGCCTACCTGGTGGACCCGGGCTCCTCGCTCCCCCCCTTCCTGGCCCTGGTTTCTGCTTTTGGTCGCTTTTCTGGCCTAAAAATAAACACTGAGAAATCTGTCATGCTACCAATGAGAACAATAGACCCAGTGCTAGACGGGGTTAAGGTGGGTAAGGTTGCCTTAAGGTATCTGGGGGTACTTCTCACCAGGGATCTAGCGAATTTGGGAACAGCCAATTATAACCCCATGATTGCGGTGATCACTTCAGACTTGAGGAGATGGGGGAAGATGATCCTTTCTTGGTACGGCCGAATGACTGCAATCAAAATGAACGTACTCCCTTGGCTCATGTACCTCTTTACTGCACTCCCGACAAGAGTCCCAGCACATAGCTTCAGAGATTTACAGAACTGGGTACGAGACTTTGTATGGCAGGGGAAAACCCCGAGAACCGGAAGGGCCACGCTGACCCTGCCAAGGGAGGAGGGGGGATTTGGGCTACCGGATTTCCACCTATACTTCTGCACGGCGCAACTGTGTATCCTCCTGGAGCACATGAAAGAGGGGCTGGGAACGTACTGGTCTTACTTAGAGGACATGGACGCCCACCCCCTAAAGGTCCGAGATCTCCTATGGGCACCACGCAGGATGATCCCGAAACACCTAAGATCCCATCCGACCCTGGGAGTCCTCTGGGACATCTGGAAAGAGGGCCCCAGCACCGCTCACCTTACCACATGGCCGTCTCCGATGTCCTCTCTCTGGGGCCACCCTTTCAACCTGGGAGGGCAGGGGTTCAGGCACTCTCAGATCTGGTCACATAAGGGCCTGGAGTGGGCTGGGCAGATGTTCAGAGAAGGCGAATTCCTGCCTTATGAGGACTTGAAAGATGCTCTCGGACAAGGATCACTTTCCATCTTCGAGTACCTCCGCCTAAAGGGCATCCTTTGCGCCCAATCATAGGGCCCAAACCTGAGGAGGCAGTTGACTCCTTTTGAGAAGCTTCTAGACTCAGCGACATCCAGGAAGGGGGCGGTGTCCAGTGTGTATAAAATACTGAACACCTACAACCTGTCACGCTCACCTGATTCCCACGGAGGCGCAGGTCTGGCTTCGAGTGCTGATGCTTCTTCTATGGTGAAGCACAGGACTCTGAAGATGGACTCACTGGCTCGCAGGAATATTCCCCTGTGCGTGAAAAGGGAGAATTACCTACTGACGGAATAATGCTCAAGCCTCCCACTCCCTTCCAGCCCTCCACGATACCCTTCCTCGATTCCCCGTGAAGTCTCACCTTAGGGTCTGGAAGGATGAGTTCTCCATCCTGCTTCTGATGCAGGGGCGCGTTGAAACCCAGTTACTTCACTGGATTGAGGTTTGATGGGAGTTCAAATAAGCTTGACTATTCAGGTAAGGCGCTGTAAGAGTTCTGTAGCAAGTTCAAAAGTTCAAGCCTTATAATAATGTTCATTGTCTTATTGCAGCAAGCGCTAATCGCTTATGTCTTTTTTCCCCTTAGGGGCCGGGGTTCGGAATGCCGGAGATATGGCGCCGACCCGAAGTGAAACGTGCAGTTCCAGTAAATGACAGGTAAGTTCTGGATGAGCGTTCGGGTAATGTCTTTGCATTCGCTCATTCAATGTCTTTGTCTTTTTTCCCCATAGGGGCCGGGGTCGGGAATGCCAGGAAGCGGCAGGACCCGAAATGAAATGGGAATGACCCAACAGGTAAGTCTTAGAAGGAAACTGAGCTTTTCCTATTCCCTTCCTTCTCTCACCTTGTGTTCTTGTCTTTTTCTCTCTAGGCTCTGGGAAGTGGCTGCGGATCCGGATGATCGCTGCTGAAGATGGAGGTGCCCAGGAAAGGTGAGTGAAATGCAGCGCTGCAGCGATCGAAGCGAAATGCTTTTAAAATGATGTCTTCCCCTTTCAGGATCGTCGGTGTGAAGTCTCCGTGATGCTGCTTTAGCAGGTAAGGTCTTCTTTCTCCCCAATTCTCTCTTAGCAGGTGACCCAGGATGCTGACAGGCGTGGCTGAAGTCTAGATGCAGGAGCTGACACGGTGAGCGTCCAGCTGCGAGGAGCAGAACAACGCGAAGCGTGAGTTGCTGATCGGGCGTGGTTTAAATAGCTTTGGAAGAAGTTCCAGGTATGTATCCTTCCACCGATCAGGTATGTATCCTTCCCCGACCACACCCAGGGGAAAGTAGGTCCACAGGTAAAGTAGTTCCATTCAGGCCTCAAGAGGGCCTGGATGTAGCAGCATGGTCTGCATCAGGTAAGTGCACCTTAAAACACTTGAACACATGTCTAGCTTTATGAGCCTGGCGCCTAAGGCGCCAGGACAGGGGTCCAACATGAGCTTGGCGCCTAAGGCGCCAGGACTGTGTCCAAAGGGCCCCAGCTTGGGCCCGCTGGCACTTCCCTGGGGGAAATGATGCCTGCCTCTGGGGTTGCTGGGTCGGACCTGGCTCCTTGGAGGTAGGCATCATGACAGTACCCCCCCTCAAGGCCCCTCCCAAGGTTCTTCCCTCCGGGGGTTTTGGCTTGTTCGGAAATCTCCGGTGGAACCTTTGTATTAATCGAGGTGCGTGAACATGGTTACTAGGCTCCCACGATCTCTCCTGAGGCCCATATCCCTTCCAAGATAGAAGAGTTTGGACTTTAACACCTTGGAGTCCAAAATGTCTTTAACTTCGAATTCTAATTCCCCTTCAATTTGAACTGGGTCTGGAGGCTTGGACAGTCGGGTCCCTGGTTGTACTGGCTTCAAAAGTGATGCATGAAAAACTGGATGAATACGCATGTTAGACGGTAAATCCAGTTTAAAGGCCACGGGATTGAGTATAGCCTTGATGGGATAAAGTCCTATGAATCTGGGATTGAAAGTTCGCGGGCCCTTGAGGGGTAAATGTTTCTTTGCTAGCCATACCTGATCTCCTACTTGGTAAGGAGGAGTTTTACTTCGGTGCAAATCAGCGTTTTTTTAATACTTTTTCTTGGCTTGCTGTAACTGAGTTGCAGCTTCTTTGAAGGCTTGGGTTATTGTGGAATGCAGATGATTTACTGCGGGCATTTCCAGGGTCAGAGGTGGATCTAGATCAGAGGTCCGAGGATGGTGACCATACAAAGTATAAAAAGGAGTCTGTCCGGTTCCAGAATGCACTGAATTGTTGTATGCATATTCTGCGATCCAAAGGATGTCTTTCCAATTTAACTCGGATTGGTGTAACATGCACCGAAGATATTGCTCGAGAGTCTGATTGGTTCTCTCGGTTTGTCCGTCGGTCTGGGGGTGATGGCTGGTGGATAGCCGCACATCTATTTGTGCTAGTTGGCAACACTTCTTCCAAAAATGGGAGATAAATTGACTTCCACGATCCCAGACTAATATGGAAGGGAAACCACGTATGCAAACTATATTCTCCAGAAATTCCTTGGCCAAGATGGAAGCTGAAGGCAAACCTTTTAAAGGGATAAAGTGGGCCATTTTGGAGAATAGATCCACAATTACAAGGATAGTGTTGTAACCAGCACAAGGAGGCAGGTCAGTTATAAAGTTCATTGACAAGGTGTGCCATGGTGCCGGTGGAATATCCGAGGGTTGAAGTAGGCCGGCTGGCCTTTTCTTTTGACCCTTGTTTTGGGCGCAAATTCCGCAAGACAAAACAAAAGACTTTATGTCTTTTCTCCAAGAAGGCCACCAGAAGTGGCGTTTGATTTTTTCCTCCGTTTTAGCGATACCAGGGTGTCCTTCCATTAATGATTCATGATGATGGGCAATAACAAGTTCTTGCAATTCTTTACTAGGCAGAATCAACCGCTCCTGGAAGTAGGGGAAGTCATCCTTAATGGTGTAATGAGGACCCTTTTTTACTCCATTCCAGTAAGGCTGAAGAGTCTAGAAGTTGTTTTACTTGCGTTTGGATGTCCTCAATAGTTTGCAATGAAGTTAGGCCTAAGATTCTTTGTTCTGGTATGATTGGCACAGGTTCTAAACTCGAATTGGGTTCTTCCATGCCAATCCGGGATAAGGCGTCCTCTTTAACATTCTTGCAGCCAGGGCAATAGGTAATTACAAAATCAAATTCCGCAAAGAATAGAGCCCATCGGAGTTGTCGTGAAGATTGAGCCTTGGCCGTCTTTAAATACTGTAAATTTCTGTGGTCCGTAATTACGGTGATGGTGTGTCTTGCCCCGAGAAGGTAGTGACGCCAAGCCTTGAAAGCAGATTTAATAGCCAGTAACTCTTTGTCGGTAATTGCGTAGTTGATTTCAGGAGGAGAAAATTTCCTGGACCAAAAGGCCACAGGGTGTAGTTGGTTAGTTTCTGGGTCTCTTTGCGACAGGACAGCTCCCATGGCCGAACTGGATGCGTCGGTTTCCACAATGTAAGGGAGATCTGGGTGCGGGTGCTTCAATATAGGTGCAGAGGTGAATTTGGTTTTCAGGTCCTGAAAGGCTTGTTCGGCCTCAAGAGTCCATTCAAAGCGTTTGTTTTTCTTTAGGAGAGCTGTGATGGGTTGGACTGTTCGGGAAAATTCCGGGATGAATCTTCGATAGAAATTGGCGAAGCCGAGCATGCTCTGAACTCCCTTCACCGAGCTAGGAGATGGCCATTTGAGGATGGCGTCCACCTTTCGCGAGTCCATTCGGACTCCTTGAGGTGTCAGGATAAATCCGAGAAACTCCACTTCTGTGGTATGAAAAACACATTTTTCGAGCTTTGCAAATAGTCTGTGCTGGCGCAATTTCTCAAGAACTGCCCTAACATGTTTTCTGTGATCGGTTTCTGCAGAGGAGTACACCAGGATGTCGTCAATATAAACAATGACACAGACGTCGATAAGTTCCTGAAGAACATCATTCATAAAGTACTGAAATGCGGCAGGTGCATTGCACAAACCGAAGGGCATCCCCTGATATTCGAAGAGCCCAAATTTGGTGCGGAATGCAGTCTTCCACTCGTCGCCTTCTTTTATACGCACCAGGTGATAAGCTCCTCGGAGATCTAACTTGGTGTACACACAAGCGTCTTTCACCTGGTAGATAAACTCAGGGATCAGGGGCAGAGGATAACGATTCTTAATCGTTATTTGATTTAGGGCGCGATAGTCTATACATGTTCTAAGGTCGCCCTCTTTTTTCGGCACGAAGAACAGAGCTGAGGAGACAGGAGACTTGGACGGGCGAATAAAACCATTGGCTAGGTACTGATCTAAATACTGACGCAAATGTAGGTTCTCAGGTTCCGTAAGAGCATAAATCCTACTACAAGGTAGTTGAGCATTGGGTACCAGATCGATTTGGCAATCGTAAGACCGATGGGGAGGTAACGTGTTAGCCTGTTCGTTCTGAAAAACGTCTTGGAATTCTTGGTATTCAGACAGTAGCTGTACAGGGGTGGAAGTTGCTGAGGCTAGACCCATAACTGGATTTCTTGGGTAACAAGTTGGTTCACAATCAGGAAAACTTATCTTCTTTGCTCGCCAGTCGATTCTGGGATTATGTGTTTCTAACCAAGGAATTCCAAGAATTACTTGAAATTGTGGGGCCTTGATCACATCAAACACGATTGCTTCCCGATGTCCATCCTGACCCACCAGTGTCATTTCAACAGTGGAATGCGTACAGGCCCTGAGGCGATTTCGGTTCCATCTACTGTAGTAATGACATCTTGGGTTACTTTCGGGCGGAGAGGGAGCTTAATCCAGGAAGCCAATTCACGGTCTATGTAATTTCCAATAGCTCCACTGTCGATGTATGCTTTTATAGCATGCAACAGCTGAGGCTGTTTTGGGTCCACTAGCACCATTGGCATGACAAAATGCGAGGTCAAAGAGTTTGGTTTCAAGCTCGGCAAGCGGACCCGTACGCTTGTCGGGCTAGGTCGTTTCCCGAATCAGGTGTCAATAAATCGTTATCAGTGGCTCCAACCACCTTCTTCGGTGGTTTAACCGGACAATTTCGAAGAAAGTGACCGGAAGTCCCGCAATACAGGCAAAGTTGCATTTGCCGCCTTCTCTCTCTTTCCTTCCGTGTTAATGGTCCTTTAACACCGCCGATTTGCATAGGTTCGGATACATCGGTACTCTTGGAGGTAGCGTGGGTTTTGATCGGTACTCGGGTTTCGTACTTGAACCGATCTGCTTTTCTATTTTGAAGTCTGTGATCAAGTTGAACCACCAAGTCTATGTAGTCTGCACAGACCTGGGGTGGATCTACTATCTGAGCTAGAACATCCTTAAGCTCTCCGCGCAGGCCTCGATGAAACAACGTGATCCTTTTGTTTTCTGGCCATCCAGTTTCCACAACCAGTCTATTAAAGGTGGCAACGTAGGACAGAAGATCCTGATTACCTTGTCGTAAGGATAGCAGTTCGTTATCAAGGGCCTGTCCTTGAGAGTGTCGAGCAAACAATCTTTCCATGCTGGCCTGGAAACCCTGAACATTCTGGAGAATGGGATCATCCTGATTTACCAATGGAATAGACCAATCGGCAGCACTGCCACTGAGGTAAGATAGTATAAAGGCTACCTTGGTCTGGTCGTTAGGGAAGGCCCCGGGTCTGCATAGAAAGTGTAAACGACATTGGTTCATAAAGACGGCATATTTCTTGGGATCCCCCGCAAAACGTTCAGGCGGGGCCAAAGGCATGTGTCCAGGTAGATTGATTTGTACCGGGTTATTCAAACCCATTGATGTGGAAGTATCTCCGGAATTAGGTAAAGGAGTGTGCCCTGCCTGGGCCTGCAATAACCTTTTGGCCAGGTCATCTGTTCTTTCCTTAGATAGGATCAGTTCTCTTTTGAGAGCGTTAGTCTCCTGGCGGGCTGAGTGCACTTCTGCCCGTAATTCCCCCAAAAGCTGGGCCAGCTGATCTGTCTCGGAAGTCTCCATAGCGCCCGGGTGGGAAATTATGGGTAGGCTTCGCGTTCTGTCACGCTCACCTGATTCCCACGGAGGCGCAGGTCTGGCTTTGAGTGCTGATGCTTCTTCTATGGTGAAGCGCAGGACTCTGAAGATGGACTCACTGGCTCACAGGAATATTCCGCTATGCGTGAAAAGGAAGTATTACCTACTGACGGAATAATGCTCAAGCCTCCCACTCCCTTCCAGCCCTCCACGATACCCTTCCTCGATTCCCCGTGAAGTCTCACCTTAGGGTCTGGAAGGATGAGTTCTCCATCCTGCTTCTGATGCAGGGGCGCGTTGAAACCCAGTTACTTCACTGGATTGAGGTTTGATGGGAGTTAAAATAAGCTTGACTATTCAGGTAAGGCGCTGTAAGAGTTCTGTAGCAAGTTCAAAAGTTCAAGCCTTATAATAATGTTCATTGTCTTATTGCAGCAAGCGCTAATCGCTTATGTCTTTTTTCCCCTTAGGGGCCGGGGTTCGGAATGCCGGAGATATGGCGCCGACCCGAAGTGAAACGTGCAGTTCCAGTAAATGACAGGTAAGTTCTGGATGAGCGTTCGGGTAATGTCTTTGCATTCGCTCATTCAATGTCTTTGTCTTTTTTCCCCATAGGGGCCGGGGTCCGGAATGCCAGGAAGCGGCAGGACCCGAAATGAAATGGGAATGACCCAACAGGTAAGTCTTAGAAGGAAACTGAGCTTTTCCTATTCTCTTCCTTCTCTCACCTTGTGTTCTTGTCTTTTTCTCTCTAGGCTCTGGGAAGTGGCTGCGGATCCGGATGATCGCTGCTGAAGATGGAGGTGCCCAGGAAAGGTGAGTGAAATGCAGCGCTGCAGCGATCGAAGCGAAATGCTTTTAAAATGATGTCTTCCCTTTCAGGATCGTCGGTGTGAAGTCTCCGTGATGCAGCTTTAGCAGGTAAGGTCTTCTTTCTCTCCAATTCTCTCTTAGCAGGTGACCCAGGATGCTGACAGGCGTGGCTGAAGTCCAGATGCAGGAGCTGACACGGTGAGCGTCCAGCTGCGAGGAGCAGAACAACGCGAAGCGTGAGTTGCTGATCGGGCGTGGTTTAAATAGCTTTGGAAGAAGTTCCAGGTATGTATCCTTCCATCGATCAGGTATGTATCCTTCCCCGACCACACCCAGGGGAAAGTAGGTCCACAGGTCAGGTAGTTACATTCAGGCCTCAAGAGGGCCTGGATGTAGCAGCATGGTCTGCATCAGGTAAGTGCACCTTAAAACACTTGAACACAGGTCTAGCTTTATGAGCCTGGCGCCTAAGGCGCCAGGACTGGGGTCCAACATGAGCCTGGCGCCTAAGGCGCCAGGGCTGTGTCCAAAGGGCCCCAGCTTGGGCCCGCTGGCACTTCCCTGGGGAAAATGATGCCTGCCTCTGGGGTTGCTGGGTCGGATCTGGCTCCTTGGAGGAAGGCATCATGACACAACCTTCAAGGAAGAAGGAGCTTCCGCCTGTTCTGGAACGACCTGGCGGGCGAGGAGATCTCTGAGGACGCCTGGGCCAAAATATTCGAGATAGCATTCCATGGGAACCTATTCACCTCGGACATGGAGCATAACTTTAAGATAATACAGGGGTGGCACAGAGACCCTGTAAAACTGTCTAAAATGTTCTCAGGGGTGTCACCGAGGTGCGCGAGAGGTTGCGGTCAGACGGGATCTAGAAGCCACATGTGGTGACACTGCCCGAAAGTACAGACCTACTGGGAGTCGGTGAGGGGCTGGATAGAGGAAGTAACAGAGGACAGTCTGCCACTAAATCCCTTAACGATGCTGCTGGGCCTCCCCCCGGAGGACACAGAGCTCCACCGATACCCAAGGATGTGGGAAACCATGCTGAGAGCAGGCAGGGTAGCCCTGGCCCAGAAATGGAAGAGTCCTGAACCCCCATCCAAGGAGGACTGGCTGAAAAAAGTAAAAAACATGTTTCTGATGGACAAACTAACTGCCATGGTGAACAATGACACAAGCTCATTCCTCACAGACTGGTACGGGGTGCAGCAATCCTGGGGATGGGATGTCCATTGAACTTAAGGGAAGGTGCCTATCCATAAGGGAACGGGTTAAGCCCCGCAAGACATAACACTATGGTTTGGGTCCCCACGACCTGGGGAACGGAGGCATTAAGCCAGCTAAAGACGCGGTCACAAATCGCATCGCCCTCGAGGCTTGAGAGACGGAGCCAACACAGGGAGTCTCCCATGAACAAATCACCGGAATGGACACGGGGGGGGTGTCAGGGGTTTGGGGGGGGCTACAAAGGGAGGGGAGGAGGGGTTGTTCAGTTTTTCCTTTGTTGTTTGTCATATAAAAATGCTAATAAAAACTAAAGTTAAAAAAAAAAAAAGTTACCATCCCTCATTCCTAGATAATGAGACCAGACAATCGCTTTGTATTTGCCCTTGTGGAGCAGTTTGCGTCTGTGTGGTTCTAGGGAGTACTGTAGGTGCCCTAAATAGGCTTCTAATGAATAATCAGTGTTCTTTCTTTTATGGATCATGTGTTTGGAGACAGTGTATGATACCAATTCTATCTATTTATTGGAGGTTTAGCTAATATTAACGTGTGGGACACTCTTGAATTGTGTTTCATTGAGTCTTTTGGCTTGTTGCTTTACTGTACCTGGCTAACAAAGACTGGTTGTATTCTTATAAAACTTTAATTAATCTGTGAGTACACTGCTTGAATCTTGGCAACTGCTATCACGTTTAGCCTTCGTTCTGCCATTCCCATCCTCCCTTATTCCAGTATAACCTTGCCACTAATTGACAGTCACTGTCTGAGCTCTGCACAGCTATGTATTTCTGTGAATTCAACTCGTTTGAGCTTTCCCGAGGTTATGAGGCCCTGCTCTTTCAGAAGCAAGCTGCAGCTTACATTTATTTTTTAGAAGATGGCGACTGCCCAATGATATTCTCACTTCTGCATTAGCTAGCTATATTAGTACATTGTTCATGTTGCATTCTCCTTATACATTAGATATGTTAGTGTTCTTCGTGTCTGTGGATGCTATGTTAATATTCTTCATGTATAATGCATATTTTAACTAGTGTACATGTTCTTCATGTGGAGTGCATGTTTGCTTTGTGTCTAATGGATGTGCTTGTTACTGCTACATCAGCTTAAATGCTTTTGCCATTTTCAGTTTAAATTGTCTCCATGTCCTGCTGTACCTGTCTGGGATAAGGGTGGTGTGATTGTCTCAGTGAGTAATGCTTCTAGCCTGTGTGGGTCTGGGCAGGGGGTGGGCAGAAGCTATGGATGATGTATTGATCTGCCTCCCAACATTCCTCCCCTCTGGTCGAGTCCTCAACCACACTCTTCCTTCTGCTCTCCCCCAAATAGGGCTCTTTGGTTATACATATTTTAGTCAGGCCCCCCCAAAAGCTACCTCCACATTGTACATGTACATCTGGAGTCCAGATCATATAGCAGCACTCCGCATTGGAATCCCAATACTCTCAGTGGTCGGTGTAATTGTGAGGGTCCTGAGGATATATACATTTTGACCCAGGAGGTGCGATGGGGCTTTCCATTTTTTTAGTATGAGGTAAGTCATCTGTTTGTGTATACTCATGCATGTGAGTATCCAAGTTGATCACTGTTTTCACTCCTATTGCTTTTTTGGCATTCTTTTTGCATTGGCTCATTGCTATTCTTAATGTACAGAAAGCTAGTAATACCAGTTCTAGTATGCCCACTAGTATTTTGAAAGCGTTAGCCAACCAGATGGCTATCCATGAGAACAGGTAGTTACACCAGTCATCATTTGCAATGTCTTCCAACACTTTCACCATTTTTGTATGCAGGTCTGTCAAGGTGGCTATTGTCAGAATACCCCAGGTGGCTGGAGGGAGCATGCAGCACCAAAGCAATGTGAGTGGTGGTAATCACGGGAAAAGAGTGACACAGAGGTTAAAACCCCTTTATTTTAGGACCTTGCTTTGTGTCCTTTGCAGGCAAAGGGCTAGATGTGGGCAAACCAGCCCCCTAGCCCTTCAAACCAAGAAAAGGAGGACCCGGACTACATTTCCCAGAAGCCTGTGTTGTTAACACCCCAGGCCCTAAGACCCAACGGGGAGGTAGGTGTAGATGCTACCTCCGCGCAAGGCCAAGATCGTGACAGCTATGGACTCTGTGAGGATCCCACTCTCGCCATTGTGGGCAGGTGTCTATGTGCAGCAAGGCGGACCAATTGTTGCACACACTCCCCCCTCCATAGCTGTTATCAGGTCAAGGATATATCTGTTTTGGAGGGTCATGAGCCTGACTTCTCTCAGCTCCTTCATTATGGCATTGAAGCCTTTTACTGTTGTATGTATGGTTTGCAACAGTGCCCATCAGTTTATTTGCAGTCATTTGGCATTTGTATTAGCCTGCAACCAGGGAGTAAAAAATGATTTAAAGAACATTTCTGTTCTACGCAACAATGTATGCTCATCTGGTATGTTGTCATACACCGTTTCCATATTTCCCGAGATATAGTTACCCCTTTTTGTGTGTTTGAGGGGGCGGGACCTCTTATTTCTTAGGTGTGTGTTCATCCAGGGAAAATTGCCAAACCACACTTCTGTTTTGCCTGCCTGGTATCCATGGGGGCACCACATGATACTGGATGGCGATCTAAGCGCTATCCCGGATCCATCTCTGCTTGGTTATGTGCCAGACATTGGGTAGCACATTAGGTTTTTGTGCGTTGAACTCTCTGTCCTGTGTCTCTGTGCAGGGGCGTGTGGTTGGTGTGGGCATTCCGTGGACCTAGTTGCTTCACTGGTCTGTGTGCCCTTATGTCGGGTCCATACCGGCTGTTACTCTGACTCTGCTTGCTGTCTTCCAGGTGAGTTATAATGTCTTTTCCGGCTTTATTCTGTCTCTTTCTTTCCCTCTGTTTTCTCTGTCTTCTCAGCGTCTTGCTCAACTATGCTGTTCCCTAACAATGTCTCTTTTTGTTTTCACAGGGATGGTTGCGATCTCGGAGTTGCCGCGCTGATGGTGAAAACCACAGTGAGTTATTGATGCGTGGAGTGATGCTCTGTTTATTGGTGTTAATTGCTAACCTGTGTTCTCTTCTCTTCTTTGTACAGGTTGCGGTGATGTTCCGGAGTGATGAGCGATCGAAGCGCTGCTTGCCCAGGTAAGTGCTTTGTTAATGCTGACCTTGTTCCTTCTCCCTTGCAGGTTGCGGTGAAACCAGGAGATGGGCGAGGTAAGAGAAGTGCAGGGTGCTGCCAGGACTCGCTGCTTGCCCAGGTAAGAATTGTTATTAATGCTGTCCTTGTTTCTTTACCTTTGCAGGTTGCGGCGAACTCCGGAGATTGGCGAGGTAAGCGAAGCGCAGGATGGATTACTTCACAGGTAAGTGTTCTTGCTTGCTAATGCTGTTCTTGTTCTTCCAGGTTATTAAAGGAATACGGATCTACGGCTTCAGGATCGGGCCGCCGGAGAAGCAGATGAGCAGGAGCTGGACACGGTGAGCGTTACGCTGCAGGAGTGTAGAATAACTCGAAGTGTGTTTTGCTGTTTTGGTGTTGTTTAAATAGTTCCAGACCAAGTAGTTCCAGGCCCAGCCACACCCAAAACACTATACCGCATGGCTTGGTCCTAAAGAACTGAGCTGTGTAATAGGCCTCCATGTTGGATTAAGGTCCAAAACTGGTATTGATTTATTCCTGATAATGACCCTGGCACCAAAGGCGCCAGGACTGACTCCATGTACCTTCTTTCATGCCTGGTACATCAATAATGTGACCACACACTGTATTTATTCCTACCTTTGCCGTGCCCGCATTTTGGAAACATAAGGGTACATTTTTCAGTGGATTTATCAGCAAAGGTCCCCTCTCATCTTCTACCCAGGTGAGTCGTTTTGTATATTCAGGCCATTCCTTAAGACACTGGTTGTGTGTGTGCTGTACCACCTATTTACACTATCCTAGGAGTGCTAATGTTTTGCACCCTATCAGCCCTTCAACCCATCCTTCATCAATATCTACACTTCCTTTTATTTGTAACTGGCACCTATTCCAGCACCAGGGTATTTATTTTCCTTATGCATCATTACACTGCATCATTTTGTTCTCTTCTCTGGTAATTCCTCCTCCACTCATGCCTAATGATATAATCACTTAGTGTTGTGTTTTAGCACTGATCATTATGTTCTTTTACTTTATTAAATTATCCACCCGTACTGACTCTGCTTTTAAAACCCACTTTCTGTATGCTGTCTGACCCTAGAATTGTTCTCAGGTCATACATAGTACAACGGTTGTTAGGTAGTGTTTTGTTTGCAGGTACATCTGTTTATATGAACATTCTGGAGTCCCTCATGGCATAGGGATGATGGAACACACAGAACAACTCTCATCAGATGTCTCTCTCCCCACTTTGCTCATATGCTTGAACCCCAGGTAACATGAACAGAATTATAAATATACTTGCTCAATTGTCTTGAGTCACCTAAAACACTTTTTTCAATCTTTTAACCTCTGTGCTCACAACTAGGAATTATTCTGGTGTCAATTCATTTGACATTTCTAGGGTATTTATGCTCATGGTTACTGGCCTAGCAGTGTTATAAATTACCAAATCTCTTAATTCAATACAAATAAGAAAGTAAAGACCACAGAATGTAAGAGATGTCTCTTTGAACATGATAGCTACTGTGCCTACCTTTTGCAGATAACTAGAGACATAATCTCTTCTACATGCTAAAATAGAATATCAGATTTCATTCAGTAAATGAATTGCTCTACTAGAGGAAATGTCTCTTATTTCTTTTTAAAGTGATGAGTGCTTGCCTGGAAATCCTCCCTAAAGCGTTCAAGAAAAGCATGTGCTTTTCAATTTCAAACAATATAACTATTGATCTAATGTTTTTAGCTCTTAAAAAAGAATATGTTTTCAATAGAAATGCAGGTACCAGAAGAACATAATTGCATAAGCGTTCTGTGACAAATGGTATATGAAAAATGTTCTTATGCTGGAAATGTAGCTTATTCTTGCTGTTGCTCCTGCTGCTGATTGGCTCTGGTTATCAATGGGATCACAGAACATCTTTTTCACCTTTGGGTTCAGTATTTGCAGGCAAGGGGGGTCTCATCACTATACAGTTTGTCGTTGTTAAGATGAATCCACACGCGTCTTCCTTCAACCTTCACCGCAGATGAAGTAACAGCTTCTACAATATAAGGTCCTTGAAAATGTGGCTTGTGCCACTTCTGAACAAAGTTACAGCACGATACGTTGTCGCCTGGGTAGAGTACAAGAGGCTTCAACAAATTGTCCGGGTCAGTTTGTCCATCATTTTCATATGTGTTTCTCGAATCTCCGTGCCGCGTCTGCACATGTCGAGACATATATTTAACAGAGTCCTTCATAGCTGTCAAATAATCATGCATTTCCCTTCCAAACACAGTAGCAGCATTCTCAGCATCAGGGTGAGCCTGTGTGGGATGACCAATGGGCGTATGCATTCTGTGTCCCGTCACCAGTTCTTGTGGAGTCAGGTGATTGTCAGAGCCTAGCTAATTATGTAAGGCAAATAGAGCCAGGGGAAGGCCATGTAACCAGCTCTTTTTGAAAGTCTCTTTTAATTTGGCAATTCATTTTTTTAAGAGGCATTAAGGCACTCACAAACGCTGTTGTTTTGTGGGTGATAGGGCCATGAGAATGTGTACCTTATCCCCAAGAGGATAGTGATACGCTAAAATATTTTGTTGACAAAGTGTGGTCCGTTTTCATAATGTAGCATATCGCACACTTCCCACCTTGGAAATACCTCACATATGAGGATCTTCACTGCACATGTGGCATCTGGATGTGTGCATGGACCTGCTTCAATTCAGCGTGAAAAGGGACATGTGACTACTAACATATACCTGTAGCCATTACAAATGTGTGTCATATCTACATAGTTTATATGCAAATGCTGAAATGGTACCTCTCACAGTTCTCAGAGTATGTCCAGCAGCGAATTTCTGACAAATTAAAAAGCTGATAACCAAATATGCTGATTCAAACTGGGGATGAGCCATTCCTCTGAAATCAGTACTGCAAGACTCTCTCTGGATGAATGTGCTAGGTAGTGCAATGGCTCTAGTGCTACTGTAAGCAGCACTAGAGGCATAACAGGCTTCCTGGTGCTGTCCTGCCACCACATTGCATCTGTGGGGAACAATGAGAACCCCCCTCCTTTTCCATAGCTCTTGCTCTTCTGGTGGTGCCCTCCCCCTGCAACTCAATAATTTGTACTTTGGGCAGCAGATTAAAGCCCTCCTTCATCACCATGTTGTGTGCCCGTGTATATTTGTTTAGTGCGGCTGCAATGTCATATGCTTCTGGGAAATATGCCTCCCTTTCTGCTTATAGATCAGCGGCCTCATTGCTGTGGGATGCAATGTCTGAACATCTGGTGTGTACTGTGCATTTCACCACAGCGATAGCCAATGGGCGTTCAAGTGCGTCTATCACATAATGGCACATGCTGTACTGGAGTGCCGTCTGAGTGCACAAGGCTCCTCCTCTTCCACTGTGACAGTCCTGCATGTACTGTTGACATCACACAGGCAGAGTCAGAATACACCATGACCGCCTCGTCCTCATGCACTTCAAGCGCCAAAATCAACACTGCCAACTCTGCTGCTTGTGTTGAAAACTGTGATGGCAATCTTGTGCTTTTTACTGTCTCACAGCTGTCATTCTCTTCTGCATTTACCACTGCTGTTCCACTATGCCTCTCACCAGTGTTCTAGTCTATCGATGATGACCCGACAATGAAGCCAGTTATCCGCCTCCTAGGGTATTTTCCTTGACATGGGGTACTCCATCATAATAAGAAGAGTAGACGGTGCAATCATGCACACAATCTTGCTCGTTCTGCTAGGAATCTGGCTGGGTTTATTACTCGACACCTGACCATTTTTATCGATGGATTCAATATAATCACCTCATAGCCTGATGCTCTCTGTGTAGTCAATGTACTCTTGAGCTTTTCAAGGATGGCAAAAAGAGCATGTTCAACATATAATATAACCTTACAGCCCATAGTTATGCTGATGGATTTTTCAATTGTAAAGGCTGCTGCAGCCAATGCTTGCCAACATGGGTATTGGCCTCTCATTACTGGATCTTAGATCCCACTTAGAATGCTAATGGTTTGTGTCTGATGGTAGTTTTCTGTGCATTTTTGTATTCGGCTACAGATGAGAAGGGTTACACTTAATCTGATGGGATTCACGACGTGATGCTGTGCGGTGTATGAACTGGTTTTTCTGAAAGGCTGAAATGATTAAATGGATTATTTCATGACTCGATTTTATATCAGTATCACATCCAAATGCTGTCACTTGGATCTAGTCGTAAAGTTATGAGGCTGTTCGGAATGACAGGCACAGCATGGTTTTATTGGTCTGCATTTGGGATGCTTTCCCAGCTGAACCATCGTGCTCTTGTCTGGAACAGCGTATCACGTTGCAATTGTTTTATGTGGCAGTCACGCCTTTGACTTTTTATCTTTTCTTGATCCTTCCTTCGATGCCTGAACTGGCTTACTCATCTTGCCATGATATGGACTGAATTTCTGTTGCTTTGTCATTTCCTGATGACATTTTTAGAGGTTCCATGGTAATCTGGTGCTTTGGTGCCTTTTTGTGAGATCTTCTGGGGATTGTGCTGATTTTGGGAGGGGGAACTGCGTAGTATGGATGGCATTTTGACTTTTCCTTTCAAGAAAAAGTGAGTCAATTGCAATTACAGGGGTATTGTTCTTTGTAATGTTTGAACAATTTGTTTCCCTGATCGTTAATGCTCGCCATATCTAAGGTGTTCAATTGACTTCTATGTGTGCCACACATGTTGAATTGTGGCCTCCTTCATGGTCTAGCTTGGCAATGTAGATGTCACTGTGCTCTGTTTGTGGTGGGGAGGGGGTGATGACTTATAGTGTCTTGGTGATGGGTGTCAAAACTACAGATAATAGGATATGGGTGAGGAGGTACGGTTGGTCGGCTTGAGACTGTCGGGCTATTGGGGGGGACATGCTGTCGGTTTTACAATTGAAAATATAGATGTGAAATTGCTATCTTATGTGAAATTCAGTAGTTCTAGGTTGCTTCCTCTGGTTTTTATGACTCGGGCTGAGCTGGGAAAAGGGACAGGGTTGATACTGATGTTTTCTGCATTGTAACAATGGCCGCAGGCTCTGGGGTAATTTCAGTTCGAGAAGTAAGAGTGTTTGTAAATTTTGGATCTCAGTATCACCAAATGCCAATGTTGGGTGTACTGTTCGATATTATCTATGTGTTTGCTAGGTGTATTTGTTTGTTTATGTTTGTGTGTGTGGTGTTCGTCTTTATTGTCTTGTGGGCACAAGCACAACTCTCATTGGCTATATTCCCCTTACGTGTTTTGTTGTACAAACCGGCAATGCGGATCTCTAAATTGTGTTTTTATTCTGGATATACGCATGGTCTCAGCGTCCTATATGGAAAACTAGTGGTGCTGACCAAAATTATGGGGTTGTAGGAGAGATGTTGCTGCCCCCTTTTTCCAGGGAGTCTTTCTTGTATGTATTGGGACTTCTTCTTTTATATATGTGTAAAATGATAGTTATGGAGTATATGTTTGGATGCGTAGCGGGTGTGACTGCCATTGGAAATGAATGAATTGCGGGTGTGTTCGTGGAATTTTAAGGGACTTAATATTCCAAGAAAGAGAAAGGAAGTACTGAATAGACTGAAGAGGGAAAGAATAGATATCGCCCTTGTCCAAGAAACCCATTTGCTGGATGACTTAAAGCACCTTTTTAAAAATGCATGGTATACTAAATATGTTATGAACTGTTTTACTACCAAAGCAAGGAGAGTGGGTATTCTGTTGCACAAGGGCCTATCTTTGCAGTTGGAGAAAGTTGTGAAGGATGAGGAGGGGGGAGTAGTTTTGATTGATGTTAAATGTGAGGAAAAGCTGTTTACAATAGGTTCAATCTATGGGCCATGTGCCAGTAGTAACCCTTTATTTAAGAAACTGTCATTGCTTTTACGAGAAATGAATGGGGAACACATACTTTTAGGGGGCGATTTTGTGTGCTTGATGGTAAGTTGGTTCGTTCAGCACAATGTAGATACACTGCTGAAAGCTCAAGTAGGGCCTTCAATGCTCTTTTAGAAAATGTACATTTGGTGGATGCGTGGAGGTTTTTCCATCCGAGGGAGAGGGAATTCTCCTTTTATTCACCGGTGCACGATTCTCACTCGTGGATTGATTACTTCCTGACTTCTGATAGGTTGGCTGACAAGGTCCAGAATGTATCTATCAAGGAAAGAGGAATATCAGATCATTCCCTTTTGACGATGCAGTTGGGGTTGGGTCAGGATCGTTCAGGGTTTTCTAAGTGGAGGTTGAAATCCTATACAAAAACAGGGAGTGGTTGATTCTCTGGAGGTATTCACAAGGGATTTCTTTGAAGTTAATTTAGGCTCAGATCCTGAGGTTATGGTGTGGGACAGTTATGAGGCGGCTATAAGAGGGGAGCTAATGAATATTACGTCCCGAGTCAGGAGGAAGGGAATGGCTGACCTTAAGAAATTGGAGGAGGAGTTGGATGCGGCTCAGAAAAAGTATGCATTATCAAAAAGTAATGGGGATAAGATTGTTGTGGGCAGGCTGAGAGAGAGGCTTAAGAAGGAAATGGATATTCAACATGAAAAAGGTGTGTTTTTTTATGAGACAAAAATTTTGGGACCAAGGAGATAAGAATGGTAGGGTATTAGCGACTAGGTTGCGTGGCCTCACGGAGAGTTCCTTTGTCCAAAAATTGGAGGGCGAAAATGGGGAATATAGAACCAGAAGAGGCAAGATATGCGAGGGTTTTAGGGAGTTTTATCGCTCTTTGTATCAGGAAGAACAGTGTCCATCACTGGATGCCATGGATTCCTTTTTGATAAAATTGTTCTACCACAGTTGAATGAGGATCAATCAGTAATGCTGGATGGTCCCATTACTGAGGAGAAATTGTTGGTAGCAATTAAACAACTCAATAGAGGTAAATCACCTGGCCTGGATGGTCTCGCTGTTGAATTTTACCAGGCATTGAGCGGAGTATTAGTGTGCTTCTTATGCACTCTATATAATGGTTTTATGAGGGATGGGATAGTTTGTCCCACTATGAGGGAGGCATGTATTGTAGTTCTTCCAAAACCAGGGAAAGATTGTAAAAGGTGTGAGAATTACAGGCCAGTTTCACTCTTGAATGTGGACCTTAAACTGTTCACGAGAATATTGACTAACAGATTGAAGGCTTGTATTGGTGACCTGATTAGTAGCTCTCAAGTTGGTTTTATGAGAGGTAGGTATGGATATGATCACATTAGAACGCTGATCGACATAATGGGGTTACCGAAAGAGAAAACTAGGGATACCTTATTGATTTTTATGGATGCAGAAAAGGCTTTTGATAGGGTTAGTTGTTCTTTTTTGTATCATACCCTTAGAAAAATGGGGTTTGGAGATACATTCATAAATACTGTTCGATCATTGAACTCTGACATCAGTGCAAAGGTCTGGGTTAATGGGGTCATGTCCTCTTCATTTTTGCTGTTTAGGGGGACCAGACAGGGATGCCCTCTGTCGCCTTATCTGTACAATTTGGCATTGGAACCCCTTATTAGGAAGTAAGTGCAAGAGCAAAGTCTCTGTGGCCTACAATTTAGCGATAGTGAGGTGAAGGTTTTCTGTTATGCTGATGACATGACTATTGTTCTGGCTAAGCCAGCGGAGGGTTGTGATAAACTTAAGCAGATGTTTGATGAGGTGGGTCAGTTATCGGGTCATAAGATTAATTGGGGTAAAACAGTGGTCTTTCCGTTGGATATTAGCCTGCCACGTGATGTTTTGGGTACCTGGGACTATCGCTGGGAAGTGGGTACAATGAAATATCTGGGTGTGTACATGGTCTGTGATTTGAGAAGAATGGCTGAATTCAATGTATCGAAAATACTGGAGGTTATTAAAAGGGACATATTGAAATTGAGCCAGCTAAAGTTGGGATTATGGGCAAAAGTCAACGCCATTAAAATGGTACTTTTGCCAAAAATACTCTGTATTATACAGTCCATCCCCTTCAAATTTACTAAAAAGTTGATCTCCTCTGTTGATAAGGTTTTCCAGGTATTCCTTTGGGGGGACGGTAGAAGACCAAAGGTTCGCAAATTCATTTTGATGCGTCCGGTGAAAGAGGGAGGTTTTGGATATCCGAACCTGCGGAATTACTGCACTGGATTTGTCCTGAAAAAATCGACTTCTTATTTTTCTGCATTTCATAATTATGTTCCTAATTGGCATATCATTGAGCGTACTCAATTTTCACCTTATGCGCTGAGTGGGGCATACGCCATGTCTAGGTTGCCCAATCTGAAAGTGAAATTACCTACTATTAGCGCTACTAGGGAGGCATTACAAAGCTTTATGAAAAATAATGCGGACAATATCTGGTTGCACTATGATGTGTCTTTGTGGCACAATGTGGGGTTGCAAAGGATGAATAAAACTTTATGCTGGAAAAGTTGGATTGCTAAGGGTATACTTAGGATTCGGGATGTCTGGCAGAATGGTAGTATGATTCCGTTTGATCAGTTGAGAGTGACCTTTGGGATTGGGGATAGAGAACGGGAACGTTATAGGACTTTGAAATCCCTTTTGATTGAAAGAACGGGTATGCTGGATGAAGCCATGGCGGAGAGACCGTCAATGGGTGAGATTGTTCGCTCTACCCCATATACTGTATCTACGTATACTAATTTGATGCCAGTGGATGAGTTGGTGGTGGAGGCTTGGGACAGGCTTCGCCAAGCTTGGATGGAAGACCTTGACATGATTATTCCTGAGTAGGAATGGGAATACCTACTTCATGTGGGGGTACGTGCGAAAATGGATTTGGGACTGCGTTACATTAGGCAAAGGATCCTTTATAGATTATATTGGACGCCATCTAGAATGGCGAGATTGGGCCTTTCGGAAACTGATTCTTGTTGGCGGTGCGGATGTGGAGGTGGTACTTTGTTGCATATGCTGTGGGTATGCTCCAGGGTGTCTGAATTCTGGTCTAATGTATTAGATGGTTGGACATTGTGGTGGATGAACGGCTTCCACGTACTTTCTCTTCAACAGTTTTATTGTCGAATAGAGGACGGGGGGATAAGGCCAGAGAACGAACTGACTGGATCAATAGAGTCTTGGTGGTGGCGACTAAACAAATATTACGTGTCTGGAAGTCGAGAAACAAACCGAAGGTGGAGGAATGGTTATTGGATGTTCAAACCCTATCGCAATATGAACAAGTTATGTTTTTGAAACAGGGTAGGGAGGGATATTATTCCCGACTTTTGGGGACTTTTGATGATTTGTATAGTTGAATGTCCAATGCCATTTATTAATTAGTCTGGCACATCATAAAGGAGGTTGGTCAATGGATATTTGGAATTGTCTGTTGTGCATGTCGATGTTGTCTTGTCTTGTTTTGTCTGTGGTGTGTCAAATGTTGCAGAATTGGGTGTAAAATAGTACTTATTGATTGCTTTTGCTTTTTTTGTTTCATTCATTCAAATGTGATATTGCATGTTTTCCTGAAAATGTTATGAATTTTATTATCTGGATGCTATGTTAGGTTTCTCAGATGACGCTGCTGTTTGTTGTTGTCATGTTATTCAAAATATCAAATAAAGTGGTAAAAAAAAAACAGAAGCAAAAAAAAGAAAAAAAAAGAATTGTTATTAATGCTGTCCTTGTGTCTTTACCTTTGCAGGTTGCGGCAAACTCCAGAGATGGGTGAGGTAAGCGAAGCACAGGATGGAGTCAAGGCCGGTTACTTCACAGGTAAGTGTTCTTCCTTGCTAATGCTGTTCTTGTTCTTCCAGGTTATTAATGGAATCCTGATCTAGGGCTTCAGGATCGGGCCGCCGGAGAAGCAGATGAGCAGGAGCTGGACACAGTGAGCGTTACGCTGCAGGAGTGTAGAATAACTCAAAGTGTGTTCTGCTGTTTGGGTGTTGTTTAAACAGCCCAGGTAAAGTAGTTCCAGGCCAAGTAGTTCCAGGCCCAGCCACACCCAAAACACTAGACCGCATGGCTTGGTTCTAAAGAACTGAGCTGCGTAATAGGCCTCCATGTTGGATTAAGGCCCAAAACTGGTATTGATTTATTCCTGATAATGACCCTGGCACCAAAGGCGCCAGGACTGACTACATGTATGTTTCTGATGTCGTTTTAAGGCCCTTGGGGCCAGTGTGAAGGGCTTTAGCCCCACTGCTGCCAGGGGGGTGTTATACCTGAGGAGGTCAGGGGCATGGATCGCGACAACTTCACTCTGGGGCACTACTAAGGCTGGTGCAGCTATAATCACTATGGAGCACAAACCTCCCCAATTTGAGGGAAGCTACATGCAGGCCTTTGAACCACAGGCACAATAGTGGCCCATTATCACTGCTGTACCTACTTTCATGCCTGGTACATCAATAATGTGACCACACACTGTATTTATTCCTACCTTTACTGTGCCCTCATTTTGGAAACATAAGGGTACATTTTTCAGTGGAATTCTCAGCAAAGGTCCCCTCTCATCTTCTACCCAGGTGAGTCGTTCTGTATATTCAGGCCATTCCTTAAGACACTGGTTGTGTGCGTGCTGAACCACCTATTTACACTATCCTAGAAGTGCTAATGTTTTGCACCCTATCAGCCCTTCAACCCATCCTTCATCAATATGTACACTTCCTTTTATTTGTAACTGGCACCTATTCCAGCACCCAGGTATTTATTTTCCTTATGCATCATTACACTGCATCATTTTGTTCTCTTCTCTGGTAATTCCTCCTCCACTCATGCCTAATGATATAATCACTTAGTGTTGTGTTTTAGCACTGATCATTATGTTCTTTTACTTTATTAAATTATCCTCCCGTACTGACTCTGCTTTTAAAACCCACTTTATGTATGCTGTCTGACCCTAGAATTGTCTTCAGGTCATACATAGTGCAACGGGTGTTAGGTAGTGTGTTTCGTTTGCAGGTACATCTGTTTATATGAACATTCTGGAGTCCCTCATGGCATAAGGAGGATGGAACACACAGAACAACTCTCATCAGACGTCTCTCTCCCCTTTGCTCATATGCTTGAACCCCAGGTGACATGAACAGAATTATAAATATACTTGCTCAATTGTCTTGAGTCACCTAACACACTTTTTTCAATCTTTTAACCTCTGTGCTCACAACTGGGAATTCTTCTGGTGTCAATTCATTTGACATTTCTAGGGTATTTATGCTCATGGTTACTGGCCTAGCAGTGTTATAAATTACCAAATCTATTAATTCAACAAAAATAAGAAAGTAAAGACCACAGAATATAAGAGATGTCTCTGTGAGCATGATATCTACTGTGCCTACCTTTTGCAGATAACTAGAGGCATAATCACTTCTACATGCTAAAATAGAATATCAGATTTCGTTCAGTAAATGAATTGCTCTACTAGAGGAAATGTCTCTTCTTTCTTTTTAAAGTGATGAGTGCTTGCCTGGAAATCCTCCGTAAAGCGTGCAAGAAAAGCATGTACTTTTCAATTTCAAAGAATATAACTATTGGTCTAATGTTTTCAGCTCTTAAAAAAAAGAATATGTTTTCAATAGAAATGCAGGTACCAAAAGAACCAAATTGCATAAGCGTTCTGTGACAAATGGTATATGAAAAATGTTCTTATGCTGGAAATGTTGCTTATTCTTGCTGTTGCTCCTGCTGTTGATTGGCTCTGGTTATCATTGGGATCATAGAACTTCTTTTTCACCTTTGGATTCAGTATTTGCGGGCAGGGGGGGTCTCACTTCTATACAGTTTGTCGTTGTTAAGATGAATCCACAAGCGTCTTCCTTCAACCTTCACCGCAGATGAAGTAACAGCTTCTACAATATAAGGACCTTGAAAATGTGGCTTGTGCCACTTCTGAACAAAGTTACAGCAAAATACTTTGTCGCCTGGGTAGAGTACAAGAGGCTTCAACAAATTGTCTGGGTCAGTTTGTCCATAATTTTCATCTGTGTTTCTCGAATCTCCGTGCAACGTCTGCACATGTCGAGACATACATTTAACAGAGTCCTTCATAGCTGTCAAATAATCATGCATTTCCCTTCCTAACACAGTAGCAGCATTCTCAGCGTCAGGGTGAGCCTGTGTGTGGTGACCAATGGGCGTATGCATTCTGCGTCCCGACACCAGTTCTTGTGGAGTCAGGTGATGGTCAGAGCCTGGCTAATTATGTAAGGCAAATAAAGCCAGGGGAAGGCCATGTAACCAGCTCTTTTTCAAAGTCTCTTTTAATTTGGCAATTCATTTTTTTAAGAGGCCATTAAGGCACTCACAAACGCTGTTGTTTTGTGGGTGATAGGGCCATGAGAATTTGTACCTTATCCCCAAGAGGATAGTGATGCGCTAAAATCATTTGTGGACAAAGTGTGGTCCGTTTTCATAATGTAGCATATAGCACACTCCCCACCTTGGAAATACCTCACATATGAGGATCTTCACTGCACATGTGGCATCTGGATGTGTGCATGGACCCGCTTCAATTCAGCGTGAAAAGGGACATATGACTACTAACATATACCTGTAGCCATTACAAATGTGTCTCATATCTACATAGTCTATATGCAAATGCTGAAATGGTACCTCTCACAGTTCTCAGAGTATGTCCAGCAGTGAATTTCTGACAAATTAAAAAGCTGATAACCAAATATGCTGATTCAAACTGGGGATGAGCCATTCCTCTGAAATCAGTACTGCAAGACTCTCTCTGGATAAATGTGCTAGGTAGTGCAATGGCTCTAGTGCTACTGTAAGCAGCACTAGAGGCATAACAGGTTCCCTGGTACTGTCCCGCCACCACATTGCATCCGTGGGGAACAATGAGAACCCCGCTCCTTTTCCATAGCTCTTGCTCTTCTGGTGGTGCCCCCCCTGCAACTCAATAATTTGTACTTTGGGCAGCAGATTAAATCCCTCCTTCATCACCATGTTGTGTGCCTGTGTATATTTATTTAGTGCGGCTGCAATGTCATATGCTTCCGGGAAATATGCCTCCCTTTTTGCTTATAGATCAGCGGCCTCATTGCTGTGGAAAGCAATGTCTTAACATCTGGTGTGTGCTGTGCATTTCACCACAGCGATAGCCAATGGGCGTTCAAGTGCGTCTATCACATAATGGCACATCCTGTACTGGAGTGTCGTCTGAGCGCACAAGGCTCCTCCTCTTCCACTGTGACAGTCCTGCATGTACTGTTGACATCACACAGGCAGAGTCAGAATACACCATGACCGCCTCGTCCTGTCAACTCTGCTGCTTGTGTTGAAAACTGTGATGGAAATCTTGTGCTCTGCTGCTTGTGTTGAAAACTGTGATGGCTATCTTGTGCTTTTTACTGTCTCAAAGCTGTCATTCTCTTCTGCATTTACCACTCCTGTTCCACTCTGCCTCTCACCAGTGTTCTAGTCTATCTATGATGACCCGACAATGAAGACAGTTATCTGCCTCCTAGGGTATTTTCCTTGACATGGGATACTCCATCATAATAAGCAGAGTAGATGGTGCAATCGTGCACACAATCTTGCTTGTTCTGCTATGAATCTGGCTGGGTTTTTCTACGCGACACCTGACCATTTTTATCGATGGATTCAATATAATCACCTTGTAGCCTGATGCTCTCTGTGTAGTCAATGTACTCTTGGGCTTTTCAAGGATGGCAAAAAGAGCATGTTCAACATATAATATAACCAGACAGCCCATAGTTATGCTGATGGATTTTTCAATTGTAAAGGCTGCTGCAGCCAATGCTTGCCAACATCGGTATTGGCCTCTCATTACTGGATCTTAGATCCTACTGTAGAATGCTAATGGTTTGTGTCTGATGATAGTTTTCTGTGCAAGAACTGCCGTCATCACTATTACATTTGAATGGGAAAACAAAACAAGCCTCCATTGTAATCATTGGATCCATAAAACTGAAGCTTTGCTAAGTGCTAACTTCAACTCATCAAAGACATCTATCATCTCTCCTGTCGAGGCTATGTCACTTGTGTCTTTCTGCTCTTCTTTCAGTGCTTTTGAGAGTGGCCTGACATACGTGCTGTAGTCGAAGGCCCATGCCCTTCAATGATGGCAAAGGCCTTGAAATTGCTGTAATTCTTTCACTGTCTCTGACCTGCATGCTTTAATGATTGCTTTTTCTCTCCCAGGTGTCACCTTCCTCCCTTCTTTGGATATTAGCTGGCCTTTGTATAGGACCTCTTCCTGGCAATATTGCAATTTTTCTTTGTCCACTTTGTACCCTTTCTCTGCCAATACTGTAATTAGCTAAATTGAGTCGCTCTGCACTCTTCCTCCGTGGTGCTACACACCAATATGTCATTCACAAATTGGATGACCGCACTGTCAAGTTGTACATCTGCAGCCCTCAGTTAAAGACTGAAGTGAAGTATTAAGACTTTGGATACAAGGGAATTGAAAAGAAGGCATTTTTTTAAATCAATCACTTCAAATATTTATCTTTGCATGTGATGCTGCATAGCATTGTGTCTGTATTTGGCACCAACAGGAATTCTGCCTCAACAAGGTTGTTTAAAGGGCATAGATCCTATATAAACCTCCATGACCTCCTGTAACTGTTTTAATAGGCTACATAGCCATGTTGCATGCTTATTCTGAAGTCACCAATATGCCCTGTCGTACTGAGGTGGCAATGGTTTCATAGATACCCTTATCCACCTCCATTGACATAGGATACTTTTTTACCAGTGGTAAAATTGCTCCCTTCTTAAGTTTACTTTTAACTGTCCCTACTTCTTTTAACAGCCCATCATCATATGGACTGCAGATCCATAGTGAGCTTGGAACGTGTGCCAAATCTTTTTGAAGAAAGGATGGTATTTTTCTCACCAATGACATTCTCTGTGGCATCTTCCTGTTCTCAATGTGTTACTGGTATGTGAGGCTTATGCTAAACATCACTTTGTCATCTGAGTCCTCATCTGTAAACAATTCTTTATCTGTCAAATCAGTCAGTCTATGTACCTTTGCAAGTGTTATTACTTTGTGGCAGTTTACCCCTTAGTCGTCTAGTCCCTGCAACATTACCCTGTCCTCCCTCACTATTGCTGCTTATAGATCAATTGTAATTACCTGCCCTTCTACCACATCCATGGGTATTTCTGGGCAAAACATATACTCTGAGACTAAAAAACACAAAAGCAAACTTTTTGGTTACTATTTCTCTCATGCGCCCTTATGCTTTGAGAAGAAAAGAAAAAATCCAACAGACTCTCCTTCTCTTGATTTTGTATAAGGATGGATATCTTTCATTGAAACTCCTTAATTTTACTCTTTATGTTGCCCTTTGTGATTACATGTGTTTCGACGAACACATCGTCTTTTTCAAATCAGAGCTGATTTATAGAAAAAATCCAAAACACATAAACAATTAACAAATTAAAAAAAATAACCAAAACATGTACGGTCAAGTTCAAATGAAATTACAAAACCATATGTAAACCATTTTTTAACATTCAGTATAAACAAAACATTTTTTCATTACAATAGATGGCCATTTTGGGAGGGGTAAAGGGTCAGAATGTTGAGGGTTACGAAAAAACACAAAACATAACATAAACACAGAGAGAGAAATGTTTGCAAGAAAATATATTAGTTAGTTACCACTTTCATGTTGTTCATAAATTGTAAGAAAATATTAGGTTTTATATTTTGGTAAATGTAAGTGGTAATTTATATCTTCTTACCTAATGCTGCCTGTTCAATACTCATATTGCTTTAGTCTGTCTCTATTGTTGATAACGGGTTTGTCATGGGTTAAATCCCTGTGAATTAAAAAACACTACATGTAACACCAGTGTTTATACTTATCATTTATTTGCTCAATAGTGTTTGGAAAATGAATCCAAATGTGGCCCAAAATTAATTTAAACATACTCATAAGTTCTTCACTAATCTGAATAAAATGGAACTCGCAGTAGTTAATTCTGCTTTAAAAGGTCCTTGTGTGCCCCACGATATACTTCAAGAAATAATTATAAATCACTTTCTCTAATTTTGCCGTTAGGTTTCCGCACCTCCATGCGGACTCACGTGTCTACATTGAAATTAATGCAGCCCCCTCAGGGGACCCTCTCGCACGCTTACCTGTGGCCGCATGTCCTGTTCCAAGTAATCCTAGTGTTTCGGTCTCGTCTCCCTGTTTACATTACTTCATGTCGGTTTGTGGGATATCAAGTCCCACAACTATGTCTATTGCGGTCGCCATGTTGATTCACTTAGCTAACGTGCTGGCCCTAATAATAATGCAGGTCCTGTTGTGTATATTCTATATTGAAAAATAATATCAATCGCATGTGCGCATATTTGAAACAATGAAAATATCGAATTATTGCCCAATTTTTAAATCGAAAATAATGGACCAAAATTCACTCCGTCTTCAACACATTATTCATGTTACTCCTTGGGTATTTGAAATATTATTTCCTTTTAGTGTTTTGAGCACTATCTACACTAACACTGACACTAAATCATCTGCTAGTTTCTTTTGTACTGTTTGTGATTACTACTTCCCTTTCGGTTTGTCCTTCTTCTGTTTCCATACCTGCGGCCATCTTTTGGGCAAACGGCATTGAAATATTGAAGTTCTATAATGATGTGCACTTTGAAAGTAATTAACTTTGTTTAATACAAATAATTAGAAAATGAATCGGTGGCCCCATTGCTACGAAGCAAGTCATTGTTTTTAATTGAAACATTTTTAGGGGTTTCAATGCTGCTCTCAAAAAAGCCATACCAAGGGAAAAAGCTAATGGTTATAGTATCTATCAACTGTGTTAGAATCCGATTGAAAATACTAATTTCCTTTAAGTAACAATACTACAATGTCTACAATCCCATATATTAAAAATTGAAAAGAATAAAATTCACAGAAAAGAGGCCATTTCATGGTCTGAATTAAGACCCCTTTCAACTGTACGGAATTTACAAATTAATTTCGCTTCCTCTTGTCTAAGTTTGGCTTCTTGATCACCTCCTCTTGGTCCTAGAGTCACTTTTTTGAGCTCTATGAATTTGAGTTCATGTCTGTCTGTTAGGTGATTTCTTTGCCAATGTTGTGCAAGGGGTACATTTGTGTCTTGGCTTCCAATGGTTGACAAATGCTCCCTTATCCTAGTCCTGAGTTCTCTAATAGTGCTCCCTATGTATATTTTCTTACAGTGGCAAATAATCGCATAGACCACAAACTTGGTTTTACAATTAATGGAGTCTACAATTTTTTCACTTATGCCATGTGTGTCCTTGAAAGTCATTGGGCCTCATTCCGAGTACGGCGCTAACCAATGGCGCTATTAACGCCTTGGTTGACGCCGTACCCGGACCGGCAGCGCCTTGGTGGATGGCAGAATTACCGCCCCATTCCAAGGTTGGCGGGGCGGTAATTCCCCATTCACCAAGGCTCTTCCCCATTCCCAAATGAGCCCCCATAGGGCTCAATGGGAATGGGGAAGATGCAAATAACGGTGACCGTTCATTACGGTCACCGTTATTGGCTTGGAAGCCCCTTTGCGCCCTCGACTTTAACACCCGCTCAAAGCAGGCGTTAAGGGCGAGTGCGCAGAGGGAACTCGGAGTATGGCGGTAAGGGATTACCGCCACCGGTCTCGTTACCGGTGGCCGCTATCCCTTACCGCCATACTCGGAATGAGGCCCATTGTGATGGTTGAAGCATGTCTGCACATCGAACATGTGCCACATTTTCGAAACCCTGTCGGTGGTGGTGGAAGCCACGTAATGGGGTTCTCTTTTTTTCTTCTGGAAGAAAAGAAGGACTCAAAGTGTTTTTGATAGTTTTCGCAAGTCTGTAGATCAACGTGGGATCTGTTCCTATGTATTTTTTCACATTTGGGTCCAGTTGTAAAAAGTACCAATTCTTTCGTAATATTTTTCTCAGTATCTTGTTGTTGGCACAGTAATTTGTGATGAAGCTAATTTTTTCTTCTTTTTCTTCTTTTCTCACTGATTTTAGGTCTGTCATTTTAAGAGTACTTTCTCTGTTTAATTTGGATGCTTTCTCTTGTGCCTGTAATATCGTCTTGTTTCCATAGCCTCTTGCTCTGAATCTGCTTGTTAATAATTTACATTAATCATCAAAAACTTTCTGTTCACTGCAGTTTCTACGTGCTCTTATAAACTCACCCTTCGGTATATTCTTGATCACAGAGTTATAGTGGCAGCTTGTTGAAAATAAAGTTGAATTTGCCTCGGTCGGCTTCCTAAAGGTTCTAGTGTTGAGGTGGTTTTGTGCAACATATATGTTCAGGTCTAAAATGTTTATCTCTTCTTTACTTGCCGATCCTGTAAATTCAATCCCCATTGGGTTCTGATTCGCTCTTAATCTGAAATCTTCCAGTCCTTTCTCTTCCCCTTTCCAAATGATCAACACGTCATCTATGTATCTTGTCCATAGAATTACATTGGATTCATAAGCTTTGTCTGTATAAACGTGCTTATCTTCGTACATTGCCATAGTCAGATTTGCAAGTGCTGGGGAATACTTAATTCCCATCGCTACTCCTCTGGTTTGTTTGAAGAATTGACCATTGAACAGACAATTATTTATACAGACAAAGCTTATGAATCCAATGTAATTCTATGGACAAGATACATAGATGACGTGTTGATCATTTGGAAAGGGGAAGAGAAAGGACTGGAAGATTTCAGATTAACAGGGTAATTCATAGAAATTCGCACAAAAGTGGTGCACACGGCTGGCGCACAGCGTGCCCGTGCGAATGTCTGTGCCAGCCGCGTGCGCTAAAATCGATTTCCGCGCACAGCGTATTCATGGATTTTCGCATCCAAAACCAGCCGTGGCGCAGCGTGGCGCAGCGACCCTGCAGCAGCGCCAGTTACGGCCCCAAGAACGCCCTCGCGCAAGGAAAAGCCTTCAAAATCCACAAATAATCGCAAAGAGCTGCCCTAACCCTGGACCAGTTCACAGGGCTGGCAAACAGCAAACGCCAAGCGGGGAACGTGTATTTCAATGGTTCGCGGGAAGTTCCACACGCGATTGTCCTGTGTACGTGTGCATCAGGGGTGCGTGGGAAGTAACACATGCAAAAGCAGCAGGGTATGTGTATTTCAGGGGTGCGCGGGAAGTATCACACGCAAAAGCAGCAGGGTACGTGTATCTCAGGGGTGCGTGGGAAGTATCACATGCGATTCCATCAGGGTACGTGTATTCCAGGGGTGCGCGGGAAGTATCACACGCAAAAACAGCAGGGTACGTGTATTTCAGGGGTGCGCGGAAAGTATCACACGCGATTCCATCAGGGTACGTGTATTCCAGGGGTGCGCGGGAAGTATCACACGCAAAAGCAGCAGGGTACGTGTATCTCAGGGGTGCGTGGGAAGTATCACACGCGATTCCATCAGGGTACGTGTATTCCAGGGGTGCGCGGGAAGTATCACACACAAAAACAGCAGGGAACGTGTATTTCAGGGGTGCGCGGGAAGTATCACAAGCAAAAGCAGCAGGGTACGTGTATCTCAGGGGTGCGCGGGAAGTATCACACGCGATTCCATCAGGGTACGTGTATTCCAGGGGTGCGCGGGAAGTATCACACGCAAAAACAGCAGGGTACGTGTATTCCAGGGGTGCACGGGAAGTATCACACGCAAAAGGAGCCGGTTAGGTGTATTTCAGGGGTGCGCGGGAAGTATCACAAGCAAAATCAGCAGGGTACGTGTATTTCAGGGGTGCGCGGGAAGTATCACACGCGATTCCATCAGGGTACGTGTATTACAGGGGTGCGCGGGGAGCACCACACGTGAATTGCACGTGCGGGTCCTCCCAGGTGTTCCCTCTACACCCTCCACGGCCCCTGCAGGTGGCCCACACCACAGCGGCCTACCCTGCACATGTCCTGCAGGCACCCCATCCACCATGGCCATGACCCCCAGCCAACCCACATGTCACCTTGCACTACTGCCGACCAACGCATGTCCCCCTGCATCCCCAGCCACCAGGGGAGCCTCCACCAGGCCCCCACCCATGTCTCCCATCACCCCCACCCCCCAGCAGTGCAGGGGCAGCCTCCACCAGGCCCCCATTCATGTCTCCCTGCACCCCCACCCCCCAGCCACCAGGGGCAGCCTCCACCAGGCCCCCACCCATGTCTACGACCACCCCCACCCCCCAGCAGTGCAGGTGCAGCCTCCACCAGGCCCCCACTCATGTCTCCCACCACCCCCACCCCCCAGCAGTGCAGGGGCAGCCTCCACCAGGCCCCCACTCATGTCTCCCTGCACCCCCACCCCCCAGCCACCAGGGGCAGCCTCCACCAGGCCCCCACCCATGTCTACCACCACCCCCAACCCCCAGCAGTGCAGGGGCAGCCTCCACCAGGCCCCCACTCATGTCCCCTATCACCCCCACCTCCCAGCCACCAGGGGCAGCCTCCACCAGGCCCCCACTCATGTCCCCTATCACCCCCACCCCCCACCCACCAGGGGCAGCCTCCACCAGGCCCCCACTCATGTCTCCCACCACCCCCACCCCCCAGCAGTGCAGGGGCAGCCTCCACCAGGCCCCCACTCATGTCTCCCACCACCCCCACCCCCCAGCCATCAGGGGCAGCCTCCACCAGGCCCCCACCCATGTCTCCCACCACCCCCACCCCCCAGCAGTGCAGGGGCAGCCTCCACCAGGCCCCCACTCATGTCTCCCATCACCCCCACCCCCCAGCAGTGCAGGGGCAGCCTCCACCAGGCCCCCACTCATGTCTCCCACCACCCCCACCCCCCAGCCACCAGGGGCAGCCTCCACCAGGCCCCCACTCATGTCTCCCTGCACCCCCACCCCCCAGCAGTGCAGGGGCAGCCTCCACCAGGCCCCCACTCATGTCTCCCACCACCCCCACCCCCCAGCCACAAGGGGCAGCCTCCACCAGGCCCCCACTCATGTCTCCCTGCACCCCCACCCCCCAGCCACCAGGGGCAGCCTCCACCAGGCCCCCACCCATGTCTACCACCACCCCCACCCCCCAGCAGTGCAGGGGCAGCCTCCACCAGGCCCCCACTCATGTCCCCTATCACCCCACCCCCAGCAGTGCAGGGGCAGCCTCCACCGGGCCCCCACTCATGTCTCCCTGCACCCCCACCCCCCAGCAGTGCAGGGGCAGCCTCCACCAGGCCCCCACTCATGTCTCCCACCACCCCCACCCCCCAGCAGTGCAGGGGAAGCCTCCACCAGGCCCCCACTCATGTCTCCTACCACCCCCACCCCCCAGCAGTGCAGGGGCAGCCTCCACCAGGCCCCCACTCATGTCTCCCACCACCCCCACCCCCCAGCCACCAGGGGCAGCCTCCACCAGGCCCCCACTCATGTCTCCCTGCACCCCCACCCCCCAGCCATGCAGGGGCAGCCTCCACCAGGCCCCCACTCATGTCTCCCTGCACCCCCACCCCCAGTCACCAGGGGCAGCCTCCACCAGGCCCACACTCATGTCTCCCACCACCCCCACCCCCAGCCACCAGGGGCAGCCTCCACCAGGCCCCCACTCATGTCTCCCATCACCCCCAACCCCCAGCCACCAGGGGCAGCCCCCACCAGGCCCCCACTCATGTTTCCCATCACCCCCACCCCCCAGCAGTGCAGGGGCAGCCTCCACCAGGCCCCCACCCATGTCTACCACCACCCCCACCCCCCAGCCACCAGGAGCAGCCTCCACCAGGCCCCCACTCATGTCTCCCATCACCCCCACCCCCCAGCAGTGCAGGGGCAGCCTCCACCAGGCTCCCACACATGTCCCCCTGCACCCCACCCCCCAGCCACCAGGGGCAGCCTCCACCAGGCCCCCACTCATGTCTCCCATCACCCCCACCCCCCAGCAGTGCAGGGGCAGCCTCCACCAGGCCCCACTCATGTCTCCCATCACCCCCACCCCCCAGCAGTGCAGGGGCAGCCTCCACCAGGCCCCCACCCATGTCTACCACCACCCCCACCCCCCAGCCACCAGGAGCAACCTCCACCAGGCCCCCACACGTGTCTCCCATCACCCCCACCCCCCAGCCACCAGGGGCAGTCTCCACCAGGCCCCCACCCATGTCTACCACCACCCCCACCCCCCAGCAGTGCAGGGGCAGCCTCCACCAGGCCCCCACTCATGTATCCCACCACCCCCACCCCCCAGCAGTGCAGGGGCAGCCTCCACCAGGGCCCCACTTATGTCCCCTATCACCCCCACCCCCCACCCACCAGGGGCAGCCTCCACCAGGCCCCTACTTATGTCTCCCACCACCACCACCCCCCAGCCACCAGGGGCAGCCTCCACAAGGCCCCCACTCATGTCTCCCACCACCCTCACCCCCCAGCCACCAGGGGCAGCCTCCACCAGGCCCCCTCTCATATCCCCTATCACCCCCACCCCCCAGCCACCAGGGGCAGCCTCCACCAGGCCCCCACTCATGTCCCCCAGCCAACATGTCACCACAATGTAGATCCCTGGCCCTTATGGTCAGCCTCCAAATGGCAAACACCCACCCGAGTATTGCATCCACCCACTTAGAAATGGCAAAAACATGATAGAAGCCCAATTGCAAGTTTGGAAATGAACACATGTCCCTCACATACACCCAATGGGTGTCAGTGAATGTCAAAACCCATATCATGAAATGCATGAAACCAATGAGATGATACTACACATTGAACTTTGAATAAAAAATATGTATTAAAAGCAACATAAATTGAATCAAAAATAAACAAACAATAATAGAAATTAAAAAAAAAAAAACAGCAGGTCCGTGAAATAATGCAAAACCACAAATCATAATGCAAAGGAAAGGTGTCCAAAGTCACAGTCCACAAAAGTAAATCCAATGGAAAATTAAAATCGAAAACCATTGCTCCTTGGCGAAATCATAATAAAAATTGAAAATCCAAAAGTCAACTATGTACAGATAAACAATCTAGGGTCCATGATCCCAACCGAAGAAATGAAACCTATCTAATAACACTACCTAAAATAAATAACTATATACAAAAATGTGGCCCATTGTCCAAAAGGTCCAAAAAAAATGCAAAACCAAAGGAAACCTAACACTAACTACAGAACTATTTACAAGGGCAGCGGGCTAGTCCGACGGCTCACTTCGGGATGTTCCGGGTCAGGGCATCATCAAACTCCTGCTCAATGTCCCGGAGGCGCTCCTCCTCCATGGCCCCGAGGGTCCGCAATTGGGCCGTCCACATGTTCCCCCCAAACTCACTGCGGATTGCCTCGAGGCACTCGGCACGCCTCAGGGCCCTCCGCATGGAGTTCTCCGCCCTGACCATCGTGAGCCGTGCCTCTTCCGCCCGCTGACGCTCCGCATCTATGGCGTGGCCCAACCGCTGCCACACGGAAGACACTTCCCGTCCTGGGTCCTCCTGCCCTCCGGCCGATGCCTGCCCCTCCGGTGTGGAAGGCCCCGAGCCATCATGGCTCCCACCACGTTGCTGCTGCTGCGCCTCTGCCCGTGCACTGCCTCCTGCTGCCTGCACATACTCCGCTGGCTGGGGTGCAGTCGTTGATGTGGCCACCCCTGCTGGACGTCCGACTCCCGACTGTGGCAGGGATGCCTCCTCCACCAGTCTGGCCGCACCGTCAGAGGCAGCTCCACAGGGCACCCAGGTGACTGATGGGTGGGAAGATGGCACGGAGGACGACTGGCGCATAGGGGGTTCAGTTGAGGAGGGGGTCGTAGCAAGCCCCATCAAATGGAGGAATCCAGCCTGGGTGACCTGTCCCAGTAGGCCGACGCGGTCAATGAGCCATTCAAGATGACGTGCAGTCTCCTCATGAAAAGACTGCAGGTCACCTCGCATGGCCCGTTGACGCAACGCCACACCAGTCAGGACAGGCTCAACCCGGACCCGGATAGCCACGTCCGCAGGCAGAGGAAGGCCAATTGTCGTGAGCTCATCCCCTGCCTGAAAACGGGTCTGGACGTAGGCATCCCTGCTGGTGCAAGATGATGCAGTGACAGGATCAGGGACAGGATTGCACACAGGCACCTCTGCGGCGACCTGTGCTGCCTCCTGTCCCTGGTCCTGCACTGCACCACTAGCACCAGTGGAATCCCAACCTCCAGACCCCATCTCTGTTGCTTGCACGGCCTCCTCCTCCACCAAACCCCCCACCAACCTGGATGACTCCGTGCCATCTTCCCCCGTTGGGCCCTGTGGGGTCCCAGCTGCCCCTTCTGCTGCCGAGGAGTCCAACTCCGACCTCCGTCTCTTGGACCTCCCCCCGGCAGCTGCGGCCTGGGACACGGCACCGGACTCCTCACTCCCTGACGAGATCACAACCTGGGAGGGGAGCTGGGCCTTGCGTCTCCGGCTGGCAGTGCAATCCCCGCCGCTGTGCTCCACAGCACCTTCTCCGCCCTCTTCATCAGTTGACGCTGCAGACAGGGAGAAATAAAACACAGGCATCAGGGCACTGTACAATGGACACATACACACATGACAGTTGCACATGAGTTGCATTGGCAAACCTCAGACATGGCATCACAATCGGCAACACACATGTCATTTCAACTTGCACACATGAGCCATACCACAGCCACATCGCAACTGCCAGCACCATCCATACACATACAACAGCATGAGCAGGCAAAGGTGAGCCAGACATCACATGCAACACAGGGAGTGCACTACACATGCACGCACACCACCACACTTGCATGCATGTGTACACCTCAGCCAACTGTCGCAGTGTTCCGATGGGCATCCATGTCACATCTGCCAATCAGGCTTCCACATCCCGCTGTCACATGCATCCATGTTGCATCACTGTTGCAGCCTTGTCAAATACACACACATGCACATGTACACAGTGCTGATACATGCATCTGAAAACAACATACATGGTGACATCACGAACATGCCCACTTACATACACATTCATCCAAACATGTGTGCCCACACAACTGCATTTGGCATCCAAGCCTACACACACAAGCACCATCCATGTCTCACACATGACAGCCCTCGCATGTGTTAGCCTCACGGTCCTGTACACCCCCACCCATACTCGGCCCCATACAAACAGATGTGCAACCGGCACACTACTGGCACATCACCACACGCACAGCTTACAATCATGATGCATGTACACTTACCGCTCGACTCCAGACGGGTCTGCCTCTCAAAGACCTGGACGTGGAGCGCTGGGGAAATGCGTTCCAGGACCCTCATCTGATCTTCCGACAAGTGGCCCCGGCGCCCCTTAGCATCCGCTGCCTTCAAGAGGTGCCGGGCCTTGTTCAGGGTCCTGGACCTGAAGACATCCCAACGCTTCTTGACATGTTGGAAGTCGCGGACTGCCACCCCCTCCGCGTTGATGGCAGTCACAATGTCCGTCTAGATCCGAGTCCGTCCTTCCTTGTCGGCGCGCACACTTCCGTAGAGGGCATCATACTGCCCCAGGACTTGCTCCACCAGGACACCAACTTCCCTGGCACTGAAGCTGGTGCCCCTCTGCCTCTCTGGCTGGGGGTTGTCAGTGGTGCCAGATGTTGCAGTGCCCGACATGACAACCCCAGAGGCAGGAGTGGGTGGGCAACTGGGTCCTGGGGCTGGGCTGTGGAGTGATGGAATCCCAGTCGGGAGTCTTCAGTTCCAGCAGGGGTGGTCACAGCAACAGCACCCCTGGCTGATGTGCAGGCAGCAAATGGAAGGGCACGTGGACAGCAGGCAGTCAGGCAGCAGCAATTGGCAGGTGGGAGCGTGCTCAGGGCTCTGGGGGGCAGTAATTTGGCCTTGTGGGCAGGAGCGTGGTCTTCTGTGTGCTTACGCGTGGCCAGCTTGATACGGAGTGATTTGGCACGTGAAAATCCTGCACGTCTGCGTGTAAATCGAGGAAAGGCCCTTAGCGTGTATGCACGTCAGCACGCATATGCGATTTCATTGGACCAAAGGCCCTTAGCGCATAAGCGCGTCTGTGACGTGACGCGCGCGGGTGTTTCCCTCATTACACGTGATGACAGAGCACACATGGATTTCCACCAATCGCGTGTGAAACTTCCTGCGCACCCCAGAAATACACGTACCCAGGCCAATCGCGTGTACGCTCACTTCCCTCCGATTACACGCGATGACACTCGGACATGCAGTTTTACCACGTGTGCTCGCATAAGCGATTTCATTGGCCCAAAGGCCACCATGCGCAGCTGTGACGTCACGCGCATGGCCGTAGAGAATGGCGCGTGTAAAAAAAAAGAGATACACGTCCGAGTATCAAAGCGCGTAATTGGTGGAAATGGACTCATCGCGTATGCGCGTCTGTGACGTGTGTATAAAAGGTACGTGTAGAATGCCATTTCCTTGTACGTGCTTTTCGTGGAGAGCGAGTGGGTGAAATCTGTACTTCTTGTCGGTTCACACGAGATTTACTTTACAGCGTTTCCAGTTCGTACTCCCTGTTAGCTATGACAGCTTTTTCTCTTTGCCTCTTTTTCCTGGGCTGGTTTCCTCAAACAGCGTTCCTTTCTACTGTTGTCCTGTCTCCTCAGACAGCGTACAATTCTTCTTTTGGTGGGGGTGTTGCCAACGCGCACACGCGCATATTTTTCACGCTTTTGTTCCTGGCAGACGGTGAGTCGCGTACGTATTTAACATCTGTGCTTGCCCTGTGTGTCACGTACCCCTTCAGAGGTCATTCTAGACTGCGTGTGACACGCATACGTTCATTCTTGTGTTTCTGGGTGCCACAGCGTAGTGCAGGTTTATTTGTCCACGCACGTGCTCTAGGAGGGGTTGCGTGAACCTTACTTCCCTTTTTTGGGGTGCCTGTGCGTTGCGTGACCCGTCATCTTTCCCCGGGGGTTGACATACAGCTTTGCTAGAGCAATAGGGTACGATTACCATCTGGTACCTAACCCCTTTGACCCCCAATTGCCCAGGACAATAGTTCACATCGACTCCCATACGCACAATAACATCAGTGCCATGGCTGGGAGGCGACCAAGCCGTAAGGGTGGCAAAGGTGGCCGAGCCCCAAGTGGTGGCCATGGTGGATCCGGTAGGGGACGTGGCCGTGACTTGCAGGGTGCCCCTAGCCCCCCATGTGTGGAGGAGCAGTCAGGGACACCCATGCCCCTGGTTGAGGTTAACGTGGCTGACACCATCCATGCTCAGCCCTTGTTGGACCAGCCCACTGTGGAACCAGACCTGGCACAGGGTGACTCCATGGCTGACTTACAGGTCAGCAGGTCTAGGCCACGTGTGCCGGTGAACGTTGGTGTCATCAGGCCACGTGGATCAGGGGCAGCTAGGTCATCTGCTGCCCCGCGTAGGCAGGCTGGGGAGGCTGCAGGGGCAGCTGCGGCTCCATCCACCCCACCTCTCACATACCCAGCCAGGACAGTGTCGGTCCAAGTCCATCATGCTGACATTCCCCCTGACACCATCACACTTGAGCTAATGCCTGCACCAACTCCCATGCTGAGTGTGCAATCCCACGCTCCTGCCCCTAGTGTCCAGAGCGGCATAGGACACTCAGGAGCCCCACCACCTTCCAAGCGGAAGAGGAAGAGTGCTCGTCCAGTAGAGGCTGATGCCCCAGACACGGCTACACAGTCCGGCCCGTCAAGGAAGCCCAGCTTCAATGAGGCCGAACTGAATGCACTTGTAGAGTATGTGTCCGCACATGACCGCGAAATGGTGGTTGTTGCAGGATCCAAGACCACACCTGCACAACGTCAGGCACACTGGCAAACCATTGCGGACATCATAAGTGCCCTTGGAATCGTGAGGCGCACAGCTAATGAATGCTACAAGCGCTGGAATGACCTGAAGCGCAGGGCAAAGAATAAGCTGGCCTCAAGTCATGCCGCAACTCTAGTGACTGGAGGTGGGTCTCCAGCAGACGACATAGAACTCACTCCACATGAGCAGGTTTCTGGGACCTACGTCACGGAGGAACAGATCCAAGGCGTGGGAGAACTGGCAGATTACGAGGCATTGTCCCGTGAGTGCACATGCATGTGTGTGTCATCCATGTGCATGGTGTGTGTGGGAGGGCGTCTGTTTGGGTGCCAGGTGAGGGTGTGTGTGCCTGAGTGGTTTGGGGCACCCATGTGCCTCTTCCTATACATTCTTGGCACCATCATTTGGGTATAGCAGCATCCCTTCTGCCAACATTAGACATCCAGCCCAACACCACGCCAGTTGCCCTTGGAGGGTCATCTTGCCACAACATTGTTGCTTATTTACCTCTGTTTATTCAGGCAGATTGTTTGCATACCACCAATTTTACTCGGGATTTCTCAGTCCTATTGTCACATGTCTGACATGGCTATGGTACAGTGGACTGGCTTAGTTTCCTGGACATGATTAGTTTAGATATGTCCCTGTGCTATTGAACCATTTTGGAATGGCAGCTGCAGGTTAAACATTTGAACCATTTCAATGAAAAAATCAATTACATGAGCAAACTGGACTGAATGAACAATTGGTGACCTCGTCTCCCTCTTCACTTCATGGCTAGGGTACATGCCATCTGTGTGATGGCATGTGTATTTGACCTGCCAATCACAGGCCAATGTGTGATGCCACTGCTAGGCAGCATGCAGCAAATGTGTTCATCTTCCATCTTGGTGTCATCAATGTGTGCCATCTGCCTCCCCTTCACACGCAGTGACGGTTTATGCATGGGAGGGTTTTAGTCATGTGGGACATGTGTCAATCAAGTACTGTTTCTGTAGCCTCTCAGCCCTAATTGTGTGCCATAGTGCTAATGCCTGTTTCCATTTGTTTTCTTTTATGTCTTTGCAGGGGATGACGCACTTGATACTGCTGGGGTTGTGGAGATGTGCAGACCAAGGAGGGGTCTGAGGGCCGACCAACCACCAGTGAGGGACGTGGTATGGTGGTGGGTGAGAACCCACAACTGCTGCAGGTCGTGCTCTCAAGGGGTGTCTCTGGCTGCACCTCCCCCGAGCTGTATTCAGGTGTCGATTCGGATGATGAGACCTATGTGCCGTCGCAGGTGAGTGTTCCTGGGAGGGATTCTGTTCTGTCCAACTCACCTGCACCAGGGTTAGAACCCTCAATGGGGATGTCAGTGTTGGCAGGTACACCTTTGGTGGTTACGGATGCAGGGTCACACTCCGCGACATCTGATCCTCTTCCTGGGCCAGCAGATCAGAGGGGGAATGCAGTCCTGCAGCCTCAGGCAGTGCCGGCACAGCAAGGCGCAGTTCGCCTTGCCCCAGACAGGTGTGGTGCCCGCCGACGTGGTGGCCGTACGCCACCTGGCAATACTGCATGGGAGCAATCCATATACGGTATGGCAACCCAAGAGGCAGCATCATCAGAGATGATGGCTCAGGCCATGGATAGGGTGGCCACTTCCATTGTCCCCCCCGAAAGGCTGATGGAGCGACTACAGCAGGCAACCGACTCCATCTGCCAGTCACACAGGGAGGACATGTTGGCGTCCGACAGGGACAGGCGGGCGGCACTGGCGACTCTGCAGGAAGCGATTTCCATAGAGTCCCAGGGCCACAGGGAAGCCCTTAGGGTGGAACTCCTTCACCTCAGGATGACTCTTGTTGAGCTTGAGGCTTCAACAAACAGAAGGACAGAACAGCAGCTGGAGCGTCTCACACGTACGCTCTCAGCTGAGATGCAGGCAACTAGGGCGGAGGTCCGGGCATCCCGTGAGTTGTTGCATGGGGACCTCCGCACACTTATCCTCCAGGACGAGACCTACCACACCCGCATGCTTGCAGCCATGGAGGAACAGACTAGGGCTTTGCGTGGGCTGCCTCCCATAGTGCCACCACCTCCTGATGCAGCTGCAGAGGGTGAGGAGAGCGACAGCAGTGATACTCCCACAATAGGGTAGCCGTGTAGGCCATGAGCCCATGGAGGTGTTTTTTTTCTCGCAAGATCCACACAGGTGGGTTTTGGTGTGCACCCTGTCCTCGGACCTCCTGGGTGGCCTCCCCCACCCCCCCGGGCCCATTGATAGCCATTTTTCATTTTTTTTTTTTTTTTTTATTTTTTTGGGACAGTTTGTTGCCTTGTGTGGCTCCCGTGGGCATACGCTGTATTGTGGCTGGGCACATGCAGACTTGTCATGAATTTGGTTCAGATGCTTGGGTTTTTGTGTCACACACCCCTCCTGCTTCCCGTATCCATGGGCTTGCAAAGGGTGTGCCCAAGTGACATTGACGTACATGGTGACATTGGACTCCCATGAGCTGTGTGGGCAGTCTGTAGTCAATACTGTGTATACATTCATAGTGCATATTGTTGTCGTATTGTACACTGCATGGTGTATTGATATGTGCCTCTGCATCCATCTCATCCTCCTAATTTGCAGGTCCATTCCTCATGTCTTCACAATGCGGTCCACCTTGGAACTGGAGTCCATGTTGTAAGCAGTGCACCTACACTCTTGCGTGGCGCTAACACTGTATACTTGGAAGTGTTCGGAGGGCTGGCATCATCAGGTAGTGAGGCTACCAAATTTTAAAGTCTGTAATGTCATGTTTAAGGTGGGTTGGAGGTTGTGTAGGTGATTGGTATTCTTGGTAAGTATTTGGTAATGTGTGTTGTAGGTCCTGCATTACTGTGAGCATTTCATGTGTGGACATGTTTCCATTAGGGACACTGTAGCTGGTGACACTTGGGGCATGTTGTGGGGATTAATTTCTTTCCTCTCACATTGCATGACATGCCATGGTGTGTTGTGTGGCCGTGCCGGGGAGGGGTTGGGTGACATGGCACTGTTTTCATGTAGTATTTTGCGAGTGGGTATTTATTTCAGCAGCATGCAAGTGTCTTTTGATGACACTGCATTGGTGGTGTTTGTGTAGGTAGGGATGCACACAATTGTGACACTTCCACATGAACAATCTCAGGCTGCTATGGTTCTGACAGTTGACTGTCCCTTTGTTCGTCTTAATTGTCAGGTCGAGTCATCATTGCTTATCAGATGGTATGTGCCAGGGCTGTGTGCACTCCACTGGGGTGTGATTTCTATGTGAAGTAATTAGCCACCAGCTGCGTATGGGCTGCCTCACCCCGTGCCCTCTCCCCTCCCATGCGCAGCGGGCGTGCATGTGGTTGGGGATGTGGGGGCACCACCATGTCCACAGCCAGGCCCCGGCGTGTTGCAACATTGTGCAGGACACATGCTGCCACTATGATCCTGCACACTACTGGGGGCGCATATAACAGCTGCCCGCCAGAACGGTCAAGGGAGCGAAAGCGTGACTTGAGCACTCCGAAAGTGCGCTCCACTATGCCCCGGGTTGCAATATGGGCTGTGTTGTATCTTACCTCTGGAGGCGTGATGGGGTTCCGAATTGGCGTCATCATGTGGGTGCTCAGAGGGTAGGCAATGTCCCCTGGTGAGGAGATGATGGGTATCATTAGTGGGGCAGTGACATAACTCTGCATCTTACATGCATGCATGTGCAGTGGCATTCATACTCACCAAGCAGCCATGTAGCACCATGCCGCCCAGCTTCTAGGTCCCGGCTTACGGTAGACATTCGGTAAATGAAGCTGTCGTGGGTGGACCCTGGATAGTTGACATATACTGAGGTGATGATTCCCTTAGCATTACATACTACCTGCACGTTGATGGAATGCCAGTGCTTGCGGTTCCTATAGATGTGCTCAAATGCCCTGGGGGGACGTAGTGCCACATGGGTGCAGTCAATGGCACCTAGCACTTTTGGGAATTGTGCCACACAGTAGAAATCGAGGGTGGCAGCCTGCCTTTCTGCAGGTGTCCTGTGCAGGTATATGTGCCTACGGACTGATGGGCGTGCAGTGATGATGTTCAAGACCTTGTGTAGGCAGCGTGACTGCGTGGCGTGTGACACCCCACCCACTATGGCACTTGTCTGCTGAAATGATCCTGTGGCCAAGAAGTGCAGTACATTGAGGACCTTCTCCAGGGGGTTGAGTGCTTGGGAGCACAGGGTGGGTGATGTGAGGTCATCCTCCCACTCCCTGACCAGGTCCAGTATTATGTGTGGTGGAAACCTGTACCTCCCATACACCTGGTGATCAGGCATCCCAAAAAGACTGGTTCTGGGAGTGAAAATTCTGGCCCTCACTATCCTCCTCCTCCTCCTTTGGTAACCTACGGCCACTGCTGCTAGGAACAGTATATTCATCCTGGCGTATGAGCTTGTTTGTTGTTTGCGCGCATTTTTATGCTGCGCTGGTCGACGTACGCCTGCTTCATGCTGGTGTACGTGTTTCAGGATTGGACCATTTATTTTTCGGCACGTCGTAGGCGAACGTGTGAATCTTCCCGCCCACCCCAGGAATACACGTAGCACGCTCTCCCAGGCCCAGTCGCGAGTAAATATTCCCGCCCACCCCTGGAATACACGTACCCCACTTTCACAGGCCCAGTCGTGTGTGGAAGTTCACGCGCACCCCGAAGTACACGTACCCAGGCCAATCGCGTGTGGAACTTCCCGCGCAGCCCGAAGTACACGTACCCAGGCCAATCGCATGTGGAACTTCCTGCGCACCCCGAAGTACACGTACCCAGGCCAATCGCGTGTGGAACCTCCCGCGCTCCCCGTTGTACACGTACCCAGGCCAATCGCGTGTGGAACTTTCCGTGCACCCCGAAGTACACGTGTCCAGGCCAATCGCGTGTGGAACCTCCCGTGCACCCCGTAGTACACGTACCCAGGCCAATCGCGTGTGGAACTTCCCGCGCACCCCGAAGTACACGTACCCAGGCCAATCGCGTGTGGAACTTCCCGCGCACCCCGTAGTACACGTACCCAGGCCAATCGCGTGTGGAACTTCCCGCGCACCCCGAAGTACACGTACCCAGGCAAATCGCACGGCTGGGGGGTGGGGGTGATGGGAGACATAGGTGGGGGCCTGGTGGAGACTGCCCCTGGTGGCTGGGGGGTGGGGATGGTGGTAGACATGGGTGGGGGCCTGGTGGAGGCTGCCCCTGCACTGCTGGGGGGTGGGGGTGATGGGAGACATGAGTGGGAGCCTGGTGGAGGCTGCCCCTGGTGGCTGGGGGGTGGGGGTGGTGGTAGACATGGGTGGGGGCCTGGTGGAGGCTGCCCCTGCACTGCTGGGGGGTGGGGGTGATGGGAGACATGAGTGGGGGCCTGGTGGAGGCTGCCCCTGGTGGCTGGGGGGTGGGGGTGGTGGTAGACATGGGTGGGGGCCTGGTGGAGGCTGCCCCTGGTGGCTGGGGGGTGGGGGTGGTGGTAGACATGGGTGGGGGCCTGGTGGAGGCTGCCCCTGGTGGCTGGGGGGTGGGGGTGATGGTAGACATGGGTGGGGGCCTGGTGGAGGCTGCCCCTGCACTGCTGGGGGGTGGGGGTGATGGGAGACATGAGTGGGGGCCTGGTGGAGGCTGCCCCTGGTGGCTTGGGGGTGGGGGTGCAGGGGGACATGTGTGGGAGCCTGGTGGAGGCTGTCCCTGCACTACTGGGGGGTGGGGGTGATGGGAGACATGAGTTGGACATGAGTGGGGGCCTGGTGGAGGCTGCCCCTGCACTGCTGGGGGGTGGGGGTGCAGGGAGACATGAGTGGGGGCCTGGTGGAGGCTGCCCCTGCACTGCTGGGGGTGGGGGTGATGGGAGACATGAGTGGGGGCCTGGTGGAGGCTGCCCCTGGTGGCTGGGGGGTGAGGATGGTGGTAGACATGGGTGGGGGCCTGGTGGAGGCTGCCCCTGCACTGCTGGGGAGTGGGGGTGATGGGAGACATGAGTGGGGGCCTGGTGGAGGCTGCCCCTGCACTGCTGGGGGGTGGGGGTGATGGGAGACATGAGTGGGGGCCTGGTGGAGGCTGCCCCTGGTGGCTTGGGGGTGGGGGTGGTGGTAGACATGGGTGGGGGCCTGGTGGAGGCTGCCTCTGCACTGCTGGGGGGTGGGGGTGATGGGAGACATGTGTTGGTGATCAGTAGTGCAAGGTGACATGTGGGTTGGCTGATGGGCATGGCCATGGTGGATGGATTGCCTGTGGGACATGAGCAGGGGTGTAGGGTAGTACCCTGTGGTGTGGGCTGCCTGCAGGGGCCGTGGAGGATGTAGAGGGAACACCTGGGAGGACCCACATGGCCAAATCACGTGTAGCATTCCCCGGCACCACCGAAATACACGTACCCTGCAGAAATCGCGTGTGAATCTTCCCGCGCACCTCGGAATACCCGTACCCAGGCCAATCACGTGTGGAACTTCCCGCGCACCCCGAAGTACACGTACCCAGGCCAATCGCGTGTGGAACTTCCCGCGCACCCCGAAGTACAACTACCCAGGCCTATCGCGTGTGGAACTTCCCGCGCACCCCGTAGTACACGTACCCAGGCTAATCGCGTGTGGAACTTCCTGCGCACCCCGAAGTACACGTACCAATTCAAATCGCGTGTGGAACTTCCCGCGCTCCCCAGGAACACGCGCACATGCTATTTTTCACACAGCGGGTGTCCGTGTTTGTCGGTGCCCCTTTGCACCTCATTTGTCCTAGAGGCTGTATATGGGTGCTTTTTGTTAGCGCACATTTTGGCACACATTTTTTTCAGTCGCAGGGGCGCTACCGCCTGCTTTCTTGTGGCGTACTTGTTTGGCCCTGTGCGCGTCTTTGACCGTGCGCTGGTTTGCCCTATTCGATTCCATGAATACTGGTTGTAGGCGAGCGTGTGGGCGTTCCGCGCACTTGCCTCCTGTACTTCCCCCGTGACGCCCATATTTTCACGCGTTGTTCCCCATTCCGAGTGTTACGCCCCGTGTTCCGCCTACTTTTGTGATGTGCGCCGCGCTATGTGCGATTTCGCAGTGGCCGTGGCGCACGCTGTTGGATGACCTGTGCGCCGGCGTGCGCGGCGCACATTTTTAGCGCACATCCAATGTTTTTCTTGCGCACAGATTTCCATGAATCGATGTGTGCTGGTTTCCCTGCGATTTTCGCACTTGCACTGCGATTTTCGCACTTTTACTGCGATTCGCACGTTTTGGCACCTCTGCGCGGGAATTTTCGGCGCACATTATTTCCATGAATCGACCCCTTAGAGCGAATCAGAACCCAATGGGGATTGAATTTACAGGATCGCAAGTAAAGAAGAGATAAACTTTTTAGACCTGAACATATATGTTGCACAAAACCACCTCAACACTAGAACCTTTAGGAAGCGGACAGAGGCAAATTCAACTTTATTTTCAACAAGCTGCCACTATAACTCTGTGATCAATAATATACCGAAGGGTGAGTTTATAAGAGCACGTAGAAACTGCAATGAACAGAAAGTTTTTGACGATGAATGTAAATTATTAACAAGCAGATTCAGAGCAAGAGGCTATGGAAACAAGACGATATTACAGGCACAAGAGAAAGCATCCAAATTAAACAGAGAAAGTACTCTTAAAATGACAGACCTAAAATCAGTGAGAAAAGAAGAAAAAGAAGAAAATATTAGCTTCATCACAAATTACTGTGCCAACAACAAGATACTGAGAAATATTTTACAAATGAATTGGCACTTGTTACAACTGGACCCAAATGCGAAAAAATACATAGGAACAGATCCCACGTTGATCTACAGACGTGCGTAAACTATCAAAAACACTTTGAGTCCTTCTTTTCTTCCAGAAGATAAAAAAGAGAACCCCATTACGTGGCTTCCATCACCACCGACAGGGTTTCGAAAATGTGGCACATGTTCGATGTGCAGACATGCTTCAATCAACACAATGACTTCCAAGGACACACATGGCATAAGTGAAAAAATTGTAGACTCCATTAATTGTAAAACCAAGTTTGTGGTCTATGCGATTATTTGCCACTGTAAGAAAATCTACATAGGGAGCAATATTAGAGAACTCAGGACTAGGATAAGGGAGCATTTGTCAACCATTGGAAGCCAAGCCACAAACTTACCCCTTGCACAACATTGGCAAAGAAATCACCAATTAACGGACAAACATGAACTCAAATTCATAGTCCTCAAAAAAGTGACTCTAGGACCAAGAGGAGGTGATCAAGAAGCCAAACTTAGACAGGAGGAAGCGAAATTAATTTGTAAATTCCGTATAGTTGAAAGGGGTCTTAATTCAGACCATGAAATGGCCTCTTTTCTGTGAATTTTATTCTTTTCAATTTTTAATATATGAGATTGTAGACATTGTAGTATTGTTACTTAAAGGAAATTATTTTTATTTATTTTTTATTTTATTTAAACAAATTGTGTGGTTTCCTTATTTGAAACCTTTAACCTGAGCATGTCCGTTCTTTCATCATGATTCTTCGTTTGGTATACAGTATCTTAGTAGCAGTGCTTGGTAGCATCTTATTAGTCCTGGGTTATGTTGTTGATCTCCTCTGGTTTCTTAAGGATTAAAATCACTAATTTTATGAGTGCTAATGTCGTTTTCATTTTTTCTCCTTCTACAAGAGTCCTCCACCATTCATCGACATTCCTTGTCGTGTAGCTTCTAAGGATGTCCCCCAAGCACTGCTCTCGCTCTTTCCTTAAACCGGTACACTGTAGTATGAGGTGTTTCAGAGATTCTATCTCTCCTTTTTTTTTGCACATTCTGCAGCTTTCCCTGATGTCCAGCCTTTTTCTTCTTTGTAATATTTCTCCTGTTGGTAAAATGTTCAATCTGAATCTCAGGAAAAGGTCTCGGAAGTACCAATTGGGGAATAAAGTCAGATAGCTCAGGATCTGATTCAGTTTTCGTGGCTGTCCCCAGAAGTCTTCGTAACCTTTATATTTACAGTTATCTTCTTGGGTTTCGATCCAATCTGCCATGTATAGTTTCTTTTTAGTTTTGTCTGGGTTAATCCATAAGTCATTATCTGACTCGCTGAGGTTCACTAGGATCCCTCAACATGACTTTTGCCAGTCTGTTAGGATTACATCGGATTGATCTTTTAGGGCTTTTTTCAACACCCCAAATCCACCCGTAGTGTTTTCCTCAAGACATTTCCTATAGAAACTCAGTGTTTTCCATACCACTATTGTTTTGAGTGATGCCAGAGCCAGCTCTCTTCTTATCTGCTGTATTGGGGCTGATTTAGGCAGCTGTAAAGGAAATTAGTATTTTTAAATCGGATTCTAACACAGTTGATAGATACTATAACCATTAGCTTTTTCCCTTGGTATGGCTTTTTTGAGAGCAGCATTGAACCCCCTAAAAATGTTTCAATTAAAAACAATTACTTGCTTCATAGCAATGGGGCCACCGATTCATTTTCTAATTATTTGTATTAAACACATTTAATTACTTTCAAAGTGCACATCATTATAGAACTTCAATATTTCAATGCTGTTTGCCCAAAAGATGGCCGCAGGTATGGAAACAGAAGAAGGACAAACCGAAAGGGAAGTAGTAATCACAAACAGTAGAAAAGAAACTAGCAGACGATTTAGTGTCAGTGTTAGTGTAGTTAGTGCTCAAAACACTAAAAGGAAATAATATTTCAAATACCCAAGGATTAACATAAATAATGTGTTAAAGACGGAGTGAATTTTGGTCCATTATTTTCGATTTAAGAATTGGGCGTTAATTCGATATTTTCATTGTTTCAAATATGCGCACATGCGATTGATATTATTTTTCAATATAGAATATACACAACAGGACCTGCATTATTATTAGGGCCAGCACGTTAGCTAAGTGAATCAACATGGCGACCGCAATAGACATAGTTGTGGGACTTGCTATCCCACAAACCGACATGAAGTAATGTAAACAGGGAGACGAGACAGAAACACTAGGACTACTTGGAACAGGACACGCGGCCACAGGTAAGCGTGCGAGAGGGTCCCCTGAGGGGGCTGCATTAATTTCAATGTAGACACGTGAGTCCTCATGGAGGTGTGGAAACCAAATGGCAAAATTAGAGAAAGTGATTTATAATTATTTCTTGAAGTATATCGTGGGGCACACAAGGACCTTTTAAGGCAGAATCGACTACTGCGAGTTCCATTTTATTCAGATTAGTCAAGAACTTATGAATACGTTTAAATTAATTTTGGGCCACATTTGGATTCATTTTCCAAACACTATTGAGCAAATAAATGATAAGTATAAACCCTGGTGTTACATGTAGTGTTTTTTAATTCACAGGGATTTAACCCATGACAAACCCGTTATCAACAATAGAGACAGACTAAAGCAATATGAGTATTGAACAGGCAGCATTAGGTAAGAAGATATAAATTACCACTTACATTTACCAAAATATAAAACCTAATACTTTCTTACACTTTATGAACAACATGAAAGTGGTAACTAACTGATATATTTTCTTACAAACATTTCTCTCTCTGTGTTTATGTTATGGTTTGTGTTTGTTCGTAACCCTCAACATTCCGACCCTTTATCCCTCCCAAAATGGACATCTATTGTATTGAAAAAATGTTTTGTTAATACTGAATGATAAAAATAGTTTACATATGATTTTGTAATTTCATTTGAACTTGACCGTACATGTTTTGGTTAATTTTTTAAATTTGTTAATTGTTTATGTGTTTTGGATTTTTTCTATAAATCAGCCCTGATTTGAAAAAGGTGATGTGTTCGTCGAAACACGTGTAATCACAAAGGGCAACATAAAGTGTACAATTAAGGAGTTTCAATAAAAGATATCCATCCTTATACAAAATCAAGAGAAGGAGAGTCTGTTAGATTTTTTCTTTTCTTCTCAAAGCATAAGGGCGCATGAGAGAAATAGTAACCAAAAAGTTTGCTTTTGTGTCTTAATCAAAACGGAGTTGAGGAACCGGAACTCCTTGGTTATAATAACATGCGACCACGAAAAAGTGAAAAGTCTTAACAAAACAGTGTAGTATCTGGAAATTGTCATGGCGCTGAGATTTTTCAAAGGGAAGCCCAAACAAATAAGGTTCCTCGAAAAGTATGTTCTTTATACTCTGAGACTAACCTCAATATTGTTTCCTGTATCCTTTAAAGCCAAGCTATCAGTATGTGTACTCCATAAAGTAATACTTCCGGGGTTATGGCACCCATCTCTGTGCTTTCTGACCTTAGAATGCTGTTATAATTTATTGTGCATTCACATAATGGATCCCTGCAGTGGAGCATGTTATCCCCTGTTCAGTCAAAAATATTGTCATGTTTGTATTGTATTGTAGGGAAATGTGTAGAGCGTGAACAAAGACCAAAAAGGCATCTTTAACTTGACTGGTGTCTTACGGGAGTATAACAAGGGCATAGCCATGTCATGCTCTCCAATAGTTATGGGTAAATTGTCTGTAAAAGGAACCTTTGTCGTCACCCCAAAGAATTCTTGTGCATTCATAGAAGTGCCTGGCAATGGGAATTTTTCCTCTCTAACACAGGAATGGGGAGCTCCTGTATCTACCGAAAAGGAAAATGTTGCATCTCCTACTGTCACACTGACCCTTGGCTCCTCTTGTGGGTCTGGTGTAACCAATAGGATGGGACAAATCAAGTCACTCTTTGGGCTGCTCTATTGTGGGTACATATCCTGTTCGGTACCCGTGAAAGGATTCCCCACCACTACTGTCACATCCGCTATTCTGGGTGTAGGTGCCTATGAAAATATGTTTGTGTTTTATGGTCTCACTACGATCTGTTGTGCATGTGCCTGAGCCTGCATCAGTGCTTGCTTTGTCTGCATTGGTGCTTGCTGTGTCTGGGGTGACATCCCCTGTCACATCTGCTGTAGTTGTGGTGTGTGTGCCCGATAATGCATGTATTCTTGGGCAAAATATGCTGGCGGTACTGCACTATATGGTGGGGGTATGCTGGCCCCCACTTGTGTCATCTGGTTTGCAATTCTGTTGTATTCCTCCCTTACTTCTGCATAGATGTGAAATGTGCCCCATTTTATCACATGTCCAACACTGTTTTAGTGGTACTCCAAACCGTGGTTATCCTCCATTAAATGCTCCATCGAACCCTCCTCCTTGCTGCGCTTGAAGTCCAAACCCTAATCCTCTGGGTGCAAATCCTCATTCCCGGGGATAATAGTTATATTCTCCTTATCCTGCCCAATTTCTATTTTGGCCCTTGCTGCGCCCGCAGTGCATCCTGCATGGCATTATTTTCTCCTGCATTTTTTAACATTGCCCCTCCCGGTATTAATTTCAATTTCTTTTGCACTAACTTTGCTTCCTCTATCTTTCTTTCCTCAACTTTCTTTCTGCCCTTCTCTTGTGTCAACCTACAATGATGAACAATATTCAATGGAATCTCTGGGCATGGTTTTCCTTTGATCACCACAATTTTCATTAATTGCCTCTGCACCTCTTCGGGGAGTCCCTAACTCAAAATGTGATAAAATATTGTTATGTTTTTGTCCCATCATTCTCTAGCCTCTAGTCTCCATTTCTCTTGATTGTACTGCATATTTGAAGCAGGCTCTTCATCTGGCCCCAATCTCTTTGTCATGATTGCACCCATACCTGATGTGTCAGGATATTTTGTTCTAAGTGCCCGCCAAACATTTGCCCTACAATTATTAAATGGTGCCCATCATGTTTTGTGTTTTGTGCTGTCATCCCAGGATACCCTGTCTTTTACAAATGTCCTCTGATTGTTCACCCAATATGGCGGCAAACAGGCTTTTTATGTCACCCACAACCAATTCGATACCCACTGTCATTCTTTCCAATTCATAGATCCACTTCCCTGCCCTTGCTGTGAGCAATGCTAATTTATGAATCAAGTTGATTTTATCTCTCTGTGGCAATGGCATGTATTGTGGTAGTCCTCCCCTTTCTCTGATAACAAGGGGAATTGTGTTAGTCCAGTGCCCCACCCAAACACGACCGCACCCTTTGTCTTCATCACTGCTTCTGTCATGCTAACTCTCTTTCACCATGGTAAATTTCTCAGCCTATTCATATATGGCGTTCTCCCTTCTAAACTGTTTGCATGTTCATTTGGGCATTTTGAATTTTCAGTGGGTTCTGGCCTACCAAAGTACCTCTTTCCTTACACACGTGCCGGTAGATGGTGCACATGTAGCTTCCCCCTCCTCATTTTCTTCATCCTATTCCTCTTCTGTCAATATGAGTTCATCTTCCTCATCTTCTCTGTCCTCAAAATCCAGCCTCCACAGAGGATCGGTTCTATATGTTCCGCTCATCACTTCTTCCATTATGTCCCTGCCATCCTCTTGCTGGTCTGTTCTCCAACTTCCTCTTACCATTATGCCATCTTGTATGTTCCTGTCCTGTCTGTAACTTCTCGTTCACACAAGCCCTTTTTCCCCTTTATCTGATACTCTATGTCTGCTTATAATGTCATCAACTTCATTGAGGCACCTCAATAAGCTTTTCTCAATTTCCCTTTCTTAATTTTTCTATTTCTCTCTTTCTTTCTCTTCCTATCTTTTTCTTCCCCTTTCCTTCTCTTCCCATTACTTTGTCTTTCTCTGTCCTCTCATGTGTCCTGCCTTTCCTTCTCTTCACATTTCCTTTGTCCATCTCTGTCTTCCTCTCGTCTGCCCTACCTTTCCTTAGCTTCCCTTTGTCTCTCCTTTTCTTTCTTTTCTCTTCTTTGCTCCCTTTCCTTCTGCTCCTCCATTTCATTCTCTTCTTCTTGCTCAGGTCTTTCTCTAACTTTCCTTGCCTTCTCTTTAGATTCATCAATGCCCTTTCCATCCAGTTTGAGCATTATCTGTCCTCCAATCCATTAATTTGCTACAATTGCTGTCACTCCCTTGTCGTTTTGCCTTCCACTTTCTCTATGAACCTCTTCCTCGGCTTCCTTTAACCTTATTTGCAACTCACGGCGATTGTCATATTCTATGTAATTGGACAGTAGCCGTTGTTTGCTTATTTTCTCTCAATTTATAATGTCTTCACTGCTGTATGCAGGAGGTGCATATATGGGATTAGTATATATATATGCATCTCCTGTATACCCTGCTTCTGCATTTAATGTGTGTAATGGATATTATTCCTGTGCAGTCGAGGACAGATCACTTCTATAGGGAAGAGGAGGAGGAACCGTGGGCATCAAACAGCCATCGTAATGTTGATTAAGCATTCATTCCTTCGTATCTGGCTCCACCATGTCTTCTCCGTACATTTTCTATAACTATGGCTAACCTATTCTGTAATTGTTTTCCTTTATGTGCCGCATGTAAATAGGTGCACATGTGTTGCACTACTTTCTTTGAATGAGTGCCTTCTTATGGCCAGGGCATAAACATTTTGCCTGCCGTACCTTTAGATCATTCCATGTGATATTTTATAATGTTGTCCTTATATCCCTTATATCGTGGTAATGTCTGATATAAATGGATGATTTGAGTGTCCCGCATTATAACAGTTTACAATACAACTTACGAATACTCATCAAACTTTACTTTAATTCTCACTCATCTTTTCCCTCCTTTACAACCCTCTCCTCAACAATGCTTCTCTACAAATTAACACCTCTGCGTCTCTCTCTGAGACCACGCCTCCTGCATCACCCAATCCTTCTGAGCGGCCCCAGAAACGCTACTCACGCTCCAAGCAGGCCGGCCTCGCTATTCCCCTCAATTCTTCTAATTGACACCACAAAACACCACTCATGCTCCGAGGCACCTCACCTCACTGCTCCCACACTGGACCACACTCCTCTGTCCACACAACCACTTTATGTTCTCCTTGAATACACAAACATCCACTTCTATGGGGGCTAAGTTATCTCACAACATGAGGCTGGTGCTAGCAATCACTACCCAATAAAATATAATACAGGGTCATCTCGCCCTCTGCAAGGTATCTCTCCCTTTTATTACTGCCCGTGATGAGGCTTATCACGTGATCTTTTCCAACCCATGTCAGAAGTTAACTCTTTCTTCTTTCCTTAATCTTTTATTTCTTCACAATCCCACAATATACAACACATCCCCTGCCCATTGTTGCCATGCCTATGTCATAATTTGGATCTGCTTAAAGTCTCCCGTGTTGAGTCTGCCCTCTCAGCCGGAAACCCTCCACATCCTATGGGGCTGCCGGTGGGGGCCGGACAGGACTTTTCTTCAAAGGGGGCTCCTGTTGACCCTTCTCTGTTGCATGGAATCCCGCTCTCCACAGGTCACCTCCACAGTCCTCTGGGACATGGCGGGATCTCCTTGACAATCTGACAAAACTTAGCCAACCTTTTTCTGCTACCATGTGTAAAGGTGCTCCCAAAGTCCCCAATAGACCCAGCAGAATCAGATTCAATCCAAACCAGACTCAAAGACCAAGCAGACAACCCCAGCTTTATTGCCATGAACCAAAGCCGGAACAGCATACAAGCATTAGAATCTTGCAACTCTTGATGTGTTAATACATACAATGGTTCAAGTACCACAAAATCATCATCAATGATTTCATAACATAGTCACAGTTTACAAAACATACAGGGATCGTGGATTGGTTAGTGTGTTAGACTACATATAGATTATATAGGTGTTAAACATTTCATTGGGTTACGCATATCTGATGGCTCCACCTGGACCCAACCCCACATCGATAAATGTTATAATACATAATGTCTACAGTAAATAATTGGTTTGCCTAATATTTGATTGGCAGAAGGATACCAAGGCTTTTGATAGGCTGGCTTCTTGCTAACCAACCGTGGACACTTGACATGTCGTCAAGATATGAGCCAAACGTAGAGTAGGGGGAGAGAGGCCCATGGACTGTCCATTGTTCATTAAAGTTACTATACCTCATTCCTAGGTCATGAGACCAGACAATCGTTTTGTATTTGGCCTTGTGTAGCAGCTTGTGTCTATGTGTGTTTCAAGGGAGTACCAAAGATACTCTATATAAGTTGGCTTCTAATGAATAGCCATTGTTCTTCAGTTATGGATCACGTGTTTGGAGACTGTGTTTGAGAATTTAAGCTAATATTAATGTGTGTGTCGTGTTTTCTGTTTCCACCAGGGACACTCATGAGTTATTTTTATGGAGTCTTTTGGCTTGCTACTTTACTGCTCCTGGCAAGCAAAGACTGGTTGTATTCTAATAAAACTTTAATTAATCTGGGAGTACACCGCCCACGTCTTGGGAACTGCTATCTCTTGCTTTCGTTCCACCGTTCTCATCTTTCCTTATTCCAGTTTAACTATGGCGCTAATTGCCAGTCACTGCCTGAGCTCTGCACAACTATTTATTTCTGTAAATTCAGCTCTTTTGAGCTTTCCTGAGATTATGAGGCCTTGTTCATTCTGAAGCATGCCGTGGCTTCCATTTTTAAGACGATGGCTGCCCAATTGTACTCTTGTATATGTTTTCTGACCTTATACAGAGAGGTACACGTAACTCACACTGGCGTGTGCCTGACTACAATAGTTAGTATGTCTTTAAAGTAAAACTACAGCTACACCCACTTGCAGCAACTCCAAGTGTAGTTTCATTGTTAACATACCTTGTCAATTCTAACCAATGGAATCATACACCCACTCAAGTTTAAGGGGTTTTACTGTCTCACCCCAATTGCTGGACCATTCATTTCAAACATAGGCCATAAAGGCTATGATTTATTAAGGGAGCCAAAAAAAGAACACAGCGAATATTCGACACGGGTGATCCAACCTGACGAAACCACGATACAATTGAAATGTCTAGAGATTGTATATATAAACAACACTTCCCATGATGAAGCCAGTATTTCTGTACCATACTAGAGGAAGCACTAGAGGAAATTCCACCATTTCTTCAACAGAGGCATTCCACCTGCCAGGGAGCTATACAGGAAGAGGAGAGAGCCTTGATGCTTAGGTCCTCTTTCATTACCACTGCAGTAGGAGGAGCACACGACTGGCCCAGCCCTAGCCCTTCACACATTTTAGACGTAACACTGTATTAGGGAATCGCTCATGGACCAGAACTGCTTCTGAGGAGAAGAGACCCCTTAGTGACGAATTAGCTAATAGATCATATGAAAAGAGTGATAGAGCTGCACCATCATCAGGCTCACATCAAACAGGCACATGAGACTGGCATTGCCCCACCCCAGCCTTTCAAAGATGCAGACCTATTGGGTGGGGAAATGTATTGTTTGCTCTACAGGCAGCATGTCTCTAATTTTTTGGAGAAAAATTTGTCAAAATGACGTAAAGCCTCGTTATGAATTTGAACGTATTAGCAGTGTCGTTATTATTATTATTTGTATTATTATTATTAATATGATGAATATTATTATTATTATTATTATTACTATTAATAAGGTATTTATCGAGTGAGGACCTAGCTTTAGGAAGCAACAGAGTGCTTTACAATCAAAGGGGGACGAACACAGTGAGGGAAGCAGAGAAAAATGCTGTGGGGAGCTAACAACATGGGAGAGTGGGTAATTCGCAGCAAGGGATCTACGAGCAACCAGGGGAGGAAACTGTGCAGAGCAGATCACCAACTCTCATGCAGGGTGGGGAGTGGAGGGTGTGTGGGCTTATATGTTAGGGATGAGCCATTCCTTGAAGAGGAAGTACTTGAGCTCTTTCCTGAACTGTGGAAGTGCTTGGGCGAGACTGATGTTGACCAGAAGAAGGTCCTAGAGTTTTGGGGTTTAGACAGAGAAAGCCTGTGTTCAAGTTTTTTCCTTCCTGCACAGGCGGATTTCAAGTCTGCACATGTCCTTTCTTCTAGTGGATTGCAGGCCTCAGGATATGCTGGGTTTCTCAGTGAGGTAGCTTGGGAACTTCAGTGTGACAGCCTCATAGATGATGCAACAGACTTTGAAGATGATACAGACTTTCAGCGGAAGACAGTACAGTTTGATGGGTGTCAGAAATATGTGTTTGAATTTGGTTGTCACTGGGCCAAATGCTGCTGAGGTGTCGAGAAGAACCAGGAGGCAAGGATGGTCATCATCAAGGATTTTAAGGGCTTCGTTGATCACCTTGAAGGTTTCTGTTTCTGTGCTGTATCTGGGTCTTAAGACAGATTTGCAGAACTGAAGGAGGTTATTGGCTTTAATGTGTTGGAGGAGTTGAATGGCTACTGCTTTCACAAGTATCTTACTTAGGAAGGGAAGATGGGTGATGGGGTGGTAGTTGCTGAGGTTGTCAGGGTCCAGTGTTGGTCTTTTGAGAAGCAGGAGGATCTGTCAAGTCTCATGGGTCAAGGGGAAGGTGCATGAAGTTAGGGATCTGTTGATGATTGTCAGGTAAGGAATGAGTGCAGGGAGGATGTCTTCTGCAGGTGATGTGACCTTGAGGAATTTCAAAGTGTCAGTGAGGTCTTCAATAGCTAGTGCCTTGAAAGTTGTCCAGGTAGTTTTGGTGGGATATGTAGTGTGCTGTCAGTTGTGGAGTTGGTGTCTATGTGTTGGCAGATCATGCTGTCCTTGTTGACGAACAAAGAGTTGATGACTGTGGATTTTTTGATGAAGTGCCGTACAGGTGGATCGGCAGAGGGTTGATGCAGCGCTTTATAGCTTCGAAGAGTGCTCTGTATTTTCCTTGTTGGCCTTGGCCTTGGCTATGGTGTTTTGGTAGTGCATGGCCATAGCAGTGGTGGTCAGTTGTTTGCACAGAGTTCCTTGAGCAGGGCAAGGTCAAATTTGCTGAAAGATTTTCATCAATTTTTTTGTTGTTTTCTGATGGTTTATTTGTTGAAGTTGAGTCCTTCAGTGTGCCAGAGTGTGGAATGTTTAGGGTTGAGGGTGCATAATTTCACTGACGCAGTGTGGTTGATGTTGTTTGTGAGGGTGGTGTTGAGTTCTTGGAGAAGCCAGTCACAGGTAGATCAGCTTACGTGAGGTGGAGTTTGGTGTGGTCTTCCTTAATAGCCTCCACTGGGAAGTCCTTGAATGATCTGAGGCTTCTATGCAGGGTTTCCAATGGGTGTTCTTGAGGTATGGTGTGACTAATCTCGAAAATGGTCTGACCAGTCTAGCTGGGTAGGAGAACTGTGATGAGGATGGGCAGCACAGTGAGGATGAAGTTGCGGATATTACCGTGCCTGGGAGTTGAGTATTTAATGTTCTGTGTGAGGTTAAAGGGGCATGGGTGCCATTCCTAAGTCCTTCTGGTACAAGCAGGTCCAAAAAGGAAATCCTGTTTTCTTGGTATGCCCTTTACTTTGGTTGCCCAGGTGAGAGACGCCCTTTGTGTAATAGTTAAGGAAGGAAGAGGTAGGGCTAATACGATGGGTGGGTCTGTGGTTATGTGGCCCATATACACTTCACCTGCTCACCAACCGCAAAGGAAAAGGGGTTGGGGGCTGCTTACATAGAGCAAAAGGGCAGCAAAACAAGAATGCACCAGCAGATTAGCATTGATTGACAGGTGGGTGGGGCTCAGGTTATGTGACCTAGATCCACTTGCACCTGCTCACCAACTGCAAAGGAAAAGAGGCTGGAGGGCTGTTCATTCATCCAGACGGAACTGTGCAATTTATTTCTTATGAGTTGCGGTTAGTCCCCATTTCGAAGTCCCCCGGGATTTAATTGGGAAATGGAAGAATTACATCCAGACGTAATTCACTAGCGGTATTTCCTCTATTGTTTTGAGGTAATACCGCCATACATATCTTATAAGTATTACCTTGGCTTTCATACTGCAGCTATCAACACTGTAGTGGTTTTACGGCACTGAGGCTTGCATGGCTAGCAGTGTACGGTGCCTGAATGTTATACTCGTGGGTCCAGGGTTGAGGGCCCTGCAACTAATGAAGATATATTTATTTTTTTAGTGTTTTCTTTAGCATGCTTCTTCAGACTAGGTCAACATTTGAACTATTTTAGTCAATTGAATATTTCGTTCTAGTTAAAATACACATTTCAACAATATGCCCACTTCAATTAACAGGGCTTTACTTTGTGATTCAATTGTCTATTTTCGAAGATTAGTTTGCTAAACAGGGTGTGCCTCGGGCTCTTCTTACCAGATGCACCAATTTCAGTGGTAATGACTCAAAATTCACATTTACCAGGAAGACTTTGGATAGAAAAATGAGTGAAATTCATGCTACACAATGACTACCAGTATCATCACAACATTAGTAATGCATGTTACTATTACCCAGCTAAACAGTCGTTTTTTAGCGACTGCATAAAGATAAAAGAAAGTGTTAGTCCTGGCCGAATTTGAGCCTATGCATGGTTTCTCTTCTGTTGTAGAACAGTGCAATGCATGCAAATGAACTTCTGAATATAAAAGAAAATCAGAAGCCTGCTAAATATAGAAATGCAGAAAAAAACACAAACCCCTTTTCCTTTCTAGCATTACTCCTTCGTGTACATTCGTATTTCCAAAACATATGCCAAAACAGAGCTCCCACAGTATCATGTTCTAAACGACCTGGCATTCGTAATGCATGGTATTTTGCATAACGGTGCATATTATAAATACAGAACTGCACATTCTAGAATGCAATATGAAATTAATGTAAAATCCGGCACTGGTTTAGTTTACACCTCACATAGCATAACCTGAGATCTCTGCAAACTCCTCTTCATATAGCACCACTGTTTCAGACTTACAGATAGCCCAGGAGAGGCTGTATGATAGTCACCTGCATGTAGTCATTGTTTTAGACAATCAGGTATCTTGGTGCCATGCACAATGTGCATAACATTTGTCTAACACAACAATTAAGGGTGTTAACTCCCTTGTAAATGCTTTCAAGAGATGGCCACTCAAAACCTCCTGCTAGGATCTTTGCTGGGAATATCACAGACCATATTCGGCTTTATTGGTGTTTGCTTTATCGATAGGGTATTTCTGCCGTGTCTCCCAGTGGTTTCCTTTATGGTAGAAGAATTCATGTGGGAAAGAGCTCTCAATAAGCATGTGTAGCTCCTGTGTGCACTTGCACATCATGCTATGACCATCAAACGTCCGGCATTCTGAGAAGGAAATACTTCAAACCCATATATGTGTTTACTCCTGCGCCCGAGCTCAATTTGCATCCACGGAAGGCACAGACATTGGGAAAATCATTGTATTGTATCTTAAGTAGTTACCCAAACTGCAGACCAAGCACCGGGGCAGATGGAATTCTGGTGCTGTGTTTCTCTCCTTTGCTGCCTTCTGTTCCCTGTCAGATTATGTGTGACCTTTTTAAGTCATTGCAATTTTGATATATTTTAAGACCTGTGGCACAGAAAATATTTCTAATATTACATGTTAAAATTAACCAAATCTGGGGACCATCCGCTCCAAACAAATAAATCGTCTCCAAGAATTTGGTTGCACCCTCCCTATTCTTTTATTGCAATTGCAACCCATAGATTGACATGTTCCCCTGGAAGCAATACAAATAAGCATTGGAACTCTTTCAAAGACCCCCGGAGTACATAGTCTGTGTTGGAATGAGAATAATAAAGTAGTAGCAATATAAGGGAAGCTTTAGCTCTTCCTGATGAGCGGGCTTGTGTTTCAGCCTATGTACAGGACACATTCTAACATTACCCAGATCAGTAGATGTATGATAGACGTATACATACGCAAGCATGGATACAGAACTCATATTTGCACCCGGGGAGGCTGAGCCAACCAATCAGGTGGCTGGAACTGCGGGCAAGAATACAGAATCCCTGCCTGCTGTTCAAGCCACCCGGTGGCTCTTTTTTTCCCCTTTCTTTCTAATGTGGGGAGGCAACAAGTTAAGGGTGCCCCAGATCTGAGAACTGGAGTTAGCGTGTACTGATGTCGGTCCATCTGCCTCAAATTTCCCCTGCTGCACGGCGTGTAACACATTACAGTGTCTCAGCGATGTTCATTTACCAGTGTACCATCCAGGACAATATAGGCTTTTGTCAAGATGATTCTGGGCTAGCTGGGAAAGCTTTACTCTTGTTCCGATTTGGGGTAATCAAACAGTGCAATTTCAGGGAAGGACTAAAGAGGAAGACGTGATAAGGGAGAGCCACATATGGTGAGAGAGGAGAGACTAGGTAGAAAATGAAAAATCCGGGTGATTGACATTTGTTAAGTGGTTGTACAGTGACTGCCCTCAGTGCTGTATGAGCCAATTTGCCTTGAAAGTGCACTGAGGGGCGGGGGGCGGGGGGTGTCATTGGTCCCACCGGCCCTGTGCTCCCTTGATAAACACAACAAGGTTACACTAGCAGATACATTGCTTGTGAATACCACTATAAGGCAGAATTATATTTATAATATTAAATGGCTTTTTGGTACAAATGCTGCAGAATGTAAACTTGGGGGGGACACTGAGTGCACAATTCAAGCCATCTTTTATATAGCTTTCCCGATGGACAAAGACGCCTCAGGCTTTGTCCGTCGGGAAAGCTTTATAAAAAATGGATTGAATTGTGCACTTTTCGAGCCATCTTTTATAAACATAGAAATGTTTAAAAAAGATAGCTTGGAAAGTGCACAAACCATAAGGTACGCACACAAATATATAAATGCTATATATTTAAGCTATCTTGAAGTACACAAACCATAGTAAGGCACGCAAACAAATATATAAATGAAAGCATTTATATAATTATGTGCGTACCTTACTATGGTGTGTGTAGTATGCAAGCCATCTTTTATATACATAGTAATATGTCGAGGAGTACCCAGGTAGATAGAAATATGTTTATAAAAGATGGCTTGCATACGACACACACCATAGTAAGGTACGTTTACAAATATATGTGCACCCCTTGTTTGGGATTGCCTCTACACTCCCCCCTCTGGGAGATTCATCAATCACTTTCACTTTTCCCTTGGTATCCACCTTTTCTGCATCTTTTGCATTCAATTTAACTTCATTGTCTGGGTCCATAGATGATGGCCTGAAGAAATATCTCTTTGGGGTTCATATTTTTATCACTCCCTTCAAACTTCCTGCTGTTCTCACGTGTTCATCTATGTTCCATGTCATAAATTGGCATTTCCCATTTGGGCTGCAATATATCCATTTTCCCACATAGGGCCTCATCACGACCTCGGCGGTAACCCTTAAATCTGGCGGTAGCGCTATTACCGCCAGATTTAAGGGTCTGCCGAATCAGGGCCTCGGCGGATTTCAACCCAGCTCTGAGCTGGTGTGAAATCCGCTGAGAATTTGCGCTCGTACCGCCGTCGGGAAATCTGCCGGCAATGAGCGCGAATGGGGCATTCCCGAAAGGGCTCAATGGGGACTTCCAAGTCCACCCAACTCGCTAATAGCCCCCTCGCTAATACCGCCAGCATTACCGCTGAGGTCGTGATGAGGCTGATAATGTCTGTGTCTCCTTGGGTACCGAAACCTTGTTCCTTCTGGTGCGTGAATGCTAGCTTTTACACAGTCTCTTATTTCTTCATCAGTCAGGTCTTTGGGTTTCCATTCTGGCTCGACATCAATCATGATCTTCATCCCTGTGGCTTTTTTCACAGTTTTCTGGCATTGAGAGAACATTATCCTGATAACACAAAATCCGAGCACTATCATCACTAGCAGGGCTCCTAGGAATTTGAATGCATCTGCTATCCTTTGTGGAACCCATGCAAACAGTGATCCAAACCAACTGTCATCATATACTTCGTCGGTTTCATCAATCATTTGATTCTGTAGTTTCGTCAGCATACCTATGGCTTCTGTTAAGGTTCCATTTTCCTCATCATGAGAAGGTTTAAATGTGCAACATGATTTTCCGATTTTTGTACAAACACCTCCATCCATAGCTGTGATCATGTCACGGACGTATCGTTTCTGGACAGTCATTAGTCGAATTGCCCTTAACTCTTCCTTGATTGCGTTGAATCCCTTTATGGTTGTAGTGTTTGTCTGCAGTAATTCCCATCTGGTTATCTGTAACCATTTAGTATTTGCTCCAACTTGGATTCTCGGCATGAAGATTGTCATGAACACTGGTGAGGTCTGACTGAACAGCCCGTGTTCATATGGAATCACATCAAAAGCTTCTATTGATTTGGCAGAGAAATAATTTTCTCTTTTCATTCTGCTTCTTACTTCTACAAATCACTTCTTCCTCAGGTGAGCATTTGCTTTCGGGAAACTGTCAATATGCAAATCACTTTTTCGAATCACCAATGCTGAAACATGGACAATCATTAATGTGCATATACCTCCCCAGTTTTTCGGCAGTCTGATATATGCTTTGGGTCCACATGCCCAACAATGATCCATGGTCACTGCAGTACCGTTTACCATTCCTGGAGCATCAAAGATTCGTCCACAGTTCTGATTTTCTCCCATTTTTCTTGTACCATTGTTTCTGGAGCACAGTTTTGGGTTCTCCAATGGCACTATCTGTAGGGGTCCTCCTCTGTCTTTGACCCATGTCAATAGTTTTGCAAGTTTTGGCCATAATGGCTTGCATATCTTCTGCGCATTTTCAATTGCTTCTTTGCAGGCTCTGGTGACCATCCATGCTCTGCAGATCACTACTCTTTTCTCCCATCCGTCTGGTGAAAGCACTGTTCCCCATATTTGCATCTGGCCTCTGTTCTTCCATTTTCTGGCCTCTTCGGCAGATGTTCCTTTGACAGCAAGTCTTTCATTCACTTTCCATATAATGCCCGCTCCTTTCACTCCTGGCTTCTGATATCTGAATATCTGATCACATGATTTCTCGTATGGGCTCTGTTTCTTGTCTTTATATTTTGTATGTATTCATCTTCATTTGGGTCTGTCTTTTCAGTTTCCCATTTAAGAGAAGCATAATTTCCCATGAATTGACCTCTTATCTTGCACATTGCTATGTGTGTTAGACAGTGTGCTATCTGGTCCTCAATTTCTACAGCTACAAAGATCTTTGATTTCCCCATGCTGTAGGGCAGGAGTGCGCAAACAAAGCATTCCCCTCTCAGCTCCGCCTTCCAACCTCTTTCATGTGTTGGTACCATATGTTGTTTTCCAAATGTGCTGTGCTGTCCAGGTAATCGTTTAGTTCACTGTCATCTCCTTGCATGCTTCTCTTGATTCTCAAGGTTTTCATGTAGTTTGCTATCATCACATCCTTAATAACATCCATGCAGCTTCTTCTCACTGGGGGATGCGCAGGCACTTCCATCCATGTTCAGGCCTCTTCATCTGTACCAATGAGGTATGTGAAAGTCTTGCAATTCTTTCCCTGATCGCCTGTCTTTCTCTGGCTCTGGTTATGAATGGCCAAATTGATTCTGCCACTATCTCTGCATGTGGTAGTTTTGCAGGACTTGTACTTGTTCTCTTCATTGGATCAGGTGTGCTTGTCAATACTGTCCCTGTTGGTTCATTCTTCAGCTCTTTTTGTCTTTTCAAATGTTCAGCTTTTCCCCTTTGTCTTTTCTCTTCACTAATGGGGTAGCTTATCACAGTTGGTTTCCCTAACTTCTCCCCTTCTTTGGCCTGTGGTTCTGTAGCTACTAAAATAGGATCTGGTGTATGTGCACTTGTCGTTTGCATGCGTGTGGTTGTAAGTAACCTGTTATCATTCACATTTTGCCGACCCTGTCTCAGGCTTGTTAATGTGCTTCTTACTGCAACAATGTGTGTGTCATTGCTACTCACATCCATCTCAAGTTCGCTCACTCCATTGTCAGACCTTCTAGGGACTGGAATGACTACATAGGGTCTGGCTGCCTTCGTGGGCTTCATGTGTGCATTGTTATGTGGGTGCACTGCACTCTGAACATTTTGTCTACCAATAAAAAATGCAGTTCTAATTGTCAGTTACAATAAAACAATGATCAATATAATGCATAAGTACATGATACCCTTATAGGTTAGACTGCAACATTTACTTCTGGAAAAATAAGGGCGTCTCTCCTCCTGGGGGAGAACACGTTTGCTATTTCGATTTCCCATCTCGAACATTTTAAGGAGAAAAGGCTAATGCTTTAATACAATCTTAGGCAATATTATTTCTGGATTCTGCTGGTTCCTCTGTACGGAAACAATTGTCCCTCTTGCCTGGACACTGGATTGTCTGTTTATCTCTGGATACAGTTCTCTTTTTCTACGTATGAGGAAATGTAAAATCGGGTAATGCGGTCAGCACGTCTCTTTACTGTGCATGTTCAAAGTACACGAGTTCCCAATGGATGCCTTATTCCAGACGACATGTTGCGTCCTTGTCAGTGTAACAAGAGTGAAGTCTCTGGCAAAGCTTTCTCGATCTGTCCCTCGGCGGGAAGCTTCAAGGTTTCTTCCGGAAACTCTGGTGTAGATTAGAGAGTTTAATTTGTACTACAATACCATGCAGGAGCATGCTTAGCTGGGTAGATTTGCTGGGTCTCTGATGAACGTGAGGATGTCAACACCGGCAGGTCTCCCTACAAGTTCTGGAAATTCCTCAATTATGTGAAAGAAGACATTGTTCACCAATCTGCTATCTTCTGGTGAAAGGGGCTTTAGTCTAGTCCTTGCTGAATTCTGAAACAGTTCGGTACTCTGTGAGTGGCTTCTACAATCTAGGTTGATATGGAGAGTGACCTGTATGATGATGCTGTTCAAAAGTATGCTCAAGCGTTCTGTGTTTGCCAGATCTCTAAGAAATGTAAATACATCAGTGTGAATTCCGACAAAGTTTGGGTGCTCTTCAATTATATGAAAAAATATCACGTTGATGAGTGTATTAGCTTCTTCTTCCGCTTGGGACATTTGTTTTTTTCCTCTCTGCATTCTGGAAGTAGGAAGAACTGCTCGGCGAGCACGGTGAGCAGCCTTCTTATTGTCTTATTGTTTTCAGCATCTTGTAGAAATTCGGGGATGCTAGTGAGCCTTCCCACTAGTGATGGGTGTGACCTCAAGACTAGGTCAAAGTAGTTCAAAACGCCTTTAGTGATGTCACAACTGTGGGACGCCATTTGTGAGTCCAAACAATGTTCCTGTCTTGAATGAGTCTGGATACTGTACTTTCTTCCAACTCATGTGTCTGCGATTGAAATTTGACATATTCTTTTCTTATCAAGGCTTCAGTGTGCCTCAGTCTAAAGTTCAAAGTCAATAACTGCTTACATATGCACTTCTCTTCTTCACCCTGTAACTAGGATCCACACAGTGTCTTTTTTAAAAAAAAAACAAATCTAAGAAAATGTTATGTCCTTATCCTCATCTCTTTTTACTCAGAGGAATGTCCATTTTTAAGCCATAAATTTGCACAAAAGTTCTTTGTCTTTGCTTTGTTGCTGGTCATGCATCCTTCTTCATCGTCATGGATCTCGTCTGCACGTGCTGTGGTTCTTCCCCGTTGTCTGTAGTCTCTTTGCGTTGGGGTGTAGGCAGGGGGATTTCTCCGACGTATGGCTTGATATCACCCAGGAAGATCCAAGCTCTTCATCCTTGTAGCTTGACTGCAGATGGAGTGACGTCTTCAACTATGAACTGTCCATTGAACCTTGGCTCGTCCCACTTTTCCTTCTGTGATTTCTCACCAGGACGGTTTCTCCAGGGAAGATTGAAGGAACACATAGACTCTGAGCTGTGTCTCCAGTAGCATCTCCTTCTGTGCTCTGTGCTGCCCTGTACCCTTTTAGTCGTTGCTGCAGCTTGCCTGCAATTACAGTAAGACAAGATGTCATTCAGTTCAAGTAACTTTGCATTTCAGACCCTAAGATTTCACTTGTCGGCTGGGTATCACACCTAGCTCTGCCTTGGGGTGTCAGGGGAGTGTGCATACTTCTTCCTATTGCTATTTCGTGCGGCGTAAGGTGATGGTCAGAACCAGGTTGGTTTCTGAGTGCATACAGTGCCAATTGAAGGCAGTGCAGCCATCCTTTCTTTAGAGTAAGCTTCAACTTGGCTATCCTTTCCTTTAACAAGCCGTTGAGCTTCTCACCTTGTGGATGATATGCCAACAAGAACTTGTGCTTTATACCAAGCAACAAGCTAATCTGTTCAAAAACTTTGTTGACAAAGTGAGCCCCATTATCTGATCTCATGACTTCCCCTACTCCCCACCTGAGAAATACCTCTCTCACCAGAAATGTGGCCGCACAGGTAGAGTTTGGGTGTGTACATGGACCTGCTTCTATCCGTCTAGGGAATGGACACACCACAATTAGATACCTGTACCTGTTACATACTTGAATCATATCAACATCATCGACATGCAAGTGCTGAAAAGGTCCATTGGGCCTTAGGATGACTCCTCTAATTACCTTTAATGTGTGCAGAGCCGTGAACGGCTGGCAGATCATACAGATCATCATAGAAAATGCAACATGCTCTGCTAAGTTCGGTATAAACCAGTCTTCAGCGAGCGTTGCCGCAAGATTATCTTTTGTCATGTGTGCTGGATAGTGTAACTGCTCCAGTGCTAATTTTAACATCGCTATAGGCATTACTGGTTTACCAGTGCTGTCTTGTTAACCATAAACTTTTGGAGGGTTTTAAAGAACACCCTTGCCGCTTCCAGAGATTCTTCTTTTCCTGTGGTGCCTCCCCTTGGAGTTCCAGTAACTGGGTTTGCCCCATGTTATTATAGCTCTCAGGTTCATTTCGTGCAACAATCATCTTCTCGTTTACATCAATTATTTCTACGTCCATTATGGGCTCACCCTTGGTTGCCATACTCTTGGCCTCCGTGTCTGCTGCTTGATTTCCTCATGAGATAAAATCTGTCACCTTCGTGTGGGCAGCGCATTTTACGACCGCTATGACTACTGTGCGCTGTAGTGCCTTAATCAGCCTGTCCAATAAGGCTGCAAAATGCACTGGCGTGTCATCCGCTAGGAGGTAGCCCCTCCTTTTCCAGGGCGCTAGGCCTGCATGCACTGTTGATGTCACATAGGCGGAATCACTGTACATCATCACTTCCTGGTCTGCGTGATTCTCAATCGCGTATCAATGCCAATAATTCTGCAGCCTGTGCTGAGTAATGAGATGCACTAAGGAGTACTCAAAACTCTCCATTTGTCGTGTGCTTCATCACAGCAGCAATTGTATATCTTTGCCCATCGTTTTGATCAATTCTCGAAGAACCGTCAACGAAGACAATTTCTCCTCCTGCCAATGCATTTTCTTTCACTCTAGGAATCTCATCATGAAATTCTTCATAGTTCGCGTAGTCATGGATTGGCTCTCCTTCAGTGACTGGCTCTGCTATAAACATAGCTGGGTTCACTACCTTGCAACAAACAATCTTAATCAATGGATTCGATATGATCACTTCATAAGCAGAAGCTCGTTGAAATGTCAACGTGCCCTTTGGCTTCTCTAAAATGGCAAATGGCGCGTGCTCAACGTACAACGTCATTGAGCATCCCTTCACAATGGTCGTCGCTTTCTCTATGGTGAATGCTGCGGCAGCTAAACTTTGTTCACAAGGGATGTGGCCTCTCATCACTGGGTCCAAATTGTCACTGTAATATGCCAGGGACTTGTACCCCAATGTGGTTCTCTGAGTACTGTCATCATGACGCTGCCATTCGTGTGCGAGAACAGGTAGAATTCCTCTGCATAGTTGGGAATCCCTAAAACTGGTGCCGTGCAAATGGCTTTCTTTAGCTCAGTAAACCCTTCCTCCATGGTCTCGGACCACACCATTTTTTCTTTTGTCACCTGTGCCTTCTTTAGGGCCTGTAACAAGGGCTTGGTGTATGAGCTGTAGTCAAAGACCCATGCCCTGACATAATTGCATAATCCTAGAAAACTCTGCATTTGTTTTATCGTGTGTGGCTTGGCTGTATTCAGTATGGCTTCAGCCCTTTCCGGGGTAACTCTTTTCCCCTCGTGTGAGATCAGCTGGTCTATATACAACACTTCTTGCTGACACTATTGTAACTTTTCTTTGTCCACCTTATATCCTTTCTCAGCCAGTATAGTCAATAGCTGAATAGAATCGTGTCTGCACTTTTCTTCTGTGGTGCTGCAAATTAAGATGTCATCTACATATTGCAAGACAACACTTTCTAATGCGATATTGCTTAAGTCCATCTGTAGGACTCTATTGAAAATTGATGGAGACTCACAGTACCCCTGGGGTAACCTCGTGTTTTTCAGACGCTTCTGTCTGAAGATAAATGATGTCAGATCTTGTGAGTCTCGGTGCAATGGGATTGAGAAAAACGCATTTTTCAAGTCAATCACCGTGAAATATTTTGCCTCAACAGGTATATTACATAGGATTGTGGCTGGGTTCGGGACTAAAGGGAACTCAGGGCCTCTATAATATCATTTATCAGGCGTAGATCTTGAATTAACCTTCAAGACCCTCCCTTTGATTTCTTGACAGGATAAACTGTGGTAATGAATTACGACTCTGACGTCACTAAGATGCCCTGTTCCATCATAGCCGAAATTGTCTTGAAAATTCCCTCATCTGCCTCCCTAGACATGGGATACTGTCATGCCATTGATAAAATAGCGCCTGGCTTCAGTTTAATTTTGACTTCTCCTACTCCTTTCAATAAGCCTACCTCATAGGGGCCTGTGATCCATACTGAGACAGGCACCTGGGCCATGTCGACCTCAAAATATTCAGGACGGTTCTGTGCCAACATCATTCTCTGGGGCACTTCTCTTTTGATCATCTTTGCCCAAAAAGTGAGATTCACTTCAACTGTTATATCCTCAGCGTCTGTTCGTTCATCGAACAGATCGTCATCTGTGACGTCAGTCAGCCTGTGCCCTTCTTCAATGGCGATCACTGTGCACCACTGTCGGCCTTCATCATCACACCCATTGATCAAAGCCATTTTCCATTGTATTATGGCTGTGTGCATCATCAAGGGAAATGCTTGTCCCTTCTCCTCGTGCATAGGTATTCTTGGCCTAAATAGGAAATCGTCTGGGGTCCTCATGGTTTTGTCTGCAAGGCCTGGTAGCCATGCCATCAGCATTCGTACTGCATGTGCAAATATTTCTGGCTCCAATGTGATAGCCCTCATGGCTGTGTGTCCTGCATATGCTCTAACTATCTCGCATATGTTCAAATAGTGCATTCCTGGAGTCGAGCATACTATGCCCTTCTCCGTGAATGAGATTGTCATGTTTAACTTTGTCATTAAGTCTCGTCCCAATATATTTACTGGAGTTTGCCTCGAATATAACAGTGGCACATTCATGTCACATTCTGTTATAGAGACTGAAAGTGTGTCTGTAAAAGGAACACAACTTTTTTCTCTTGTGAAGCCCTGAGTGTTTATAGCATCGCTGGACAAGGAAAACTTGCCTTCACGTATGCACGAGCGTGTCGCACCCGTGTCAACTAAGAAGGCATTTTCCTTATCCCCTACAACGACATCCACCCTTGGTTCCTGGTGAGGGTCAGGTGTCAGTGATAGGATAGAACACATCAGGTTTCCCAGTGAGCTGTCCTAGTCCATATACAATCTTGTCCCATTTTGCGTGAATGGTCTTCCCCCATCACCAGTGTTAACTCTTATCGCATCGTTCACAGCCTGCCCTAAACTTGTTGTTTGTGACATTTGCATCAGTGACTGTTGGAATGTCCCTGTGGACAATTTATCAAATTTTGAGGTTGTGAGCTTTGCTGTGCTCCTGGCGTTTGCGGTTGCACTGTGTGATTTTCGCAACTCCATTTCCTCCCTGTTGCGACAACACTGGTGGATTCACCATACCTGCTCTGGTTTCTTGGTCTTTTTGCACCGTGCCTTGACTTCTGCATGTGCGGGCTAGGTGCCCTGTCATCTCACACACCCAACATATTGGCGGTGGTGTGATCATTTGCCCATTTGACATATCCTGACTTCCATTTTGCATGTTTTGGAAACCTCCCTGATTACTCTGCCATCCACTTCCTCGAAAGCCTCTCCCTCTGGGATAAATCCCATTATTGCCCTGATTACCCTGCTGCAGATTATTGGCCTGCTACATGTTTGATCCATCTGTGCTAGTTATCATTGCCCCTTCAATGGCCTATTTTGACAATTTTTTCTGCACTAATTTCGCCTCCTCACCTTTTCGTGTAGCCTCTTTTTTGCGATTCTTCTCTTGCAATAGTAAGCTATGGTCAACTATATTTCAGACCATGGTTTGGCCTCGATTCCTACTAATTTCTTGAGCTGATTCTGTACCTGATCTGGCAGCCCTTGGCATAATATATGGTAGAACATGGGTATAGATTTCCCTCCAATATTCCTGCGTTTCAAGTACCCACACGTCTTGAAAATTCTGAATGTAAAGCAAAGGGTCCTATGACTCCTTCATTTCTGTGACATTATAGCTCCCATGTCCGAAGTATCTGGATACAGCGATCGTAATGCTTTCCCTACTGCGGCACTGCAATTGTTAAACGGTGCTCCCTCATGCGCGGTATTAACTGTAGTCACACCAGGGTAACCTGCGCGTGTCCACACATCATCAGCTCTATCACCAATTATGGCGATTAAAATACCCTTGATATCCCCTATAGCTAACGTGTTTCCACTCGTCATTTTTTCAAACTCATGTATCAATTTTCCGGCTCCCGAAGTCAGCATTGGGAACTTGTTGTTCAGGTTTTCCAGATCCATGTGTGGCCATGGAATATACTGTGGTCTTGCTCCTCCTTTCTTGAGCAATGGAAATTGGAATGCATAGTCCTCTCTCTCTTCTCTCATTGTTTTTCTATCTACTGCAGGAGTGATATTCTCACATCGCCATCTACCTGGTAACGTCCTTAGTCGGCTCACATAGGGAGGTGGAGACACTTCTCGCATCCTCCTTGTTCTCATTGATTTCCAACCTATCTAGGGATAGCTCTCTATTTCTGCTACTTCGGGAGGCGTCCTCAGCATCGTAAAGGTGAGTGCTCTCCAGGCGCTCATCCTCCCCCTCCCCTTGAGGTACTTGCTCTTGCCCCATCTCAACGTCTATTCTATCGATCGTCTTTCCGATGCTTCTGGTGTCGAAGTCATCCTCGATATTTGGCCTAGATATGCCTGGTACTGAATGGTACTCAGAAAGAATTCTTCGATGTCTACCCACTCTACTACTGGATCAGGTTTTTGAACCTCTCTTTCCAGATATTGAAGATCGTGTGCCCTCTGTCTCCGCTTACGTTCTATGTCATCATTGAATTCTCTGCACCTCCTTGCTTACTTTCTGACCCTAACTTCTTCCTCTTTTCTTTGTATTTCTACGTTCATTTGCCCTTTGTATTTCCTTATCCCTTTGTCTCTTTATTCTTATCTCCTGTATCCATTGCTCATCTTCTATATGCCTTTGTTCCTGTCTGTCTAGATCATCAGATGCTTTCTGTTTATAATCTTGTTGTCTTTCTTACTCTTCACGATATAACTGCTCTCGTCTCTGCCTATCTTTTTTCCCAAGTTATTTGCCTCTCAATCCTTTTCCTGTTCCTTCTCCATTCTCTGTACATCGTCTAACTTCTCTTTCGATTTGCTTCATCAATGCTTTTACCATCAACTTTCAATAGAATCTGACCTCCCATCCATTCATTCTGTGCGAATGCTATCTCATCAGTTCTATCCTCATTTCCTTTCCATCTCTTGCCTTCTCTCTCTGTATCAAGAGATGTACTTGCTTGCGCCTGGTCTTTCCTCTCGTTTTCGCATCTCTCCTTGTCCTTTGGAACTGTGGAGGTGATATCCCTACCTCTGTCTTTGTCTGGGCTTTCGTCACTTCTTTGCATAGGTGACTCATATTCTGGGTTGCTGTACCCCGTGGCTGCTTTAAGCTCTTTTAGCGGGTATAATCCTTCATCCTTACTGACTTCGATTTTTGTTTCAGATGGCGCGGGTGGCGCGGAAGGCATCTCACCCCCCTTTGTACATACGTTAAGTATCCAATCTAATAGTGGCTCTTCCTCCTTATCCTCTTGGTACATCTTCCAAAGCTCTAAACTAGCTAGGCATTTAGCTAACTTTTTACCTTTGTATGTGGCGTGCAAATATGTTGTTATGTGCTGTAGGACCGCTTTAGACAGCGATCCACTCTGGGGCCACGGCATAAACATTTTGTTTGCGGTTCCTTTAACCCGTTCTGCACTGTACTTTTTCAGCTTGAGTGCATGTTTTGGCAACTGTTTGCACAGGTGTACCAGTGGAGTCATATCCTCCATGCTTAAATCTGTTCCCCTTTCCTTCATGTAACACTTGGTATGCCCTTCTGTTTCTTTAAACAACTCCAACAATATGAGCGAGCACCAATCATCGCAAGCTCCAATCCCGTTTTTTCCACAAAAATTACACTTCCTTTTTCAACCAACAAATATCAATTCGTATTCAACAATATCTCAGTTACTCAATCACGTAATTTTTTATGCTTGTTCCTTAAAGGAAAAATGTCATCCTATGACGTCACAACATAAAAACACATAAGACAAACGTTAACAGGCTAGACAAACTCCAGCTGGCTACACAGATTTCTGCCCCTAAGGTTACCCGACATGCGGTGTAAGCCCATCCTTTTCACAGCGTCTTAAACCTCTGTGGTCTCCTATTTATTCCCGTTTTATTCAGGACTATGGATGCAGGCTTCTTCTAATCGCTATATTAAGCCTAGGAATTTGGACATATCCTTTCCCTTCTCAGGTGTCCTCCCTGGTATTCCCCTTTTTTTCTCAGGTATCCTCCTGGTATTCCCCTCTTCTCGGGTGCCCTCTCTGGTATTCTTATCCACTACTTGGTCACCCCTTGAGTCTCTTTTTCCTTCCCCATATATATATATATATATACATTCTACTCTACTTCTAACTATATTTTTTTCTTTTCTTCCTCCTCCCTCCGTTACCTTCCCTTGCTTGTTCTAAGGCATGCACTTTTGGCAAGTATTCAGTATTTTTCACTCACCGTTCGCATGTCTCCTCTCTGGATGCTCGGGATCACCGCCTTCATCACCGCCTCTCCTGCCGTTCGCCTGCTCAGCTGCTCGTAGAAGTGGAAAGGGCTTTGGAGGGGAAAGTACAGGTCCCTTCAGGCCTTCACCTGCAGGTCTTGCTTTTTACTCTAACCACTATCTACGGGGAGCTTCACGGTCTACTTAAATGGATGGCAAAAGACTTGTGATATTGCCGAGGACATAGAGTTACTTTATGTTGACAGTCAATGGGTGTCTTATCTAATCGATAATCGATAACCATCAATCTCTGCTACCAAGTGTGCAGGAGGGACCCCAGCCCGCCCACAGTACTGGGGATTTCCCAAACAGCACTTTAAGATGGAATAGCAGCACCCGTGAGATGGATGGGGATGCAGATTAATACTCAAGCATCAAATCAATAATGACAACGGGGATTTATGAATATTAGCGGTTGCTCGATCTTCGTTCTCGCTTCAACTCCGATGAACTTCACAAAAATCACATCCTTTATACTAAAAACTCGTCATCGCTGATGTAAAATGCAAAAATGTTGCATGCAATTCTATTGGTTATAGGAAGGTAACTTTACTATAGGTACTATATCTGTATATGGTAACAGGGTAAAATGATTGGATAGACAATGTCAAGTGGGGCATCTAAGCCCTTCCTTCAGAATGACTACTGTGGACGTCTATAAAAGTACGGCGTCTCATTGGTTCCATGGACTATAGGATCCTAGATTACTTGGTACACTGTGATTGGGTTAATACTATGTGACCTTGTACTTTTCCACTTCGCTTAGCAGAATGCAGAAAGGTCGTCCAGGTGCAGGGTGCCCATCAGCTCCCCTAGTCTCCCACCAACCAGTACCACCATCCATCACTGACCCACTGGCCATGTGTCAATTAGCTTCTAATTTGTAGGCCTCGACATGGTAATATGGAGTGACGCACACGCCCAAAAGAAGAAACCTAAAAGAAAGGGCACATACCCATGTCTGAATTACTCTAACTGCAATAGGGTCCAAAAAGGAGATACCATATTCCACCCAAATTCGGGACAGAAAATTCACCTGAGTAATTATGCGACATGTGATAAAACAAATGTAATATACAGCATTAAATGTCCCTGAGGCAAATATTATGTGGGACAAACTGCAAGGAAGGCCAAGTTGTGGTAGACAGAGCATCGGTCAAAGATATGGACCGGTAACATTAAATCTCCGGTATCTATACATTTTAAAGAAGTGAGACACCAGATAGCACAAATGAAATTCCAAATATTGGATGTGATTGAAACAAGAGAAGGAACTAATGTAGACATCAATAGACTTCTCAATCAAAAAGAAACCTATTGGATTGAGAGACTCAATTCTTTGTACCCAGGAGGACTTAATGAAGAATGCAACTATACATGTTTTCTTTAATCCTTTGGACTTTCTAATAGATTAAAGAAAGAAGAACTGGACATTGAAGAAACAACATTACAAGCATAAAGGATTTGTGCACCAATGATAAATTAGCAACCAGAAAGGAACTTAGCTACTTATTGTATCTTAGTATGTTTTTCTATCTTCATCTTCGACTCATTTGTAATACAACAAGAATATAATTTGAATTTAATATATGGCATATTGTAAGTAAAAAACCTATTTACTAATATATGCTTGAACAATGATTGCAACAAATGACATTTAAAAAAGAAGTAGGTCAAAATATTATCCAAAGTGCATGTTTTCACAATCCATTTAACACACATTTTTGTTTATCATTGTTTATTATTATTTCATGGATAAATGTTTATTCCAATTGAATTAGTTTCAACACAAGATAAGTATCAGTGACACAAGAAAATTAATAACAATAAGCAATTAGTTACAACTCAAGCAAATTTCAATCATGGAAAACAACATAAGGTTTTTCACATCAACAAAATACATTCAAAATGGCCACCAGCACACAATGACATCATCACGTTGAACACATCACCATGCTGCGTGCCAGCGCCTTTTTGAAAAGTATAAAGACAGACACGGCAACCTGCAACACACGTCTGCATGAGCGAGGTGCCTGATGTCTTAGAACTGGCAAAAAACAGGTAAGACTCCCTCTTTAGGGAGAAGAAACTCTATCCTTTTGACTTTTATATGCAGAACCATATATTATGAGACAGAACTTAGAACCCTGAATATCTTTTAACACACAGGTTGACCAACAAGAGAGAAACAAACGAGGAATAAGACCAGCAACAAGGTAGGAGGTCAACTGATTGTCAACCAATAGACTGAGTAATATAGCAATATGATAGTATTAGAGTGTGTGTTTGTTTAACATTTATACAGATTCAAAAGGGTAGTTCCCTCAGAGAGGATAAAAATATTTTTGGATTTACCTTCCAAAACACAGAACACGAGAACAAGGCCAACAAGTTAAGGAAAATTGAAAAAGGTAGTATCAAAAATGGTGTTTTATGTGAAAAATTTGAATTTTGCCAAAACAGTAACAAATGAATTTGAATATTTGTCTTAGTTTACTTTGCTATTCAGTTACTTTTATTCATTCATTTATTTGCAACAGTCCCTGAAGAAGGTCAATTAAAAGACCGAAATGCATTGGACAAAAAGCAATTATTGCAACAGGCCTATCACAAAATAATCTAAATTAATAAAGATAAATCACAATTGAACTTGCACAAAGTCTTGAAGTACTTTTTTACAAACAAGAATATATACCTTACAACAAGAAATAAGGAATAAACAACTTTGGGGTACCACGTGGGTCCTTCCAGCCGACTTGGATAACAAACCCAGTCACACACTTGTCATTATTTCATACCACCCCATTATGCAAACGGAGAGGCATCTGGCGACAGGAGCAAATAACACAATCGAATCACGTATTCAGTTCAACTAATTGAAGAGAAAAGAAAGAAACAAAGCGGTGCCCACTCAGCCCCCTCTCTGGACACTGTTACTGACGGTGCCAGTGATTCAGTAAATCCCATCCCATGGAGTCCTGCAGGACTCCATGCGAATGGGAAGTTACCGGCACTCCAACGCCATAATATCCTGGTAATACCAGGATATCAGGTGGCAGCGATGGTAAGGCAGGGTTTCTGGTATCCCACCAGAATTGCCAGTGGGATACCGGCAATACCAGGTGAGATGTCTATGCGAATGCATCTGCTTCATATGGGTAGCTGCTCTTGTGCTGGTATTCTATGTATTGGGTACCATCATATACCCCTTCGAGAGTGCTGAGGTCCAGCACCACCAGCAACACACCCACTGGCACCTTTAGATTGAAAAGATTCAGGAAGGGAAGGCTGCCAGTAGCCAGCCCGGAGCAATGCGAACCCTCCCATCTGAAGTTAGAGTGCTACCAGATCAAATACAATTCAGCAAAACACCAAAGGCTCCCCAGTTCACAAAAATATCCTCGGATCATAAGAGACAAGCCTGATGCTCATCCATGAGAGGGGAGGCGCTTGGCAAATAATTCAGTGGCATTGACAATGACACCTATTGGATTACCTGTAACTAAGGCCTGCATTTGCAGTTTTGCACAGTGTTTGCGAAGTCATGAACATATGGTCTTCTATGTATATAAACCTGTAGGGTCAGATCTCCACACCCATCACTTCCCTTCCCCTTCCCTTTTGCGTTCTGAAGTTGCTGGAATACTAGTGATGCTTTACAAAACACCAAATAACTAAACAAATCAATAAATAGATGCATACATTAAGAGAAATGTTATGGTACACTTGTGACATGCCCTGGTTGCCACAATTGCACACAGAGGTATTTATTTTCATTTATGTATTGAGGCAAGTAGGTGTGTCCCCCAGAAACACAATAACAATAGTCAGTCGACATGCTAGTCCTGGATCAGGTGCTGTGCATAAGAGGCACATGTAATGAACATTTGACCAGTGCATGGTGGGGAGGAGTACATGGTACACAAACGGGAGAAGACAGGACAAATGATATGCACCTCTAAGAGGGCATTGGGTATTCACAGTCAGATATGTATGCTGGAGTTGGGTACAGGGTAGTCAGGGAGAGGGGAATACGTAGAGAGTGCTCCTAAGTAGTAAGGTTGGATACCTTTCACCAAGCATTTCAGTTGACAGGTGAGTCCACCCATTTTCCACAGCCTCGAACTCCAATAAATGTTATTGCACCCCAAAAACTGTAATTGATCCCCAACCTTTCGTATATACATTTTATATATAATTGATATGGACCCCGATTTAGGGCATAGATAAAGGTGTATCCGAATACCTATAAATGTAATTGCACCCCAAAAAGTTATATATATTTTACGTAATTTTATATACATTTTTATACATGCTATAGTCATTTTATATACATTTGATAAGAATACCAATGTGTTTGATAGAGATGTACCGAAACCCCTTTACATTTAATTGAACCTAATCATTTTTATAAATATTTTATGATTTTTATAAAAATTTGATAAAAATCCCAATAAATGTGATTATGCCCAATTTTGTAATTTGAAATTCGATAGACATTTGACTGAACCCCAATAAATGTGATGATCCACCAAAGGCCATAAGAAACAAAACACTACTTACCTCCAGCTAAAAGAAACACAAAGGATAATGAATGGAAGCAAACACAAGAAAATACATAGCTAAACATGTGTTTAAGCCTTTTTTAAGCTTTCATAAAAGTTCCTGTTGGACATATTTTCCAGGCACAAAATCATATGTAGAACTTACAGCACATGCCACGCATGAAGTAGATGAATGAAAAGACCAGTGAAGTGGATGCAGGTCCTTAATAGCATCTTTTGAGACAGTGAAACAAGAATAAGTCAGATTTGAAACTCAATTGGGCCTCATTACAAGTCTGGCGGACTGGAAATACAGGTGCAGCTCTGAGTGTACCGGCACCCTTGCCAGACCATCAGACTACGTGAATGCCTGCAGGGGCTGGTGCTTCCAGCAGGTCTGACCTGCCAGGAGCACCGGCCCCAGCAGGCATGGTTTTCACGGAAGCACCGGCACCATTAGCAACGGTGCCCGTGCTTCCGTGTTCCTATTTCCACGGGAAAGGGGACTTACAGTTCCTGCCGCCTGACATCCCAAGCTGCCAGGACTTGGAATATCCTGGTGGCACCAGGATATCAGGCGGGGGAAACAGTGTTATGAGGTCAGCGTCAACCTACGAGTAGCACCAGTGGGTTACCGTCAATCTTGTAAAGAGGTCCAAAATTCTTGCCAGTGCATAATTTGCTTTCCACACTGCTGCGGACTCTGCGGTGGAACTAATGTGGCCCTTTATTTTTCAGGTTCAAGCCAATTTGCTCTGTGCAGCATTCAGGGGTTGGGGGGCTGTTTTATGGACCTGCAGTACCATTAAAGCATGCAAGTGGTGGGAAGTGACCAAGATGAGACACATCGGGCACTGGGAAACCGTATTGAGCTCTGGGACTGGCTGGAGAACTACGATCATCTCAGAAAGCTAAAAAGATACCATTTTGTCCAGCATAGATTATACACCTTTAAAAAACCCAGAGCTATCTGAACCTGTGCCCAGCAGTCAGACTCAGACGCTTTATAATATTACTAAGGCTCGAAAAATTACCTTCATTAATGGTCACTGGCAGAAGGGATACGATTGCAATGGAACTACGGCTATGTCGCCTATGTAAAGAGCAAGATCAGTTGGAGACAACTAGACATTTGGTGACAGAATGCAATAAAATGACGAGTGATATTAATCTCCTACTGGGTAAATATGTAAATAGCTATGAATATATCAAGGAGGAACTATTCTGGCTCCATTGTATTAACTCTAATAGCATGAGCCTACTGATGGCATTGTGTAACATCTGGCTGAAGGTGGAAGTCAGCCTTGGCACAACAATATAAGGCGTTAAAAAGACAACAAGATGAACCAAATCTGCTGGAATCAAAAGGGAACTTTACACGCGATTTGTGAATATTGCCATATAAGATACATGAGACAACAATGCAAGCTATTATTTTTCCTTTGTGTAAAGAACTTGATGTTAACCCTGAGTAGTAGTGCATATCTATAGATTATATGTGGTAGGCTGTATAGCTTTAAAGCTGAGAGCATCGAAATGTTCAATTGTAAGTTGATAGTATTATTGTTTGCTTGTTTAAGAAATCTTAGTTTTAATATAGATTTTGACTTAAATAGTTATTTTATGTTTTTACACGTTAATAATTTTTCTATTATAAAAGTTTGTGTAAAGTTTCAATGTAAACTAAATCACAATAAATATTATTATTATTATTATTATTATTATTATTATTATTATTATTGCATGCAAAATACCATTTGTCATTAACCCTTGTTCTAGCTCCTCACCTCGCTGGGTGACTGGACTCTGATAAATCGAAAATGGTCAAAATATCACACATTTGATACACGATATGCATCAACCATAATTTAGAAAAAAGGCACTGCTAGTTCCACACACCACACTACAGGACACAATCTTCTCAAGGCACCACAATTCCGGGCAAAGTGAGCGCATAGTCATTTTGCACTTTGGACAGCAAAAATACACTTTGCAAGGTTCCATGAATCAGGGTTTGTGTCGGCAGTGCAAAGTCACTTTTCAGCAGTGTAAATTCACTTTGAACCGGGCAAATATTCCATGAATCGGTCCCATAGAGACGAGATATAAGAAACGGATTGAAAAAATGTAGACAGAGTGTTGTCCACCAAGAGACATACAACCATCTAGCATACTACACACTCGAGATAGTTGGAACTTAATCACTCTTCTCTTTCTTTTGAAATTTCTTTGTATTTGGGAAAAAATATTTTTTCAACCCACAAAGTAGAATAGCATTTCAATTTGAAATTCACATCCCCTTGCGTTTTTTTGTGGTTTCCTTGCATATAGATAGATATATGGCTTATCATTTCCTTGAGATTGATAAACACAGAGTACGTCACATCACCAAACAAAATGTATACGAGGAGTAAATGACTTCAATCAGTCCAAGTATACATCGATATAGGAAAACCATATTCTTTCTAATGTTTAAAAATTATGAAAATATCACACATGTTTGGAATGGAAAACAATGATGTTTCAATCAATTAGCCCGTAGCCTTAATTGGAGGACTGTAACCAGAATCAGTAATCAAAATCATTGAGTGATTGATAACTGATACAAAAGCTAATATCGTATGGGAAAAGTACAATATGTCACACATGCCATATTTCGGCAGAAATGCACTTTGCACCACAGGTGCACAAAAGGCCACCAGATTTATCAATGACACACGCTAGGTGTGCTCAATGGAAATCATGGCCTTTTCACTTTAATACAATGTATGTCTTAGTGGTCCATAGCAGAACGAGAGGACCCGCAGGCATGAACCTAGGCACCTAAAAACACATAGCGTTACACAGCACGGCCACTCGCCTGAAACTTTTAATTTACGCACGTTGCCGCAGCGCAGCGCGGATTAGACACCACTGGCAAACAGAGGATCATAGCTTCACTGGGATAAGTCGATAAACTTTGGAATGCATCCGGCTTATTTCCACGTGTCCTAATCAAACCACTCTGTACTAAAGATAACGTATCCCTTGCCATTACAGAGCAGTGAGGCCGCTTCTGAGCGCGGCAACTCTCAACTCTTTTACTAAGAGCGTTCTGAGTAGGTGAATACCTCCAAGAGTTCAAACTTGAACTGCACTAATACGAACACAGACAGATCCACCGGTATGGCATAGCATTATATATTTACAATTTGAAGATCATGCAGAATTCAATGATTATAACATAGTCTATGTATTTTCCATAGACCAATGCAGAAATTGACAGAGGTAGCGCCCGCTGTGAGCACTTTGAGTCTGCGTAAGCATTTCTTCCCCACAGAGGGTACCCCCATAAAGGTATGTTTTCCTTATTATACTTCTTGATTTCCACTTGATAGATGGTCGTGACAGTGAGACAACCCTTGATTTATTCATTTTTGTATTAAACAGACACTGGGCCTCATTACGAGGTGGGCGATAAGGGATTACCGGCACCGGTAAGGGCACTGGTAATCCCTTACCCCTCTACTACGAGGTCCCTTAGCAGATCCCTTCCTTAATATCTGGTTTTACCAGGCATTATGGAAGGGACCCGTTAATGGACTTAATAACGGTACCGCAATTTTCAGTACCGTTATTAGCACCTTCCCATTGAGCCCTATGGCGGCTGAAATGGGAATGGGGAATGGCTTTTTCAGTGGGGACTTACCGGTCCTTCAAAGGTCGGAATAGACCGGTAAGTCCCCATTGAACGGGACAGGACACAGTACCGGTAATGGAGGTAGTCATGGCGCTAATAGCGCCATGACTACCTCCAACCTCGTAATGAGGCCCACTGTAATGAGCTAGAATAGCCACATTAAGAGAAGAACTTAAAAAACAGATGTATGTGAACCATCGTTGAACATCTTAACACACTGGTGATTTTTTATGCAGTTGCTTGCCTCTTAGACATTGTCATACATATTGAATGTTATATAAGGAACTGATACCACCCTTCCCTTTACTTTGTATATACCTTTGTATTTTAAAGAAACACCATTGAATTAATTGAATGTAAAGTTTGTTTTCTCCTGATGAAGGGATACATTAACCCGAAACGTGTCAAGCTCTATATTTCTTTGTTATTGTTGTGTACTATATACCGATGACTAATACATCATTTTTATGAATTGCACAATTGGGTTAAAATTAGACAAACCAGATTTTTTTTTTTATCGGAACTACACTTCTATTTATTAATTAAGATCAAGTCTTTACGAATCTCCTCAACTACCGGCTGGCATTTACCAGTAAAAGGGTGTCCAAGGGACGCGAGTGTCCGACAATTGAGGACCCTTAGTTCTTTACATCCTGGAACAGCTTGGCATGCATTGTGTTGTTCTTTAGTCTCATATGCCGAGGTACAGCATAAAACCAGCATATGCCTGATACATGGTCATATGCCCAAAGGGAAGTGCCCATTCCTAATTTCTACATCCCATGATACAGCGTGTCCAGCTGGAGGTACCCATAATGAAAACGTTTTCTCAGGTAATGTCTTCCATACGGGTACAAGCTAAGTGTACCCATTTTGAAGGGCTACACAGCAGAGTTCACAATTCTGAAAAAAAAACATCCAAAGATCTAATATATTGAGTGGAAGATACCAAGTGGACTTGCCCATTTTGTCCCATTACTTTATTGAATCATCTGGAGAAGCGTTGTGCGATTTGACTTTATCTAGGGATATCCGTTTGTATATCACCAAATTTAAAGAGTTGGCTGAAGAAAGTAAGTGACTATTTACGTTCTTCTGTAGGGGACTAAAGGAGGCTATAGATCATGAGGTCAGTAGAGCAAGGAGAGAAAAGAGTGCATTGTGCAGATTGCTTCGAGAAGGTCACTGATCCACACCAGGAGGGGTTCAGTCTCCCACAGACCCCGAAGTCAGTGCAGTAAAGTGTCTAGTGGGGCTCAAGAGCTGCCAGGCAGTCAGCCTTTGTCCTTGGTGGTGTCACAGCCAAAGGTTGGTTCTAATTGGTGAGTGCCCACCATCCACTTAGCTCTCCAGTCTATAGAGCCTCTGCATTTGCTGCAAAATTAAGAGAGCGGAAATGACCAGGAGCGGGCAGGTGAAGCCAGAGGCTGGCAAAGCACCTTTTCACCCACGCAGGCTGGCATTGACCACATAAGGAGGCTTGGTGAGGGGAATCCAGGGTGCTGTACTGAAAATCGCCGCCTGTGGAAGAAGATTCATGTGCAAGTTGTGGTCAAAAGCAGATCATGCTTCTCACTCTGCACATCACTTGCACTCTTTTTTAGGCAACTGCTCTGAAAGGCAGTTGAATTGAACACAGGGTAATTCAAATGCAACCTATTTCCTGCCTATACAAAACCAGCATCTTTGCGCATGCGCGCAGCCGTGCCCCCCACACACACATTTTAAATTGAATTGATCAAACACAAATGGATGAAATAAAATTCCTGCTTTCAAACTTGCATTCACCAACATGCTTCCTCCTTTCTTGTGTTCACCGAACGCGCGTTTACCTTCCACCCACTGTGGTATGTAATCAGGCTGCACCTCCCTGAAATTGGAGGCTCCGGTTCAGCTCTGCTGGAAGTGTCTGAGGAAGGGACCCATGCGGTTTTGTAAGCCAGCGAATCATCCAAAAACACGAGTTTGTCGTAGAAAATCATTATCTCTGCATGATCCCTTGTGGCTTTTCAACAGCTTTTGCCCGAGAAAAGCCCCTGTTATATTTCCCAGCAGTGGTAAGACATACTGCAGATAATTTCATATCACTGGAGTGAATTGAGACATGAGGACAGTGCAGAGGATATGCTGAGGATCACACAGGCGGTCGTGCCACTGCTGTGACATGATCGATGCTATTAACGTGTGAACACCCGTGAGTACGTTACGCATGATTGTTTTCTGGTGCACAGCTTCTAGTCCACTATTAGCTGGAGACAGGGAGGGGAACGAGGAGTTTGAGAGGCTGAGCCAGCGAGAGAATAAAGAATGGATTACTGGTTCTATCTAGTGCCAAGATTTTGGCTCCCAGAAATTACAGGGCAGTAACTGCAGAAGGTTGTAAACAAGTCATTGGATGTGTTGCAATAAAAAAGATGTTTTTAATTAGCATCCAATCTTCTATCAACTCCTAATCCAGCCCTTTTGCTCGCTGGCTATGGTTTAAAAATACATAGTAGATAAGGAAGTGGCAGAGCACAGAGAACCCAATGTTCTGTTTATACCAGCAGCCCGATACCATCCTCCAACCCATGTAATACACCAACTATGGTCCAGAGTCCGCATAGGCATTCTGAGAGTGCAGCTCTACTTAATATTTTCCATTCATGGAAGTTGCCGAAATATGTGTTCGCTGATGGGGAATGAAAGTTATTAGCCTGGAATAAAGAGATTGGAGGCAGCACTGCAGGACACAGTTTATACAAAGGAGCAGAGCAAACCTCCCACTCGGCCCTGCAGGTCGTTGAACAACAAAACAACGCTTGCCAACTTCCGTTGATCAAAAGTAGAAAGATACTTCAAGCTTCAAAAATAGGAATTAGCATAATCACAGAGAATGACATCATGTGACTTTTGATGCTTCCGGTCCTGGCAGTGCCCGCAGGACAATTTCTGACCAGAGGTGAACCAATCACCAAGCGAAAAAAAAAAAAAACATGCCCCCTTACCTCATCTACTTGACCTGTCAATGAAAAAATATACATTCCCATAGGCAAACTTCTTGTTCCTTCAGGCAACTGAAACAGAAATTCCGTATTGTGTAACAAGTCAGCATTTTAAACATGCACTCCACAGACCATTTATAGAAGGGGTTCGCGTTCAAATAGATCAGTAGAGGTGAATTCTACTGCGTCATCGGAATGTATGGTAACTGAACACATTTCCTTTCAGAGGAGGCTCGTGAGCAACTCGAGTACAATTACTGTGTTGTTAACATTGACAGGTTTGGAGAAGTGGTCAGTCAGGCCAACAGTCTAATGTTCATCTGTCAAAGGTTTTTAGAACAGCCTCACCAGATCAATGGTTTGCTTGTGCCATAATTGATGAGCATTGCATCAGGAGTGGATGTCAAAGCTTCTTTGTGCATACCTGATGGAAAGCCCTCGCAGGACAAGGCCGCAGTGTTGTGTGATGCAGGACCGCAGGTGATGCTGCCTGTCGATACGTAGCACGTTGCACTATGTCCATGCATCTAAATCTTTAAGAACCGAGGATCTCTTTGACCTCTGTGTCAAAGTCCTCACTGGACAAGGCTGTAGTGTTGGCGACAAAGGAGTCAGAATGCAGAGTGTGAGCATGCAGCGCAGCAGTTGACCAGCAGCGACTGCATGGAAGAGAGGTGTGGGTGGGAGGCGCAGCCACTACTGCATCCTATTAAACTGCCCTACCTCACTCTTACTTCCATTATAATGCGAATCTCACCCTGCACTGTCTATACGTATCCATAAGGCTGTCCCTCTCCCGGGTAGCCGTAATTTGTTTTCTGTGTCTCTGCAACTGATTCTCCACATTTCTCTTGCATCTTCCTAATTTTTTCCTTTTGGTGAATGTTCTGGCCTTCTTCACTGTTTCTCTTCATTCCCCTACATTTCTCTGCATTTTTCTCCTGTTAGGTTAATGTATTGGCCTCTATCAATGCTCTTTACATTTCTCCTGCGTTCTCTGCATGTCTCCTCTAGGCGAGTGTTCCTGGGTGTGCTTGCACATGGCTTGCTGTATCCATTAGAAGTTCTTCTTTTCTCTAGGTTCCAGCTTCTCTGTGATCACTAATGTTGTATTCCGCAGATTATTCCTCTCTAGATTATGCTGATCATGGTTGGCTCCCATTACTATTTCCACTCACTGCATGCTGTTGCCCTTGTTCCATCTGGACTCTGTTGTTGCCTGTTGTTCCCTGTCCCCCCTTTTCCCAAATCCCCTTCTTGTGCACCCTGGGTGGCATATCTCTGTGCAGTGTTTCCTTCTCTTCTCCTCCTCTCGCCTGCCCTTTCTCTTTCCTCTATCACACCCAGTACGGTGCTCTCAATTCCCCCCATCTTCTCTAACTGCTTTTCTATCTCCTATCCTTCTCTTTTTACTAAGACTGGAAGGAAGAAGCTCATGAAGGACACCCTTGTCTCCAATCCAGATCTTCTCCCGACCTATGTTCACTTCATATGGTCGCCATTCTCTCTCCTTCCTACTCTTCTCCCATTATTGGTGGCACGTGGTTGGAGGTCCTCTTGGCCTCCTACCAGTCCTCCAGAGTCATCATTAATGTCTATCTAAATGGCACTGTCATGGTCCAAGGCCCCTAGTCCAATCTCCTACTATTTGATAGGTGCCTCCCTCACCTCATCAACTTCTTTCCTTCTCCTGCTATTCATTCTGCTACTGCTTTGGCTCTTGTGCCATCTATTACTTCGTTGGCCCCTCAGCTACCTCTGTCCTACTCCTATCTGGCTTCCTTGACATCTACCTTGTAAGATGATTCAATTCAACACTACGGCTAAGTCAATGCCTAGTCTGGGATACTGAATGGAAACCCTTATTGATATATCTTTATGTCCAGTTCATGAGTTCTGGATAACTACCCCTATATAACACCCCTCTCTTAGAATCCCCCTGACCCCACTGAGCCAAGAAGTAGTTCTGTTTTGCAAGTTTGAAAGGTTTATTTGAGAAATAAAACAAAATATAGATACCACGCTTTTATAATAAATTAATAATCGATATCACCCTTATAAATATAATGTTAATCAACAATGGGTAATCTGACACTAGCACACTTCTTTATAATCAATGAGGAGTTAGTATAGGATGGATAAAGTAGCAAAAATACTTTTATGATTTCAAGGGAAAAGCAATGAGGAATAAATGCAGTACAGAAATACTTGATATGATTTTAGCAAAAGATAAGATAATCACTTTTTCTCTGGCAATTCACCCCCCTCCCCTATGCAACGTAAGAAATGGAAGGAGATGGAAGTAACACACACAGTTCTCAGGAATGCAATCAAATACAATACGAAATTCAATTCCCCCCCAGCAAGCTTAGAGGAAACAGGTAGGAGTTTGAAACAAAGGCCCAAAATGCTTTTTAAATGTGATGGCAATGGATGGGAGAATGTGCCAATGATTTTAATTCCCTCTAGAGATTCAGGGTGAGCGGGAGATGCGTGTTGATATTAGTTCAGGCTCACTTTAGCAATGATGCAGAGATGGTGATTAAGAGGCAAACGAATTTTTAGCAAGGAAAGAAATGACTGGTGATGGTTACACCTGGCTGGATTTTTAACCAAATCGCAAATCGCGGTAAAATTCGCGAGTGCGTGAATCGTGATTACGGCAAAAGTATAAGGAGTTCTGAGATTCTAAGCTTTCAGAGGAAAGTTAAATTTCGTTCCTAGCCCAAACGGTTCCAGAGATACGGACGATTTAATAAAGGTAGTGTTTCGGATTTAAAGTGACTCAAATTGACAAGTGACAGCTATGCAGCTGCAGAATTGACAAGTGACAGTGGTGCAGCTTTACAAAATGACAAGTGACAATTTCTAGGAGGCAGTTCTGGTTAGATTAAAATAGTTTGGATTAGATTATTTTAAACTAAGATCTTATTTCTGTCACAATCTGACCTAAGTACTCGCAATATATTTTGGAAGGACTGGACCTCGTCACGGATCTGATCAATCAGGCTAGCGGCACTTCACAGCGATCTGGTCTCTGGGTCTGCGGTTCTGCACGGTCTGGTCTGGCACTGGTCTGGTCTGTCCGGATACAGCGGTCTCTGCACGGCTCCTGGATCTCTGCACTGATCCTGGCAAAAGTTCTTGGCAAGGGATTCATGCAGCTCGCCCGGCTGTGAGTAGCTTGCAATGATTTGAGGCCTGCTGCAGAGAACTCAGCTTGTGGTTTTAGGCCTCTGATTTAGGTTCTAAAGTATAAGTTCTAGGTTCTGGAGTATGTAGCTGGAGTCAGTCTGGAACTGGTATCTTCTGGATGTTGTGTGGTCCGGCAAAACGCTCTGCAGCAACTGGATTTGAATGTCTCTACCTGTCCCAGCAGTCTCTTTTTATGTGTTTTGAAAATGGGTGTGTTCCTGGGCCTAGCTAAGCCTGCCCCTCTGTACTTGTCATTGGCCCAATTCTCCCCTCTCCCATGAATGGGGGAAGGAAATGTGAGTCAGAGTGATGCTGTAGGTTTTATGGGTCAGAGGATCCTCCCCTGGTCAGTTTGCCCACAAATCTATATTTGATTCAAATACATCCTTCCCAGATATACAATTTGTTGAAATTACATGTGCACATTATATATTCCTTCTGGTCCATGTTTGTCCGCCTCTGATCTTCCTGGGGGCTTGCATTCAAAAATGACAACATTTTGCGCTTTTTAACTGGTTTTGCAATATCGGACATTTACCCAAATTTACACACATGTGCGCAAGGAGTATGGACATTAATTGATGAAGTGTCAGATTTTTAACATGCAGACATTTGGAGTGAGACCCTATTTTCTACTAGCAACCCCCGAGAATACACCACAGGGTCCTAACGCATCTCAAAATGTTCACAGAAAAATCACAAAAATAATGATATTACTTATATAATTCTGACAAGTACGCACTTTGAGTTATCTATCTTTTTAAAATTATGCCCTGGTCAAAAAGGGGTGTGGCTTCCCACATCACAGGGTGAAATAACTGGTTTATCCACTTCCCCCAAGCTCAGCTGCTAGCAGAGGCACTGTCCCTCCCAGTTTCCCCTAAGAGGAAGCCACTTTACGGCCCCCCAATATAACATTTGCCTGAGTCCAGGACAGGCCTTTATTCAACTCCCTGTAGCTCCACCCCTAATCTAATCAACAGGGCCATGTGACCTCAGGATGCAGCCAGGCCTGGCAGCCAGGCCTGGGAACACAGCTGTTGATCCAGTATCAACTCCTGTCGGGGGTAGTTGTCAGGCAGAATTCAGTTTCATTAAGCCAGGTTTCAGCTAAATGTCATTTTGTGTTCCCAGTTTTCTACATTCAAATCAAACTGACAATTTTTACCTACACATTAAATAATGACTTCCTTCAAGTCATTTCAGAATATAGTTTTACATTGTATTCACCTCTTAGCAAGTCTTTCCTTGGTCTGGTTTTGTTTCATTTGTTCAGTTTTACACAAAAGTCTGGTGGTTTTAAAATGCCGGCTTTCTGATAGTGGTGAGTACTGGTAATGCAACCATTTTTGGGATTAAGAAAATGAATTCCCACAGTTCTGGGTTGCTTTTGGCAATCAGCATTGCCATTCCCAATGGTTTCAGGCTACTGTGTGGGTACCCCAATGGTGGTTTTAGGCAGTGCCCTCCTGTGCTCACAACATAGGCAAAATGGGTGGCAGCCTATTCTTCATGCATTTCCCTGTGCATTTTCTGGGAAGTTCTGGCCATCATGATGTTTTCCATGCCAGTACTGCACAGTTTTCCTATTCTGGCATGAATGTGGGCGGCGATAGCTCATCCCCACATCCACCCAGTCTATTGATTTAGTTTGTTCTGGGATAGAATAATGGGCGGCGACAGCTCATCCCCACATCTACCCAGTCTATTGATTCAACATGGGTCAAAACCCATGACAAATCCCCCCGCCCGACTGCGCTTTGATTCAAGTCGAGGGGAAGATGGGTGCAAAGGAGTTTTTGAGCCCTTGCGCTGGTATGTCCCCATTATCTTCTTCCAATCCTGTAGGTGGCACAGTTCAGCATCTTTTCCTCCCTCCAGTCGATCAATCAGTTCTCCTTGCTGGTCCTGATGGGAGGATTGGGTGGTACCCTGGGCCCCTCGGGTCTCGGCTCCCGGTCCCCGGTCGTCCTACTTGGTCAGACTCCAGGTTTTCTTTCTCCTAGGACGACAAAGGAAAAGCGGCAATACCTATTTGTAGACATTTTTCCACCACTATCAATGGTGTGGCAGACATATACATTTTATACTTTAACATACCTAACATTTTACTTTTGAGATACAAGTTATCATTCAAAGACAGTGGCTTACAAGAGTATAATATTTTAGAGACTATATGTGGGATATTTTAGGGTTGGAACTGAATTAATCTGGAGCGGTCCCCTCTGGTATTGCAGAGGACTCCTCCAGCTGCTGCAGAGTGTGCCTGGGATGGCAACACTTTAGCTGATTTATATGTACCCACTTGTCTTCCCCCTCTGCCAAACCACCTTTGGGGATGCGGATCTTGTAGGCCACAGGGGAGATCTTGTCTATAATTTCAAACGGTCCCTTCCATGTAGGCAAAAATGTTCTCTGTTTGGCCTGGTTTCTTTGGAAATTGTATAGATAGACCCGATCACCCACCTTATATTCCTTTCGGGTAGTTTTTAAATCATAGTGGGTCTTCATGCTCTCGGCTGATCTTTCTAGATTCCGCTGAGCATAGGCAAAAGCATGCTGAAGGTGTTTCCTTAAATTCTCCACATACTCATGAGTTGTGGAGGCATTTATCAACGTTTGCTCTTGGGTTCTGTAGAGTAAATGCTGGGGAAGCACCATCTCGCATCCAGTCATCAACTCAAATGGCAACATTTTGGTTGCAGATGAAGGGGTAGATCTGATGGCCATTAGGACCAGAGGTAATCGGATATCCCAACTTGGCCCAGAATCTGCCACAAACTTTTTTAAGATGCTCACAATGGTTCGGTTATATCTCTCTACTGCTCCAGAAGAAGCTGGCCGGTAAGCAATATGTAGCTTTCTTTTGACCCCCATTATCTCCCACATCTTTGTCATTACTTCACTGGTGAAGTGGCTACCCCTGTCTGACTCAATCCTTTGAGGTAGACCAAAACGGGAAAAGATGTGGTTAATCATCAGGGCAGCTGCTGTTTCTGCCTTGCAGTTTGGGGCTGGGAGACATTCCACCCACTTGGTAAACAAGCATGTAACGGTCAACATGTACTTGTTTCCTCTAGACAAGCGAATCACAGGGCCTACAAAGTCGATTTGCAAATCTGACCATGGCAGTGTCATCCCCCTCTTTTGGAGAGGCGCACAGTGTGTGAGGGATGATGGCTGAAATTGTGCACACACAAGACACCCCTTCAAGTATTGGTCGAGGTCCTGCCCCATGTGTGGCCAGTATGCAACCTCTCTTAAGATTTCCAGTGTTGTGTGAAACCCCCTATGACCGGCGGTGGCCGCATCATGGGCGTGACTTAACATCAGGCTTCGGAATGAGGTAGGAACCACCCACTGATCATGGCCAGCTTGGGATTTCCTTACCAACAAACCGTCTTGGATTCGGAACATTTTTGGACATTTCATCAACACTCTTAGGTCCTCTTTTCCAATGTAATCGGTATCCGTCAGGGGAAAGTTCTCAGGGTCCTCAAGGTGTTGGTAAAACTTACCAATAATTGGATCCCCCTTCTGAGCTGTAATTAAATCAGCATCCGGGGTCTCCTTACTCCATTGTGCAGTTGAAAGATCATTGTGAGCATTTGTCTGGGACCTAGTGATAGCGGTGACCTGGATTTCCCCCAACAGGGACTCTATTTCGATTAGATCCCCTTGGATGGCCCCGGTTTTGGCCAGCTGATCAGCTAAGTCATTTCCAGTTTTGTCTGGTCCCTCTACTTTGGAATGACCCTTGATCTTCTTCCAGTAGATGGTCATCCCATTCGAGGTGACCAGATCATCAATGTTTTGGATTAACTTTCCATGTTTCAGGGGTTTGTTATTAGCGCATAACATGCCTCTGGTTTTCCAGTTGACCAGGTGCTCCACGAACCCGTTCCGTACATAATCCGAATCTGTGATTATGACCAGTTCGTGGAGTTGATGCTGGACAGCAGTGAGGATGGCCTGATGTACAGCCATCAATTCTGCCACCTGACTACTTCGGGGACCAATTTTGTATCCAGCGGAGGGTTCTGGGAACTCCTTCACCCATGCATTCCCTACCCAGCCCCCATTTCTTTCTCCCCGTCGTTGTCAACATGGTAAGAGCATCAATCCAAATAGACAGTGGGCATTCCCTCACACCTGTCTTCTTCAAAGACTTTGTGTGGGGAATTAAGGTATGCCTCCATGTTGTCCTTGATTTTTAGACTTTCGTCCTCGAGACAGCTTTCTCCGGCACAATCATGCAAGTCAGCCAGACCTTGCGTGAGGGGACTCTTCTTGTTTTGGCCATATCTGACCTCCACAGGAAAGCCTTGCATTGACAGAATCCAGGAAGTAATTCGGGAATTACTCACATTTCCGGCCTGGATTCTGTCACTTTGGAGATATTGCAGAGGCTGGTGTGGAGTCTCCACTATGATGTGTTCCCCCTGGATAAACGGGCAGTAATTCTTCAATGCCCACACCGTTGCCAGGAGTGCCTTCTCACAATCGTTTAATTTTTCCTCCACAGAGGATTAAGTTTTGCTCGCATAGGAGATTACTTTATTGACCTTGTCATGCTTTTGGTATAATACTGCCGTCAAGCACGTATCAGAGAACCCCGTCTCCAGGAAGAACTCCTTGTTTCTGACAGGGTAAGCTAGGCAGGGCGCTTGTGAGAGGCTTCTTTTGAGTTGTCTTACTGCCTCGGCTTGTTCTGGACCCCATTCCCACTTGACCCCCCCCTTCAGGAGATGTATCAGGGGTCTGGTGATCTCTGCGTAGCCATCAATGAACTTTCTGCTGTATTTAGTCAGTCCAAGGAGGCTCCATAGTTCCCGCAGAGTTGTGGGGTCTTTCAGTTTCTGAAGTGCTTCCACTTTCTTTTCCTGGGACAGAGACCCTGAGGAGTAATCTCATGCCCCAAGAAATTAACACGGGTTCTACACCACTGTGCTTTCTGAAAGGAAAGTTTTGCTCCGGCGGCCCTCAACTGGGTCAGAACATAACGGATCTCCGCTATGTGTTCCTCCACAGATGAACTTTTGATGAGGACATCATCTACATAAGCCAGGTTACCCCTTGCACCCAGGTCGGGCATGGCCTTGCGTAGGAAAATGTTGAATTCATTGCCGGAGTTGAGGTATCCGAAGGGTGTCCGGGTCCATGTGTACTGCTGGCCCCCAAAGGTAAAAGCCAGTTTGTATTGGCTTTTACCTTTGGGGGTACTGACAGGCACGGTCCAGTATCCATTGGTCAGGTCTATTGCTGTGAATACCTGTGACCCCTGAATCTGGGCCATCCCTTGGTCAATGTAGGGCAGAGGCCATCGGGAAGTATGGACCCGTTTGTTGAGCTCCCTAAGGTCGGCGCAGAGTCTCCACTGGCCGTTTGGCTTCAATATTCCCAGCACCGGATTATTGAAGGTGCTGTGTACTGGACGTATTATTCCCCGGGACTCAAGGTTCTTAATTATTTCAGTAAGGAACTCCATGGATGCGAGAGGCAAACGATATTGCTTCACAAATACTGGAGTCATTCCAGGGACCGAGGGAATTGTTGTTGTGTGGATGTCGGTGCGGCCACAGTCATATGAGTCTACCGCAAAGAGATCTTGGAAAGCCAAGAAAACTTGTTTCAACTTTTGCTTTTGTTCCAGAGTCACACAGGCATCAGCTAGGTTGACTCTCTCTTCCACCATCTGCCTGAAGCCTGGAAAGACTTATGGTTTGCTATCTCAGCGGCCTCCTCCAGCTGGGTGGAGAAGTCCCTGGTCAGAGTGCTGATTTGGACTGGAGGCCTCAGGTGGGAAAGGCAACCCTCATGGACCTGGAAAATCACCTCATCCCTCCTGAAGTCACAAGTCACATCTTCCTTACCATAGGGGCAGGAAGTGTACACCAGGAAGTTCCCCCCATGCCGGGTAAAAATCCTGTCTGGTGTTGTATTGTCATCACTGTCACTGTCAAAACAGTCCTTGGGGATTGGTCCTAACAGTTCATTTCCTAAATCGATGGAAAAATGTCAGTCATTCCAATAATGGTGCCTGCGGCTAGAGTAATACTCTTTAGGTCGCTGTTATTCACCTCTATTAGAATGGTGTCATGTTCTATGTTGACTAATGGAGTTGGGTTTACCCCCAACCCTTGCTGTTGGAGAGAAGCGTTTAGATGTATGTAAGCATCAGGGTTTTTCAAATGTTGTCCTCTTTTAACTTTCACTTCCAGGGAGAATTGTCGGGTCCTTTCTGGGATGGTGACTTCCTCTTTGATCTGAATTTCAACTGCATAAGGTAGCAATTGAGGTCACTAAATGCTTTTTCTGGATCATCAAAGCCCATTGGATTATCCGCTAATCAGGACCAAGCTTTGAAGTTTATTAGGTCCAAACTAATGGCAAAGCGATTGAGAATGTCACGGCCTAAGTAAAAGGCGGCAGTGACATCCCGCACGACCCAACAATTATGGACTATGCTCTTGTTGCCAATGGAGATTTTGAGCATACACCTGCTTGGCAGGAGATGTTTGGAATTAGGTGCTTCCAGGTCCATTTCCCATTTGTCTATCAGTTTGAATGTGGGAATGGCTGAATCTTTTGGGAGTTGGCGGAACATGGCTTCACTGATGAAGCTCTTACCGTTGTTCGCACACACTCGAGCAAGAACAGAGTCCTTCCCATCATTTAACTGGACAGGGATGAACAACTGCTCTCCAATTTGCTGAATATCAGCCAGGCTCTGAGCTGATTTCACATCTTTCTAGACTATAGGAGTGGGAGTTTCTGATTGTGGATTAGTAAAGAATTTCAGGGTGTTTCCTTCCAGTGTGGAATACCACCTTAAACTGGAAGGAAGGTTGATTTTCAGAAATAGAGAGGACCCCCCATCACCAGTCTGTTGTCCTACTGCTATTACTGTCACGTCTGGAATTTGGTTGTTCTGGAAGTGAAATTCTACTTGGTCAGACTTTTGTTCAACCATGTGGCATGTGCCGTTTAAACTAACATGGTTGACACTCTGTTTTAATTTTATTGGTCGGCTAGTCTGGGTCCAGAGGATCTTGTTTACGCAATCTATTAGGGGTGACAACCTTCTCAGGAGTTCATTCGCTAGTA